>NW_024881281.1:12008169-12608169 GCF_018691265.1 Tyto alba | reverse complement strand
TGTCGGCACAACTAGAAGAGCCTCCCTTGAAGAGGGAATAACCCCCAGGCACAAGCAGCCAACACATGGCACCGTCCCTCTCTGAGACTGAAAATGGGAAGGGAAAAGTTGGAAGCTGCTACAGACATCACAGGATCCAAAAATCTGAGACAACGCATGCAGTTGTGTAGCAAAGGTAACAAAGACCCCTGTGTAAACTTGTCTTTGATTTAGACAATATTCCCCTCGGGGTTCCTCGGCCAGGAGCACCTCCCGGCTGAATTTCCCCTGCGCTTCTATCCTGTGGCAGGGCTGGGCCATGCCCACCGTGCCATCAGCCTCCCCCAGGGAAGCAGCCGCCTCCCGTAATCTGGTGCCACCACTTCATCTGACACAGCGAGTGGATTTAATGAATGAATTAATTTTGTTCTCAACTGGGTGCGACACGCACTCAAAAGCAGGAAAATAAACGTTTCCCTTTCCTAATTTATTTTGTCCCTTTTGATTTGTCATACACACAACCACATGCATACGGTCTCTCCGTATCACCCCCACCAACTGGGTCCTGGTTTTTCCATCACCGCAGAGATAAACAACCTCCGTAGGAGAAGCCGATATTGCTGTACCGTGTGTTTCCTTCCATCCACATCCTCTGTCTCTGGCACCACACAGTACCACATGTTGTTGAGGAGCCCAGAACCGATACTGCATCTCTCTTGTGGGTCATCATGGCCAAAGACAATCACTTCCCTCCTCTCTTTGTAGAATTTTTTTTAAATTTCCATCTGAAATGTATTTATGCCCATTTTCTCCCATGCCAATTTTCTATTTCAGCGTCTGTATCCTTCTCCCTCCATGGTGCTATTCAGTGTGATATACACAGAGGGAGTGATCCTGTTCCCACTCAACTTCTGTTTTGCTAAGCTTAATAAGCCAAAAGTCTCCGCTTCAAAACATGCTTCTCACTCCTCTGGCTAGCCTTTTTTTCTGCTTTTCCAGTTTTTGGATAGACGCCACAAAAATAGTGATTATGTTGTGAAAACCTTTAACTACTCTTAAGTGACTGCACCACAGCCAAGACTTTTCTGTTTTATAAGAGTGTACATGAGACTGCAATTATACACAAAATTGGGGTGTAAATTGGGGAGGGTGGTGTTTTCTTCTGGTATTCTCCTGAGGCTCAGGGCCCACTTGAGCCAAATCTGGGATCTCAGCTGAACACCTCCTTGCTTCTCCGTCTCCTAGTTTGCTCCCTCCACATTAGGGAATCTTAATTCCCTTTCCTGGTGACTCGGTGACTTCATTGCCGTTAATCCTTTGGGACACATTAAATGTCTTCTGCCCTGCTCAGTGGTTGCATGTGCATGGCTGGGATGGTGACTGTGCACATCTCAGGACTCTCCCATGCTCCATGAACCCAGGTCCCCTGTGATCTTCCAGTACCCCTTCCTAGCAGGCATGAGAGCCAAGCTCTAAATCCTGCACATTTTCAGGCAAACTGCTTCTTTGCCTCTTTCAGCTGCATGCGGATAGAGCCCTGGCGCTGTGAAGTCTGGAAGTCAATTAGCGCCATTAAGAGTGTTGCCACTGTTTCAAAAATCATTCGCAATTACAGGTATTTTCTGTCATGATATCTTTAGAAAGTAGAGCAGCGGTTAAGTGGTTAAGCGTAAGAAATCATCTCCTTGCACAGCCAACAGAGCTTCCCAGGACTGAGTACAGAGTTTCAGCCTGAGAATTAGCATTTGCAATCCATCTCGTAATGAGAGGCCATGGGCAGTCTGCCGGAACAATCTCTCACTAAACTGTCCCAAACACAAAGCTGCTCAGGAAAGCAAGAAGGTCTTTAGGAAGGAATAATTGTTAAGATTTGCAAAATCCATTTTTTTTCATTGGCTCTGCAAATCCATTTTAGAATTTGTAAATTTGTTCTAGTATTAGATTAATAAATTTCATGATTTATAAACCTTTTCTTCTCTCTCATCCTCCCCTTGACATTAAGAAGCAATCGCAGACTTTAGTTCAGTCCAGGTTTTAGAAATAATTTCTCAATCACAGCTGTTGAGATATCCTGGCAGGGTTAGGTACATTAGAGGGGGAGATTTCCCACCCAGAACATCAAGGCATCCCAGTGCCAAACCATCCTTGCAAATGGGATGCTTGATGGTGAGATGCATTAGCCCCAGGTTGGTGCCTGCTAGGAAGCACCGTCTGGACCAAAAGTTTGTGCCATCTCCAGCAAAAGAAGACAAGGCCTTGCTTCAAATCACCTGAAAACAGAGTACCACCACCCCTGAGCCAGACTAGCTGTCTCCAAAGTTGGCTGCCTGGGAAAAATAGCAGAAAAGTGTGAACTTGTAGTATTACCCAGAATATCTCACAAACTCCAACAGTTTGCAGCTCAGGGACTTCCCAAGCCAGGAAGGCAGGTCTGCATTCCTTAGCCCTTGAGGCGTTCATCCTCTGCGCCCATGGCCCAGCTGTGCCCTGAGAAAGGCCCTCTCCTCTTGCTACAGAGAGCCCCAGGACGACGGCCCTCCTCACGCACGCGTCTGTGCTTGGTGCCGGCAGCGCAGCTGCCTGAGCATCCCTCTCTGCCCCAGCACCCCTCACCACACTCAGATATCCCGGCGGCATCAAACAAGACATCAGGACACGAGCGCCACAGCAAATCTCAACTCACTCTGGGACCTGCACCTAGCAGACCTGCGGATGCAAATCATTTATCAGACTCCGATAAAAGGTCCCACTGAGCAGCCCCAAAGACACTGTCTCAGCTCCGCTTTGTTCAGTGTCCACATCATTCCCAGCTTGGACTGATGTATTCTTAATTAGCATCTTAATGTGAGGAGCATATGCAATGAAGCATGAAAAGAAAATCCCCATCATTTAAATTCATTAACAGTCATCGAAAGTCTTCAATGCAGAGGTGGAATTATCTCTGAACTCCTTCTGAGGGACCAGCTGTGCTCACTAAACTGTGGTGGATGTTGCTGCACTGGTTTATTTATTTAGCTGCCTCCAGGAGGTTTCCCCCCCTAGATTATTACAGATTGCACCCACCAGCTCGCTTGGGCATCTGTGCAAAGGTGCACGTACAAGTGTAAGCACAGCCATCACCCCAAGTCCAGATACAGAAGCACAATTCACAGGCTGGCCATGGAAACCCTGCCAGTGCACCCCTGCTGAGGATGTTTACCAGCCAGGTTTACCACACGGATTACTCTGTCTCCAGAATTTGCTCTTCTTCTTACCCTTGCAACAGGGAATACCTCCAGCAGCTACTGTGTTCAATCTCCCCCCCGCAGTTGTCATGGTTGTAAGGCAGTAGATGCAGACGGCGTGAGAACACACGGCCTGGCCCATGTCCCGGCAGTGCTCTCGACTTCGGGCTGGCAGGAGGGTGTGAGGACAAGAGCAGGATGTGGCTGCCCAGATGTGCCTGTGCCCAGATGTGCCCGGGTGCACAGAGCTGGGTTCACACCCTGTGCTCCAGCGCAGTGGGATGCACTTGGCTACACAGAGCAAGGGCTGGAGCGTGCCCGAGAGGTACCGGGCGGCTGCCTGGCTGTGGGTAAAGAGCTGTGTGGACCCTTTCCCAGTATACAAGGGGAGACTGGGTTTGTCCAGCTGTGCAAAATCCAGTGTGTTAATAAGGCAGGACTTTTCCATCTGCTGGAATCAAAAAGCACTCATTTTACAACCCCACTATCCCAGCCTTCTGCCCTTTACCCGTTTCCCACCACCCCAACATGGGCTGGTGGTTGCAGACACTCGATTCACCAGGCTTACAGAGAACCAGACTGAGGCCACAGGTCTCATAACTCATCAGAGGAGGTAACTGGGCTTGGCTCAATCTTCCCACGTAGGGTCCTCCTGACATAGGTGAGGAGCTGGTCAGATGTAAGACGGGAGTAGAAGAAGAGTAGAAAATCTTGTGCCAGCAAGACTTGTGCTACTGACCATCCCCAGCCTTCCTCTGGGGTTTGTCTGTCCTGAGTGTTTTGCTGGAGGCAAATTACCAGAACAAAAGAAGCAAAGAAATCAGAATACGCTGCCCCAGAGTAATTATAGTGAAGGCCTCATTTACAGAGAAAGTCTGATTTAATGCAAAATGGGCTTATAACCCAGTGCGTACTAGTCTGTGTTAGGGTATTTGAAGCTTCTTGAATGTCTTCCACTCAATTAGGGATTGGTTTTATAAGCCAAACCCAAATTTACCATTAAAAAAGAATAAAACATCCTCACAGACATTTGAGCAAGTGCAAATAAACTGGATCCAGTTCCTTTTTACATTCAGTCTGCATCACTTTCCAAGTTCCTGTGGAAGGAGACAGCAACCAACCCGGTAAGTCCAGATAGCCCACGAAAATGTCAAATTGTCCACAAATATATACTCTTGGTGGTCAGTCTTCATATGCAGGTTACAATCTGTATTGGGTTTATGTGGCAGGGTTTTGGTAGCAGGCGGGCTACAGGGGTGGCTTCTGCGAGAAGCTGCTAGAAGTTTCCCCTGTGTCTGATGGAGACAATTCCAGCCAGCTCTGAGAGGGACCCACTGCTGGCCAAGGCCGGGCCAACCGGCGACGGTGGTAGCATCTCTGGGATAACACGTTTAAGAAGTGGAAAAAGTTATTGCAGGAGAGCAACTGCAGCTGAAGAGAGAATATGTGAGAGAAACAGCTCTGCAGGCACCAATGTCAGTGAAGAAGGAGGGGAGGAGGTGCTCCAGGAGCTGGAGCAGAGACTCCCCTCAGCCCATGGTGCAAGGGTAGGCTGCCCCCCGTAGCCCAAGGAGGTCACCAGTGGAGCAGATGCCGACCTGAAGCCCATGGAGCTCCACGGTAGAGCAGATTCTCACCTGCAGCCCATGGAAGTCCATGGTGGAGCAGATGCCCACCTGCATCCTGGGGAGGACCCCACGCCGGAGCAGAGGGATGTCCAAAGGAGGCTGTGGCCCTGTGGGAGCAGGCATCTGGCAGGACTAGGAGAGAGGAGCCCATTCTGGAGCAGGTTTGCTGGCAGGACTGGTGACCCTATGGGGGATCCACGCTGGAGCAGTCTGTTCCTGAAGGACTGTACCCCGTGGAAGGGACCCACGCTGGAGCGGTTCATGAAGGACTGGAGCCCCTGGAGGAACCCAGAATGGCGCAAGGGAAGAGTGTGAGGAGTCCTCCCCCTGAGGAGGAAGGAGCTGCAGAGACAACGGGGGATGAACTGACTGCAACCCCCATCCCCTGCCCCCTGCACCACTGTTGGGGAGGAGGGAGAGAAATCGGGAGTGAAGTTGATCCCAGAAAGAAGGGAGGGGTGGGGGAAAGGTGCTCTTAATGTTTAGTTTTTATTTCTCATTATCCTACTCTGATTTGACTGGTAACAAACTAATTTCCCCAGGTCAAGTCTGTTTTGCCCGTGATGGTAATTGCTGAACCATTTCTCCCTGTCACCTCCACCCACAAGCCCTTGGTTCCATTTCCTCTCCCCTGCTCGGCTGAGGAGGGGAGTGACAGCATCTTGGTGGGCACACGTGTCCAGCCCGGGTCAGCCCACCACACAATCATATCGTCTTTCTAGCGACGGCGGTGCAGGAGGCACGGAAGGAGTGCTTGAAGAATGCAGTGATCTGAGATTCTTTCAGCCATCTTTAATAAATGATAGAAAGGGCTTTTTTTCCCCTACGCCAGAAGATTTTCACATTGGGTTTCAAAAAGATCCTTTATTCCCAGAACAGAAAAATAAAATGATTTCCATTCAAAACACTGCTCTAAGATTACATTTGCCACAAGTTAATTTTTAAAATACTTTCAAAAGTGAGGAAAATGAGTGTAAAACAAATGAATCAGAAATCTGTTTTATTTTGGATTATACAAACTCTTCCATTTAATCTCAAAGGCTTTGTGAAGGTGGAGAGGGCTCACATGCATGAGTTCCTTTATGGCAAGAAAAAAGCTGAAAAAAATTCTATTTTGGGCCACTCCAAAAAAGAAATCTCATTCTGCATTTTTTCTGGTTAGGCAGTAAAATGAAAAAGCAATTATTCATGCAGTTCTCATTAACCATCCATTTACAAGTTGTTTATAAGTGATTAGTCAATCTTAGACGCATGTCCTAGACAGGAGCAGCATGTGTTTATTAAAACCATCAGTGGAAGGTGTTGAAGGCAGTATAAGCTGTGGCTGAAAAGAATCAGCTAAACCCTTTAGCTATTGATTAGTGATTTAGCCAGCCTGTATTCATTACAATATCTCTTCATGTGTACTAATGAGCACTTATGAATACACCTATAATCTCAGGCTGAGCTCTTAAATAGCAAACTCAGGTCCAGCTCTGATGTACTGATGAATTTTAGCTTGACCTTGCCTGGATCCCATGCCAGGGGTTACTCCTGGAGATCAGGCAATTTTTCTCTAGGCCTCCTTGGAGAAAGCTGGAGAGTATTTTTCATCCAGGACCGTACCCAATTGACTTCCCGGGGATGGAGCCATCATGCTATTTCCCATTGAGGTGACTTTGGTAAAATTACCTGGCAGCCCTCAGTGCTGATTGCATGGCCCTGACCTGAGCACAAGTGTATGAAAGGACCAGATTCAGATTCTGCTCAATAAAAATGGGAGGATTTACTCCAGCAAATAATTTAGCCCAGTAATTGTATTCTTCTCTCTCCTACTCTCTGCCCTCCTTCTTTTTCTTTCCTAATAAAATAACTAAATGACAAGGACTGAATTCTGCAGCAGGAAATTTTTCAACCTAGGCCTCCTCCCAGTATAATCTATTATCTTCACAAATTACTGCAGACAGTTCTTTATTGTTTAAAACCTTTTATCCAAATAAATGCATAAACCTTTAAGAAGGGAAAGAGGTTGGGGGAGATGAAGGGAGTCAGCATTTTAAATGAAAACCTCCTTCCCTCATTGACTATTGTATGATAAAAAAAAAAAAAAAAAAAAGAAAATAAGATTAAAAGAAAAAAAAAAAGAACCTGAAGGAAGAGGAAAGGAATGAGCCCTGGGGAACAGAAATTGGTGATCTGCAATAGATTCCATTAAAGTCTTCCCCCTTTTAATATTACAAGTGTTTGTTCTCCGCAGCCTGATAAATATCTTGCTGTGTTGAGATTGAAAATTGATAAGCCATGCAACATCAATCTCTTTCAGATTCGTAGCCTCCCTGCAAACTCATCACTTTGGGATGGGCACCAGTTTAATTAGCTGTTGGGGTAATGCCATGTCGGGCAGCTACCTAACAGCCTGAAAGCATTTCCAGCGTTCTGCTACATTAGGCCCCTTTGGGCAGATATTTCACATACACCCAAACACAGACAGGAATGCGAGAGGCCAAATGAACGAGCAGCCTCCTCTCCCTTCCCCGCCTGATGCACTTTATTATCCTCGTTTCAGTATTAACTCGCTGGTGGTGGGTAAGATGCGGCTGGGAGACAGTAAGGGCAAAAGGATGCTCAGAGAGGATGTTCAGGAAGAGGAAGGACAGGGGACCAGGGAATTTGTCTCAGTCTGAGGGCAGGCACCCGGCTTCATGCCACGTGGTGATTTTTTTGCAACACCCACCCACCGCTTTCTGCCTTCCCGGGCACAGCGAGAAGCACAGTGGCTGCCATCATCTCCAACAGCCCCGTCTCTCCAGCTCGGGCAAGCAGGCGTGGATTTATAGGTGCGGCTGAGCAAGACTGAGACACAGGCCTCAACATTTTGCTTTCTCACCAGTGAGTCAAATCTTAACGCCCTTCTACCCCCACCAGGTCCCTGTACCCACCTGAGGGTCAGGGCACCAAGTGGGTGATAGTTTGTCAGTGCAGGGAGATATCTTGGCTCGGCATAGTCCTGACAGTCCTTTTTGGGGACCCGGCTAAAGGGACCTCTTTAAAGCCATCCAGCGTGTCCTGGGTTGAGTGAGTGGTGGAGTTTTTTGGTGGCAGGGGAGGGGGCTATTGGGGCGGCCCCCTGTGAGAAGCTTCTCAAAGCTCCCCCAGCTCCACGTCAGCTCCACTTCTGTTTGGGAAATTGAGCCAATCGGCTGCGCCTCTGCGATAACGTATTTAAGAAGGGACGTGGTGATGGGCAGTCGGACTTGTGAGGAGGAGTTGCTGCAGCTGCGTGAACACCAAGGTCAGTGGAGGAATGGAGGAAGAAAGGAGGGGGGAGGTGTGCCGGAGCAGAGACCCCCCTGTATCCTGTGGGGAGATGGCAGGGCGGCCCCCCCTGCCACCCATGGAGATCTACGGTGGAGCAGACATTGATTTGTGGCCTGTTGCTCCTGCTCCGATGATCAAGGTGCTGTGCCCGAAGAAGGCCGGGGTCTCATGGGAAAAGGTAGCCCCGCTGCTGTAATTCAGTGCTGGGAGGATTGCAGCATGCGGGGGAGTCCCACGCCGGAGCAGCTCGGGAAGGGCTGCAGCCGTGGGAGGGAATCCAGTCAGAGGAAGTTAGTGACACATGACGGAGCAGTGTGGGGAACACTGCGGCCCGTGGGAGGAACTCATGTTGGAGAAAGTTTGTGGAGGACTGTCTGCTGTGAGAGGGGGACCACGATGGAGCAGGGGGAACAAGTTTCGGACACTCCTGTCACCGAACATGAAGGAAGTGGCAGCGCTGACTGCACCCCCCATTCCCTGCCCCTGCGCCCCTGGGGGAGGAGGTAGAGATATCGGGAGCAGAGCTGAGCCCAGGAAGAAGGGAGGGGTGGGGGAAGGTGTTCTCAAGATGTAGCAATGCTTCTCACTGTCCTACACTGTTTTGTGTTGTTAGTGTCTGTAATAAATGTATGTTCTTTTTTTTCTTCCCCTAGCGAGTCTGCCTTTTGCTCGTGATCATAAAAGGGGGATTTTCCCCCATCCCAGTCCTGTCTTGAACCTCAAGCCTGGCTCTCTGTCCCTTCTCATTGCCGGAGGGGAAGGGAGAGAGAGGTGCTGCATTGTGGTTGGCTGCCAACCAGGCCTAAACCACAACACAGTGGGAACTGAACTCCACCTCTCCCTTGGAGACCGTCCTGGGGATGGTCATTGTAAAAGTAATCTGAGGGCTGGTGGCAAACCACCACCGAGTCCTTGAAGTGACTGATGGAGCCTCTTGCATCACCTTCTCCCAGCATGCTGAGGACCAACTCTGCCCCATTTGGGCATCCCAGCTATCACTATGGCAAGTCAGGGCTCTCTTGGTCTTGCTGGGAATCACACCCAATTTCTCCTCTTCTTCTTCCTCCATGTCCTCCTCCTTGTCTCCCAGACCCCAAACAGGGCCTCTGCCACAGCGCTGGGCTGTTCTTCCCCTGCCGCAGCAAGCCAGAGGAATGGGGCCATCACTATTTCACCCGGCATTAGGGAGGCAAGCGCAGCTCCTGAGCAGGAGGAAATGACTCGGAGCCGTACACAATGAAGATGTTGCCCAGGAGAGCAACTCCTCTTGTCGGCCCCGGCGACTCTTTATCAGGGAAGCCTCGTTCACTCTGACAAAGCACAGCTAATGTTCTGTTTATTACCTTCGCTGCTGCATTTGGACTGTCAAGAGATGAAGAAATATCCCCAGAATTAACAGCAACATAACAGAGGGAGAAGAGCCAGGGGAGAGGTTAAGGCAAGTGCTGTTATCTAAGAAATAGGCTCATAAACCTTCTTCACTGAAAATGGCTTGTGCTTAAATGGCAGCACCCCTCCTGGCACCCAAGAGGGGAACTGTGGCTTCTCCTCTCTGCTGCAGCGTAGTAGGCTGGGTGCAAGGCACCAGGGGAGAACCAGGCTTCTTCCTTTGCCTTCAAGGGTGCTAATGCTCAGACCATGAAAGTATGTCTAGTCCCATGATGAGCATTCCCAGAGAGAGTTAACATAAGTCCTTGAAGGCTTGAGTAGTCTTTGTGTATGCACAGTGCTTAGCGTGGCAAGCCGTGCTCCAGGTTAGTGCTTTCAGGTGGCCCAGTCACAGGGAGAAGATCAAATTCACTAGCACCCAGTGCCAGATTGTAAAGTCTCAGCAAAAGAGATCGAAGACTGGACAGGAGGAAGACCACCAGACTAAAGGCTGAATCTCTGAGCTGAGGGAGGTGTCACCCAACCCAGAAGGCACAGAAATGCAGAGGACACACGGCGGGAAAGCAGGAAGGGTCAAAATGAAGACATAGGATGAAGAACTGAACAGCTCAGGAAGATGATACTGGAAAAACCTTCATTTTTGATGGCTGAAGCATGATATGCCCCAGAGAGGGGCTCATCTGGTTGGGAGTGGCAGGAGCATAGAGAAAGGGAAGGATAAGCTCAGCCAAGCAGACAATATTTTAAATAAAATAAACCCAGTGTTGCTCACAGATCTGAAGATATCAAGTCTCCAAGCTCTGGATGAAGAGACTTCCAGTGGCCGTCAAGGCACCTCCACTTATTTTGGAGAGTGTTTTCAAAGAAGCACGCATTGAGTGTGCTGCTTGATCACTATACACCCATGCTAGATGGAGAAAACTCCACGTGTCTGAGTGGGTCTCAGAGCCATCCACCCTCCTCCACTGGGATCCTGTGGAGCCAGTGCTGCCTTGGCCTTTCACAGCTGGGAGGAAAGCCACCAAGTCTTCACAGTCTCTCCTCACAGTTCATGACCCTGAGAAGCTGTGAGAGGGCTGTGAGCCATGCTGTGCAATCACAGTGCTGTTAGCGTGAAGGACTGCATTCAGTCCTTTGTGGGGTCCCTGCAGCAGCAGGAATATAAGTCTAAGCTATAAAAAGCACCAAGGCGTAGTGTATAACTTCTTCCAAAGGGACCTGAATATGAACAGGAATGAAAAAGACTGCAAGGGACCTGCAGGGTATCTCTCCACATCTTTACATATAACAAACAGCGGAAAGTAGTCTGCAGTGATGAGCTGATTGAGCTGTCATTTGCATTTCACACCAGCATGAATTTCCTTTTCAACATCATCCAACCAAGAGCTTCTCACCTGCACAGGTATCTTCTAGCTCTTTTTTAGAAAACCAAGAGACACCACCATGGATATGGAGTTGCTCCATGACAACTGCTGAGTGGATCATCAGGGGAGGAAGCAGGCAACATAACCTCAGTCGAAATACATGTGCCTCTGATCAACCAAAGACCACAGTTCATCCCGGCCCATCCTACACCCCCCCAGGTCTCCTGGCAATGTGACCCAGCATGGGCCAGAAGTGACTCATCCACAACTAGCTCCTGTCCATCCCCAAAGGGTACACCACTTCCAAACGGCCTCTCATTTAATGCATTTCACAAAAACCTGTGCGAAGCAAAATGCTTACCACACACCCCCCGCCCAATACAGCTCTCACAGCGAATCAGCTCAGGGCTGTGCTGCACTAATCCTCTGCAAACATGCAGGTTTTCAATTTGTTTTTAAAGTGCCTCCTAAGAAGATGCTGTCAGATGAGAGTTCCTCAAGTGCAGGGAAAGTGAAACCTTTCTCCCAGTCAGGGCATTCATACGAGCCCTGCAGCAGACAGAGGTTCCCCTGTAAAGAGCTATGGACTAAATTGCTCATTGGTCTCCTTCCACCAAGGGGGATCTGGCCCCATGGTGGGGGTAGAGCAGGTAAAACTGTTTCCATATCTCACAGTATCAATCCACGATATCACAGACTAACCCAAAGATGGGAGGACAGCTTCAGGCATGTCCCACTTGGAAGAGAGGAGAGCATCCCAGCACACACTCCCTTACAGCCTATCTCAGCAGCCGCCCTTCTCACCCTCCCCAAGAACTGCAGATGATAATCCCAGCCATGGTCCCAGACCATGTCCACCTCAGGACTCTCTGACCAGCAACCCCTTTTCCTTTTGCATCTCCACCACGAAGCCTGTGATGGGGTTGGAACAGGGCAGCGCTAGCAATGGCTGCTGGTACCTGCAGCAGGATGGCCTTTCCAACATTTTCATGCCCACGCATAAGCAGTTTCAATCTCACTTGTTGCCTGCCATGTTGGAGACCTGCAGCCTGCTCCCCAGGCCCCTCTGCACCAGCCACAGTCTGGTGGAACAGAAGGGACCGATTAAGCTTGTGGTATGTGGCTTGGCGAGGCCAGAGGGAAAAGCACATCCTGGAGAGGAGCAGAGAGGTGGTGTTACCCGCAGAGAAACATGGAAAGGTACAATCTCCTGCTTGCCCAGCTATCCAGCAGATTTCCAGGAGTTCTAAAACACCCTTGCAAGTACAGTGCTCCTTTGGTCAGGACAATCTTAAGAAGAGACGTCTCCAGAGTAAAACACCTCTGAGAGCCAGCCCCACTCAGCCCCCACACCACAGGTTGCCCTTCAGACAGAGGTGGGTTGGATGGGGCGGTTACACAGGTCCTTGCACATGGCCAGCCTGTGTGCACACTCTTCCTCAGAGTATGCAAGGGGGACACGCCAGAATAAGCAGGTTTGTGCATGGAAGGTGCCTTGAAAATCCCCTCCATACGGTAGAAGACTACAAGAAGGGGTATTATCTGCCTCTGCAACACCGAGTCAGGCTGTCCACTGAGCCACCCATGTCCCAAACATGCAGTTTTTCTCCCTCCAAGGACTGGCTTTGCTCTCCCTTCCTCAGACTCAGCATCTTTTGCACAGTGGCTCGCTGTCCCGCGGGGCAGCTGGCCACACGCAGGAGGCCAGTGCTCAGAGCTGTCATTATGTGAAGGGGATCACTCACCCCTTCTCCAAAGGCCATGCAGATGCCTCCTGGAACTCAAGGGCTGTTTCTAGCTCTACCCCTGCCCCCCAGCTCATATTAGTATAGCAGTGATAACCACATCTGTGTAATGCTGCCAACCCTGAGATCTTAATTGGGGTCCTTATAACTGCAGTTCTTATTGTCCCAGAGATGGGGAGACTGAAGCACTGCTACCATGTTAAAAGCAAGCAGCTGAATCCTTTAATACCATGGAGCTCCTGAACCCTCTGGCTAATTGAATTCACCTAGAAGACATGAAGGCTTACAAGCAAATTGGGAAACTCTAGAAACACAAGGGTTATTGTGTGGGGAGGTGACTGCTGTGTACTCTGCTCTTTATTTTAACCACTGCTGCTTCACATTAATGTTGCTGCTGGCTGAGAAGCAGCCACAGCATCTGCTCCGCCGTGTCCCTTGTGGAGGTGGAGGACCCCAGCATGGAGCCAAAAGCTGGGGCCGACCCACCTGAATCCAGCAGCACACGAGAGGCCAAGCCCGTCTGCCGCAGCAGAATCTCATTTGCAGGGTGGTCCTTTGGGTCGTCGCAGGCGCTCGATGCCGCCAGCATCTCCTGACGTGGCACGTCTGTGTGGGTTGGGCCCACGGGGAAGGATGTGGCCAGCAACAGTCCCTGGTCACTGCCGGGCTGAGATGCTCTCCGAATGCCACCTCGCTGGGAGGGTGAGCTGCGCTGTCAGAACAATGCAATTAGCCACTTAATTCTGAATGTTAATTAACTTTCGCTTGCTCTAGCACCTTTGTCAAGGTATCGCCCTGCTCTCCGGGGTGCTCTTGGGAAAGCAATTATATGCTAGTTACTTTGCAATTAATTACAGCTTTAAGAAGGCCGTGGGAGGGCACCTCTTCGTGTTTGATCTTGTAAATGCTTCATTAAAGGCCCAACAAGGAATAGAATATTTTTGTAGTTTTGCTCACCTGGCAACACTGTCCATTTCCCCTTTGAAGAGGCAGTGGTGGTAGGTATTTATACTTCATTGAAAAGAAAAGAGAAAGAAGAAAAGAAAAAAAGAAAAGAAAAAAGAAAAAGAAATTAAAAAAAGAGAAGACAAGAAAAGAGAAGACAAGAAAGGAAAAGACAAAGAAAAGAAAAGAAAAGAAAAGAAAAGAAAAGAAAAGAAAAGAAAAGAAAAGAAAAGAAAAGAAAAGAAAAGAAAAGAAAAGAAAAGAAAAGAAAAGAAAAGAAAAGAAAAGAAAAGAAAAGACAAAGAAAAGAAAAGAAAAGAAAAGAAAAGAAAAGAAAAGAAAAGAAAAGAAAAGAAAAGAAAAGATAAAAGAAAAGATAAAAGAAATGAAAAAAGAAAATAAAAGAAAAGAAAAAAGAAAATAAAAGAAAAGAAAAAAAGAAAATAAAAGAATGGAGTTTTGTGCAGTATGGACACCACACAACAACTCTTGCTTTCCCCTGACTACACAACCTGCTAAAATTAACACTGTGAGTCTCTAGTATTGATAGGGAAGGATGGGTGACACTTTCCTAATGAAACAGCTTTTCAGTAGAAAGGCTTCAAATGAGACCAAACTTTTGACAGTGTCTGCAAACCTGGGAAATGTTGACTTGTGGTCCAAAACATGGAGAGTATTTCGACTGAGATGTCTGAGGTCAAGTACTGACCACATTCAGTCACCCGATAAAAGCTTTTAAGCCAAAAAAAAATGGAAACTTTAGGGTTTACCACTGGTAAGTATTTAATGAAAGATGCTGAGGTTTTGATTTTTTTTAATTAAGCCATTGGAAAAATAATCCTGTTCGAATTTTCTCAGCGAAAGTGCCATTTTTAAACCCTGTTCTACTGAAGAGATGCAGTTCAGTTATACAATAGCTCCTTTGTTTTCTGCATTCTCACCCAGTTTCACAGCGAATTGAGCAACTGCTGCCAAGGAATGTGTTAAATGAATAACTGACACGGCTGTGTTTTCTGCAGCAAGGAGCAGAATCTGACCTCTTGCACTCAGCACACCCTCTGAGCGAAGCACCGCCACGAGGGATAGCTGTGGCGGGCGGGAAGAGGGGCTGCTGTGTGCAGAAATCCCCGTTTTGAAGCCGCATCGCCAAGGGCCGGTGACCCTTGCCTGAAGCGATCTGCTGGCAGGATGTCCTGGACTCATCACGTCCTTGACTCTAACTGGGCCACATCAGTCAAGGAGTGTTGACCACTTTGGCCAACAACCTGGGGCCCCTTGCCAAGGCAGCCTTCACCCCGTCCTCGCTAGCCCTTGCACACCTCCTCCCGCTCCTTCGCCCGAGTGCTGGCGCAGGGAGCGTTTGCGCCGGACAGGGGGTTCCTGCTCTCCAGCTGGCACTCCTGCTCAGAGGAGCTCTGCCTTTCCACGAGCATCCTCTCAGGGAGGAGGAACACAGCAACTCAGATAAACCTCTTGCTTGGATTATTTTGGACACTGCTGGCAGCTGGAGTGTGTCGGAGGTGCTATGAAGCCTGGCAGTGAAGTGAGGGAGGGAAAGAGGAAAGAACAGATGAGGAGAGGAAGAAAGAGTCTATTTACTCTGGGCTGCCTTTGCTGTTTCTGCATCTCTTAGCTTATCTACAGGATGCTGAAAAATTTAGCCTTTGTTATGCTAATATTGCTCTTGTCAGCACAAACGGAATGGCTGTTTCCAGCCTTCCCACTGCCCGCTCCCACGGTGCCTTCTCACTCGAGTGGAAGCACCAAGTCAGCAGAACAGACGGGGTCATCTCTACCCGCACAGCCTGCAACTGTAGGGACTTTTTGTCTGGTATTGCAGCTTCCCACTTTCTTCTTCTCCCTTTGAACTGATGCAGGGGAAAAGAGACGAATCTAACACTGCATTGCATAATTCAGCCCGATAGCAAGCAGACACCACAAAATAGCCCAGCAGTCTGGTAATGCAGACAGTGCCCAGACTGACCGGGAGGGCCACCACCACCTCCTTGGCCCACTGCCCCCCTCCCAGTGCTCCTTCCCCATCAGGATTGCCCGTGCCGGGGAATCCTGCACGCCCGACGCCACGTGGCAAGGATAAATGGGAGCTGTCAGTCACCAAGGCTATCAATCTGCCAAGCTGCATCAAGTCTGCCATAAAAGACGTTTAAAAAGAAAATTGACATTTTGTTTTATAGCGCGGCAATTTAACGAAGGGAGAATGAGGGCTGGAGGACCCGAGCTTCCTCACACGGCTGCTCTGATGAGCTCTGTGGGACTTGTCCTGTTCCCAGCCTCAAATGACGTCCTCCCACTTTGGTGACCAGTGTCCACCAGGACTCTGGGGACAAAGGTCATGCTTTGGGCACAAAGATTATCCCCAGCACGGGCTCGGGAGCCACTCGAGGCTTTGCAGCAGCATAAGTCAGAGCTGAATCCTCTGCTCTGCTGATGAACGGCAACTCTGGGTCTGTCCCAGTAACCAAAATCTGTGTCTTGCCCCGTAGCCAGGCGTGTCACATCCTACAGTAACTCATTTGGTGAGCTGTGACGCCAGCGGAGGTGATTTTCCCACTGCCTGGCCCCAGTGAGGCAGAGATGCTGACTGAGCCTTTTCTAGCACTTAGGGCAATCAAATGCCTTGCTCCCAAGAGGTTTCTTCCGTGTCTAATAAAGGTTGAGCACACCCGCAGCCTGCAGCAGTACTAACAGCCACTTGCTTTCTCCTCCAACTACTTCCATGAACTGTGCAGAACCTGAAGATGTCAGTGACCTGCTGAGGTGCTCAGCACTGTGTGGGAGGGGACTGCAGGCAAACAGATGCTCCTTATTCAAATAGGAAGCTTTTCCCTTCTTCCCCTCTTGACTCCATCCTCCTCATCCTGACCAAGGGTAGCCCGTGTTCTTGGGCTGACCCTGATGCATTACACCATTTTTATAGAGGGGGAGTCCCTAAGTGGCATGTTCCCATACATAATAATAAGCCATAAAATCTGGGATTTATGGAGTGCCTTTCACTGAGACGCTGTCATGTACTTTATAGCCACTGATGAATGAAGCTGTGCAGTGCCCCACAAAATACAGCAGTCTCTGCCTGTTATGGAGGAAACTGGGGTTTAGAGGAAGGCAGCAGTTCCATGAAGGATGCACAGCCAGCCAGGAATGGGGCTGGCAGGAGGACCCACATCCTCCCCTGAGCTCCTATATTGAGCTGCAACCTGAACTGCCATCAGCAACATGGGCGATGACACATTTTACAGGCCAAATCCGCACCTCCTTTTCTCTGCCTTGCCACCCCGCGGTATATGGTGCCCCCCGAGCAGTTCCCCTCCACGCTGCTGCCCCACTGAAGACATTTACTCCAGGAGATCCTTCCACATCCCATTTCAAGCCTTAGCTTTTATTCCTAGTCTTCGGCTCTTAATTTTTCTCTCCTTTGTCTATTAATTAATTCTACAGAGCACTTTGGGATACATTTATTATGAATGACAGTAGCAAATAATCTCTCCAGTTTTATTACTGTGTGACTACAGCAGATCGCCTGCTGATTGATGGCTACTTATCTGAGCGGGAGAGTGACCAGCAGCCAACGTGCATTAACCCCTCACTTACGAGGATGTAGGTCATGTCAAGGAGTCACAGCAGTTTAATGGAAATCTTGGCACTATCCAAGAGGACTGGAACAGTGTGTCCTCAACAATTTGCCTCTTTTCAGGACCTGCTGTATTCTGGGAATGGGGCTCATAGACTTGTTGCAGAGGATCATTGGGCATGCAGGGCACTGCTTCCTTAACCCACTGGGCACTGGGTTTCAAGCCTTTGGTGCTGGGGCACTCCACACGCACCTTTTGGAAATGAAAAAGCTGAAAACACTGCACAGCTGAACTGGAAGGATTTTTCCTGCTTTGGTGCAGTGGATGCTGCCAGGCAAGGTGAAAGTGATGCCTGCAGAAACCAAATCAAATGTGGGATGGGCAGGAGCAGAATAACAAGGATGGGTGAGACAGCTCTGTCTGCAATTAAATGAGCAGAACTGAGAAAGTTGCACAGAATTCTGTGGTTCCAGTTCCCTCCCAGTTACCATGCCCTCATTTTCCACAAATGCCCAGCATCCAGTGGCACTGAGACTGGCAGCGAAACATCTTGCCAAAACTTGCCAGCTGTGCAGGGGTTCAGGCGAGGCTCAGAGCTGCAAAGTCCTGCCAGGGCTGAAACCACCTTTGGTGAGCTCAGAAGCAGGAACGCTGGCATCTGAGAAACTTCAGTGCTGAAAACTTGATTTTAGGAAGCACCAGGGTTAAACAATAATTGAGAGCGATTTACAGGCTTTAAATTTTTATCTTTGCCATCTAAAATGGAAACTAAGTGCCTTTGTCCTCCAGCAGACCTAATTCATGGTCTCCTGTACCTCAGCTCTTTATCTATTAAATGAATAATACTTTCACAGACATGCAAAGAGGGCCGATATGCTAAAGAAGCTGAGGGGCTCAGGTGCAAATTTTTCAAGCCTGGTAATTACCTCATGGGCATGAAGACACCACATTCTTGCCTTGATCATGAGAGATCAAGATGAGAAGCAAGGAAGGCCCCAAGATTCAAATAAGAATTTCCATCAGCACGGAAAAATATGAAACCAAATGATCATCATCTTGATGGTAAATCTAATTAGACTTGTTGCTGATAGTATCCTTTTATTTCCTCCAGCACTTTTTCAGACAGAAGGACAGATGTCAAGACTGGCCTCTTAAATATCATTACCAAAGCAAGCATGGATATCGGGGAGCAAAAACTGTTTATGTTCTTGCTATTTAATGGCATAAAACAATACTCTTTACAGCAACTATTAGCTGGCTAATGGTATCCCATCATTCCTCATATCAGTTAAGTGACAGATGGAGCTGACGGCATAATTAAGCCACTAAGAGTCTCATAAATTACAAAACTACCACTGAAGCACCAACCACACCGAAGGAACCATTGCAAATATGATGTATGAGGAGAGCGAGCGAACCGTCTTCATTAAGTGACTGAAAGAAAACCATTATGGGGTTTGGTCGCGCTGCGAAGAACCCTTAAAGTCAGTCACACTGCATCACTAATGAGACATGTTTTGCTGCCGTTCGGCCACGCTCCCGCTCACAGCCGAGCAAGGAAGGGGGGAACTGGCCTTGTCTCGCTGCGGAACGCAGCATCTGCAGCGCCTGGGACAGCTGCAAATTCAGCTTCTTGATACGGGAGGTAAGGGCACTTCAGCAGGAAAAAAACTGCACCAGTGGAGCAGTACCTGCAAATGAGGCTTGGGTGCAGGAGCGGGTGGCAAAACTGAGTCTTTTCTCCATAATCTCCCCATTGAAAGGAGGCGGCACTTCTGTGCCTCTCAGGTTTTCACCCAGTGCTAAGGATGGGAGAGTCCAGAAGTGCTTTGCGGAAGCTGAAGCAGATTTTGCACTTGCTGCTTTTGTATTTCTAGATGTGCAGTAACTGAGGACTCCTTTGTATTGCTAGCTGAACAGATTTTGTGGGAGTGGAGCCATTTTTGACACCAGTAAAATTTCTAGCTCATTACAGACCTAAGTGAAGTTGTTCTCCTCAATTTTTTAACTTAATTCTGATATATAACAGGAAAATGAAATATTGAAGAAAATTACCTTGGATAATTCTGACAGAATTTTTTTGCGGTTTCTGAGATGTGAGGAAATTTGAAATAACAACTTTTCATCCCCCTCCCAGAAAAATCAAGTTTTGCACTCCTGAAATAAAGTATATTAAGGAGCAGATCTGTGATATGAAAATAGGATGTGGATCTTTTGTCTTTCAGTCTGGCTTTGCCTCCACTCAGGACCACAGTGTTCAAGTGAAGGAAACTGGGAGCAAGGGAACAGCGGAATTGCCACTGCTGGATTTCCTTGAACTCCCCACAGCACCGTACTAAAGAGCAAAGTCAAGGCCTTGGGGAAGGGGGATGCTCAAACAACAGTGTTTTGGATTTTAAAAGTCCATTGACATAATCTTTTGGATGCCACAGGCCCAGGATATGTGACACCTCCCTCTGGTTATACAGAAAATGGACATCTTTGCAATTCCTCAGACAGCTCTACCCACCACATTGCTAGCTTCTGGAAGAAGAAAGCCTTGTAAATTATAAGTTATAAACAGGCTTTTTATTTTACAGTCCAACACCATGACCTGCAATGATACAGCAGATCATTTTAGCAGAATATTATCCCTTTGAATTTTAAATTAATTTAATTTACAAGACTAAGGACAGAGGAAGAAAACTATCCATGGAGATATTATTTCATCAGAAAAAATTCACACAGAGAATTCTGTAGCTCAGACAAATAGAAGCACATTAAGGCCGACAGTGAATGATGTGAATTTACCAGGGAACTATATAGAGAGGGTAAGGGAAGTGGCAGAATTTACATTTGGTGCCTGTGTTTATTGCTTAAAGCTGAGCATTATAAATAATAAACTGGGTTCTTACTGCCTGTGCTATAAAGTTGTATTTTTCCCCTTCCTCCCCCTCTTCAGATCTTGTGGATTTTGTGACATGAACAAAGTGTACCTTGGAGAAGAAACTGATGGAAATGATTTGCTGGACAGCAGGAGAAAGGTGGGGGGCAGGGAAAGGAGAGTGTCACAGAACAGGCAGGAGAGGAAGAAAAACCACATTTTTCCAAAGCAGAAGATGCCATGAGGGTTGTCCTACCGAGTTGTACCCCTCAGGGACCTGGTTTTCAGGAAATGTCTTCGAAAAGTATGTCCTTTCAAAGCTTTCTAGATCAGGCCTCCAGAATAGCGGTTTTCTCAAACTGTGTGGCCTCGGAGGCTGTGTGCTGGCTAACTGCCACCGGGGACGTTCCCGTCCCCTTGCTGCCCTCAAGCCCTGGCACCTCAGCTGAAGTGGTGCTGAGCCAGAGGGAAAGAAGGGCTGGAAACCCTCCAGCCATCCCCTGCCTTGGGCTGTGGGCAAGACCAACCGCCGTGGCATTTTGGAGAGGCAGCAGCCCACCCCGGGGTGACGTACCCCGGGGTGACGTACCCCGGGCGATTCTGACTTGGCTGAAATCCCCTCCGCCTTGGGCAGTGCTTTCTGGCATCCCAAAAGCACCTCGTAAACCAGTTCAGTGAATTAGTCTTCAAGATAGGAACGCTGAGGCTGGGGTGTAAAGGGACAGAGTGGCATGACAACTGCCCAGACACACAAGCTAGCCTGTTCCATGTGCCGGACCGAAGCCTGCCCGGGGACGCAGCTCCGAGGAGGGCACTTATGGAACACCAGGGTCTGTCACAGTTGCACTCATACCTGCCAAGCAAAAACTCCCAGATTCACAGCTGCCCAGCAAAAACCACACTTGCAGACCTGAGCTGGTGGTGACTGTAAGGAACAGCGGTTCACAACAGGACCCTCCCGTTGACTTTTCCAACCTAAACATCTGCCTTAGGTGCCTCTGTCCATGGGGACCCCACTTGCAGGCAGCTTCCACCCCAGCATCAGCCACCCGGGCCAGGATCCACACGGCAGGCAGGGCAGGAGCTGTGCTTCTCCAGGTGCCCATCTGAGGCCAAACCTCGGCAGAGCCACCCGGGCAGGCGCCTGGTCTTTCCGTGCCTCCGTTTCCCTATGCGTAAGGGGAACAACGGACACCAGCCTCCTCTGGAAGGGAGCTGAGACCTAACCAGGAAAAGACCCACGCAAGATTTCGGTCATGAAGCAGCACTGCTGCTGCTCTTCATTACCATCCTCTGGTCTCTCTTCTTTCCAACCTTGATCCCTTCCTTGGTTCTGCTGTGGCCCTAATTCTGCTCTTTCATTTCTCCCTCCTTGTCCCCACGGCCTCTGCTTTGTTCCTCTGCCCATCACAATGCACTGCAACACCAAGCCCTCCATAGAGCTCCCACAGCTGCTAATGACAAGTTATTTTCCTTCTTCCCCATAGCAAGAAAGAAAAAGGAAATTTGATAGCAATTTATTTCCAGTTATTGTCTGCTCCTCCAACAGTGGCTCATTTGGAAAGTTTAATCAGTAGGTAGCGTGTTCTGCTTTCTCACAGAGCATCTTTTGTGCTGCAAGACACGTTATGCATTGTATTCTTTCCCTAACACAGTTTTTATGGAGTGAGATTTAAAAATAATTTTCCTTGGCCACTTTTCTTCTTAAATGTTTAAAGAACCTTTTCTTTGTGAATCCCTATCTCTCCTCCCTCACAACTCTGCTTTTTGTGATCTGCCTTGAACCTGCATGATCTAGTCTAAAATTCAATGAAATCAGCTGACAGATCTTTTAGTGACAGCAGGTTTTGGGTCAACCCCCCCAGAGAAGCCAGAACCTAAGATCAGCCCAGACCATGCATGTAGATGTAAGCAGGCTGAGACCACTTAGTCCATCAGGCTGCTGACTACACTGCCCTGCCTACACTAAATTCCTTCCAACCCAAAATGGGTTAACAAAAGAAAAGAAATAAGGCAAAATAATAAACCATTGTGCTTTTATATATAATAACTACCGCCACAGAGATAAACTACTTTGAAACCAGCAAAGGCAGCTTGTGTGGGTGCCCAGTGTTTCATGCAGGTACATACCCAAAACGTGTCGCAGCGAGCATGTATCCATGTGCAGCAGATCTTGTGATCCCTGGAAGTACCAGGTTTGTTGCAGGAGTGGTATGTTATGTGAGGACACCTTTCTGTTGGGGAAGTCCCAGAGAAGGCAGCTCTGCCTTGGGCTCTCACTAATGCTGGTTGGAGTTGGTTTACAGGGCTATCCATCTGTAATCCTTCTGGATTTCAGTGGCTGGACTTGGCCCACAGTCTACACGTGTGTACATGTGTGTAATGATCTATTCAGACAGTGTGTACCCAATTATGTCTTCTGTACATTGGCAATACTCCTACGGTCATTTAATTAATTACACTGTATCATTTCATCTATGCTCATTTCACCAGCCCTGACTATGAAAATACCATTCTCTTTTTCACCAAGATGAAAACAAAGGTGCCTACATGAGAGTTTGTTTTTAAAAAGCTTCCTTTTAATTTCTCTTTTTTTTTTTTGCTTCAGCAGCGCTGAGAAGATGCAATAGGGATCATTCCAGGGAAGAAATAGGAGGAGCTGTTGAGGATGAAGCTGTGCAAAGACCAGGCGTGAGAACAAACTGGTGCGGCTCAGTAGGGTGTCTTGCCTGCCAGCTGAAGGTTTGGAGATGACGGCTAAAGCAGAGCAGGAGGCTGTGCTCTCGGAGGAGCAGACAGGAGGAGCGTGCCCAAACCCCCTGTCTGGGTAATAATGCTTGGGGTCAAGGGCCTGTGATTCAGTCCTTTCACCCCACTGAAGCTGAGTGACATTAGCACGTAGGCTGGGCTAAAAAAAACCCAGATTTATCAGCATTGTCAATATTCAGTTGAAAAAGCCAAAGTAGATAGCAATATTCCCCTCAACCCCAAGTCTGAAATACTTCAGTGTGACATTTTTCATAGGAACAACTCTAATTTCTCAGCTCACAGGGCTCATTCTCTTTTCACATGGCCTCGCATTATATACACCCATGCTTGAAAGGGGAAAAGCCCTCCCACTTCTCATTTGGGGTTGAACAAAGCATTCCTCTAGGCTCAAATGAAATCATTGCTGATTTCTCCATCCACTAAAAATTCAAAACTACAAAAGAAAACTACCCACTCTGGCTTGGTCTAAAATGAATTCATTTCCTGGCTTGTTTGGGAACGGCAGGTGTTAGAGGCAGATTGCAATGCAGGTAGTAAATGAGCTCATCAAACTTTAGTTAGCAAAAATTCCACTCTGGACTAAATGAACCCAGCCTTGACTCTTTCTATAGTCAGCCCGCAGAACAACAGCTCTGTGCAGGGAGCCTTGGCTTCTAGCTGGAAGACGAAACTGGGATTTCTTGTTGCACCAGAGATGCCCAACAGCAGGAGATATTCCCCCTCCAAGATTTCTGGAGGGCAGGACGGAGCTCAATGCACAGGAGTGACAAATCCCCTCAACAAGGCGTGCACCCGCCAGCCTTCCTCTCAAATCCTGGGCTCACTAATGAGAAACACAAGTGACAACTGTTAGCTGCTGCATGTCCTAAAGGGCTTGGCTCCTCTTTATTAGCACCTCCAGCTTTCCACAAGCAGAGGGGAGGAGTAAACAAAAGGTACAGTTCACAGATATGCCCGACTGACCAACATGACCTCATCTTGCCTGTCTAATGAGTCAACTACATAATTACAGCTGTCTCAGGGAGAGGCTATTAAGTCCCAGATATGTGAAGTGTCATCAGCCAGTGGAAGACCTCTACCACAGGATGGGAGAGGTTGCACCTGCACTGGAGGCTGAGAGATGAAAGCGAAAAGGGAAAGAGAAGGAAGAAGTAGGAGGCAGAAGGTTGAATTTTGGCTGCCTCTGCCTCAGGACCTGCTCTGTGTCATGGGTCCATTTCCTCTGT
This sequence comes from Tyto alba, assembly GCF_018691265.1. Lineage (NCBI taxonomy): Eukaryota > Metazoa > Chordata > Aves > Strigiformes > Tytonidae > Tyto > Tyto alba. Next base: position 12,584,150 of record NW_024881281.1, on the reverse strand, counting down.
GCCCAGGGACTGTCGTTTAAGGATGGATCCAGCTTTCCACCCACATCCCATGCACCTGGGCTCTCTCTGTAACTAAAGCAGAGACACTTGCAATGGACATTTGCTGTAGATAAAGGGGGGGTGACACAACCTCTGGAGAAGGTACTTCTGCCTCTCCACTGCTTGTAGAGGCAACCCAGGGGGCTACCTTGGGTTTGAGATTTGGATGGTTAAAGAAAAGGCACATCCATCTAAGCCCTTCCACACAGCAGCCTCTAATGGGAAAATCTTTTTTAAGAGCAGGTCTTTGTGCCCCACAAGCCCCTGCTCTCCCTCTCCACCCACCAGATTGTGTGGCACTGGGACAAACACAGAAATCCTGCTGCAGGGAAAGGCTAAATAACTGAAACACAGCCTGAAACAGCAAGAAGGTTTTGTTGTGCCATGGGACATCTCTAAACAATCCTGTCACTTCCCCCCCACTGCAGCCAGACACAAGCCCTGGATTTGGGAATCTCAGGCTCTACCCTCCTAAGCAGGAGCCGCCGTCCCATCACGCGTCTGCAGGAAAATGTGGGTGTTTGTGGCTGGGTGCTGTGAGAACAGCAATGCTGCAAACCCTGCGACCTCTGCGTGTTACCACAATACCACCAGCAATATCTGCCACTTGCATCTTTGTTCTTCCTGATGAAAGGACTCCTGAATTTGCACATGATGCGATTTATTTGCCTTTTTTACAAACACACCCCCCTTTCCTCCTCACTCCTTCCCTGAGATAATATTGACACCAATATCCATAAAGGAGAATATTAAAATAACCTTTTCCATTACATCCTAATTTAACTACTTCCCTGTGTTTCACAACACACCTGGCTGTCTTTGTCTGTTTGTAATGTGCTCCTTCATTCCTTTCTTAAGAGTCCCTCTATTCCATCAAATTCCTCCTCCTTGCACACTAAGATGCAGATTACTTTTTCATAAGATGCAATTTCACCCAGATCTCATTACGTACTCTCTTAATGTATTTTCTGTATTTGTTTCATCTACAATTTCTCTTGTGCTCTGTTCTGCTGATAAAATAGTCAGTTGAGGTGCTGTAGAAAGGAAGTTGATAGAGTGCATTAACTAAAACTCTTCTTATTCTTGATTTGATATGCATTCTCTGTGCCTTTGGCCTGCCAGGCAGACTTAGACCTATTATGCATACGATGCAGCAATGACCCTAGAACATAGCTCTCTGGATTTATTAACATCTGACTGTGGCATTTAAGCTGGCCAGAAAATGGGGACAAGAGGAGGGTGGGGAAAGAAATCCACTGAAAAATGCTGGGTTTTCAAGCCAACCTTGAGATGCTGAAGTTTCAGGAGGATGCTGTAATGCTCCACAAGAGGTGGAGTTCACTATAGACACCTTTTCTCAGGATATGTGACAGTCTCCCCCTACTTGAAGTAGCCAGGAGTAGCATAGAAATGGCAATTTCAGTGCATCATTGGAGATGGGATTCTACTTGGGAGCTCCTGACCCAAAGAAGACATGAAGAATCAACTGCCTTCAAATTACAGGTCTTACCCAGCATCGTGTCAGCCTATCTAGGTGGAAATTGTTCCATTTCACTGGTATTTCAGCAGTTGCAGACTGGACATCTTCCACTTTTCAGGTGTTCTGGGAGAAAAGTAAAAGCAACTTTTCTGGGGAGAGTTGACAATGTTGAGGAAATGAGCTATTTTCTGAGAAAAAAATCACCACAAGTTTTAGATGAACGATACTCATCAACTGAGAACTCGGGAGCACTATCTGCATTGACCAGAGTTACAGCCAGGGACCCCATCTGCCAACCCACCCTCACACTGACATAACCCTCTCCCCAGGCAGCCCCACCGGGGCGAGCAGATGTGAACAAGAGAGGAAAAGGGTCAAAGAGGCATGTGCAACACCAGGGAGACAGATGAAATGAGGAGGTCCTTCTGAAGTCGATGTGGGAGCCAGTGGCAAGACAAGGAAACTCATCTCTACTACATGCCTGAATCCTTCGAGCCTGTTGGACTTGGATTATTCAAACCTTGTTGGGCTCGTGTGGGAGCTGCTGCCAAGCTCCTGTTCCCAAAGCATATTTAAGCCCAGCGCCGGTTTGCCCCCTTCCCTTTATACTCACTGCTGGACCCACAGCCACAGGCAGACGGCAGCACTGCTGGTGACAGCGGGCAGGACACGGCACCTCTGTCCTGAGATATCTAGCAGGGAGGGGAATGTAACAGCACAGCCTGTTCTCAGAAAAGAGGTATTTGCCATAAGAGGCTTAAAGTGCAAATTTGGGGTCTGGCCTGAACTCAAGCCAAAAAAGAAAAAAAAGAAAACTGTGTAATTACAGGCAGTATTTTTACTCTGCAGAAGATTAACAGGTCAGGAGAAGAACTTAAGTCTCTTCCTCTCCTGAATTCCAATTTAATAGCAAATAATCCTGCCCCTGAATGCAAAGAAAATATATTACCCTGGAGAATTCTGGTGAAGTTCAAAGGAGGTCAGACAACAAAAAGGTCAAAAATTAAACAGATGGCATTTTCTGATGGTGTATAAAAAAAAAGTGATCTGCCTTCCTTTCCCATACCTACACTTCTCTCCTACCATCAAATACCACACATACACCCCTTCTTGTTTGTTCTGCGGCTAAAATAAGAGTCTGAAGTTGCTAACGTTCCCTATCCTTCAGTGATGTTCAGGCAAGCGCACCATTTTTAATGTGTCTGGAGGGAGGAATTTATTAAAGAGGCACTGCATTAAAAATATGCAAATGTTCCCAGTAACTACACGGGCCCATGAGGAAGCCAGATGAAATGTCATCCCTCCCTTCTCCCTTCCCCATTTTTATGCACTGAGATGGTTTATGGTTCCTCCTGTTTTATACTGTAACTGGGAGCATGGCAGATATTTAATCTGTTTGGAAATAATTGCAGCAATAATGATTATTTTATTGGGTTTAACTATGTTCTAAAAAAAGGAGACGCTGCAGCAATGACACGCCAAGAAAGGGAGAAGGAGAAAAGATGCTCCGAGTGCGTGTGCGAGGCTTTATACCCTGCTATTTGCACACATGCAGGCAGGCATGGGGGGATGCCGGTGTGATGCATGTGGGCGTGAGGGAGCACATGAAAGCACATCTGGTTGAGCGTGTAATGGACTTATACAGAGCACGTGCCCAAACATTCACAGACGCAGACGTGGTTGGCTACACCCACGTGCCCTGTGCATGATATAGTTCGGTGTGCATGGACATAATACTACCAGCATAATCGCATTAGCCCTTGGGTCTGCCAGAGACCCTTCAAAACAACTGGGTAGATTTACATGAAATAACAGCCACAGCACACTCTGAGGGGTGTAACAGAACACATCATCAAGATCATTAGCATAAAGCTGGGCTGTTCAGAGGTGTCGTTCGCTGCCTTGCTACGTCAGGGGAAAGGGCACAGTGATGCAACCGACGCTCTTGGGACTCCCAGACACTGCAAATGAGCCCAGGCTGAATCTATCCCACAGCTGAGGAAATCTGCACTAAAACCAAATGTTCTTCTAAAGCCAGAAGTCCTGCAGAACAGGAAGAACTCTCCTCTCCGGTTCAGACCATTATGGTTGAAAAGAACATCTCAACTAAATCACAAGATTGACATTTCATCCCTTTCCAGCTCCCTCCTAAACCCACTGGGGCTATCTGGCAGGTGAAGAGCAGCTCTTCACTCAGTGGCAAATGGGCACTTCAGCTCCACAACAACGGGGCAGGGAGACCTGCAACTGATGCTCTTATCTGGTATTTGTTTCTAGCACTCCATCCCTATCTTCATCTCTTAAGAAGCAAGTTTTCTGCAGTAGGGACTTTGCAGCAGTTTATTGCACATCTTACACAATGGCAGCCAAGCTGCCTGTGACCTCCAAACAGGACCACATCTCTAAAATTAATTGCTCATCCTGAGCTTTTACAAAGTTCTCCCTTTCAGAGTGCAGCAGGACATGAGGGGCACAGGGAGAGGAAACCATTAAATTTCTTTCTCTAGATCTCCTCTTTGAAGCTGCTGCATTACACAGCCTGAAGGCAGCTAAAAGCCACAGCAAGATGGACTCTGTGGTCTTAATCCCAGAGAAAACACATCTCTCAAAGTTCTTTTTATATCTTCCCAACCTTCCAAAATCCCTGCCTAATACCAAGCTTCAGAGAGCTTTCTTTTTCACATTTCCCCTGATTTCTCCACCCTCCCTTTCGGCTGCTGCAGCAGAGCTGGGCTGTCAGAGAGGCGAATGCCAGCACAGCCCAGCAGCCCAGTGAGGACTCAGTAATGACGGCCTGAAGGAAGGGCAGGTATTTCTACACGCTGTATTACAGCAGCACATCCATATGTTTGATGGTAACGGTTCCAGATTAAGAGGGGCTGCAGTGTGCATCTCGGGGAGTTGCTCAAGCCATAGTGAAAAGAAAGGTTCTTGACAGAGTCATACAAAGAAACTGTTTCAGGACTGAAATTCAGGCCACCTACAGTCACAGCTCCTGAGACCTCATGGAAGGCAGTGAGTTGTTCTTCTTCATCTCCTTGCTTGCAACATATTTTCTAAGGCATATAAAGAGTAGCACAGCTTAATTAGAGGTGCATTTAGAGGCACCCTGCATCCTTTACTGTCCCCTTCTCTCTCCAAGAGCACAGCTCAGCCAGGAAACACTGGGATTAGGCCATGAAGGCACTGAAACTGAGATGCCTTCTGAAATCTTCTCCTGCGTGAAAACCAGCTATTCTAAAATGCAGCCTCCTTCTTTTCCCCGTCAGTGGGAGTCCTTGTGTGGCATGCTGTCACTGGCTATCAGGGGGAGCAATGTTATGCACAAGGTTGGGGCAAATTTTGGATGGGCAGGAGGAGTAGGCTCCCAGGGGGACGGTGGAAGCAGAGGATGACACCGGTATCTGCAGCTGGTCTACTCCAGCTTCACGTCCAGCGTGACTCTTGAAAGAGGAGGCGAAGCTTTCCATCATGCAGCCCAGCTGCCAACACCCCCCAGGATCTCGAGGCTCTCAGCAGGAGCAGGGGCATGAAGGGAACACCTGACTCTTGGTGAGACCCCCTCATGAACACGGTTACCCTGGCTTTGGAAAGTGCCTTTCCTCAACAGAGCAGCTCTCATTCTCGTTACAGAAAAGAATGTCCATTTTCAACATCTCTCATCCAGCTGTTGGTCATGAAAATGTCCGAAGCACCAGCTCTGCCTCTCCCTGGGGTTTAATGGATAGCTGCAGTGTGTGAAACCCCAATCACTTCTACAGCATCTATTTATCTCCCACAGGCTGCGCTGTTAAACTTCCATAAATATGTTTTCTGTCAGAAACTGGTGCTTAATTATTATATAATAACTGCTTAATAAATAGAAATGCCTTATTTGAGGCACTTCATTTAACAAATGAGACATCATCTTCCCTCCCATAAATCCTGGAGCAGATCAAAATGTCAGAGGGTATTAAAGCTGTGATGGGAGGTGAGGCTAACATCCTTGTTTACAGGGAAAGGGAACATCTCCACAAAGTCATCTCAGACCAGCGCAGCACCCACATGTTTGAGTTTATGGCAGTGTTTGGAGCCCATCAAGCCAAAACAATTTGTCCAATTAAAATTCACACAGTGTAGATGTAAACTGTATAATTATGAACATGGTGCAAAGAAAATTTGGGGATGAAAAACACAAACTAATTCAATCCCAGCAGTCCCTTCCAGAGAGAAGAATCCCTCCCCGCCCCCAAATCCCGAGCACAGTGTGACATGGGGTCTACGAATAAGACATTAGAGGTTTTCTGTGACCACTGCAACAGTTGCCTGGGCTTCACCAACAGGCATTAATGAGAGCTTGTTCCTTGATGTCATCTCCTTTCATCTCAATTAACTTCCCTTTTTTTTTTTTCTTTCTCCCTCCTGACCACTCAATTAAAAGTGTGACCAAAAGTTAATTACTCTAATTCAATTTAGCTACAATTCCTGTGGAGGAATAGAGAAGACAGCGTGGGTGAGGGGTTGGGGATGGGAGCAAAGGCAGAAATGCTGTGGTAGAGACAGCTGAAGAATCAGTAGATCTTGTGAGCTTAGCTCTGCTTACACAAAGACAACCAGCACAGCTTGGTCATACCTGGTGCACAGAGCCTGGGAAGCAGGACCCTGCTAGCAGGGAAGAGTGTGATCCCAAATGTTGCTCCCATGGGAGGAGCAGTTAGAGCTATCTAAGAGCAAGAGATGAAGAGCAGGGCAACAATGACGGCTGGCTGGCTGGACAGAAAGGCAGCGAGCTCTGGAGAGGGGCTGGTGGAGGGCTGTGCGTGGGGATGGGTGGACAGAGGAACAGACAGGGAGTAAAAGGTGAAGCACAGTTCCGACTCCCCTGGCAAGCTGTCCAAATGTATTCTGCTAATTAACTTCCTTCTCACAACAGCCTGGCAGGGTTGCAGACTAATTAGAAACCCCTCTCCTATGCTGGGAAGCTATCCTGACTTGGGCACTCACGGCCGCAGCCCTCAGATTGGGGACATATGGCAGCTGCATGTGCCAGACGAAGCAGCATGGCTTGTCGGAAACTGTCGGCAGCTGGGAATGAGCAGTCCAGCTCAGTCACAAGCCCTCTCCAGTCTGCTTCCCTCGCCGCCTGCAAAAAGGGCCTTGAGTGCAAATCAGAGGCACTTCTTGGCATCAGAGCTGGGCCAGTTGAAGTCAGCGGTGGAAATCAGGACATCAGACTCCACGCTCTGTTAAAGTTACTTTCCACTCCCTGTTAAGTCTTGAAAACAAATACAAAAACATGTCATCAGCAAACTTTCCCACCTGTCTAGTCAGCCCCGGCCACAACCATTAGTAAATAGACTGAGCAACATTCCCATCTAATGCTGACCTGCATGAACCCCTTGACAATCACAATTTCCCCTACTGAGAACTGCCCATTTCTTCCTATTCTCTCCAACAACATTAATTTATCACAGGGATTTTAACTTGCACCCCCTGGTCACCATCATGCCTTGATAGCTCTCTGTCAGGGTCTTTATCAAAAAAGGCTTCTGAAATTCAAAAGGAGTGTGTGTACATATACTCCCTCGTTCCCTTTTATCCACTGGTCTCTTAACTCATCCAAAGGATTTAAGCGGGTCAGAGAAACACAATTTTCTTCAGCGGAAACCATGCTGTCTGTCCCTTATCCTATAGAAAAGTCTAAATATAGACTCTGAAAGTCCCCGCAGCTGGGAATGTGAATGCAGCCATCCTGCTTTGAAGCTGTCTGAGACTCATGCAGTTCCCAGATGAAGGACTCGCTGGCTCTGCCAAAGGAAGAGACAAGTCTTTCAAAGATGCTTGGAGATACCAGGAAAGATGTCAGTGGCCCACACATTCTCCTTTTCCTCCTACTTTTCTTAGATCTTCTTTAGCCTCTTTAGCTCATTGTCTCTGCCAGCTTGTGCAGAGGAGGAGCGAGGCAGTTCTGCAGACTACACCCACCTGGGAAAGAAATAGGAAAAGGGCCCAATGTCAAATGAGAAACAACTAAAATATCATGGAAGTGAGGACCCTTAGCCAGGTGCTGCTGGGCCTGGGGACACAGCCCAAGAGCATGAGGCTGTGCTGTGACCTGGAGGTCCAAAGACAGGGTTTTTCCCAGCTGGGACCATGTTTCAGCCTGCAGAGAGAACAAAGCACCGACCCGGTGCTGATCAGTGCTGCTCCGTGAGATGCTCCAGGGAGCGTCAGCCACCCTCTCTGGTCTGCCTGATGGCTGTGCATCACCCACTTGTCCTGATGCTCCCTGGCACCCCTCCCAAAGGAGTCTGGCTAATTCAGTTATCTGGAGACTGACTGTACTCCCTCCCAAGCATCACTCAAAGCCCGCTGCCATATGGCAGGCTCACCTGAGCAGCCCAGTGGGTTAGCATGTCGGCTCCTTTCTTGCTACTGCTCCAGCTTCCCTGCACTTTGCTTTCGCCTCCAATAAAGGCAGGTTATCAGGATCTGCCTTGCCACCAGGGAATAGCTAAGAACGATAGTTATTATTGGATCCTCTGAGCAGTCAGTGACACATTTTCCAGAACAGCGTACCTGGATTAAATCTCCTTCTCCACCCAGAGCTCAGATGTCTCCAGGATCTGCTATCCATTTTCTTAATGCAACTGCCTGACAGTTAAATCCATGACTATGTCTATTAGGGAAATGCATGTGTTATGAGCACCATGAATTCAGGCAGTCCTGTTAAATCTATTTGATGTATTCACTTCGACCCTAACCCCCCTTCCCCCAAAAGTTACCTATCGGCCAGGCACTAGAGCTGTCAGGTTGTGAAGGATAACAACATTATGGGACTAACAGAGAGCAAAACATCAGGGAAAGCAGGCTTGCTCCACACTGCCTGCATTAGACACAGGGCAGCTTTGCGTAAGCAGCACTTCTGCATCAAGTGCAGGGGAAGCTTTTGAGACACCAGGCTCCACACACAGATCTGGAAGCACTTTGGAAACATTCGCTAATGGAGATTATTGCCCTGAGGGGAAATGGGAAGGCAAGGAAGGTAACAGTTTACATTTGCAGTTGATTTTAAGGCACTGGAGAGAGTCCCACGTTGGCTCTAATTGAGCCAGATCCAAAGCGGAGTCACTGCACTGGCAGAGCTGAGGAGCCTGCCCAAAGCACAAGGGACCCTCAGCCCACAACTGAAGGCGTCATCTCTGAGCTACGGACCTGCCCTGGGGAATTTCAGGTCTTTAGACCAAGCCTTGGTTCATCACTTGATCTCAGACTGCAGATGGACCTTAGAAAGGCTCTAACACATACATGGAGCAAGTCAGTCTCAGCTTTAAACTTCTCTCGTGCTTTCTGCTGGCTGTAAGGAGAGAGACTTCAGCTGTTTGCCGTTTACTGTTGAAGAGACCTTCCCACAGCACCTGTGCATGCCCAGATAAGTGGGTGGAGGAGAGTGGGAGGCCTATACAGAGGGGAATATCCTTGACTAGAGAGCATCCAGTTAATATCTTCATGAGCATGGACTTCTAGGAACATCTACAGACTCCTTGGGCTCTGCTGACAACTGTTTCTCTTGTTTTAGGGCCTAAATGAATGTTCCAGATCTTCACCAAACAGTATCACAATTAAAAGATGGGAGAAATTCCCTCGAGCCCTGGCTGGAATGGGCCAAGATGTAGTGATTTCCACACAAGTCACGCAGCCTTGTCTGGAGCATGTGGGCTTCCCTCCCACTCCAAGCTGCTACCAGGACTGGGATTTTTGTTGTTTTTGTTTTGTTGTGTTGGTTTTTTTTTTTTTTTTCCCCTCCTTCTTCTTTTAACCTTTCTTTGAGCTCCCGCTTGCTTCCTCAGCACCTAGTGTAATTGCTTGCAGTCTCTGAGGATCCTGGTGAGGATTTATGTAACATACCATGCAGCAATTTGAAAGGCTGCTTTCGGATATAAGAACTTAATGCTACACCAGCCTAGGGGAAAATGAGCTGAAATCCTTGGGAGGGCTATGTGGTGTTTGCTGCATGCTGCTTAAGCGAAAGGCTCTGGGGCAGCAGAGATGCCTCTGAGCCTCCCCCCTCCTTGCGGGGTGAGAAGGGGGGGAAAGAAGAGGTGTCTTTAGGCGTGTGGCTCGTTCCTTCTATGTCTCATTATGCTGCGGCTTTATCTAGAGGGGGAGTCAGAGGCAGCCAGCAAACGCTCAGCATTGCTAAGCAGTTTGGAGAGGGGAGCAGAGACAGAGGGAGCATGGTTATTTTTTCCAGCAGACAGTGTGGTTTTGCTGGGGTTTCCTTCTCTCCTCTGCATTTCTGGTTGTATCAGGGCCAAAGAGACTCTTGGAGTGCCTCTGTTGTTTTTGAGATCGCCACCTGAGAAGGACCCCAGAACTTTGGTGCTCTTACTTATTTAGGTGAGGTATTTTGGGGAGGATGGGAGAGGGAGTACTTGTAGGAGGAAGGGGAACCTTCTTGTAAGGCTCTTGAGCCCGTCGGCCCTGCAGCAACACTCGAGTGGCCTGGTTTGAGGAACGCACTCCCCTGGTTTGACAGCCCAGGCTGTGCCTGGCAGGTGATGAAATCACAGCTTCGTGCATGAGACACCCAGAAGAAACCACCCCCAGCCAGCCCGGTTAGACCTGCCACGCACCCGCTCCTTCTGCACCTCCTCCACTCCCTGCCTACATGAGTGTCTCCAACAGAGACAGGTTCTGGCGCCTGAAGGAACAATGCGTTTTCAGGAAGACTGAAATTTTTCACTTCAACTTTCCTTAAACTAGGATTTATAGGTTTTTTCCCTTCAGAATCATATTTGCCTTAATTTATTTTCCAAGCGGGTTGCTGACAGAAATAACAGGAGCAATCAAACTCTTTCAGTGCATGAGTCTGTCCATCTGTCAGTCTGTCTGCCCTCCCTCCCTCCAAGCTTTTGAGCTAATTTCACGTGCATTCAACACAGAATTAGGGACCTTAAAACTCGGAAGCAGCAATGAGTGAAGAGACGCAGCCGAGCGGAGGAAAGCCATCTCCTGTGTGCCTTCTCTGATCGAGTCATTAGAGAACCAGCATGGGATAGAGACATGGGAAATGGGATACATCATTCAAGGGATTGATTTATTCACTTAAAATTAGATGGCTTTCTAGGCTTTTTTCATGACAAAAAAGGAAGAGAAAAACCTTTAAAAAGTTATGCAGTCTACAGACTGCACAAAACCTTGCACTCCTGGACAAAGGTCCCACCTCTGATCAGGTGGGGGAACCCCTGCCAACCTCACCATCCTCACCATCCGGGTACTGCTGGTACCCACGGGGCCTGCTGCAGGTGGGAGCTGCCCTGCCTTTGGCAAGAGGGCTCAGGCAGCTCCTGACTAACCAATGTGGAGCCATAAAACTGTGCTGGCAGTGGTAAATAAACCCAGGCTGTCCTTTGTTTAATGTTAAGACTAGCACAAGGTCTGCCACCCTTCATCTTGCTCCCCTGGCTCTTCCTTCCTGGTCCCACAAGGAAGATGAGCTGCCCCTTGGCTTTACAGCACTGCTTCCCACATACTTACATTTATGTGAGTGTTACAGCAACACCAAACCCTCCTAAGACATCCTGCTCCCCACAAGCACTGTTACACCTTGCTATGGTGACAGCTCCAGCCCTCACTTTTCTTCTTCTGAGCCACAGCAGAGCCTTTAAACTCCCACCTCCCCACCAGCAGCACCAACAGCCAGAGCCTGCCCAGGAATTACCAGTGCTAATTTATCATTTGCAGCATCAAATAAGCACGCTGCTGCTTTTTTTTTTTTTCTCTCGTCCTTCTTGTATCTATAAAGAAATGGGGTGGGGAACGACTAACAACAACAACCACCAAAAAAACTCCGAGTAAATTAACATTACAGCTGAGGTTTTACACGCACAAAAGTCAGGAAGTTCAAAGTTATGGTTCCCCCTCCAGCTGTAATTCTGGCACACTGCACATATATATTAAGACATTAAAGTTAGCCCCATAAACAGTAATACAAAATACTACACGCACACAAGGGGGCCAATCTACGATGGCCAGGGGAGCTATAATTCTAGCTACCCTGACTCCTGTGCGTGCGTTTCTCCCTCAAAAAAGGAATAAGTCAGCTCTCATTCACTTGTAATTCAAAGCTCAGGATGCTGATAGGGAAGAGAAAAGAGAGATTGTTCTGTCTGCTTCTTCTTCTTCCTCTTCTTTTTTTTTTTTTTTTTTTTTTTTTTTTTTTATTGCACAGGCTGTTGTCTAGCTGCTTGCGATCAATGCTCTCCCTCTGTCTGACTTTGATATATCGGGAGAGATCTCAGATTTCTATTCCCGTCCTCTCTCGCTTTGTAACCGATTCAGCTCCCCAGAAAGGCACACGCATGCAATAGATAAGGGATAGCCTTTGATTGAATTTACTTAATTTATACGGACTATGGGACACAAGAGGAATATTAAAATACAAATTAGCAGCTTCATATTTCACATGCATTGAAATCTCCCCAGCAGATAATGAGCTGCTGGAAACTTATCTGCCAGAGGTCTCTCCCTAGCCACACCTATTCCCTTTCCCCTGAGATCCCCCAATAAGCACTAGGAAAGTTGGTAACTCGAGAGTTACAGTTTAAGTCCTTACAGGGACAATAATACAGGCCAACACTTTTGAGCAACTCTGCCACCGTCAGGGGGCCTGTACTGAGAAGGGACAAAAGGCTTTTCAGCCCTTGTGGCCACCTTCATGCCCTGCAGATCAGGATGGAGAGATGACTCGTCTCCATTTCCATGGGAAATGGGCCAACTCCTATCACCACGCAGGATCTCTGCTCCCCTGATCTGGGAGCTGAGCCACAGTAAGAGGGTCCTTTCGTGAGCTGCGTGAAACTCTGGGCGCACAGGGCACAGCAGCAAAACCTCCCCCAGCACCAGCACAGGCCCCGGGTGCGTTCCTGCTGCCAGCTTTAACATCAGGGCGTAGGGTTCCACTTGCAAGTTCGGGGATGAGGATTCTGCCTGGATGACCCCACTGGGGCACCCTATTGCCTGTTTATGACGCAGCCTGGAATTACACAGCATCCGCAGTAGCTGAGCTGCCTTGCAGCAATTTGGCAATACAAATGTGACACATCCCTTCTCATTCTCCCAGGGCCACTTTGACAGAAGCAAGTTTTCGGTTAGCTGTCAGAACTTAACCCCATGCCTGAAGATGGTGTCTCTCCATTCAGCAGCTGCAGACTCCCAGCCCACACATCCGAGTGGTGATGAAGTGTCACTGTCCATAGGAGTGTTCTCTAGCAGTCCCAAGCAAGCCCGTGGCATTCCTCTTATTGGATTAGATAAAATCCCCAATCTGGGTGGGGTATTTCATTCTGCCACACATGCCCAGGTAGCAGGCTAGGTGAATCAGAGGTTTCTGTAATACTGTGGTCATCCTTGGAAGCTGCAGATGAAGGGGTAGAGAAGCAGCAGAGCAAAGCACCAGTCATGAAGCACTGCAGGAGGGATGGGAAGGGGCTCCATGTACATGTTTTCCTCCTGGTTTCCCCATGAAGCATGAGTGGACATGCACGGGTACCAACAGGGGAATCCCGAAGAAGCTCCTGCAGTGTTAAATTGTTCTTCCAATGGAGATCGTTAGCTGGATTTGAATAAGAAACCTGCTGATAGACTTGACTTTGAAGTGGTCAGTATAAAATGCCTACAGGTAAATTAAACCAACCTGGAGGTCAAACTGACACTGTATGCTTACATAAATTAAAAAGCTTCTCAGTCCAGGGTCTTTAACTCTGTTAGTAGACAAAGTCAAACAGAAATGAAGAAATATTCTTTAGTAGGATTGATTCTCAAGAAGGAAGGTGCATTTTGAAGTTAGGCCAATGAGTGCTTCCAGGCCTGAGCAGCTGTTCTTCATTGAGAGGCTCCCAAGATTATTATCTTCCCTCAGTTGAAGGCATCGGTAACATGAGAACCTGATCTGTTTCACAAGAGATTAAATACAGTTTGAGCCTTTCTAGGAGTGATGACGTGAAAGGTAAATGATATTCCCCATAAGCAACAGATGCCTGAGAGCAGGGAATATCCCTCATTCCCCAGTTCTTCATCACACTGGTCCCTAATGTCAGAAAAGTGAAAAGCCATAGGAGTGGGGACACATTCATGTATCGATGGGTATTTCTGAGTGAGAGGGGGGCTGCTCTGCACATTTTCTTCACATTGGTAAAGCTGGCTCAAACATACGGAGCAGCACAGACGTCAGGTCTGAGGACCTGAGGAAAGAGCTGCAGATGTCAGTGATGCTGGCTTACCCTGTTCTCTCTGCCAGTCTGGGGAGATCCCTGCCAGCACACAAATGGGTCAGACCCTTTCCTTGATGAGAAGAACTAAGGGACATTTTTGCAAGACTGTTCTGCTTTCCTTGATTTCCCACTGGACAGCTGAAAAGTTAGGACACAGTGGAGAAAAAGATTTCCCTCACCTTCCAGACAGGCATTTACCTACCTCCCACTGCCATCAAGTACATTTTGGATGTTTTGATGGAGACTCTGTAGTTTCAGAGGGTATTGACACTTTTAATACTGCTCTGGAGCAGAAAGCTCCAGCTTTACCCAAGTGTGCTTGGCACACGTGGGGAACAACTAGCGCATGACTTCCAACCAACCTCCAACTCTCATGAGGGCACCCCTTCCCCAGTGTCACAGAATAGCCAGATAACCAGGATGCTCTTTCTCCACTAAAGAGCAGTCTGATCCTCTGACTTTTATTCCCATTAGAAAGTAAAATGACCTAGGGAGTGATGAAATTATGCTGTCAAAAACAAGACAGTCACTTTGAAAATCAATAATACCCCAAGGTGTTATTGTGAGTTAACAGCTCTCCTAGGCCTGAAGCACAGAGCAGGTATTAATGCTGTTCTTGCTGCCTTTCCCACCAACATCCCTGCTGCTGCCATTACTTGAGAAAATCTCTGACACGGAATTCTACTTAAGGATGGATTTTTCAGTTCGGTGACCAAACCAAAAATAATCAAGAGAGATGAGAAAAAGAGAGAAAAGAAATGTGCTATAGGCCACCCTACATGCTTTATGTAAGGCAAAACCAAAATATTATCTTTTTCGTTTTGGGTGATTTAACAGTTACTGACTCCCACTCCTTTATTTTTGTTTGTTAAAAGCAGAATTGGAGAAAAGGTGTTACTTCAGAATGAAAATCAGATTTGTGTAACACTGACACAAGCTGTTTAGCTCTCTGCTTCATTTTTCCTTCCCTTTCTGCTCCTCAGCCAAAACTATTGCACCTGCTGAACTGAACCCAAACTGGGTCAGTCGGTCCCACAGCTATGAAAATGTACTCTCCAGCACATTTAAATACAAAATCCAAAAGTAATCAATTCCTAGAGTACGGATGGTTTCAAGAGAGACAAAACATCTGGGAAGACTTGATGAACCTCCAGAGGTTTTGAGGCCCCATCCATATGTGTCCCTGTATTTCTCAGCAGTTCTGGAAATGCATGACCCTCAGAGGGTAGGCTGGGAATGAAACAGACACAAGCTGCACTGAATACCCCTTGAATTTCTGGACTGCTCAGGGGGAGCTCAAAACCCAATATATACAGCTGGTGCCATTGCGCTGGGGGACTACAGGTCATTCAGGAGGTGATGTTTGGCACTGGGAACCTATGAACCCCCACTCCTGGGAACTAGCATTTAGCTGCTGGGAAAAGCAATGGTGTTTCTTTTCATGAGCACTGGATGTCGATAGGCAGGGCAGAACTGGCACAGAGCTGCTGCGTGGCTATTATTCATGTGCGACATAAAAACAAGGTCCCGAGCAGCTGTTGTCAGTAAAGCTCCTGCTGCATTTTACAGGAGTCAAACTGTTAGATCTGCCATCCTGTTTAAATTCTGAGTTGGGGTGATTATCTGCTGCCTAAATCCTGCTTCAGAGCCTTACACATCATGTGCATACTCCTCCTCCTGCCATCTCCTAAGGAGGAGAGCAGGGGAGGCTGTCTACATGTAACTAGTTGCCCCCCACCATCCCTCATCTCGCTGCACAGGCATTCCTGGCACAAAAAGCACAGTGGGAAAATGGCCAAGATAAAAGACAGTGAAAATGCAGAGGATGGTATCTCCTCGACCGCAGCGGGTCAGCTGGGGAAGCAAGCCTTTGAAATGCCATTCCCTGCCCTTACCCTGGCCTGGCCTCACTATGGGAGACACCCAGTGATGAGAGATGGGGAGCCACGTTACCCCAAAGTTTCTGCACAAGCTGTACTATGGCAAGGAGCTACACATACCACAGCACCCAGGGGCTCACTGATTACAGGAAGGTCCAGGTGAAATTACACATTAGTCTCATTTCCATCCCTGTCTTGAAAAAAAAAATTGTCCAAAAGGGCCTTTTCTCCTCCTCCTGTGACCAAGGCAACAATCAAAGAACATCTCCTGCCTTGGACTCCTTATTAGTTTAATTAGATGATTTTCTGCATGATTTATCCTGAACGCTGCAATTGCACAATCAAATCACAGATCAGTTGACAACTTCATTTAAAAAATTAGTGTTTAGCAGCTTTGTGGGCTCTAAAAGCTCTGAGGACATCTGTCAGCAGTGACCCCTTCTGATAATGACAAACAGTCCCAGCCTGTGTCCCCACCTCCTGTCCTGCCTGCAAACTGGCATGCTGAAGAATCCCTTGAGAAGGGAAAAACCCAAGCCTCAGGGCATTCCCAGTTTGCATCTGCCTACGCTGCCTGTCGCTTGGCCTTCTTTCTCATATGTCAGTCCACAAATATTAGTCAGTGTTACAGACCTGTCAGAAAGAGAATAGATCCTACTGCTCGGAGGGGGCTTGGCGTTTCAGGTGCATCAGGCCCTGCGCTTTTGCTAAATTATGTGGGAGTTGACACCTGATGCAAAGCTGCTACCCTTGCTATCCAGCAGCAGCCGAGGCTGGAGCCTGTGTGCTCCCCTGTTTTGAGCACTGCTCACCCTGGGCACGTGGGTGGTGATGGAGGGATGGATGCTGTTTCTGGCTTTATCGGCAAGCTGAAAAACCCAAAGCCGAGCACAGCAGCTGTCAGTGGTGGATTTCCCAATTCACAGGCCTCCCGCAGGAAGGTGTTGATCCTGCAGGCTGGGTTTGGATCAGCTCAGCGTGGCAAGTCTTGAGTTTTCTTGTGCTTAGCAGGCTGTCAGGAATTACTTCCAGCAAGGGGGAGGGCAGCGGTACCAACTGACAGAGACAGCGATGCCATAACCATGTTCCTTGCAGGCTTGGCTTTCTGGAGCAACAGAGAGCTGCTTGGGCAGATCCCACAGGGAGTGTGAGAGAAGGTGAGCGATTTACTAATCCTTTCCAGCCGGTTCAGGGAGGAGAAGACATTATGTGTCTTCTGAGAAGGGAATGCACAAACTGTCTGTCTCTACAGAAACAGAATCCAAAACCAGCCTCCCCTCATGGCCTTATTTAGTTTGCTAGTCCAAAGAGCCCTGGTCCCCAGCATGGAGGGTCTATAATGGATGGACAACTAATCCTTAAGCTGTCTCAAAGCTAAAGAGCTTCCTCTGAATCCTCCATGTTCCATGTTCACAGCCAGGTTGAGTCAACAGCATCCCTCCTGAGCGAGACTGCCTTTTCAAGGGACACTGTCCACGCAGGGTGACACCACAGTGGCAACGGAGCACCCTGCATCCTCAGAGATCTCTGGAAACCCTGCTAACACCATCTGAATTCAGATCTTGTTAAGAAGCTCAGGAATCAGCCACCATTTCAGATCTTCAGCAGCCTGAGACACTGATTATAATGAGCTCCACTAATTAGATTGTTTTAATTCAAAGGCCAGCAGGCTAAGAGATGTGAATCAGGGGAACCTTTGTGAGGCATCTGCTGGGATTTCTAGCCAGCATAATTCCTTCAAGCTGCCCACTGATGAGTCCTTTAGCAAATGTCTCTTCTCCCACCTCTTCCCAGAATGAGACCTTGGCCAGGAAGGTCTCCAACTTGCCAGACAAACTTTCATTCCCTCCAATCTCCAGCAGGCCTCACTGAGAGATGAAATTACGCCGGTTTCCAATCAAAAGAACTTCCTTCTCTTGTTCCCTCTTATGTTTGCTTCAACTGTTACTCGATTTCACAGCTGAAAAAAATGACTCAGGGAAGGAGCATGGAATCAAATTAACTCAGGTGGAACTGGGAAAGGAGATGGTGGATGGTATAGAAGGGAATTGAAATCAGTCTTGAAAGGAACAGCAGATCCATGGAAACAGGCCATAAGCAACTAGGTGAGGGAGGGAGGGAGGAAGGAAGGAAGGAAAAAGTTGTTTTGAATCATTTGCTGCTAATGCCCAGACACCTGGATTTCTGTGTCAGGGGACAGGACAAGGTGGGAGACATAGGGTGTAGCATCAAGGTTTAAAAAAGCAACCACACAGAGCAACGCCTTGGAGTGCGTGTTAGTGACATGTGGCTCCAGCAAAGCCCCACATCAGAAGAGGCAAAGCAAGGATGAGCTAACAGTTTGTAAGCCACCTCTTAACTCCTACGGTAAAGCAAGACTTGCCACCCATCGCTTGGCTGTGCCAGCTTTCTAACCAGGTGTCCTGGGAATTCCAGGACAAGCTGCTGATCCTTTTTGGCCCTCAGTTTCCCTTTCTGTAAAAATCAAAGTCCATTTCTACTTGTGTTCAGGAATGATCAGTGATGGACTTAGAGGCATCCTGAGATGCGAAGACAAAAGGGACTCCAGAAGAACAAGTCTCCTTGCAGTGTTGCTATTTGGGACCTTGGAAAGTCATGGAGGGGAACAGACAGCTGGGAGAAGAAAAAGGAATCCAAGATCCTTTAGGTGAGTTTTTTGGCCAAACCCCACAGTCCATGGGAACTACAGTGACTGAATCCACCTGTAAAGTGGCTCTGTATCTGGCACATCTGAATACTCATCACCTCCCAGTTTAGATGGCTGGTAAAAAGGCAGATACTGGCCTGTCATGCCAGCTCCTTCCTTTCAGTGGCAATATCTTCTTCTGTCTCCCATGCTTCTCTTCATTACCAAAATCCCCTGAAGACACCATTGATGATGGAGAGCCATTGGAGAGGCAATTAGAAATAAGTTAGAGTGAATTACATATGCAGGGTTTATTTTCTGTTTTCTGCTATAGCTGCTGCCAATTATTGTGCAATTAGGCTGCCTTCATTAGCAAATGAGATTAAAATTAACATCGTTAATTACTCGTTCTGTTAAACAGGGGAAAGCAGGCATTTAAGGGGAAGGCGCAGAGAAGGTTGTTCTTGGAGCAGATGCAGTAACGTTCTCCGTTTGCAGCGTTGTTTCTTCAAGGGCTGCAGTGGGTTATTCAATTTCAGCTAATACGGTGGGGAAAAGAAGCCTTTAAACTTAAACCACTAATGCAAGGCCTTGCAATAACATGGTACATGTTGCTCAAGAAAATCATCATCATATGCTGCAAAACACAAGATGATGGCCACAGTGAGTAGCCACTGATTGCTCGCACCAGGAACTGGAGGGAAACCTCTCGCCTCAGTTGCTGGTGCACTCGACTGGCTCTTGATAGAAATTTCTAACTGGCCAGCTGGGAGCACGGCTGACCCCACCAGTGATGGTGCAATAAAGCCAAGACAGCTGTTGCTATTTATGGCAATGTTTTCTTGGCGCTGGACGTTTTGTGGACACTGAAGAAGACTGTTTTCCTGGGTTTACAGGCTAGAGAGAGAAGTCAAGGGAAGAGTAGCAGCGCTCCAAATTGATGGCATTGTCTTTGAAAGTCAACTAAGTGGCATTGCTTGCTGCAAAACCCAGATGCTGAGTAAGTACAAAGTGATGCCACTAATCTACAAGGTGACACTCTCAGGGTTCTGGATCACAGGGTTGTAAAGGATCTCAAGAAGTCACCTAGCCCAGCCTGCCAACTCCATACAGAATTCATGCAACTGCATAATTTTTAACTGTTGTCTCTGTAGGCCATTCCTACGATCTGCACCAATGCAGGCTCTGCCCCTCTTGAGACATGATGTCTAATATTTCGCTTTCTTTATGCTCAGGAAGGCTTCTCTAAGTGTTTAATTTGAACTGCAGTTTCCCAGTACTAGCTGCACTGCTCCCCATGGACATGGAATAGTGATTATTTTGTTTACATCAGCCTTTTTCATCCTGTCTTGCCCGAATTCCTTTTTTTTTGGACTAAATCATCCCAATTTGCTCAATCTTTCTTTGCAGATCATGTCTGCTAATCTTCAGTCAGTCCTCCTTGCTCTGGACTCTCTTCTATTGCTTTGCAACTTTCTGGATGAGTTGTGCCCAAAACTAGTCCTGGGCAACCAGCTGAGATCTCCTTAACACTGGGCAGAGCGGAAACACTATTTTGTGCATGTTGCTGGTGATACCTCTAGAGTCGAGACTTTCCTGTTTGTCATTTTTCACAACAATTGACATCTCTGATTCTCATTCACAATGACCAAAAATGAGCCCCAGCCTTTTCTGCAGGATTGCTTCCTAGTCAACTCTGTATTTCTGCATCCTGCATGTGAACAGTTCATTATTCCTGCCTAGATGTAGAATCCAGTACTTATCTCTGTTAAATTGCATCCTATTTCTTCCAAACCATTTCTCCAATTTGTCAAAATCATTTTGAGAGAAATAGAGAAATTGCTAAGGTCCCTTGGAAAACATGGAGTGTAGTAAGACAGCCCCAAACTTCAGCTTGAACCTTGCCAGGGTGAATGTTTCCCTTGGATCTGTGCCTGTCTCACCTTGTTCTGCAACACCTAAAATTAAAACGTGGCCCCTGTGAGAGACACTGTCACAAGCTGGGACACAGGCTGACACTTCAAAGCATGCAGATGTGCAAACAATGTACTGAACACCAGGAAACAAACTGCTATGGTTGCAGAACCACAGCTCAGGCTGCTCTGTCTGCATGCAAGACTCAGCCCATACTGAACTCCTTGCATGATATTGCAACATCCCTCTCCAGCTTGGCCAGAGTACCAAAACCTATGGGTGCTTCAAGCAAAAGCAGACTCCAAAACTGGACCAAAGGCTTAGGAAATAGCTGCTAAAATGGACTCCTAAACTGACAGTCAGGATCTGCTGCATGGGTTGCCTGCCAGCCTGTCTGCTGGTACTTCTCCTAAGGGGCTTGCTTTTCTATGTACAACAGGTAGCAGCAGTACAGCTGCAGCTGAGAGCCTCTATGGCTATGGGGAAGACAAGGGAAGGAGACTCTTTTATTAGCTCTGCTTTGGAGCACACAAATCTTTGCATTAGGAAGAGGAACATCAGACTGGAAGCTGAGGTCACTTATTGTCTGCCCCTTGCTTGCACGCTCTTCTGCTCTAAAAATGCCACGTGCGCCTCTGCCACACTGGCCAGCTCATAACATAAATCTAAAAAGGAGCAGCCTGGCTGGAACAGACTCTGTTAACTCCAAGCTCTGAAGAAGCATGTAGGGCTCAAATGCTTATCGGTTGTGTTTGGACCTGCTGGCTGATCTAACGCAAGCCATTTCCTCTCTCTGGGAGTTTTCTCAGGTGCACAGAAGATGCACCAGTTGTGAGCAGCATCACCACTGGCAGTGACAGCACAGCCCAAGCTGAGCATGTGGGCTGTGCCCCTTGCTGGAAGCTTCTGAATGCATCACATTTTTTATTTTCCTGACACCCCTGTGAAGGTGGGAGGAGAAATTTTCCCATCTCTCAAGCTGGAAAACTTGAGCAGAAGGAGGTTTAACGATCTACCCATGGTTAGTCATGAGCAGGAGGCCACTTGGGGAACTAATACTATTTCATAGTCAGGGGAGATTTTCAGTGTCAATGATCTGTGAAATGTTTGCCTTGAATTTCCTTTGGACCCAGCACACAGTAGTATCTTATTCAAAAGCTGTATTTAAGAATGGCAATGAACTTTATTAGGTGTGTGCTGACAGCTTCACGGACACCTTCAATAAGAAAAGCAATCAGATTCTGAGCAATACGATACCTTGTGCATAGCAACAAGCCAGCTGGCTCTGAAAACCATTTTCTCATGCAGACCTCATCAAAAAATGAAATGAGAAAATAAGTAGACAGGACTAGGCAGGGAATTCTTCTGCCCTTGTGCCCCAAGGGGAGTATATCCAAATTAATAAGCCTTTTCCACTGCTAATGACTCAGTGAAGATGTGGGAGACACGGGCCACATCATTAGCTGGTGTAAATCAGTGTGTACCTGGAGATATTGCAGGAGCAACATCAGATTACATCCATCTTAGTATACAGCCCATTTTACCAGTGAGCCCACCTTGCCATAGCAATGGCTTCAGCCAAAACCATCTCAGGAGTCCCTGAACCCTGCCTGGCTCTCTGCTGGGAGGTAAGCATAAGGATAGGGGTGCTATTCAAAGCCTCCAGTTCAAAAGCCACACAGTGTTGTATTGCTACTGGTAAAATCCTTACCAATGCCAAATCATCCAGCACAGGGACTTCCGTGCTCCTCTCTTGGGTTCAGCAATTCCTTGGAGAAAACCTGAATTGAGACTGGCAGAGGAGAGGTGCATGAGGGAAAAACAAGTGGTGTGATGGGATCGGGGGGGCTGGAAGGGACTACGAAAAGGCACAAAGAGCCCCTGAGGTGTGCACAAGGGTAGAAAAATATAGATGTATGGGTGCAGGAGAGAAAATGAGAGATAAATAAGTGATACGAAGTTTTCATGTCATATTCTTCTGTGAGGGCAGATTTATCTGCCTTCTTTCTCTAGAAAATTCATTAGGCATTTGTGCCTCCCTCTTCTCCCTGGCAACGTGCTCCAGCTTTGTCCAGCAACGAAACAGTAATTCATGCCCATGCACTCTCTTCTCCCAACAACCATGAAAATATATAGCATCCTCCCACCCCAGCTCTGCTCTTTGTCTTGGGCTTCTACAAGGGGCTGACAGGAACCAGCATCCTGGGAGTCTGCAGATATTCCTTGAGGAATTTGCAGACAAATAGCAGAAACTCTCTGGTCATACCACAGGTTGGTGTGAGATCTGACCCATGGGTGAGCAGCATAAATGCTTCCCTGGGAACAAGAGGGAAGAGCCTCCAGGAACAGGGCATGCTCTCAAGTTAGCTTGGGTAATTTATCTATAACTCAAGCTAAAGGAAATCGAAGTGGCCTGTTCCAGCACTGCTTAATTTGCCAATGAACTGGCTATGGAAAGAGATAAGAAATAAGGTCTGAAATCTTACAAGAAGACATTAGGAAAATAGAGAAGTGAAGACCATCCAAAATAAAGCCAAATGCATGTTTGTGAGCCGATAAGATTCTGAACACTTCTTTCAGCAGCTGATAGCCAGAGGTATCAACAAGGTAGACAGATTAAATTCCTAAAGGCATTAATTAAAAGAGGTCTGATGAGGAGAGAAATTAAGGCTCAAACACTGAGCAGAAATAACTGTTATTTTCCTTATTCAGAGAATGTTTAGCTCCAAACAACTGCTGTAGGGGGAAAAAAAGGCTTGTGGATGTAAGGTGTGAGATGCAGATGGGAGATGTGGAAACACATCATGAAAGGATAAGGGTCACAAGCCAGCTGAACCAAAAATAATATTGGGATGAATCTGGTGGTGGTGAAACAGTACTGAAGAAAGACAAGAAACAGCTGACCACTGTGGGCAGCCTACAAAAATGTGAACATAGAAAATGCAGTGAAATTCCAAAGATTTCAGTGGCCAGGGTGTGAGATTCCCAAGACAAAAGAGAGTTCAGTAAAGTATCTCCTGGTATTCCGCTCCTCTGTGGGAAGAGATGGAGGAAGGGCACAAGCACAGTGTGATTATAGCTGAAACAGAAGAACAGGAACCTTCTGAGATTGGTCACGCAGCTGTGTGTACAGAGCTCAGGAGAAATGAAAAACATCATAGAATCACAGAATGGTTTGGGTCAGAAGGAACATTAAAGACCATCCAGTGCCACCCCCCAGCCCCGGGCAGGGCCCCTTTCCCCAGCCCAGGGGGCTCCCAGCCCCGTCCAACCTGGCCTTGAACCCTTCCAGGGAGGGGGCACCCACAGCTGCTCTGGGCACCCTGGGCCAGCGCCTCACCCCCCACACAGGGAATAATTTTTTCCTTATATCTAATCTAAATCTGCCCTCTGTCAGTTTAAAACCGTTACTTCTCATCCTACCCCCACCCCCTGACCCAGAGTCCCCCCCCCCCTTCCCTGTCCCCCCTTTAAGCCCTGGGAGGCCGCTCGAAGGGCTCCCCGGAGCCTTCTCTTCTCCAGGCTGAACCCCCCCAACTCTCTCAGCCCGGCCCCCCAGGGGAGCTGCTCCAGCCCCCCCAGCATCTCCGTGGCCTCCTCTGGCCCCGCTCGAGCAGCTCCGGGTCCTTCTGCTGTTGGGGCCCCCGAACTGGCCCCAGCACTGTGGGGGGGTCTCCCCAGAGCGGAGCAGAGGGGGAGAATCCCCCCCCTGGCCCTGCTGCCCCCCCTGCTCTGGCTGCAGCCCAGGGCACGGGTGGGTTCTGGGCTGCGAGCGCACGGGGCTGCCTCACGGGCAGTTTTCCCCCCACCAACCCCCCCAGTCCCTCTCCTCGGGGCTGCTCTCCAGCCGCCCCTCGCCCAGCCGGGGTTTGTGCTGGGGGTTGCCCCGACCCACATGCACTTGACCACAAGGTCTAGTTCAACAATGAACTTCATGAGATTTGCATGGGCCCAAGACATAAAATCTGTTTATTAATTCCTACCTGCTTATAAAATTGGCTATAGGGAGCCAGTGTGTGCTTTGTGCATAGCTGGCCAAGCAGGGATGTGTGGAACAAATGCCTCATGGACCTGAAGACATCTCTAGGTTGTGCTACCCCATGACTACACTGCCAGAAACATCCAAGAGGAGGAATAACCTTGTGCTTAAGGCGTGAACTCAGGGATTGGCCCATCCTGAGCAGACTCCTGGCTCTACCACAGATGCCAAGTAGAGGGGAGGTTGTGGGCTAATTTTTTCTCCCTAGCTTCTTTTCCTAATGAAATAAAAGTGCCCTTCTACCCTTCATCCTAATCATTTTCTTTTGTACCAAATATTGACTCTTAGTTGGTCCGTGCACAGTGTCAGGAGGTCTCTGGACTCTACACTGAAGCAAACAGGGTTTAACTACACCTGAAAGATTTGTGGCTGCCAGATATATTGTTCTACCTGCTGCAATGGCACAGGAGGGTAGCAATTTTGTCTCTGCTTCCCTGTAACATTCGTGTGGGTGAGTGCTTTTCCAACAGAAAACCCAGCCTGTGCGGAAGTGTTTTGATCCGTGTTTAGCTGCAATCCTGTTTCCTCTGGAAGACACATCTAGCTGCAGCCAGACCGATTCCACCCACCACAACACAGCACAGCTGACGTCTTGTGGCAGTCCCTTGAGGACACATCTCCAGAAAAAGAATCACACAGCTGCTCATCTCAGCTTCCAAAGTCACCAATTCTCTCCCCCCTCCCTTTTTTTTTTTTTTGCTTTTTCTTTTTTGCTTTGCTTTATTTACATCATTTTCCCCCCAGCAGGTTGACAGAACAGCGAATGTTTCATGGCAAGGAGAGATGGTGCAGCAGAAGACTCACAAAACACTTGAGTGTCTGGGAAACACCCGTGCTTTGCAGCTACGGCACTGAACCCATAATTGCATTATAATGCAGCTGCAATGTGCCACAGATTAAACACCAACCGAAGTTCACATGAGTGAAATGTCAGCTCAGAGGTTGATTTCATTCACCTGACATTCCTGTTAATAACAATGCCTAATTAGAAAGGCTTTTAAGCATCCGTTATATTAATTTAACGTGAAAATCTCATGGAGCTTTATTGGAATTTTTTTCCCCTGTAAAATTAACCCTGCAGGCTTGTTACACATGTTTTCATTAGGGACCATGAGTAGTGGGGATATTTGATGAATTAGAATCAGCCCCTTAGTCTTTGAGTTTAACTTTGTATTCCAAGTTCCTTTATACTGATAAATCCCCGATTTGATTCCTCCCCACCACCATTAGTTTTAATACGTGCTACAGACTCCTCACACTGTGATTGAGGGCTAGAAATCCAAATTCACTACTGCCAATTTCCATGCAACGCAGAACAAAAGCCTGTAGTTCACGGCCTTTCATACCAGCTGGTGCTAAATTCTGGTCTGCAGGCCTGCTCTGCTCCACGGAGCACTTGCCGCTCACATGGCTTTTCTTCTGCACTTCCAGCTACCAAGCCTTCTTTAAGTGAGCTGAAAAGCCATGATAGGGTTGCCCCAGTATTATTTTCCTTTCTAAGTGTGATAGATGCCATCTTAGCCAGAACTGAGGCTTCTACCGCTAAGGGCACAAAGTGCTCCAGCAGGAGCTAAAATATCAACCTCCTTTGCAGGGCAGAGAAGAACAGAGGCTATTAGAGATCATATGCTCCACGGCTCAGCAGAGAAGGGGACTAGCAGTCCTAATGGCCTCCACATTATCAGACCACTAATGCTCCTGCCAGTCTCAAACTGACTGCAATTACGCACGGCTTGGCCAAGTGCGCACAGGACAAGTCGAATGCAAGCCCCCTTTGAAAGCTCTTCTATACATTGAGAGCCTGGACCTTTGAAGAACATCCTAGGCTATTTCTAGCACTGGGATTCATTAAACTGTGTTATTATGTTAAAGTTTGGAGCTCCATTGAACCTCTCAGCTTGCTAGAACACAGAATACGCTAGAATGATTTTAATGATGGATCCACTCAGGGATTTGAGGGAGAAAAGTTGGAGGAACAGGAACAAATACTTGACTGGCATAAATCTATGGAATTGTTTGACATCCAGTGGAAATCTGACATGAAGCCAACTCCCCTGTCACACAGACCATGTTACTGAAATTAAACCTAAATGGCAAAAGAATCACACTGTCACAGCAATGGAGGAGAACATACGCATCACCTTGTTCTCTAGCAGGCCATCGCAGGATGGTTTCCCTCGTTATATTTTACACTGCTGCAGCTTTGCCAGATCTACAATTCCCAGCTGATTTCACCTCTCCCCATAGTAAACTGCCCTACTGCCTAATGCAACAGATGTAAGAATATTTTCCTGATAACCACAGAGATTTCTCCTCTTATTAAGCCTTTCCCTTGAGTCACTGAACACTAATATTACCCATCTGTGGTATTTAT
This sequence comes from Tyto alba, assembly GCF_018691265.1. Taxonomy (NCBI): domain Eukaryota; kingdom Metazoa; phylum Chordata; class Aves; order Strigiformes; family Tytonidae; genus Tyto; species Tyto alba. The sequence continues at coordinate 12,557,523 of NW_024881281.1, read as the reverse complement.
TCTACTTCAATATGCAGACGCATATCATGTCCCTCCTAGTTGTCACTTTAACAAGCTGCACATAATTAGATTTTTTTAATCAGACTCTTTGAACTCCCCCTACCCTCAATAATTTTGTTGCTCTTTCTTGAACTTCCTAAGTTTGTCAATACCCATGTCATAATGAGGTGTGCACAACTGAATGTAATATTACAGCTCTCTCACGGAGGAAGGGAGTATGACCCCAGCCTCTATGCATATAGTGCCATCAGTCTTTCTCTGCAACCATAGCACGTCTAATCTTTTCCCTTCTACAATCCCCAGATTCATTCTGATCATCTTCTGGCTCAGAAGTCCTTCAAGGCTCTGTTGAAGATGACGGAGATCTTTTCTGCCAGCTCAGTGTCCTGCTACCTCCCTCCAACCACTCATCATAAAGATCAAGTTATTAACTCAGAACCCAATTGGCAGAAAAAGGGATATGCAAGGATAGAAAATGAAAGGCACACAGAGATTTTGTATGCAAGTTTAGCTCCTCTGTATGCTATTGCAATAGCATTGCCCAAGAAACTAGTTCAGTTTGCTCCCTGATGAGAATTTGTTTCTGGAAACCTGTCCTGCTTAATTTCCTAGACTTTCCAAAGCTATATCCCTTGAAAAACAGGCTCCTTGGCTCCCCTTTCTCTCAAATTGCCCTCTACTTAACAGCTTTTCCTTGATCCTACCCAGCTGCTCAGTAACTGCTGCCTGGGTTTACATCTTTCATGCTCTCATGGGGCAAAATACATTGACTGCTCTACATAGGAGCAGGCTTGGGCAAAGAACCATCAAACCCAATATGAAACTTCTGTTTGGATTGAGATGGTGAGTGAGATTTCAGCTGAATAAGATCTGGCTGTGAATTCCTATTAGGAGGCTGCTGTCATCTGCTGAGAAAATTTTGACACACACACACTGCCTCTCCCCTAGTTGGTCTGACAGAGGCCACCAGGACTGGAGCTCCCTCTTGGTAAGAGCAGACAGAGGCTGTAAAAGGATTAGGAGTGGTCTGGAAATTCTGCTATTAGAATAGCTTTGGAGTCTAGAATTGCATAAAAAGCACTGAAGTTTGGACTGTCTGGGTTTCCCTGTCATTTACATCCTTCTGATGATGCTCTCTCTCATCCCCGCTGTGGATGCTCTATGTTGAGATTTCTTAGAGGCTGAATCTCACCACCTGAGCTGACAACACTTTATCTCAGCAGCTCAACCAAGCAAGAGGACTCAGAGCAGGTGACAAAGGCTGAGACATGCCTGTTAATTGCATGCATGCTGCTTTTCCACAGGATGGCAGGGCCTGAAAAGTGACAGACTAAAAAAAGCTTAAACCTAAAAAAACATATCTGACCCACAAATTACCTAACAAGTCTTCAGTTATTTGGAAGGGGAAAGGAAGCCTATTTCTGAGTATTTCCCCCCAAATCAGGCAAGAAGAGGTATAAGGGCACGTCAAAAGCAAAAGATGCTGAGAGATGAGAGAGTAGGAAAAATCCAGAGGCTGAGCTTCTCCTATGGGACACAAATCTCCGAGTTCAACTCCTGGCACAACCCGCTCCCTGCCTGTAGGACAGGGATGCTGATATTACTGTAGGACAAATCCAGCTAAGGTGGGAGGAGGTGGTTTAGCAGAACCTCCTACTCACTAACAGCAGAAGGTGGGAGGACATCCTTCCCCCAGGGACTCCCGAAGCCTGCACAGCCAAGCAAGGCTGGCTTTGTGGGAGACAAAAAGGCAAATCACTGCTTGCTTGTCAAGGGGCTGGAGGTCCACAAGTTGCAGGATTAGTGCTGTGGGAAGCTCAGTGATCTGAGAGCAGTGAGGGGCTACACCAGGCTTTTTGCTCTTGCTGCACTGGAGAATGGGGTAATGATAGTGCAGCTTCTCATGTTTGTCAGCTAGCACAGCAGCAGACCCGGCCCGGGTTTTCTTAGGCCTGTCTTCTCCCAGCAGGCTGTGAAGAGATTTACATAATAACGTGTCTATTTTAACTTTGCTTCATTGACTCCTGACAAGATACAGTATTCTTGATTAAACGGCTTCCTAGGAAGAAGCTGCTGCCTTAAACCGCTTGCATTCTCTCTGACCCCATGCGATCTTGTTAGCGGTCCCCTCAGACTCCATCTGACAGCATCTTAAATTCCTCTTTTCCTTCTTCCTCTAAACGAGCTCTTCAGGGTAGGGCAGGGCCCTCCTTACCGCCATGCAGGGTCCAGCTCAGTGGGACCTAACCCTGACCAGGGCATTCTGTCATTGCCGTGGCATCAGCCCTTCTGCCTCTCCAACCCCATTAGTCCACCTGCCTCCCTCCCTCAGCCCTCCTCCTCCTTTCTTCCCCTATCAATCTTTGATATGCCTTTTCAGTTTCTCTTTATCTCATACCATCTGTCTCTTTCCTTTCTGCCTTCTTTTTTTGCCTTCCTCTGCTGACCAGCCCAACAGAGACAGATAAATCTCTCAAGCCAAGGAGACCACGTCCTCCATATATATTTGTGCTACAGCGACAAAGATCAAATCACCAGCTAGCTCGACAGAGAGATTCAATAAAAGCAGAGAGTTATATTGATAGGAACAAGGCAAATGGATAGTTTTGATTTTAGTAGATTATTGACTGCTCAATAGAGGCAAAAAAAGGCTTCCCAGCAGCATGGCTTAGAGAGCAACTCTTCCTGATGCAATGCAGCCAAACAAGAGGAGTGAAATATGAGACAGGGAGCACTCTGTGGCGTGTCTGACAGTCCCATCATCTGCATGAGGAATGGTCCTCACTGCCAGATGAACCACTCGAAATACATATGAAAAAAGATGAGATCTGCTTTCAGCTAAGCCTGAAGCAAGCTGTGCTGTGCAGAGAATTGGGGTGCAGTCCCACATAACTGCCCTGTTACTTTCGGGCGTCAGAGGAAGACTCCCCGTCTCCCAGAAGAGCCCTGTCGGCACGGAGGTGGCTGCTCTGAGCCAACACAGAACTGTGTAGGACACAGGGCGGTGTTTCTCTTCAATCTGACTCTAAATGCTGTGCGTGTCTGATATTTACGCGGCACTCATCAATCACCCTGCTCTGTGAATGGCTGGTACTCTGCAGTGAACAGATCCTCACTGCTCTTTTGCCTGTTTAATGCTGGGAACTGAAACTATGGGATGTGCACACGGTTTCCAGAGGAATCTGGGTCAGGGCAAGAAATCATCTTTGGTTATGGCTCTTTACTGTCCAAATCACTCAGTGCAGCTAACTCCACATTCCCCCGTGATCACATTTTGCACACGGATTATTTGCTTACAGTCCTTCTGTAAGAGAGAAAAGAAATTTAGATGCAAAGCTCAGACAGCAAGAGTTTATCTGCAAACACATCCCCGGAGGAGTCTCAACGCACACAGTGAAAGTTGGGGAGGTAAGGTCTGCATAAGGAAAGGTCAGGTATGAGATTATGGGGTAGCAACAAACCCCACGGACTTGGAGAATCAAGAGCCAGGAAGATATCTCTTACCCTGATGTTCCCCCCAAAACGTTCATGGTAATGTTGGTGCATTTCTTCACCCCTTCCACATCAGCCAGTGTCAACTTCAATAACATACTGGATAGCAGATCCAGGGCTTGCAGACCCTCCAGCCATCTTCCAGCCTACTGCCCCACCAGCCTGGCAGCCCAGCCAACCACTGACCCACACATCTAGCTGCAGGATGGGATAGAAGGGAGCAGATGAAGGAAAGCACTTGATTCATCCTCAGCTGACCCACACGTCTGGGTCAGCTGGGAGTTCATGAGACATGGGTGCTCCATTTCCATTTTATAGGGCTGCTGGCCAGCAGATACCTATGGGCATGCAGCTGTGTCTCCTCTCACCGAGTGCCACCATGTGAGCTGTGCTCAGTCCTGGGAGACAATGTCACAGCAGGACAGTGGGTATGGTCACCAAACAACTGCACACCTTGAGCTTTCATAGCCACACAAACCAGATTAGCAGCTCAGCTCCAGGTAAGTCCCTGGATGGCCCCTAAGCATCTGCAGGACAGGCTGAAAACATCTAGGAAATCACAGGACAGGCTTCAAATTTGTATTGTGCCTCAGACCAGGTTTCATGTTAGGGACTGTCCTGCAAACAGCAGCCTGGCAGAAGAATGTGGGTTGATCTCCAAATGCAGTGGCTAACCTGGCCCTAAACAGGAGCAACCAGAATGGAGGAGCAAGGATCAAATCACTTCACCCCAAGACCAGCAAGAAGCAGCAGAATTTAGTGAATACTAAATAAACAAAAATGACAGGGGTTGCTAAAGCATCTCTGTCAGACCCTGGGACACTGCAAACAGGGTCAGAAGTGATGCACAGCCATCTAGCAAATTGGACAGGATTAACTGAAGCACCAGCAGGCTGAAAAGCTGGGAAGGGGGCATGAGTATAGGGTGTGAAGGATATTTCAGCTCTCTCTGCTTAATTTTAGCCAATTAGCATTCATCCAAGGAAGGGGGAAACTGTTAAGCACTAAATAACAAGAGTGTGAGCTCAAGTGTGAACAGGTACAAGCAGGAACAGAGTGCGCCACTTTCAGCAGCATCTATGTCGATATTCAGAAATGGAAAAACACCATGAAATTATTTCTTCTGCATTATGGGAAAGGAAGGAAATCGCACAGTACAAATACTCTAATGGGCTACACAGGGATCTGAAGGAGGATTGTCGAGGTATTAGAGCAGGCTGCATTAGGGAAAAAATGAGCAAGAAAAGAAACAGGATTTTCAAGGAGATTTCATCCAAATCGATTAAGTGAGAAATGTAAAGGGGCAGCATTCCACAGGGATGAAGCCAGTAATTGGCCCACGCAAGTCCCGACAGAGAAAAGCACTCAAAATGCAAGCTGGAAGGTAAGCACGTGGCTGACATGCTTCCTTCGGTCAGAGGCCAGAAGAGACCATGGAGAGAAAAGTTTCTCCTATGCTAATCCTCTGCACAAATCTATGAAGCCTCCCTTATCTTCTTTCCCTCCTTAAAAATCACTGTTACTGCAATGCCTATAAAGCACCAACAGCGCCTAAGCAGCCAGTGCAGCAAGACTAGAGCTTATCACAGTAACCAGATATTGGGTATCACTGTTCCCTTGTGCAGGTCCATGTGTTCTTTGTGTTGACTTGCCTGTCATCTCTAACTAAGCTCTTTGGGATGGAAACTGTCTTTATGTTCAAAATCTGGTATAGGTGGAAGGTTCAGGTCCCCAAGGTGATGCGAGGAAACACAGCACACAAGCTCTCAACAGACAAGGGAGGGTCACTCATGAACAGAATGCAGAATGCAAAATTGTGGCCAGGATGAAAGCAGGTCCAGAGGGAAACAGACAGCACACAAGGTCTCTGAAAGTATCAGATGGTAGAGATTGTCACTTAAATTCTGCATGTTTCTCCTGCACCAAGATATTTCTGACTTCTTCCCCTAGGAAAAGCAAAGAAAACACTTGTCACTGCTTTTGTATTTCCCCCTTTTAAGAAAGGAAATGAGAACTCAGACCAGGAGGGGAAAAAAACATCTGAAATGGCCAAATCCAGGGGTTTTTAAATGAATTATTAAAAAAAAAAAAACATGTGTGTAGGGGGGGAAGGTTAATTAAAAGCAGCTCCTGACTGCTCCCAACTAACCTCAGTGGACAAACTTTAGAACGTGATGAGACCGAGATGAGGAAGCTTCACTGTGGAAAATGGCCTCATCTGTCTCCATGGGCCCACAGGTAACACTGGTTCAGTTTAAAGATGAGGATCTGGACAAGATTATAATCACGGGCCTAAGAAAAAGAAAAATCCTTCTTTCTTACTTGTTTATTTTCAACATAAAAACGCTCTGAAAAGTGCAAAGCAGACTGGGAGTCAGCTCCCACTGTCCTCTGTCCCATGGAGAAGTGCAGAACCAGCGTCTCTCACATGAATAAAAGAGCAGGTCTGGGGGGACCCTGATTCTGCCTATGCGTCACTTACTGCCATCGTGCAGGACAGCGAGGTCTCTGCGGAGGTCTCGTCAGGATCAGGGTTCTATTTTGGCACCTCTGGCTCTGAAATCTCTTAGGACTGACTATGGAAGGCAGCGCTATTTTTACATGTACTATTCCTGGTTGTGTTTTCCATCAGGTATTCACAAAATAGGTGATACAAGGTTTGTAAATGATTAATAGGTGTTTTAATGAATGACTAATCAATGCTTACAGATTACTATCTGTAAGCCCAAACAGTCAATAGGTTGCTAATAATATTCTCTAATACCTTCTCCTGACATGCTTATAATCACCTGCTAAATTATGCTACTCGTGTCTATAATGCCTATTAATCATTTATTAATCTTTTATAAGCCACTTGCAAATGAAAGCATAATATAAACTGCAAGATCCTTTTCCTCCTGCCATCTGTGAGCATCGTACTTTCTGAAGTTTAGGGAAGTATCAGTCAAGAAGAGACATGATTGAGCGAAAAACCTAAGTCTTTGCAGCACTGCTGGGCTACGGGTGATTCGCCACCTTCTGCAGGATTTGAGAGGAGAGCAGGAATGGCAAGGCCAGCTGATAGTTTTGTGGCTCAGATGATGTCAAAGTGGTGTTCAGAAAAGATGAAATAGTCACACACACAAAAGCTTCAGGAAGAAAATCCTCACAGAGAGAGAGGGAGGAATTAACTTCAAGGCTTAAAGTAAGGAAAGGGAAAAAAATACCGTATCTGTAAGGACAGAGGATTGAAGCAAATGGACCACAGGTAGGTGAAAATAACTGAAAATCATTCCAAGTAATCACAGTAAAATCAAAAGATGCTCTGACACAAAGCAAGTATGAGAAAAAGAATTGGTAACACAACAGTCACATTTTTCTCCCCTCAGGTAGGACCAATTTTTATAAAAATATATATGCATTCACAGGCTCATACTAGGTTAGTCGAAGCCATAAGAAACTGCCTCTTCTTCATCACTAGATCCCCAGAGCTGACAGCGAGAGCCTGCCATTGAATTCTGTTTCCAATTACTTACACCTGCAATTACTTACAACAACCCATTTTTAACCACTTCCAGTGCAAAGCTCTGTAAGATGTGTTACAATAGGATTCATCTCAACAATCTCACCACCTACTCAGGACCACACCGTGCAAATCCCTCTCCCATCCCATGCCTGTGGAGGCAGTCCAGAGGACACAGAGCCAGTGGCTGCAGGTTGGATCAGGCAATTTATCCCACTAGCCCAAGGGACGGGGCTTTCAGCAGTGCCTGGGCAGTAAAATTGCCCAGCCTGGCCTCTTTTTCCCTGTCTGCCTGTAGACAGCTGTTGTCTTTTGGCTGTTTCTCGTTCTGCGTTCATACAGTGCCTAGCACTACCCAACCCCACCAAGCTGGGACTACTCAGTGCAACTGGAAAGATCAAAGAAGTCTCAGGAAAGGCAGTGACACAGAAAAATCAGTTGAGGTGTAGGAGAAAGCACTGAAACTGGTTTCATGTGGCTCCCCATGCGCAGATTTTCCAGAGTCTAATAACGTGGCTTAGCTCCAAAGATTGCCTTTTCTTCAACAGGACAGCAATTTTGATCTTTCTATTCTGCCCATTTTCACCAAACATGTAGGAATTTCACATCTCTGAGCTCTTCAACCCTCTTTCAAATTTGCTTGAACACCAACAGGTTCTAAAAATTTGTATACATGGGGTGTGCCAAGCAGATACACATGCACAAACCCTCCTTGCCTTTGGGCAGAACCTATGGCCTGCCCCCCAGCCTTGGGGAGCTGCCTCACATTCAGGCCAACGATCTCCAAACTGCGCAAGAAGCCACCAAATCCTCTTATTTCTTGCTGGGCAGCAGAGAAAGTTCATTAACTAGGTGTCATCATGTGTCACTCCTTCTTGATCCAGGAGATCCTTGTGGTTTGAAATGCCTTAATTAACTTGCATTAATTTAATTCCCTCGTTTCATACCCTGCTCCCTTCTATCCCCTGGGTTGGTTTTGGGTGCTCTGCTGTGTCACCTACTGGAGGCATGTGCTTGCAGCAGCAAGTACTGTGAGGATGAAAAGAAATCTGAGTGAGTCTAAATTTAAAAAAATAAAAAGAATAAAATACAATCCCCTTGATCAGTATGCCTGTCATTTTAGCAGCATTAAATACATTAAAATGGGATCTGCACACCAACTTAATTAAATGAGCCAATTGAAAGTTGCTGCCAAGTATTAGTTAAAGGTAGAAAATACACTTATTTTGGAGCTTATGCAGATTGAATTTGTAGAGCCTTGTGGGAAATGCTAAGTATTTTTTTTTGGAAGACTCACAGTTTGGAAATTTATTGTGGTGATATGAATTTTGTTTCATTACGAGTGTCAAGCACAATCACAGTTAGAAGAAGTCTCTTGGCTGCCTCCCAGGTTACAGTATCCCTTTTAAACTGATCCTCTCTTCAGAAGTACTGCTGAAATATATCCGGCTATCAGTGCCTGGGGCAGATGATACATATTTGCCCACCAAAGAGGCATTTCAGGCTCTGAAAACACAGCAATTATGGCATTAAATGTGAGATGATATTTCGTGTCCAGTATCATTGTTTGATCTTCACTCTTAGGTGACGCATGGCCAGCTGCAATGTGATTACTGAAATGGAGTGCCTGGAACACGTAGCAAAGCTCATCATTTATTCTGGGCCTTTCTTATCCATGTAACACTGCAACTAAGAATTAGTTGAATAGCAGAACAATTGATTTGAAACTATTTCCGTAAATCAAACCACCAATTTCATCTTGCTGTCAGTCTTACCCAGAGATGTGTCACCTCATTATCAGTTGTCTGGAGGTGCAGCAGGAACCCAGGCTGCCTCAGATGGGTTTAAAAGTTGGGGAAAAAAAGATTTTACAGGCAGGCCTGTGCAGTCAGGGTTTCAAGCAAGCTGTTGGAATAAATTCTCTTTTAGCTGGACTAAGACTTCTCCTCTAACAAAATTAAACCACTTTGCCTCTGTGTTTTCTTACTGAAATACTTCTTATACCCAGAATGAAAGTGGTTATTATTTTTCAGTGATACAATGTAAGATCTGAGCGTGGGCTTTTTAATGGGAAATTTAGCAAGCCTTTAAATACAAATGTTGTTCCAAACTGATGAGTGGAAATGTTTCACTTCACAAATATCAGATGATTTGATCTTTTTTCTGATGTTTCATTTCTACCCCACTCTGAAAAGAATAATTTGAGGTATTCAGCATGGATAGAGACATTTTACTGAAGTCCTCATCTGATGTCATTTCTCTCGACTTTCAGTATTTTGATGAAATTTCAAAACTGGGAAGCTGGTAGGTCAAAATCGAGAAGAAAACCTTTATGGTGCTTTTTCTCCTCACACATTTCATTATGTAGCAGCTTGCAATTTTCACTTTAAGAAAGTTTTGAATGAAAATGTCACTCTTAGCTATCTTGTCTAAGACGAGCAAGCACATTGATCCCCATTTTAGACACCCAAAGATCCACAGAAATCAGGGATGGCTCAGCTCCTTGGAGCAACACCCTGCTCCATGGGGAGCACAAAGTTGAGGGGTGGTTTCCAGTGCCTATTTTGGCAGATCTGTGCTGTCTGCAGTCTCTCAATGGTGTGGAGACAGCCTTCCCCAGAGGTCACAAACACCTTGTCAGGCAGAAAAAATCACAGCTGATGATTATTTGCGAGGAATAACACACACTGGGGTCCTGCCCACCCTGCTCTTCTTAGCATCACTTCCAGCCTCTGTTCAGGTTTGCCTGATTCAAATCAGACACCTAGAGGTTACAGAGTTCTGCTGCTCCTAATTAATCACCTCCTGAGCTGACTCGTCTCTGCTGCCTGGGAAATCATTTAACGAGCCCAGCTCACAGTGCCAGTAGAGCAGCCATCCCAACGCCAGGCAGTGCTTAGGGGATGGCTGGTCTGAGGACACTGCAGTCCACCAGCCTGGTTAGCACTGACCACACGTGGGCAAAGATGGGCTGCTCAGCCCGCTGCCGGCAAGCTCAGGGGTCATCCCAGCTGCCGAGGGCTGCGAGGGTGCTGTAGGCTCAGGTTTCCACCAGGGTTCAAATTCATTTCAGTGGGATACTTGAAAGATCAATAACTGAGCTCCAGACATCCTCAGGCCAGCCCCGTGGCTGTGCAGATCATGGTGAGTGCTGGGCTTTAGCCGACCTCACTCTTCTTTCCATTAGGCAGCTGAGATATCGCAGTGTGGCAAAGTCAGCACAGAGACCCTGAGAATCTCTGAGAAACCTCTGCTCAGGCTGAGTTTGCCTCTCATCTCGTTCACAGGAGCTAGACCTCGATTGTGCCATCCTCCCCTAGCAGCCTGCTAAAACAAGTCCACACAGCAATGAAAACTCAAAGGGATGACGTGAAGGCCAACGGTGCACCCTGCCACCCTGCTCATGGGAGCCAGGGGAATGCAGCCGTCAGCCAAGCAGGGCTGCTGGGGGGCTGGATGTGCATTTATCACACTGAACTGGCTCTGCCAGAGACAAGCCATCCACCGCAGAGGACACGCTGCTCAGTGGTCTCTCACTTTTTGCTAAGTGGGTCTCTCACTTTTTGTCTTACAGTGCTCTGTCAGATGCACAGACACACCACGTATTCGTGCTGCAAGACACAGTTTCTAAAAATATTTAAAGAATTTCCATTTGTGACGTCTCCCTGTCCCTATCTCTTCAATCATCCATCTCTTCTCCCAGCTGGATGGGAGTTATCAGGCTAAGCACAGGTTTCTACGGGGGAAATGTTTACCCTGCTCAAATCACCCTGGGAGTCACAAAAGCGCCTGTCATTGCTAGTGGAGATGGGAGAGTGATTGCTTTCCTCTAGAGTGGGCATCTGTAGCTGGGCACATGAATCAGACCCTCAAAGTGCCCATTTTTCTATCCAGAGTACCCAGGGCGTGTGAGCAGATGGATCAGAGGGAGATGCTGACACTGCAAGGGTCTGAGGTGGTGTGTGATGTATCCCATCCTCCAGCCTTACCTAATCCTATCTCTACTGCCCTGTCTGTCACCAGATGCCTGTCAAAAAGCAACGGGACATGGTCTTGGAAGACAAAATCCACCATGAGCTACCAAGAGCCAGGGGAGCACCTCCAGCTCAGCACATCCTGCAAATCACTGGGGCCTGGAAAGCGTCCTTGGCAGATTGCTCCCTTCCCTGCCCTCCCAGAGCAGCTGCTGCTGGCCACTGGCAGGACGAGCTTATGGTGGGACTCAGTAGGTCCCTTCTCATGCTCAGCTGTGAAAATCCCCTGGCTCACTCAAGTGATCCATGCCTGCATCCTCAGAACTATACTAGTCTCTCTCCACACCCGATCCCTTTTCTTTGCCTTTTTTTTTTTTTTTTTTTTTTTTATGTAAAGCAGAAGTTATCCAAGGGAGCTCAGAACTGTTCTCTAGTACACACATACACTGTGTTCAAACCCCATGAGGGCAGGGTTCAGGCACACCAACAGTGTAAAACTAGCATTGCTCAATCCAGTCTTCAAACCCTGTGCAGTTCTGGGAACAGTTCAGGGTCCCTTCATGAAACACAGGGATCTAGGCCAGGATCTGGCACCAGGACCAGTGCAGCGGCAATGCAGAGAAACTCTTCAGGACAAAAAGCTCTTCACACTCTGGGATAGGGCAGGCACGTGTAACCTGCTCAGTGCTGGCTTTAGAAAATGAGCAACTGAACAGTCACACAAAGACGCTGGACATGGGGATCCTCCCTGCCAAGGTTAAATAAAGTACCACAAGGACTGATCCAGCTCCAGCCATGTCAAAGGAGTCTCGTGTACCCTTGAATTCTAAAGAGCTTGCTTTTATATTACCAGGTCAGCCAAGAAGGAATAAGAGGAAGAATTAAGAGAGTGAGGAAGGTTACACACGAGAAACACAGGGCAAGGCACAGTAAAATCCCATACCTGTGTCCTTTCTCCCTGTTCTTTACCTCTCTTGGGTCTCTGCCAATCCTTTATTCCTTTCTTTTCTCCTCCTTTCCCTGACTAAGCCCCACTAGAGACATACTCTCACAGTGCTGAGACAAAGGTTATCTTTACTCCATTGTCTGCTGACCCCTCAAGGGAAAAGCCAACTTCAAGCCAGGTACAAAAACAGAAGTATCTCCTTTGATCCCACCTCTACTGTCTGGATTTAGTCCTCCAACAAACTCAGCATATTTGTTTTAACTACTTACCACTGATAAATGGTTTCTCTGCTTGCCACGGGTGAGTGAGCACAACTGCTCATTCCAGGCCCAAAGAAAACGTGCAGAGAAACTGTAAGATTGTGTACTGACCTTTCAAACAATATGCATGCTAGTAAATACCAGCCAGCCTCTCTAATATTAAACAAGCTACAGCCAGCCCTGCATTTCCTATTACCCCAAAGTCATTCAGATTGCATCTTGAGTCCAGCCCTGCATTTGCAATGACCTGCCATTTCTTATACTTCTCTTTTGTGTTGGACTCTGGGGGCTTGTCCAGCCCTGATGCAGTGACTGTTTGAACTGACTCCTGTCACAACTGCCACCAGTTCCACCGCAGTGATGAACAGTGCAGAACAGCCACTAGCAGCATTAATCCCCTGGGAGACCCCATCCATATTGTCCAATGTCACTCAACATTGTCTAGTCGTCCAAGAACTGCCATAAGGCCCAGGACTCTATTCTCTTTCCTGGAAAACCCTTCAATGGCTGCTCAAAATTTTCAATGTATTTTCCCATCATTACTTCAGAGAATTAGGTTAATATGGACCAACACGGACTCTAGAGCATCACAGAGACGGAAACTTTGCAGAATGCATTTTCCCAACCCTTGTACTTTGAGAGCTTTAGACAATCCTCCAATGTCTGAGTCATTACAACAGGATGTATCCTCACTACAGAGTCACATTCCAACCCAAGACACCTGCAGGTCTCTTCCAGACCTGCATGTTATGCCATGTGTCATGCTATATCCATGACACGCTACATACCAGGTGTCATTTCTATCCGTGCCTGCTCCCTCTGCAGTGGGCTTATTGTAGCAAAGAGATGCTCTGACATCCACAAATGAAACAAGCCCTCTCAGAGTAGAGATGGCACTGAATTTTGCTGCAGCTTCTTCAAACTCTAGTTAATCTTTTTTCCCAGTTGTGCACTGATTTCTACACTTTGTGCAGTCAGGCAGGCTGGAAAAGAGAAAACAGGACCAAAGCTGAGGATGAGCCTTGGGGAGATGGCTCCCCTATTTGTCTATATGATGTCTTTGTGGCTTCCCATACACCTGTTGCTGTTCCCCTTAATTTGATGCAGAAAATGTTTTATTGATGAGTGTCAGCATCTCCTCCTTGCTGGTGCTGACAGATGCTGTGCCATCTCATCGGTATGCCGGGCACCCCTTAGCCCGTGAGCGACCTCACACGCAGCCTCCCTCTCACAGCTGGCCCTGACCTTCTCCACACGGGACTGAATAACAATTACACAGGGGTAGGATGCTCTCCTAAGAGCAAGCTAATTTCTACAGAGGGTGGATGTGAACTCGGAGAGAGCCCCCCACTGCCCTCCCCTCTCCGCCGGTGCGTGGCTACCACGCCGTTCTCGCAGCAAGGAATGCAAGTGCAGAGGCAGGAGCAGCTCTGCTGACTGGTGATATAACCTGCAGAAACAGCCTTGGATATGGGACACACAACATGCTCCTGCGGAAAACAAAAGCAAACAGCAACTCCCAGCACCCAGTGCGACTCTCAGCCAGACATCTCCACTCGCCAATTAGATTTCCGCTGCCAATTTGCACAGGGAAAGACAGGGAGGAAATGCCAGATGCTGCTGGGCACACAGAACATATTTGGTGTGTGTGTGTTTAAAGCACTAATAACTCCCTTCCTGCTGAAAGAGGGAAAAGGCTTTCTCTTAATCCGTCCTTGCATCAGTAACCAGAGAGAGGAGCAGATGGTGCCAGAAATACAGTAATATGTCCATTAAAATAACCTCACTAGCTGATGAGTTAGCACCAGACCCCACACACACCTCTATCAGAGCCCTGCTCCAGAAAACAGTGGCTCATGCAGTGAGGCTGAGGAAATAAGAACTCGCTAGGAATGACCCAGCTACATTTCAACAGTAAGGCCGGAGCCCTCACCACTAAACTCTTTGCTAGCAGATGTGCTCAGCACGATTTACCCTCCCGGCATCGCTGCACGAGGTGCATGTCCCATTCCCCCCTCACTGACACTTGTCTGTGCCCAGACGGACTCTGTGCCTCCCACCTGAGCAGTGAGCATCTCCAGCACTGCGGCTGGACTTTCCAGAGTCCATTTGTTCCTCAGAAGGAATAAGCAAACGGACTAAAGGCTTTGCAATGACGGATTTCTCTTCTACAATTCCCAGTGTAAGGTACATACATAAGCAACCCTCTTACACTAAGATGCAAGCCATGCCATTAATTTCTCTGTGGATTTGCAAGTCTATGTCCTACTGTATCTGTCCAGAAATTGTATTCTTCTACAAGAGGCATCTGAGCAGTTTCCTGCAAGTCTTCTATGGCATTCATAAAGAAAAATAGACGTGTCAGCAGTCACCATATGGATGACCTTGCAACCTTGCATGGCCAACCTATCTGTTCCTGGACACAAAGTAATGATGTTTAAATCACACCACCCATCTTGGCTGTGAAGGATGTAAGAACCGGCAACTACAAGGGGTGAAAACACTTTTACTTATTCAAGGTCTTCATTTACAATAGGAGTGCTGCCATCTCCTAAGACACTATTTGAAAAGCAGCATCCTACAGTCCAGGTAACAACCTGCATTGTTCTTTCTCTTTTTCTGACCTCATAAATCTTCCCAGCAAAATTTCCATCCAAATAGATGTGCTCCCACAAATATTTATGCCAAGTCACACTTATGCCAAGCAGTGTTTCTCAACAGAAAAGCACTGCATCCAAAATATTGCATCAACTCCAGCTCCATGCCTCTAGAAGGGTGAACATTTCTTTATCATTCATTAACTCTTTATATGTCATGACATTTATTTCATTATCTCACTGAATGTCACCATCCAATTAGCTCATCCCCAAGGAATGGGACCTAATTAACCAAGACAAGTAAACTGAACTTTAGCAACCTTCCTTTCCTGTAACGAAGTTGCTAGTACATAATTACTCAGCAATAACTACCTCGTTAAAGCTTCAATAAAGATTCCTTCTCTCTTCCTCAGCTTTATATTTAAAGAATTTTCTAACTCATCTATTTCCATTTTGCTTGTCACAATGTCTCAGAAATCTGTAGAGTCAAAGCACCAACTTTGACCCTACATCAAGTGTGTGGAAGTGGTCATACACAACAATACCACTTCCTCCATGGATAATGGACACCAATTTGGTCATGAGGCAATGGAAGCTTTCCAGCGGCTGAAGAAAAGGAGTGCTAGCCTAAATCGGTGGCTGTAACACCTGCTGGATAGACTCACAACTGCCTCGCTTCCCAGAGCAGGTGAATTCATCTGCAAGAGGTAGTAACTGCACTGAAAGCAGGAGGTTTCTTTTCAGCTCACTCCCTGCCCCCTGAAAGTCTGATTTGGTTGAGCATGTTAGAAACCTGAAAATACAGCAGAGCTGTATCTCTATCAGCTGAGGCATCCCTCCTCTGAACTGTGATGCTCTGGGATGTAACTCTAGACCGTCCTGGCATGACCACCCATGCAACTACAAAGGACAGAGCGAAATTAATAACTCTCCCCAAACTGATGCAATGCACAGCCCTTCACTTGCAAACAGGTTATTTTCTTTGGTATTTTTTTCCACAGGTAGCATGCGATGGGCTATATTTTACACGGTACCTGATTTGAAACACAGAGATGATGGGTCATGAGATGAAAGGGCAGCATTAATCTCACCTGTTGACTCAGCATCACAATAAACTTCATCCCTTGATTGCTTTTGCTCTTGGCTGGAGGTCAGAATTTTCAGGGAGGAATTCTCCAAAAAAAACACATTGTACTGGTACGGCAGCACTAACGTACCACTGCCCAAACCTGCATCCTGCCTAGTAGTGCAAGGGTTTTCCCATGCCACTGCAGAGACACTTGGGAGACATCCCACAGGCTCTGGAGCAAGCCTTCTACAAACCGAGGCTGCAAATCCCAAATTTCTCATTATTACGTTTGGTTTTACAGGGAGTTATTCCTTTAAGCAGCTGTAGTGGTTTGAGCTGAGTTAACAGCGAACCACCACAGATGGTCATGAGCAAAAGGCAGACTCATTAGGGGAAGAACAAAAACCATACATTTATTACAGATACTAACAACACGTAACAGAGCAGGACAGTGAGAAGCATTGTCACACCTTGAGAACACCTTCCCCCACCCCTCCCTCCTTCCTGGGCTCAGCTCTGCTCCCGGTATCTCTACCTCCTCCCCCAGCGGCGCAGGGGCAGGGAATGGGGGTGCAGTCAATGCTGCTGCTTCTTCCATCTTCTGGAACCTGTCCCCCCTGCTCCAGCATGGTCCCCCCTCTCCCAGAAGACAGTCCTCCACAGGAGTCTCTCTCCCACGGCTGCAGCCCTTCCCGAGCTGCTCCGGCGTGGGACACCCCCGCATGCTGCAATCCTCCCAGCGCTGAGTTGCAGCAGCAGGGCTGCCTTTTCCCACAAGACCCCAGCCTTCGTTGGGCGCAGCACCTTGATCATCCAGGTGAAAAAAAACACAGGCCGTAAATCAATGTCTGCTCCACCGTAGATCTCCATGGGTGGCAGGGGGGGCCGCCCTGCCGTCTCACCACAGGATACAGGGGGGTCTCTGCTCCGGCACACCTCCCCCCTCCTTTCTTCCTCCGTTCCTCCACTGACCTTGGTGTTCATGCAGCTGCAGCAACTCCTCACCAGTCCCACTCCTCCTCCCAGGTCCCTTCTTAAATACGTTGTCACAGAGGCGCAGCTGATGGGCTCAGTTTCCAAACAGAGGTGGAGCTGACTTGGAGCTGGGGGAGCTTCAAGAAGCTTCTCACAGCTTCTCCCCCGCCACCCAACAAAAAAACCCACCACTCACTCAACCCAGGAGAGCAGCTTTGCCACAAGCTATCCGAAACTGGCTGCTGCAACACACGGAGGCTCCCACGTGGCATTGCTGGGCAGCACAAGTCGGGCCCGGGCCTGGCCAGGTCTCTCCTGGCTCTGAGCAATTGCTGACCGCCACAGCCCTCCCCACCTAGAGCAACGCAAGGCAGCCTGCAGACAGGGCAGTCTCATAAACAACCCAGCCTTCCTCACCCATGCCACGCCGAGCTCCCAATTAGTGGGATTCAGAATAAATCGTCAAAAACCATTTAATATCTGCCTTAAAAACCACCTCTAGATGTATAGATCTTAAGGAGGCCAAAGACACAAGGTCACCTTAGCAGGCATCAAGCAGCGAGCAGAGGAAGAGCTGCCCAAAGGCCCTTTCAGGTCACCTGCGGGCATGCAGCAAGCCCAGGGCTCCGCTGCCCCGAGGAGCATTGGGAGCGAGCGCTGCAGGCAGCAGGATCAGTCCCCCTTGGCACAGCTTGTGATGGAGATCAGGGGCTGCCTGGAGCACAAAGGTGTGTGATCTCAGAGCAGGATCCACAGAAGACAGAAAGAAAAGACCGTTTTGGTGGCGCTGCTATCTAGCAGTGAGTAAGGACTGAACAGCACTGGATGTCAGCTCGGGCAGGGGTGCAAGGGGAGAAGGTACCAGTTTCCCTCCCAGTTCCGTTTATTCATTGTTATTTTGTTAGATATTTTCTCCTGGTGGGAAGCACAGTCATCCATGATGATGTGAAGCACGTGCATGATGGCTGCTGGCATCACTGGGATGGCAGGGTCAGAGTGATCAGATCTCTACATATGTTATTTCCTTGTTCTTTGGCTTAATGGGGCGTTCCACTTTATTATTGTATTTTTTTTTAATTTTATAAGACATGTTTCATTAAATCTGAATTATGGCAATTCAGGGAAAGAAATTAGCCCATTAAAATTACAATGAAAACATCTTATAAAAAAGGCTGTCAACTGCCATTTCTGCTCTGCTGAGTGAGGAAATAAGGAGGAGAGAGAAACATGTCATCTCTGAGCAGGGACAGCACCTGGAAAAGTGGGAGCTGTCTGCCAGGTGCTGTGGAACAGGACTCCATGTCAAGGGCAGCTAAAGGGCTCCTGGGGGCTGACTGATTTTTATTTTTTTTTTCATCAAAAGACCTATTTCAAGTCTTTCAAAAGGGATAAAAGAAAAGAAGAACATTGTCCTACAGTCATGTTTGGTCTCATTTCCTTTTGACCAACTGGACAGCAGAAACAAGCGGGCAATTTCTGCCTGGATTTCCCTCCTGCAAAGCCCCAGCAAGGCTTGAAGTGATGGCGATGTGCACTGGAACTACAGCACCCCGGGGTTTTCTGGAAGGGAGAAAGTTCTGTGCTGGAGAACAAGCACAGGCCCTGGCAGACGGGGAACTGGAAGCCAGGAGTATCCTCAAAGCCTCATTTAGGAAGGTCTTGCACTTTTCTTTGAAACAGATTGCTCTTCCTATTGTCAGAGACAGCTTGTAGCACCAGGCCCAGGCTCAGGTGCTCCCATACATCGCTTTGTTCCTTCTGCAGCAATGACATTCTCAGAGGAGGAAAGAGATTTTGTTAGAAATAAAAGTGGAAAGAAAAATATAACCCCTTAAGCTCACTCATTTATGGTCATATAGGGTAGAAAGCTCAGATCTATTCTCCAGTCCAATTCCTGTGTGACTCCTGCTGCTTTCCTAAACTCTCTGCAGCCTCTGAGCAAAACAGTGCTGCACCTCTCTCTGTTTTTCAGTAATGTAGCAAAGGTATTAGCTGGAGGAGAAAAAAAAAAAAAAAATTCTTCCTGCAAGGGAATAAAGGTCAGTTCTGCTGAAATGAAATAGATTTTGAAACTGCATGTCAATTAGACACATACAAAAGAAACTAATAAAGTTAATCCACTAAACTGGAAAGCTGTGATAAAGCAGCCCTGTAAGATACATAGAAAAGAAGATGAGGAAGGGCTGGTAAACAGAAAGAGAAGTGAGGAATAGAATAAAGGAAGGTACAGAAGAAGAAATAATGAGTAAAAGAGGAGACGGAGATAAATGTGATATTCATTCCTGAAAAGGTAAAAGCAAATGAATGAAATGAGATCAGGATGAAAGGCAGAACCCAAATAATCCAAAATACGCAGTTCTGCTGTGTCGAACATAAGAAGGAAGAAGGTTTCTTCTTCACAGACAAGATAATTGTCTTAAGAGCCCAGAAGAGCAGATCCGTGTCTGTAAAAGAGCACAGTGGCAGGGGCAAGAGGAGGAGGGGATGCCTGGGTGAGGAGAGAACAGCCTGCGGTCCTCCATCCCGGGTACCCACACGCCCGCCCGGGCAAAGAGCACCCACCCCCATGAGCAGCCGTTGGGTGAGATACACCTCCAGAGCCCTGCGCCCATCTTCTAGAGATGCAGCCTGGTCTGACGGGCTACCCAGGACAGAAATGGGCAGATCCAGTAGTTCAGGTGCTCCTTCCGAGTGCAGTGTTGTACAGACACTGGTAGCAATCTCTGGGATGTTCTCATGGTTGGTCTCCCATGAAGCTACGATCTAAACAAGCCACAGATCTGCACACTGGACCCATATGACCCATTCAGCAGGGATCACAAGGGGCTGCTGAGGACACCAGAAAATCTAACTCTGATCCAAATGTTTACATGGGAAGCTGAAAATCTGGCTCTGGTTTTACTACCGGTACCTCTGAAGCGCAGTAAATACTTGTCTGAAACTCTGCCCTCTCTGTTACCTTGTCTTCCGATTCTTTGATTTTCTTAAAGTGAAGATGACACACTTAGACTCTAAAAGCACTTAGTCCTTGAAAGTCTGTTTCACAGTGGTAACTGCCTTTGTCCATTTGATCACTGATATTCAGTAAAATTCAGCAGCAGTTTACATGCATTGGGGAAATACGCTTGTGAAAGTCCCATTACAATTTATTGGATGCTTCTTCCTTCCTTCCGTGATTGAGGAAGAGTTTCTGCTTAATGTACACACACTGGACACGGGGTATGACAAGAGACTTCAGTCACATCTGGGAAGCAGTGCCTTACACACCACTCATGCAAGCAGACCTTCTACCAGCTGATACAGCCTGAACTGAGAAACAGCATGGTCTGAATTGCCACCAGGATAAACTGCCCTGGCTCCACTGAAGCACTGATTTAGACCTGAGGGCAGCTTGGATGGATCTCAGCTCACTATGGTCATGGATCCAGCATGGATCTTAATGCAGCGTGGACAGAACTTGCAAGAATGACCAAATGGTGTAGGACAAGGCTTCAGATATCTCATAAAAGCTGTTGTTACATGACACAGCCCCATACCAGCCCTTAGTCTACATATTGTACTTAAGTGAAACCATGGAGCTGGGTCCAACCAGTTGACCTAAGATGGACCTAAGATGGCAACCTAAGTTGAACCTTAAATCAACTCTAATTTCTTCTGCCTATTTTACCTTTCCACAAAACTGTCTGATCCTGAAAAAAATCTCCATCATTTCCTTTAGATGAATAAAGTCCAGGATTTGAAGAGGTAAACAGCCCACTCATGTTTTCTCCACCCCTTAAAACCTTCCTCCAGCCCAGATCCTATGCTTGATTTAGCAAGGCTTCTGAAACATGCTGGCTGGAGGTACAGTTTGCCAGTGGATGCATACCCCGCCTTGTCTTTCCACTTTTATTTTACTGTTGCAATTGTTACTGTGCTGCAGGGCATTTCCTAGGTTTAATGAACATCAGGCGGGCCTTCTGCCTGATGGTTCATTAGTGCCTTCCAACAGAGAAAGCACCACACTGAAGTCATTATTGATTTGTTACATGCACCACTGAAGGATTTCCATATGTAGAGGTAGTCAGCTGAGGTGACCCTGAAAACATTGAGTCTTACATCAAATGCCAAACAGAAGATGTATGAAGGAGCATCAGGGAATTTGGTACCATTATCCTGGTGTCTCTGATGCAGCTTCAAGGATGGATCAGGTGGACCAGCCATGTGGCCGATGCTGTCCTGAGATTTCAGGACCCTCACAGAGCCGCTACACCGAATGGATTGTGTTTCTCAGAGTTCTTACCCGCAGCACATCCAAGGCTCTTCCAGCCGTGGTTGGCGAAGAGCCTCCTGGGTATGGCAGCCCAGACGCAAGAACTGAGGGGATAAGAGATTCTTTTAGTGGGATCCTAATTGTGGGTTTCAAGTGGAAGAAAGAGAAGAAGAGTATAACACTTGCTGCAAGAGGCAAACATCTCTCTGAGTGGCTCATTAGGAGAAATGAAGGTTGATTAAAGCTGGAATCAAAGAACTGCAATACTAATGTTATAAATATATGTGCAAAGTGGTCCTCTAGCCTCCCTCTCACATTCTCATGCACCAGGTTTCTGTTCTCCCTTGCCTCTTTCAAAAGGAGAGACAGGACCAGGCTGATTAATAAGACTACAGAAAAACAGAGAACCATCTCCAGAGAAAGAAATAGATTTTGTTTAAACTCATTTCCATACTTTTCTTCCCCACACCCATGAATTTCAACACTGGTCATTTCCCCTCTTCCCGTTTATTGTCTTAAAAAGAAAGTTTCTGCTTTCAAAACAACTTCTCTCCATTTCCTCCCCCACTTTTTCATTAATCTCAAAACAAGGGAGCAAGCAGGTTCTCAGGTCCTCCAGTGAGGGATATGTTCAGTTTGAATTTTCTCATCAAAACTTAGTAGGTGTTTAACTGATTTTTGTCACACACACTAATGTCCTGGGTTTGAGTGAGTGGTGGGGTTTTTTGGTGGCAGGGGAGGGGGCTATAGGGGCAGCCCCCTGTGAGAAGCTTCTCAAAGCTCCCCCGGCTCCAAGTCAGCTCCACTTCTGCACCAAAACTGAGCGCATCTGCTACGCCTCTGCGATAACGTATTTAAGAAGGGATGTGGTGACGGGCAGTGGGACTGGTGAGGAGGAGTCGCTGCAGCTGCATGAACACCAAGGTCAGTGGAGGAATGGAGGAAGAAAGGAGGGGGGAGGTGTGCCGGAGCAGAGACCCCCCTGTATCCTGTGGTGAGACGGCAGGGCGGCCCCCCCTGCCACCCATGAAGGTCTACAGTGGAGCAGACACTGATTTATGGCCTGTGGGGCGCCTCGCATGGACAACTAAGATGACCATACCCGAGGGAGGCCAGGGCCTTGTGGGAAAAGCAGCCCCCGCTGTTATAGTTCAGCACTGGGAGGATTGCAGCATGCGGGGGAGTCCCACGCCGGAGCAGCTCGGGAAGGGCTGCAGCCGTGGGAGGGAATCCAGTCAGAGAAAGTTGGTGTCCCACGATGGAGCAGTGTGGGGAATGCTGTGGCCTGTGGGAGGGACTCATGTCAGAGAGTTTGTGGAGGACTGTCTGCTGTGAGAGGGAGACCATGCTGGAGCAGAGGGAGAAAGTTCCAGAAGCTCCCTCACCCCACTGAATATGGAAGAAGCAGCAGCACCAACTGCACCCCCCATTCCCTGCCCCTGCGCCGCTGGGGGAGGAGGTAGAGATATCAGGAGCAGAGCTGAGCCTGGGAAGAAGGGAGGGGTGGGGGGAAGGTGTTCTCAAGATGTGGCAATGCTTCTCATTGTCCTACTCTGTTATGTGTTGTTGTTAGTGTTTATAATAAATCTGTGTACTTTTTTTTCTTCTCCTAACGAGTCCGCCTTTTGCCCATGACCATAATGGATGATTTGCTCCTCTCTGTCCTATCTCGAATCCCAAGCCTGACTTATTTTCCCCTTCTCAGTGCTGCAGGGAAAGGGGAGAGGGAGTGGCTGTGTGGTGCTCAGTCGCCCTCTGACCTCAAACCATGACAACTACTTAGGCTAAAGCATGTCTGAGGAGGCATATTCATGATGCATAACAATGTATGTTTATTGCAGTGGATTCCTCACCCTTTATTACTTTGCTTTTCTCTCTGGAAGAACTTTATTCAGCTTCACCCACCATTGCAAGCACTGTATCACCACTGTATCAACCCCAGGTTCACATGAGAGCAGCATGGATGTGTAATAGGAACTGGCTACAAGGGGGCCAAAAGGAAGCCATTGGTTACCAAACACCCGAGGTGCCTTGTATCTCACCAAGAGCATCCCAATTTGGCACAGTGAAAGAGTGGTGCTGGCAAAGTGAGCCTGTGCTTCCAGCCAGGCCTGAAGCAGGAGGAGAGGATGTGCCAGGCAGCCCCCTGAATGGCAGCACTTTAACGTTGACACAGAGCCATGTACGCTGTAGGGAAAAGGAAAAACAGAGCGG
The DNA here is from genome assembly GCF_018691265.1 of Tyto alba. NCBI lineage: Eukaryota > Metazoa > Chordata > Aves > Strigiformes > Tytonidae > Tyto > Tyto alba. The sequence continues at coordinate 12,534,242 of NW_024881281.1, read as the reverse complement.
AACATAGTTTCTATTTTTTCCCGGAGAAGTATTGTGCAAAACTATAAATGCCATTACTTTGTCCTGCATCTGTACCTCTCAGATAAACACACACACACGTACCCCAATGGGAAATTGGTGCTGCACTTTTTACTTATCATCTGCAAATGGTACCATGTGTATTGGCAGGTAGTGAGGTGCATCTGGCATGCAGCACCCAAACATCCCCCTAGCCTGAGACATCAAGGCATGATCAGATCAAGCTGCATTGGGAAGATGCCCTAGAAAGAACTGTGAGGGTGTGGAAGGGAAAAACACAACTACATTGTATGCCCTAGCATCTGTACCCCACCTAGGGTGGGGTGTGGGGAAGCCCTGACGCCCCTTTCCCAGTGAAGCTCCACCTGTAATGGATGCTCTGGCAAGGCAGCATGTCACAGCAAATCAGACAGCACTGAAATCTGGAATTTAGCCTGAATCTAAAATATATATATTTAACACCCCAAACACAAAAGCATGACCCATTATTTACTAACTCGGGCCATGTTAATGAAGATAATACATAATTATTCCTGAAATAGTTCAATTCAAAGGTTCCCTCAGCTATAAACATATCACATTCCTCCTCTGTTTGATGCCCTAATTACAAGTATCTCTGTCCATCTGAGTTAGAACTAGATTAAGGCTCTGCTTGCATTTAAAGTAGCTGTTAGAACTGCTTAATAGTGAGAGATGACTAATTGGCCATCACGTTGGTGATGAATGGAGCTGAGATGCAAGGCAGTGCATGAAAATTATGTCTCATTACTGCCAAAAATTAGATTGAAGAAAAAAAAAAAAAAACAACCCATGTACATACACCCCCAAATCCTGTTTGGACACCAAGGCTGATCTGAAACCCACCAGCAGCACTGCATACAAGTGGAGATGGGTTCGTACTGCAGCAGGCAGATGAGTGTTCATCCCCGCCTTGGACTCATGCACCTCCACCCTCTTCACACACGGCGGGGTGTGCTTGTCGCTGCGGGTGTGAAAGCAGCTGCTTCTCACGCTGCGGCTGGTTCCTTCCCCATCCCCGCCACAGAGTCATAGCCTTGCCACATCTCCCAGGTTAAGCGTGGTTTATCCGGCTCTCTGGGTGGCACTGGCAGCACAGCGGGCGTCCCCCATCCCTTCCAGGCCAGGGTGAAGTAGCTCCCCTGTGCGCTGGTAGGGCGTGTGCGTTGGTGAAGCTGCTACTTTTCAGTGGAAACAGGAAAAACAAGGCCCTGACTGCATCAGCTCGTTAAAGGCTCGGTGCTGTGGGGGGGGCTAAGGGTATCAGCAAGGCAAGGACTGGGGAGAGAAGCAGCACTTTGATTAACCCAGTGAGGAAGCTAACAAGCTTAGAGGCATGTGAGGTAGATCCAGAGAAACCAGCCTGCTGCTTCTCACAGCTGTATTGGTTCCTCTGATGAAATTCATAAGCACTCTTCACGAGGGTATTGGAAGGGGCTTTTAAGGTGTATACAAGAGACTTAGACTTGCTTCTTCCCTACCTGTTATTTCTAAAGCTACATCCACCTCATCAGTCACCAGCGGTCAGTGCTCAGCTGCTAAAGCACCTTTGTGTTCAACCCTCGAGGTGGCTGCATTTCAGCTCAGGCAGGACTCGCTTCTGTACAGTTTTGAAGGTTTTTTACTGTGAAATATTCACTAGTGCAAGTAGTACCCAGCACAACAAAGCCTTGCTTTTCTACTGGAGCACATGCCATGCAATGAATTGATAATAATAATAATATGCTTTTCTGTCTGACCTATTTTCTCGCCCCCTCCAAAGCAAGCAGCAGCACTTCCTCCCCTTTCTCTCTCAGCTTCCTGATACAAATCTTTAAGATTAAACTTAAAGAACTTGCTACTGAAAGTAAGAAAAGACTTTGCTCTACCTTGGCTTCATTGTTGGGACACTGATGATTGCAGAAATCCCTGATTAAGGTGGGAGGCTGGGACTGGACCACTCCATGCAAAATGTAAGATAAAGTTTGCTATCTGTTCAGAACATGAAAACAACAAAATCTTCTTGGGAAATTTCTAAGCTGACTCCTAGCCTGGATGTTCGTTCAGGCAAATCTGGGATGTTTGATAAGAACCCGTAGGCTAAAATTTTCCCTACTCCAGCAGATCATGAAGAGAAGTTACCAAAATGCATCACAGTTTGCAAGGCAGGAGTCTTAATTCTCTCCAGTGCATTGGCTCAGTATGACCAACCAGTGGATACTGATCGGTCCCAAACAAGACTATGGAAACTTGGACAGGTTTTTCAGTTGATTTTTGGAAAAAAGGCCTGAACTTTTGATGAGGGACATCCTCAATGTTGATCTTTTTTGACATCTTTTCACAGCAAACCCTAGGTTCAGAAAGGGATGAGAAAAGAAGTCAGTGTCCTTATTTCCACAAATCCTTTCCACAGGAGAAAGGGCTTGCTCAGGGCACCGAGCCTGAGCCAGCGCGAGGTGTTAGGGGTGCTGCAGCAATGCAGGGGTGCCCGTGGTTCAGCCCGAGGCACCTAGCTTGCCGTGACCACCCAGAGTTAATTTAAAGAGGATGCTGAGGTACAGCAGAGTCTCCTGTGTTACACACAAGTCTTTATGTGGGGCAATTTTTGTTGGTGTGTGCAAGTGGGAAAGAAAAACAGTCATGATACCAGTATCCCTTGGGGCTGCTACAGTCCATGCTAGATGCCAGCCCGTGTGGGATGCACTTAACAGTCCCCAATCATCTGAAAATTCATAAATCTCCAAAATTATCCTAACGGCAAATATAAATCTTTAAAAAGTCCTCACTTCTCACAGTCCTTTCATGCATTGCTTGGCAGTCAGCTTGTCCTCAGGATATGAGGAAGCATCTGTGTTTGTAGGGTGGGTGTGGGAGGCTTACCCATGAAAATATTGCCAATTGCACCTTTTATTTCACACATTTAGCCACTGAGATGAAACAAAACTGTGTAGAAAAACTAATTTCATCTGCTGCACAATACCATTATTACCATAATCTAGTATAAAAGGGTGAACTTCACAGCACTGGTAAATACATTATGAAAATCATTTAAGATCCTGGCTCAACAGCTGAGCATACAGAGAGGCTCTCATTTTTGCAAACAAGGGCTTACAAAACTAATGCCTTCTTCCTCTTATGATCTAGACACTTTAGCTCAGAGTTACCTGAGGAATAATGAACCACCTGAGTGCACTGTTCCTTTTCTCCCAGTCGTGATTTTAAATATTTCTGTCTCTCCTCCCCACCTATAACCTAGAACTGCATCTTCTTCAGTAGTGGTAAGGAAACTGCATGAGGAGAACAGAGAAGACCCTATCTATTCCTGCCTCTGCCACCAGTTGCCTTGCCAGACTTGAGAAAAACACTTTACCACGTCTGCCTAGCTGCGTATCACCCTGGGGCTCTCGCTCTCTGTACAACATGTCGTGCAGGGGGTAAAGCACTGTCAAAAGGTGCCTGCAGCTGAGAGCATGTTAGTAATTAGTAACAGCCCATGGTCCCCCAGCTCCAGGCTCAGCACATCATCTGTCAGCTCAGCAGCCAGGGTGCACTTCTCTGGCCAGACAGTCTCTCTTCCAGGACAAGAACCAGAACCGCAAAATATGGGGCAAGTTGTGACAACCAGAAAGAGATGCCTAAGCACACACCAGTTTATCCAGCGGCTACATTTTTCCTCGTTCCTTCAAATGAAATAGTAAGTTCCCAGCAAAAGCCTTTACACAGAAACATTTTTCATTGCCCTTCCACGAGCCAGTATCACACCATATTTGCTTTGTTCTCTGTGCTGTATCCTGGGGGTATTTTCCAGGCGCCCTGCACTCAGCCAGCAGCTACGCCTCCCTGCACCACAGACTGACTGGTGAACTGTGCATGTCTGACACCTTGTACCTCACACTGAGCTTATTGTTCCCCTACAGTTTTCCTACAGCTTTCCTCCAACTCAGTAGGGAATCCTTATCAATCATACTTTCTGCAAAGGCCAGTTCCTGACCCATCTGACCTCAGCGACCCGCTATGTGATGGCACATTAACACCGCTGTTCAGGGGTGCTGCCCTGAAGGGCTCATGAGACCAAAGCAGATTTGTGTGCTCACTAGAGTAACTCTTAGATTAAAAGCAGAATTCAAAATAGCCAGATTTGGGCCTGTTTACAGACACTGGCTACTCCTGCAGAATGTATTAAGTGCATGATTGCCTGGTGGAGTTGAAACTTTCTGCCCCCAACTCAGAATCTTCCAGGAGGGGTGTGAACTCCTCTGAAAATGTCACATCTGGAGGTTGCAGTACTGCACAGGTGAACTCGCTTTTCTTAAGCACCTTTTATGCACACGGCAGAAGTACACAGCCCTCCAGGACACTGCAGCACACAGCAAAAGCTACTGGGTCTTAGACATCTGACTTCACTGAACATCGTCCCCAGTTAATCTTGTGCTGTAGATGATCTCTGAAGTACCAATCATGCAAAAATCGACTTTATGTTTGAAGGACAAATGCAAAGTCTCTCTTACTGTCCTTTTATAGCACACACTCCATCACACCTGACACAACCACTCCTGTCAAATATTGTAGTTTAAATAGCTCTGTTGGTAAATGATAAATACAAGAGCATACATTTGGATAACCTTACACCCTGCAGAGAAGAGGGTGCCCTGGATTTATTGTTACAACGTTTAATATTGCTTCATTTTATCCAAAGAGAAATGCTGGAGTTGTTCATAAAGGTGAACCTTGTAAATCAATAGACACTCTTGGTAAATCTGATTTTTAGCTGCATTGCTAAGAGGTGCAGAGGGAGGGAAGCATTTTTTTCCAAAAATGAAAAAAGAGCATGGCACGAAGAGAAGTGTTTCTGCTTCAAGTGCCAAGAGATGCTAAGTCTGCTGCTCTGGAATATCTTCCCACAGGTTGTCAAACCCCCATGGTGTTCAGAGGCAGCAGCACGCAGCAAAAAGCACCAGAAGCAGGGGAATCCTTCCAGAACATACCTCTGAGCTTGCCTGAATTTCTCTAATGGCAGCACTGAGTTTCATCGCTCCATGCTCACGTGTCTGACCCACTCGTGGCTGTAGCTCAAGCCACAAAGCTTTAACACCGGTGGAGTGCCCAGATCCTGCATTCCACATGTCTCTCAGCAGCTGCATTACTGCAACAGAGGCCTCTGCATGTAAACCCTGCCAGTAGGCAAGTTCCAGGGAATGTGCTGGTCTCTTGGAGAAGTATTCATGCACTGGTTTCCTCTCCACAAGAGGAAGACAGCTGGTTGACAGGAGGACCCACGAGCACCAGTGGGAAGCATCTCACAGGCTGAGCATTCCCACCGAGATTCCACCTTGCAGGATGCCTTTTGCTATTCAGTTCAGAGAGTGAAAATGTGAATGTAAACCCAGAATTCAGCATTTGATGACCCAGGGAGCAGAGGCTGTTGATAAGTCTATCCCAGAAACTAGTGGGAGAGTTTCTAATGGTATTCCTACATCTTCTTTATGTTGGGCTTTGCTGCTTGCTTCTCTGAATGGCCTTGATTTTGAAGGTTTGTTTGGTTTTGGTTTTGGGTTTTTTTTTTGTTTGTTTGTTTTGTTTTTTTGTTTTTCTACTAAGCTATGTACTGCAATTTATTCTGTATCACAGAAACCAGAGAAACATCTCTGAGAGAAAGATAACTCACGCAAAGAATGACTCAGACGTACATCCCATCCTGCAGAGAAGAACAATGCTCATGCCAGCGCAGCAGAGCCTGCTAAAATCCGTAACAAGGCTTCTGGAAACATGAAGAAGGTTGGACGAGTTATAGAAACAAGCCAAACCCTCTGATCAGAGAATCAAATTAGAGACAAGAAAGGAAGAGAGAGCTGGCTGACAGTCAACCAGACGCCCTGTGGAACTTGGAGAACATAATTTAATCTCTCTTTGCTTCAGTTCCCCATCCGTAAAATGGCTGCTGGCCACCTTATCCGTTTAGACTATGGGAGGCTGGGGTCAGAGACAGTCTCTCATTATATGTCTGCACACTTTCTAGCCAAGTGGATCCCATATTGCTATGAAGGTAAATAAAGAAGAAATCCTTGAACACCAGCACAGTTAAATCAAATTTCTAAATGATTTTGTGTTTCACTGTTCACTGCCTGTGAGCTATTACTGCAGCTTTTTCAACTGGGCAGATATTCTGGACCTCTTTCTCCCATGGGACACAGTGATGAAGTTGGAACTGGGGCCTTTGAGCCTTACAAAGTCCCTTTCCTCTTCCTCACCCCTACCTTCTGGGAAACTTGCAGGGGCATTATCCATTTTAAGACCATTACCCCTCCATCAAACAGGGCTGAAATTGGCTGAGATATGCAGAATTTGGTGAGTCAAAGGACATGCAGCCGCACAACCCATTTCCAGGGAAAACAAACTCAAAATCAAGCTGGCTGGAGCAAAGCCAAACCAACTCTTCTATCTCAATCAGCAGATCAGTTTATGTCCTCTAAACAGTCCTGTCTCCTTTCAGATACAGTTTAAGTCCAAGGGGAATTATATCAACAGGCAAATGAGAAGACAATCTGGTTTTGATTTTCATTCAGTCTCCATCGTCTTAGCTGTCTTAATACACCAAGGACCCAGTGGCTGTAAGCTGAGACTGAAATATTTAAATGGCATCTGAAACACAAATATTAACAGGGAGAGGAACTATTCCCTGGAAGTGCTGACTAAAAAGCAGTGCTAATTCTCTGTCACTGAGATCCGAGAAGAGCATAGGAGGAACCACAAATTATTACACTCAGTGCAGAGGTCAGTTATTGAGCTTTTCTGAGCCTGACAGGTGCAAGATGCCAGAGCAGAGCAACACACAGGTTCTTTCTGACCAGATAACCTACAGGACTGACTCTTACTCATACCAAGTCTCTGTTGCACAAGTATCAACCCCGAGAGAGGAACTTGTACCACGCTTGGAGGCCATTAAAGAAATACACAGTACAAAAGCGCAAGACCCGTGACTAGAATTTCAAGCCAAAACTGCATCATTTACAGCAACACATCCAGTCTGGCCACAGGGTGTTCTAGATAACAAAACAAAACTCTCTGTTATTGTAGGAGGGACCTCGGACGGAGGGCGAGACCGGAGTGTTGACCTCACACCGATGCGATGAAAGTCATTCTCCTTTATTTACCCGAAGAGCGCCAAGATATACAGAGCCAGACGGTCACACGCTCTATCCTTTACAATCTACTGGCTAAAGGCACTTATCCCGCGCCCAGAAGTGCTGTGATAGGTCTGCATCGTTAGTACACGTGTACAAACTAAATCTACTTTGCGGTTAGTGTATCCGGGCATTCAACAGGAAGGAAGCACTCGCTTGGCTTCCTCCTTCTTGCCCTTCCAGGTGACCTCAAGGGCAGGATTACCACGGGGCAGTTTTCTGCTCAGAGACCCAGCCTGGATTGTCCAAACCCTGTAGGATCCATGCATGTCCCTGATCCCCAAAAAAACCTACCACGTGTCATCCCACGCTCTTAAAGAGTTCATCTGCAATTGAATCCCACCTGAGCTGCCCAGCTTTCCCAACCTGCCACCTCAGGTGGGCAGCCCATTTCAAGGGACAGAGAAGCCCTGCTGCCCTGGCCACAGTCTCGGGGTGATGGGCTCTGTCTCTGACATGAGGATGTTTGGTCTGACACAGCTGCTGTACGCACAAGGGAGCCTGGCACTCAGCGCGTTAATGCAGATCCCTGCTGGAGACCATTCATTGATGTTGATAGCAGTCCATGAGATTCTTAACCTCTGTCTAATACTGTCACGCTGAATATATGGTTTGCCCTCGTGTTTGCAGCTTTCACTGCCTTGTCACGTAATATCTTCAGGGGCCAGAGGCCACACCACTGCTTCTATCAATCCAGCTGCGTGCCCTGCCTTATTGCATTAGTCCTTTACATCTCTGTCAAACTCTGGTAGGCAGTTAGGGATGTTTACTGATATCCACTGCACAGTCAATCTCAGAGTGATCTCAGTATCTATGACCCCTCTCTTTACAAATCACATTGGTTGAAGGCTATAATTATGGGATATAATTAGAAGTGGAGTTTCACTTAATGGAGGCAGCAACATATCAAGCACCCCAAGAGTCCACCAAGCTGCAAGCTATGATTTCTCCTCACTCCCCTCTGCTGCTGCCGCTGTTTTGGAGCACATAAAATGCCTGCTGCACTTGAGAATGACCTAGATGTTACTGATCTTGCTTCAGATGTTGTATCTCCAGCTAAGAAGTAAAGCTCCAAACATTAAATTAGCCCATCATTGCACCTATCAGATCTTACAAGAGGGCAACAAATCTTATCAGCCAATGGATTGAATCCACTGGCTTTCAACTATTCCTGTAGCAGGATCCCTCTCTTTTCCAAGCAAGCCTGTCAAACTCCAATGCACACTCAGTGTATGCACTTTCACTCCCTTTCCAGATCGCAAATCCAAGCAGAAACGAATATGCCAGTAAAGTCCCCTGTATATGAAGGCATGGGAGATGATCCAGTCTTTGTTATATTCATTGTCCTGAGAGAGGTTTTTTCCTACCTCTCAACAGTCCTCCAGTAGCAAACAAACTCTGGAGAAGATTCAGGGGACCTATGAATTTAGCTGTCAAATGTCTTTGGAAAGATGGGGTGCAGTCTTCATCTCTTGATAAACCTAAACCTCTTATGTCCTGGTAGATTCTAAAGCCAACTTTTTCTGGACTATCAGCACTTCAGAAAGAAGTCATTACCATGGAGCAGAAGTAAATTCCAAAGCAGAAAAGCCCACAAAGTACCTATGAGAAATGACCACAAACTAACCTAGTCAGCACATCCTGCTACACTGCACCACCCAAGTGTCCATCACCATAGTGAAAGGCCTCAGAAGCCTTTTGGGCACAGTCAGTCCTTGGCCTTTCTGCTGCAGGAGGGAGGCAGTAACAAGCCCTATGATGACTGAGATGTGAGCCCTTGGCAGCCACCGGGATGACAGCAGCAATGACTGGGAAACAACAGTGAATCCTTTAGCCAGCACCGCTGGTCACTGCTAGGATGAGTTACTCGAACACACTCACCAGGCCACCGTGCCACCCAGGTCTTGGGACCCAGTTCCTCTCTGGGCATGAGAGCCAGCACAATTTGGCTGTCCACAGCTGCCTGGGAACCAACATGTGCCAGCACAGGGCTCAGAAGGGCTAAGGCAATGCTGACGGGAAACGGCAGCAGTCAGACTACAGAAAAAGCCAGTAGGGTCTTTGTTGTGAGATGATTAGAGGACACAAGGAGCCAAGATCATTTCTCGTCAAGTAAAAGAAACACATTCCTAATTCAATTGGTGTCAACAGGAATTCAGTTCCTCTTCAGGCATCTGAAATGGTGAAACTGGACCAGAAATTTGCTTCTCGGCTTGGGCAAGGAGCAGACAGACATGACATATTTAAGTCCCAAGTGCAGCCATGAAGGGCACGCTAATACCATTACCTATTTGGAAAGCTTTGGGGTGTCTTTGGTGAAAGACAATGAGATAATTCAAAAGACAGCACTGACAGCACCTTTGAGTGGCATTTGTTTATTTTTGTGTCTCTGAATAAAAGCCATCAAGGGAAGAAATACAACCACCACTGCCAGAGTGAGATTCCCAAGGGCTATCACATAAGGAGTTCAAGTGGTACAACCTGAAAATGAGAAGAGCGAGCTGGAAAGAACCAACACCAGCAAAGGTGTTTCTTGAGAGACCTGTCTTGCTCTGATAAAATCATTCCGGCCAACACTGGACTCCAATCAAAGGGGGATTTTGGAAGCAGCTTCCCAACCATCTTGTGTGATAATGTGACTCTTTCCTTCACCCGGACAAAGCAGAGACTGGAGAAAATGATGAGGATTTTATAGCTCTCTGCGGTAAGCAGTTAATAACTCTCTGAGGCTACAGATCTGGGCTCCACTGCAGGGCTGGAATAATTCACAATAAAATATGACTTTTCATTTATCACTCTGACACTTAATAAATACTTCCTGTGAAGCCTGGGAAAGAGGAAGAGAAGGAGGGAGGGGGACATCCCATGCTTGTGGTCACGAGGTGCTTTCAGCGAACATGGCACATGGTGAAGGATAGTGAGAGACCAACCAAGAAACACAGGCCTGGGACCTGTTAGAGGAATGGAGTGATCAAGCCTCAAATTAATAGGGATTTTTTTTGTCCATAACCATCATAAGAGGCCCCTTCTGAGCTCAGGCAATGCCCCTGTAGACACTGACATTTTATAATACTGATAATGATGGATGAAGGGTGCAAATACCAAAGCAAAATGGGGGGGGGGGGTGGCCCTTTCTCTTCTCTTGTGCTGCCACCATCCCACTGCCACCACACAAGGAGGGCTGGTGTGTCCTGCGGTCTGGGTGCTGACAGCCCTGTGTGCCAACATGCTTCTGCGGCCACCTTCGCTTGGGTATGGAAGTGCCTCACGGACATACATTGTCATGTCACTGCAGGGAGACAGGAAAACATCTGTGTCCTTCAGGAAAAGAAATAAACCTGAGGCAGAAACTTGCCCTGAAAGAACCAACAGCAGATTGCCTGGGGCATTTCTCAAAGTCCTCCAGCGGAGGGTCTAGCCTTGACAAGAACATGTCTCTGCTTCCCCTGCAAGCATGAGCGATTCCCACTGATGTGCCACCTGAGATCTGGGCAGGGATCAGATCCTGGTGCCTCCAAATCCCACCTAGCCCCAGAATGAAGTGGGAGCTCAACCTCAGGGAATGGAAAGTAAGCCCGCAAGTGCCTCTGGCAGGAGGTGCCGCCCGCTCGCAGCCCCAGCCCCCTCGGAACCCCGAGGCGAGTGGCAGCGCTCCCGCACACCCCCGTGCCGCGGGGCTGCCGGCAGGATTGCTCCCAGGGCAGGTGCTCGCTACATGGGAGAAGCCTGCATCCACTTGTAGTTTCTCTCTGCTGGATTCCCTTTGCCTTAGGCTGTCCTTGGAAACAGCACAGACACCAGCCTTTGTAAATCAGATAGCGAGGCATGGTTTACTGTGACATACAAAGCAAAGCAGATCGGTGGGAACTAGATTTGACTGTAGCTTTTATGTGGTTGCTTTGCTGATGGTCTGTCCACTGCCTCACATCTTCTTGAAGGCCTTTTTTTTCTACATAGATGCAATTTCCTTTTCAGTTCCTTGCATCTACATGCTTTATCAGCTGATCAATGGAAGAGACTCTTGTCTTCCCACACCCTGAATAGGCCTGTAGCAGCTGCTGCTGTATTCACACAAAACCCTGATGGACCACAGAGCCACGGAGGTCCCCGGCTCCCTTTCTCCCTCCTTGGTTGTTCCTCTCAGAGCAATGGTGTCCTGGTTTAGCTGAAGAGCTCATCCCTACAGGGAGGAGGTGAGGATATTGTTGTATTGCTCTAAACACTCTGAAAGTGTTTTAGCAACACAGGCAAACAACAAACATTATCCTGTGCACAATATCGACTCAGTTAATTGGCAAGTGAGGTGTTGGACTGGCCTCCTGCTTGGCTTAAATTGTATATGCACTGAACACTGTCTCCGCTCATCATGCTGTCAGTGGGAAAGACTCCATACAGGGTAATCACATGCTGCTGCAAATTCGGTGCTCGGTAAAGCTGCAAATCAAAAGAAAATAGCAGAGAAACAACAAGGGGAGATGGAAGGCGGGGTGGAGGGGGCCAAACTGAAGAACACAAGCAAACTCACAGCCTGCAACTGTAGCTGCCCCTTCTGGGAGCTCAAGGATTCCTGAGAAACTTCTTTGAGTTGGTCTGAGGTTCATTTATGGTGGCTACAGGCAGACCCAGCAGAAATTAAGAGGAAGGAGAGAGCTGGGGAGCTCCATGAGTGAGCCTCACGCAGCCCAGTCTCAGCCCTGGTGCTAATGGAAGAGGGGAGAGCTGGTGCTAGGGAGTAACGGAAGAAGAGGATGTTCTGCCACTGCCTTCTCGCATAACCTTGGGAAAGTCACTGACACTTCCTTTGCTGCAATTCCCACATGGCAAACGAGCATTGCAGTCCTCCCTGTGTCTCTCCCTGCTGCTTACTGCTTAAGGACCAGGTTTGATAAGACCATATAGACCACCCTGAGGGTGCATGTGTGTGCCCAGAAGTATTTAAAATTGTTCTAAGCAATTATGTGCCTAACTCATTTGGGTCTGGTCCCATTTCAGTACAGCCTCAGGCATCCAAATGCCTCTCCAAATCTGGACCTTAGACTCTTTGAGGCAGCAAATTCTCTCTTACTGTAGCTGTCTGTATAAATATAAGTGTCTGTGTATGCATGCACACGCACGTTGCTGTCTTATGCTACGGCCCAAGTAACCAAAGAGCTACAGAGGTCTAAAACTGAAAGCTGTCTCCCAGGAGGTCTCAGGCCTGTAGCCACCTTGCAGATTGTTATTGCAGGTGCAATATTGCATCTTGGCTACAGAACTCTGGATCTGATTCTCTTTCCACTTTGCACCCTGGCCTCACGAGACCTTGCCTGTTCCTGTCTGCCGGCAGTCGGGAGCTGGGCAGAGCCACGCTGACGAGCCGGGCAGTTGCTGGCTATCTGGAAGGGTTACTGAGTGCTCTCGGCCAGCGGACACTTCTCAGGAGCTAGAGTCCCACAAAAGCACAACCAGGCCAAGGGGAGGAAAGTCAGCTTGTAACCTCTTCAGCCATGACCCAGGAGAAACAAAACAAAACCTACACACAACCCACATGCATTAACCGTAAAGACAGTGGCTGTCAGCGGGGGTTAATAAACTAACTGCTCAATTCCCTTGCAGACTTATTTAATTTATAGCTACCAGAAAATCCAACACATTTGGAGATCACATCTTTGGTGGAAGCGGTGTCACATCAGAGAAGCACAGGGCAATCTGGCCACTGGGGACAAGGCTGCTCTCCATAATATCAACTCCATTAAACTCCTCTTCCCCAGGTCCATACATTGCAGAAAGTGTAGGGAGTTCAGGGCAATGAAAAATTGCACTCTCGGCTCTGACAGCTGCTTTGGTTAGGGTTTAGGCATGTTTGCTAGAGACGTATTTGGACAAGAGTGTTAGCCTTTCTGTTAAGCTCACGTTCAGAAAGGATGAAAAAGAGGGGGAAAAAGCATGTGGGTGAAAGCAATCTATAATTTTGGAGCCAGGCCACATGGCCAGCAGGCATATTTAATGGAGAGATTAGTTTTTCACTTGAAAGCTGCAAACTTAATTTGTTAGTACAGGACTTACTCTCTGCCTTTGGGTATACTGTGTCTAACCCCAGTTCCCAAGTTCATCTGGAAAGCAGACATTTCCACTAGCAGCACTTAAATCTCAGCTCTGTCAGCAATTCCACTACAAGTTTGGAGGAGTTAACTCCCCATAAAGCATCCGCTCCCAGCTGGAACACAGCATACAAGAGTGGGAGATATATCTGCATAAGTCCCATTAGCGCTTAACGTTCTTATCTCTTGGGCCCTGTAGTCGGAAAACACCTCCTGAGCTCAGTGCAGAAGCCAACATCCTTAACAGATTTACTCTGCAGACATTTGGCTGGGGATTTTACTTAACGTTTAACTCAATTGGCAGACATTGTTTTTCTGGGTGGCTTCTGTTCCAGCTCTAGGTTTCTGTAAAGCAAGTATGAGATGCATTGGCAGTGTGTGCTGGGTGTTAATTACCAGCTACAAGCACACCCTCAGATGCAATAAGATTTTTCATTCACAATCTGGAACGGAATAGCGATGCACGCAGAGTATCAGGTTGTGGAGAAGGGTGTTTTCTTCATACCTGCCACCAAACTGGATGAGAGTTTGGGAGCCAGGTGGGGAGAGCAGAGTGCACTTAGCGCCAGAACAGCAGGGAGAAATAGATTTAGGAGAACGCCAGGAGCCCAACTAAACACACAGCTTCATGTGTGTGATCATCTGCAGCAGAATGAGGTGCACACAGCTACACTATGAAAACCCATCCAGGAAAGCAGGGGATGCTACAAATCCATGCAGACTCACTGCAGATGTTCTAAGATCCTGGCTCCCCGACAGCCCTGCTGTTTCTCACAGCCCTTTATTTTGCTTTGCTTTGTGTTTTTCAGTTTGATGAGGACCAAGGACACGAACTATAGCCCACAGTGCATACATTCCTTAGATCCACTGCCTGCAGGCCAGGCAAATTTGGGAAGGCAGTACCTTAGGTGAACTTCCGTGTGAAGAAACAGGGGATCCATCCATACAGGAGCAATGTGAAAGCTCAGACTGGTTCAGAGTAGAGGGAGAGCTACTTCAATTCCAGGAAGAGAGAGGAAAGCGAGGAGCAACCACAGCACTTTACCTACCAAACATTTCTGTATCTCAAAATAAACTGGATGTTTTCTGAGTCTGCATCTCTGTCCCTTTGAGTCAAGGTTGGAATCATCCTTCTGAGAAATGCCAACAGAGGCAAAGAGAAACCCAGAGATATTTCAGCATCACTGGTGGGGTTTCAAGGCTGCAGCAGAATTACTCTCTCTTTGCCCTCCTACCCTTATCTCTAAAGCTCTTCATGTTGTGTAGAGCCCAGGATCTTGTGAATCCTAGAGCAGAAAATGAATAGGGAGCATCGCCAGCAATAAGACTCTTAATAAGGACCCCTGTCCACACCTCAGAGTAGGCAGAGACAAATCTCTGGGGGCCTGCCAGCACAGAGGGCAGGCTTACCTTGAGATTTCTGGCTGGATATTGAGCTTCTCCTCCCTTTGCCAGGGACTACTGCTTGAGAGTAGAAAACACACTTTTCTCTGCCTTGCTTTAGGGAGGTCTCTTCTCAAGGGCAGCAGGGGAGTGAGGTAGAGAGGGAGAATTGGCTATTTGTGTTGGCTCATGCGAAGCCTCCCAAAACCTCTGTTCAGGCTGGAGGGAATAAGTCTTCCATGGTCTTGCTAAGCACTCAGAGGTAAGTTTGAAGTCCTGGTGCTCTAGCTCCAGAAGCAAATGCGGTGCCCTGCAGCACTGCCTTAGGCTGAAGTGAAGGCACTTCCACTGTGCTAGCACCTCTACAAAACACAAGCTCTGCTCCAAAGATCTTGAAATCAAAACAGAAGAGACAGGGAAGCCGGACAGGCAATAGGAACCCACAGAAATCCAGAAGATCTTTTAGGTGCTGCAAAGTGTACCAGGAATGTCTGAATGATCCACTCCAGCCATGCATACAGGCCAAGGAGGATCTAAGCCAGACCATTACCAGGAAGAGAAACATTTAAGAAGAAACTTATCAATTGCTATTAACTCATTAGATGAGCCTCTTTGAGATACAGGTGTTAGAAAATGCAAAATACCATCTTTGGAGAAGAAATAAACTTAGTCCCTGCCCTCAGTGTCTGTTTCTTGCTGGATTTTTCTTCCTGCAGCTCCAGGTCTCCTGAACTTTGCTGGAGATGCTGCCTATTTTTAACCTGCTTTGGCACTTGCGTTATCATTCATGTCAGAATGAGGCCAGGCATTAAATATAACTTTCCACCAAAACTTCCCATATTTCATTAATTTAGGCATTCCAGCGTGACACCTACCACACTCAGGGGAGCACTCAAGAATGAATGTCTCAGTCCCACACCGAGAGCAGCCTCCTGCCTCTGAAGCAAGGGGAAGTTTCCCACATGCGCATGTACACAGCATGTCCTATTTCGAGGGGAGCTCCTGGTCCTGAGAAGGACCAATTCCTGCACAAGTCCTGCACAAGTGTCACTCCAGAACTGTGTTTCAGGGGCCTCAGTATTTATATGTCACCAATTTTTCAGCTGCCCTGTAACATCTGCTACAGGCAGTAAATCAATACATGGCATTAGCACAGCCCGGTACCACATCTTTTCATATTAAAACCTCTCTAGATTTCAAGGCTAAGAGGTACTGAGAGCTTCCAAGGAAATTCCAGGGGTCTTGTATAATACTTACCAGTCTGACAGACTAATTGCCCTATAACTCAAACACAATCTATACTGGAAGCAATTATATGCAGATGACTGTGGTGACTCTCATTTCCTCTACAACGTCTTCTGAGCTTTTTTTTCCGGTATCAATTCCACTGAAAGAAAAGTCTTGGAAATTATTAACACACAAAACCACATTTTATTAAAGCTTACTCTAGGAACTGCATGTTAAATCCACATATAGATACAAAGGCTCACGAGGAATCACTCCTCCTGTTTAAGGTCTCAATACAAAAGCCTTCCTGCACTGCCTCCTGGGAATCGTGCCAGCCAAGCGCCTGAGAAATGGTGTAGTAATAAAAATGTAACATGATGTATCGTAAATTATACACAGGATGGGCCTGATGAGGGAGGTGGTGAGTGTGTTTGTCTTTCACCCCTTGCAATGAGCTCAAACCCTGCCTAAGGTCTTCTGCCTACGAGAACTTGGGAGGAGACTTCTTAGTCTGCTTTGCACCTGCGAGGCTCCTGTAAAGAGGTGCAGGCTGAGTCTCCCCCGCACCAGAGAAGCAGCACTAACGGGGGCAGCTCTTGGCTTGCTGGGGCTGGAACCTCCCTCCAGGGTGAATGGAGCCCGCCAAGCCGCAGCCAGCCCCAAGCTGTACATGCCACAGAGCTCTGCTCATCTCCTCCCATGCTGTCTCCTGGACAGTGACCTGCAACAGCTCAGGAGGAGACACACGTCTCGTCCCCTCAGCCCTGCTCCAGGGCAGACACCCTGCAGCAGGCAGACTGGGTGAACATCCCAGTGCATTGACACACACACACACCCACACACACGGCTCTGCAAGAGATCACCCAGCTGTACACAGAAAAGGGACAATTAGAAATGCCTAGCAAAAAGGATTTGTCTCTAAATTATTATTTACAAAATATGTCAATCCCTGGCAGCTTAATTTCATTCTTCGCTTTATTTTGCAGGAAAGATGAGGGTCTGGCATAGTCAGCAATCCTGTAATGAGGACATTTGCCTGATCCCCTGCAGGTAGGAGAAAAGCTAAGGAGGGATTTAAGACCCTTCCCTTTCCTCCATGCCACAACTTCTCTTCCCCAGACTCTCCCAGACTGGCTATTTCTAAAATTTTAGAAAACTATTTTACAAAAATTATTACAATATCGTAGTTACAGCTATTAGAAATTCTACAAATCTCAACTGTTTTTTAGGATGGAAAAGAGAATTTCCCTCCTCCAGCCTTCCAGACTGTCCCACAGCCCAACTCTGGGTACAGGACATCCCCTCTCTCTTGCCTGCTGACTCCAGGGGCAGCTGAGGAAGCCTGTTCCATGTGTGAGGCTATGGCCTCCTTCATTGTGCATCTTCCCTACATTCACATTCCCACATTTCCTTGGCATTTCCCTGCTATGGGGATACCAGGAAGGAGTTTATTTCAAGTACTATTCACATGTGCCTTGTGGCCACAGCTGGCAGATACCAGCCAGGAGAAACACAAGTGAACTCAGCAGGAAGGAGCCTGAAGATCCTGGTGCCCAGGGATTTGCAATGAGACATGAGCAGCTCATTGCATCTCAACTGATCAGGCTGAAATTCTTCCATTTTAGTGACTTGAGGACAGAAGGACACATCACAGTTTTGCAAAGGTCTGCCTGGTGGTGAGGGAGCACTAGGTCTCACTGCATGGTCTGACAGAGAGATATAAAGGGCCTTTAATCAGATCTCAGAAGGTAAAAATCAAAAACAGATGTAATTTTTTGGTAGTATTAGCAAATACGTTGAAAGATATTTTAGGGGGTACTATTTCTCTCCTAAATGTGGGAAAGTTCTTTTCTTTTTCTTTCAGAAATGCCAAAACATTTTATTGCATTAATTCCTAAAAGCAATTCAGCACTTGGCTTTGAGGCTGCCATTTTCAGTTTTGAAAGTTACATGGAGCAAAATGTTCTTTCAGTTTTCAATTTTGACACAAATGAAAGGTTTCTGGTTTGCACCCTAGACAAAAAGCTTTACTCTTCTTGACTCCAACAAGACCCTGTTCCTTGTTTTTTCTGTCTGACTCTTAAAGTACCTCCTAACCCTATTGCAAACCTAAAAGCAAAGCCAGAGACCAGGCTTTGGTGGAAACTTGGCTTACTGGCCTCCACTGCAAGTTATGCATGCAATGAGGAACACCAGCTGAGTTCTCAGGCCAGGTGGGTAACAGTGATGACTGAAATTTCACTGAACTCCTGGATGTAATTGCTTCTCTCAGGACCATCCCCTCTATTTCATCCTCCTCCACTTGCTGCACTTCTGGAGCCTGCAACGCTGGAGGTCCTGCAGCCCTAGGGAAGGGTGACATGCTGAAGCAAGTTAATTGAACATAGGCAGCCTTCAGGATACTGGGATTTAATTCATTTGTTCTTTTTATAATCATGACCTCAGTTTATTCACTTGAGAAACACAGAAAGACAAGGCAATAACATGAGCTATTTGAGGAACTGGTCACATCCTGACTCTTCACTTTGTCCTTCTTCGGCTTTTATGCACTGCAGTGCTGTTCTTTCGTGTCCATCTTAAAATGGTTGTACTGAATCTCTATTAAAAAGCAACAGCTTTAAATGGAGTGTTAGGAGAAAAGCAGACTCCCTGCAGCAGGCAGGGACTGCAGACTGGCTTGTCTCTGCCTACAGAACCAGAGCCTCCACTTCTGTGCGGACAAAAATCCCTGCAGCCCACCATGGCATGCAGCAAGATCTCCTCAAAGGAGGCAGCTAAGAGGCTGTGCCTGTGGGACCAGGCAGAAGGGAGTCTTGGATGAACCATCACCCAGAAGTCAAAGGAGAGGGAGCAAGCGGGAGGCAGATCAGATAGTCATGGGTCAAATGCAGCATTTAATGAGGTAGAAGTGAAGGAAGGAAGACACGTCAAGCACATCTCACCTCTCACCAGAGAACTTGGGAAAGGTTTTCCTCTGGGCCTCCACTTCCCTTCTCGATAAAGGAAGGGGAGTGGTAATTCTCCTGCTTTACAAGGATGTTATGGGAAATCTAACCCGCATCATGTTAGCAAAATTGGTTTCAGTCCATGCTTTTAGATCCCCCCTGTACAGAGGGCGTTCTGCCCTGCAAAACCCAGTGCAGAGTGGTATTCACACTGCATAACCTTCCATGAAAAGGGTGGGGGGTTGCTCTAGGCTCCTTTCAATTCATTAGATTGATGAGCAGGAGCTGAATTTAGAAGCTCTGCACCATTCTCCTTCTAGCCTGGGATGTCAAACACCTCTAGTAAGTGGTACAAACACCCCTTCCCTCTGTGTGCCACCCATCTGCAGCCCTGTGTCAGATGGAAGGAAAACGCCATGTAGAAATGCAGAGCTATTTTGCAGACCCACGCTGCATGGCAGATTGGACGGGTTTCACCAGCTCCCGCTTGGGAGCACAAAAGGATGATTTTTTTTCAAGACAAAGCGCTATGAAAGCAGACACAGCATCCGGGAGGAGAGAGATTTCTTCACAAGCACCGTAGGGGTCCGGTAATTAGAATTAAAGACAAGTCCCCCTAAAACGGATGAGGCTTCGGCCGCTGCCCCGCTCCGCCAGCGTTGCAGGGTGGCACAGTGGCTCCGCACCTAAACTGGGCCCGTGGCACCCTCGCGCCCGCCCCAGCCCTGCCCCGCTGGCTGCAGGCGGGAACCTGCTGGCGGCTGCGGCCCTGCAGCAGCCTCCGAGGGGGACCCCTGCAGCTGCTCAGCAAGGCAGGGCCACACCACATCCCCGCTCAGGCCAGACGTGAGGGAAGAAACCGCCTCCTGCTGCAGCGGCAGTAAAAGTCCTTCGCAATTGTTAAATTCCAGACGGAACCTAATTTTTCTCCTTTTTTTACAGCCTCTCAGCCTCTCCCCTCCTTCCCTGGCTGATACAAGACTGTACAAGGCTGCAAAAAGCCAATTGCAATTAAATGTTTCAGTCCTAAATGAACGGCTTGGTTTGTAAACAACAATAGCGACAAAAAAAAAAAACGCAGCTCTCAGCAAAAGCAGCCCAGCTTTCTTTGCAAAATACCACAGGTCTCCAGCAAGAAATTGCTCCTCTCAACATCATCCTGAGCTCTCCTGGGGCTCTCCCTTGTCCCTCCAGCCCCCTGCCCCAGATTTAGAGCCTGTCAAAGCTAATATGAAGTAGTGGATACTGGCACTGAGACACCCTGGCCTGGAAGCCATTCTTCTGAAAAAGCACTGCAAACCTGCTCCTTTAGATAAATAAATAGCACATCCCCTGTGAGACATCATCTGCAAAGCACTATCGTACCATGCCTCCACTGTCATAATTCCCCATGTCCTTATTGCCCGACAGCCTCCATAAAGAGCCGGCAGGTTTATGTGCCACTTAAAACCAACCTATTACTAGCAGCAAACTTCCTTCAACAAGTTTCTGTGTGCTCTGACTCAAAAGCAAAAGAATTGTGTCTCAGTGTGACTGGCTAGTGCTACCCGCACACCCTGCCAGTACCCCCAGAGACAGGGGGGCTCCTGGTCCCAGAATAGGATCTGATCTTCCACTGCTGTCTCTTGGGCAGCCATACTAAACCAAGTACAATTACACCAGAAGAAGATCGAAGCCAGCATGCACAATTTATAAACTGCAAGACATGAATGATGCTTCCCTATAGGCTATGCATGAAGGGAAGCAGGTTTTCTGTGGATAGAAAGAGACATTGGTATCAATGCGGTAAATGGGTGTTGCATCACTCCATGATTTGATTCAGTGGGCACGTTCAGAGCCTGCTGTGCCTGAGGGACACGAAGAATGCTGGTGTGGTTTGCAGCCCTACAGGTAAAGGTTTGGACCTTCATTTGGGATTAAATTGGAGGAGCTGCACTGATTTGCATGCTGCTTTACACTGGCTTGCAAATAGAAGCAGGTCCTGCAATATGCAGTGATCTCTGAACAGTAAGGGGAAAAGGTACTTAAAATCTCCTGAGCCTTTCCAACCTCCTCATACATAGGTCTGTGGCTAATCACAGTAATTTTTATCTTAAGATACTGAGAAGTGTTTTTTCCCTGTCAAACAAGATTAAAACACAAAACACAGGGGCAAGCCAATTGCCCTAAACTGTCCCATCTGCTTCATGATCAGATTTTATGCCACAAAGCCTAGAGTATTTGTTTTATTTTCAAAGAGCATATGGTTTGATTTTTAAAAGCTCAGCCACTCACCACTGGGGCCAGCCTTCCAGAAAATCTTGATGCACAGCAGCTCCTCCGGTGACACATGGGACTTTTAAAAAGAGCCCATCACCCAAGCTGGGCATTTGAAGTCACTGGAAAAGCTGCCCTTGGTTGGGAGAACTGAACAGCAGAAAAGCAAGCTGCCTGGTGCAGGAATGCAATCCATCTACCCAAAAAGCAAGGAAGAATTTAAACCAGAGGAACTAAAAAAAAAAAAAAAAAAGCAGAAATATAATAAAACAGAAAGGGGAAAAAAAAAAACAAAGGCATGAAAGGGTTGAATAAATTTCCCCTTTGTTTTTAGACTAGTAACACCATAAATGTTACTGAATAAATCACCTACAGACCAGAGAGCTGAAATAATACAGGGGAAAACTTGACTTCCCATTCATCACACTCCCCCTGACATATAATAAATGCTTCTCATTCAGCCAAAATGAATTAGCATAGTCGACACAGCACGCTTACATACCGATGCCCACAGATTACCCTGCTCTTTGCTCTCTGAAGCCTCCTCTCCTTCCACCTCCTGCCCTACGCCTCCTACTCACCTCCTGCCCTGTGCCTCCTGCTCCCAGCTACACTGAGTGGTCCCTGCTGCCAGCAACCCCCAGGACACTGGGGTCTCTCTGCTGTCATCTGCAACACCTACAAGCCGCAGTGAATTATGAACTATAAGGTCTGGTATGAAAATATAGGCCATGAGAAATGCTGATCACCATTTCCTCCCTGAGGAAGGGAGCTGGCAGGTGAGCAGTGGAACTGGAAATGCATTTCCGAGTCCCACTACTGTGTTTCAGAGCCCCAACAGTGATGTCCCACTGCACCCTACTTTGCAAGATCCAAGGTACAAGGATAAGCCACTCGTCTGGTACCACAATAGGCAGGTCCAAGGTCGCCCAGTGTGGGGTGTACAGAGAATGTGCGGTCATGGAGCAGAGTCACCCCCCGTACAACTCACAGGGAGTCCTTCACACCAACCACACACAAACTGCGGTCCTGATGCCAGCCTGGAAGGGCATTCAAGACCTTGGGCTATAGCAGGTGAGTTATGGGAAGCCAGGTTTATCCTAGGAAACCCAAGCCAGCACCTGCCACGAACATTATCATGGAAATACTGCTTTTCTGTGACAGAAACTGGCTCCGGTCAATGTGGACCCAACTGTGGCTGCAAAGGGACAGACACTTGTGGTCACCACTGGGGCCAAGGTGTGACAGGAACCCTCTGTCAGCAAGGGCTCCATCCCAAGACCGCCCTTGCGTAGGCAGAGTGGGTGAGGATGAGATGGGAAGCACTCCCTCCGGTCCCTGCATGGCCAGAGCCAAATGAGAGAGCCCACGCTGGGAAGTCCAGCCCACGGCAAACTGCATGTGGCAGGGGCAGGCAGTGGGCAGCCAACGGCTGAAGAGCTGCTCTAAAGCCAACTGGAAACAACCTTTACTGATGCTCTGAAGTTTTGAAACCATCATTGCTGGATTCAATCCATTGCAGGGGGAGATATCATGTCAGGTCTGAGTGATTGCCCAGAGTAAGGCTGGAGTGATGTGAAAATGGGTGATAAATATTAAGAGATGGAGGTGAGACATATATAATGGAATATCTGAGAAAACCTTAATTAGAGCCTTGTATATACTCTGAGAAAATATATTTAGCTGATAGCAGCACTGGGGGTTGGAGGCTTTCTACAATGTGCTTAGGTTAAAATAAACATTTATTTTAAGCACAAGCAAGTCATTCAAATAGTTTAAAGTTGAGGTAGGTGAATAGCTTACGGTAAATAATTACTACATGCATTTATTCAATCTTCTTTTTAGCTTAGATTTCCTAAAGAGAAAAAAAAAAAAAAAAAAAAAAAAGCCTGTTACTGCTCTGCTTTAGTCATTTCCTCATAACAACTCTTGAATCTCCTGGCCAATTTCTCTGAGATTCAACAGAGGAATAAAGGGCTTGGACATGCTATGGTCCTCCAAGTGTGGTGCAAATGGGTTGCTGATGATCCTCACTCCTGAACAGCAGCCAAAAAATCCAGACTGGATGCCTTCAGGTTTCTTAAACTCATCTTTGCTTGTTTATAACACTCCTGACTCCTAACACTAATAACTGCTCCCTCAGATAGCCCAGCACTGATCCTAGATGCATTTTGGTCAAGACATCATTTTCATTATAGTTTCTCATGGCTCATTTTCCCTCTTCTCTGTGGCTATTTAAAGGCAGGAACTCCTCAGAGTGATCCCTGACTCAAATACTTCCCAAATACCCAAATACTTCTCCTCCCCAACAACCATTGCTGCTAATTATCAGTACTACCAGCTCTCCCCCTCACAGCCTCTGTGGAGAAAAGGGAGGTAGCTCTGTGTGTAACCAGTCCCTGCTCTGAATCACAGGTTCAGACTTGGCTGTCTGAAAGCAGACAGCATTTCCAAGCAGCTCATATAACAGCTTCAGCAGCTCCTCACCCTCCTCTGCCTCCAAAATAGCCCGCAGAGCAGCTCACACCCCCTCAGTGGATGTGGGATCACCCTCAGCCAGCCATCAGTACACGGAGCTGGGCTCCACTCTCTCTGGGCAGATAAATTGCTCTGAATAATTTATTGCTCTGGATAAATCCTGTTCTCCAGCAGGATGAGAAAGGGCCTTAGCGTGTAAGTGGCCATTCCTGCAGCGGCGATCACAGGCAGTAGCAGGCAGGGCTGGGAAGGACTTGAGAAACATCTTGTCCATTCCACTTGCTCCAAGGCAGAAGTCCAACACACCACACGTTTGTCAGAAGTGTCTAATCTGTTTTTAAATACCTCTGTTGACAGAGCTGCCACATTGCCCTTATGTGCCCTTTTCCTGTCATTCATATTGTCACCTGGTGCCAGAGTCCTCTAAGACTAACAGTCTTTTTCCTGGGGAATGAGTCAATCCATGATGGGGTTTTCAATCCTCTGGTGTGTCAGGAAAGGTCATACTCAATTTGTTTGCAAATACTGATCCCTCTGTGATCTCCAGGCTATGAGCTCTCACAGCCCAACCATGTCCACCATGAGGCATCACAGACTGGGTCCCAAATACCTACTTTTGTTTTTCTTCAGACTTCCAAGGCTTTTACAGAGGCCTGGAGAGACCATTATGTTCCTCTCCAGACCATCAAAGCAGCAAAGGCAAGGAATTCCCTTCCCTCCGCCTTCCAAAGGCCTCACACTCAGCCCCTCAAGGCAACAGGTTTTGCAAGAGGTTCACGCATTATTAGCAGGCCCATCCTTTCACCAACACCAACAGTTTGCAAGGCGAAGAGCTCAAGAGGCTGGGTTCCCAGGAACAGGTCCAGCTTTCAACACAAGCATGGAGCCTGGGGAGCCAGCAAGTGTGCTCAGCCACGCTCCAGCGTTCGGCAGGGCCAGTGTCAGCCCGGGCAGCCACAGAGTGCAGGGAGCTCGGAGATTGATGGCGTTGTCGCCTTTGCCGACCGCTCCTTGGTTGCCAACCAGCAGAACGGATGTCCTGCTTTGCATAATGCTTGTACTGCGAATATTATTAACCTCATATATCACTGGGGAATGCACACAGCTCCCATTCGCAGGGAGCACCAGGGCCAGCACTATTCAATCTACTTCTATAAACAGAAACAAAGACCATTTAATAAGCAGGAGGCAGCTGGTGTCTTTAGAGGTTAGGGGTTTGTGTTGATTTTTTTTCCCCTTTACAAAAGATAAATATGCTCAGGAAATTTTCTACTATGGATTTTCATCTTGTCAGTCTCTCATAATAAACTAAGCAGGGTCAAGCACTGGTCAGTACTTGGATGGAAGATCTCAAGGGAAAACAAAATCCACAGCAGAGGACGAAGAGAAATACTTGTGACTTGGCGTTTTAGGGAGTAATGCTCTTCTCTCTGAGCTAGCCCTGAGTCCCCGTTGCAGGCAGGGTTCAGAAGGCAATCACAGCTGCAGAAAGTTCCTTCTCTCTATGGAGTGTGAAAGCAGGGTGGGCTGGCATCTTCAGAGGAACCAAAGGGAGAATTAAATGACAGTCAAGCATCTGAGCTCTTTTAAGAAAATACTAGCCTTGATCATAAAAGCTTATATCTGTCTCACTCCAACAACAGGTATTAGCCAAGGGTAGCTGTTTAATGCTACAAGTAAAAGGCATTCTAGCCTGCTTCTTCCCCTAAATTTAGGTAGCAATTTTGTTTGAAGCCAGTATGTTTGCTCTCCCTACTGAACTGTCCCACATGCTCAATGTATGTTTTCCAGCAGCTCCCCATATACCATTCCTGCACTGGCTGAATTTCCCTAGTGAGTTCAGTAGCCTGTAAAGCACTTCGAAATCTTTCAGATGAAAGGACCTCATCAAAAAGTGTATAATAAGATTTCATTGTTGTATCATTTATTCTCATTATTGCTAATAGCAGTGGTTGTATAAAATGTTCTTCCTGTGATCAGAATCAGCTATCGAGCAAACACGCCAGCGCACAGAAGCTAAGGACAAAGGAGGCATCAGGAAATAGGTGCCCAGGGTTCACTCGGCTGTTCTCAGCTCCCCAAACATCCTCTCTGCTTCTTTGAAGATTTTAATTAGAAGCCTATGGAACGGTGTTCCAGGACCTGGAAAAGATCCAGAGGTATAAAGGACAACAGTCAAACTGGGAGCCTCCACTCTTCGCGAGTTTTTTGGAACTGAAACGCACAAGGCGCTCACAAAGGAAGCTGGAGACGAGGCAGTGCAGAGCTCTGGGGACACACACACATCCCGCGAGGAACAGGGGACAGCTTGGATTCATCAGGCTGTGTTTTCAGAGGGCAGGTTACCCACAAGCAAACAGGCTACCTAACATCTAGGGTTCAAGGTGCACTGGGGAGCAGAGGCAGCATTTCAGTGAGAAATTGAGGGTGTAGGAAAAAGAGGGCTCTCAATTTAGTGGCAGTCAAATAGGGCAGAAAGAAAATTGGGCGAGCTAGCATGGAGGGGTGATGTAAAAAGAAAAGAAGGGGGAAAGAGAATGAAAAGCACCGCTAACTCAGGCTGTCCTACAAAGCAGTGTTTGGAGCTGTAGAACTAATTGCCCTAAACAAATATATGAACTAAGGGTAGGATTTATAAGCAAGAGAGATACAAGAAACAGCTGGCTGAATGGTGTTTGAATGGGTAATGGAAAGTATTTACAATGTTGGCAAAGCTACTTGACAGGCAAGAGAAGCCTAGTCATCATTTAGGGAAAGAAATAAAAGAGGTGACAGCTGTAAGATCTCTCACCACCTAGAGAGATTGAGAACGAGGCATTTCTGCACCATTCCTGTTCTTCCTCTGTGTGTCCCAGATGCTGAAACTTCAGTGACTTGTATTCCATTCAGACGCTCGTAGCCTTACACGTGTCAAACAGTGCGGTGACAAAGAAGAGGGCTTCATTCAGGGGCTGGAGAAAACAGATGGGCAGGAAGGCATTTCGGACCTCTGTCATTCCAGGGTGATGAAGACCAGGAAAAGGCAATTAGAGCTGGGCTTGATGCTGGAGCCTGGGGATCCTTCAGGCAGTGGTGATGTTTGGAGATAGTCCAGTATGAACAGAGAAGCCAGTTTTCAGATTGAAGGGGAAGAAAGACATGGGACAGCTGAGATTTGACTGCAGATCCAAGGGCACGGATAAGATAAAGAGAAGAGAGTGGTTCTGTGGTACCTGTTATTTTGTAAGAACAACAGAAAAACTAATATCCAGTTTCACAAGTTGATGAAAATTAATTTTACTTGAACATTAAGTGATAGCAAAGAGCGTGAGTTGCATTTTCATTTCAGGTCATGACTTGTCTCCAAATGAAAAGGGGAACCATCAGCTTTAGGCTTGGGTGATGCAGGAATTTCTTGTCAACTCCTCTTAACCAGAATCAAAGGTGACCCATTTTTCAATGCTTAGCTCCAGTTCCAGCAGCCAGACAAAAGGCACGTTTTATGTGGCATCCCCACAGTTAGGGCAGATGAGATCTGGTCTTTAGGGACTCGGGAGAACGAGGAGGATGCTCTGCTCAGCTATGAGCTGACAGGTATCCTCTTTCCAGGGTAACAGATCCAAGCACCTCAATGGAAATTTTAAAAAATAGTCTCAAGATCTTGTCAGAGCTGTTCATCAGAACTGCTCTGATTAACAAGCATTATTGAATAGAAGCTACTTTGTCCCTTTGATCATGTCTGGTCCTCAAGTCACAGATGAATTAAATATTTAATAGCCTGTGTGACAGCTCAGGACAGTTACTGTGTCAAAATGGTTCTGGAAGGCCCCTGCGTATGTCGGAGCAGTCAGCAGACACAGGAACACAGCAATAGTGAGAGTTAGCAGCATCCCTGGCGGGTCTCCAGAGAAGAACTGGAGCCACAGGCTCTGTGGCTGGAGGAACCATGACCTGGCAGCCAAAAGGATGGATCTGATCAGAATGGGAAGATTTCAACACCAGGATTTTAACGCCGGGATTTGTGCTTTTCCAGAACGTACACTATTTTCTGGGCTGACACACACTGACAAAAGGGGTTCTTGCAGGACTTACCCAGCATTTATTCCACCATGTATATCTCCATGCATTCCTGGACCAGGAAGGCTCAGGGCCATGAGAAACAATTCAGAGGCTGCAGGTCACACAGAAGAGCTAGAATGGTGACTAATTCCTGACTCACACATGAAGAAATGCTGCACTGCACAAGCAAGAAAACACACTCGGCTTTCTACATGCAAGGAATGATCTTGCTTATACACCGCATCCTAACTCTGCACCATATGCACTCTATAGATTGGATATGTCTAGTGTTGAACCTTAGACATTGAAACTGGCGATGCTGAACATTAGAGGAGTTTAAGGAAAGGACTAGCACAGGTGGAGCTGGGGAGGATTTGTGAATATGATGATCTCCTGAAATCCCTTTGGTACTTGCTGTTTGACAGCTCTGTGATTCTGAATATGGTCTTCTGGCTCACCCTCAAAAATCGAACTAATGACAGTGACTTTGGTTACAAAACAGTATCACTTTAATTACAACAAGGGCCCCTGCTAATTTAGCAGAAACCCTTTTAGCTCACATAACTGCTCTGTTAATGAAATCAGAGCCATCACCATTTCTGGCTCCCCATGGTAAAACCTCTGTCCTTTCCACGGAGTGAATCTCACCATAGCTTCAGACAGAAGTTTTAATGGGCTTTAGCAGCCTTTGAGAGAAACTGCTTGAAGGACAAAATAAATCACCTCTCTTACCGTGCTGTCATAAAATCCCCCTTCCCCTTAATATTCTTCTTGCATCACCTTCTAGTTCTGCCACCTTCTCTCTTTCAAATCTTAGACTTAACTTGAAAGAGCAGATCTAACCCAAGGGGAATAAAAAAGACCCCCTAAAGTTTCCATTCCTCAGGTGCAGGATTTGGGAGAGCAGAACAGCACCACAAGTCTAATCAACAGACTCATTTTTCCTCATGCAATGGGGAAACTGGTATGACAGCTCTCCAGGAGGAACATTTAAGGAAACCAGCTTCCTTTCCTCCTCTTAACGCTCTCTGCTGCTCTGGTGGGACACTCTGTGGGTTCTTTTGAAGTGGCTTTGGTTTTAGTCATCTATGACTGGGGGAATCTCCAGCCAGCACAGACATCTGTGTAACAGCGCTCTGCAGAAGTCTTTGTCAGGACGAGTCCTTTGAAGGATCTAGCTGGGCTGTTCCTAGACCTCAAGTACTGAAAGGCATAGGAAAACCTGTGGATATTCAGTGCAGTCAATGCCAGACTTTAAGAAAGACAAGAATAAGGCAGCAAAGCCACCTCTGCGTCCCAGCTTTGCTTCCAGCACCAACAACAGAGCTAAACTGGATCCCAAGTGTTGGCTCATATTTGCAAACACTTTCTAACCATTGCGAAGAACAAGTGCTTAAGGGCTTGGCTGTATTTATGCTTTTGCTTGTCTTTAATAAAAGCTGCATTTATAATGCATGATTAATTATTTTGCACAAGTCTCCCTTTTATGGGAACCTGTGAAATGTAAGTGATTTTTAATACCACCTCACAGACATCACTCCTTCTTCCCACCCCCATTACCATTAATCCACGTTGTAGAAAGATGTAACATTTGTCACTGGTTTATTATGAAGTGCAATGTTGCAAGTTATTTATGAGCTTGCTATTTATTGAAGTATTTGCGGGTAGTTTTAGCACTCCAACTCTAGGGTGAGAATCAGCCACATTTTACCCACTGCCTGGCAGAACCTTCTGCTGTTTAACCCCTTCAGTCCCGTTCCCTGGCTATGCCCTCCCAGCACATCGCTCAGGGCTGTGTTTCAGGGCAGCCTCTCAGCCTTGTCACTTCCAAGGGACCAGACAAGTAAGCTCAATTACCTCTTGTTCTCATTAGGTAGAAGATGATGTTTGGAAAGGACCCAGAGAAAAGGGGCAGAAATAAGCAAGGACTGGACACATCACTGAATTCTGATCACTGGAAAGACAGCAGTCTGGGTGTCCCACAGCACAGGAGTGAAGCAACTGGCCAGACCCCAGATCAAGCCAGTCCACTATTCAATACTAATAACAGATATCTAAAAAACAGCATTCAAACAGGACAAACATAGCAGCCCCTCCCAGAGTATTATTTCCTCTGCTCCCAGTGATCTGCCACACAGGAACTTTCCCAATGAGATCTTTATTCCCTGACTGTGTCCAATCCCTCCTCAAATCCACATAGGCTTTTTTGCACCACAGCATCCTGATGGCAAGGAGTACCACAACTTAAATAACATGTTGCCTAAGAAGTATTTCCTTTTGCTTGTTTTAAAGCCACTGCCTCTTTCCAGCTGATGCTTCCCTGTGTATCTGAAACTGCCTCTGCACCACAAGTCCAACAGGACAAGCCCTGCCTCTGTTGCACTCCAAGCCTGAAAGGAAAAAGCTGGCAAATATGGCAAACAGATGGAGAGAATGGGAGGTAATGGTATGATGATTAGGTGAGGAGGGTAACAAATAGCAGCCAAGAAAAGCATCTGCCAACCCCAGCACTCTTGCCACCCAGAGAATGACTGTCTCCAAGCTCATGCTCTGCTCTCCCTTGCACCTAATTGCAAGAGCCCCCAAAACCTGATGAGCCGAGTCACTCCTACCCAGCTGGGAGCTCTGTCTATTCGTGGCTAGCACAACCCAGGAGATCAGGAGGACAGGAGACCTTAAGCAGTTTGTACAGAACAGCTCCCAGCAGAACGATGGTGTCACCACCACAGAGGTCCTGGAAGCTGAGCTGCATTCACTGTATTTGGCCAGGAGCAGCACAGCATAGGGGGAAGCAAATTTAAAGCATAAACCTGGAGTAAAATTGCTCTATACAGCTTGGCCCCATGTTTGAAAGTAGGCTCTGAATTTAATCAGCCATGAATCCAACGCAATTGTGGGGTTCCCTTGGTTAAAGTAGCTGGAGTTTATGTTTCAGCTATTGCTTTTTAAAAATTCAGGGTAGTTTGATTTGCCACAAGTGAACTTGCTCATACAACCATGACTGTAACCTCTGTTGCCCTTCTGAGCTTCCCACTTCCAGCACATAAATGAAAGCTCCAAGATCCCAAGCACTTACCCTGCCCCAGGCACTCCTGTGAGACCAGATGTGAGCAACGACCACAAATTTACTGCTGAGACCTTGTGAAAATCTGGCTTCTTCTCTGAATACGTCCTGACGTCTTTCAGTCACCCATTTGACCTTAGCATTCAAGGATTAACACTTTAGGAAACTGGCCATACAGTGAAATTAAGAGCAATAGTGGTTGTTGCTTATCAACAGCCCGAATTACACATCACTATAGCTGTACAGCAAATAACCTGCTGCAGCCAGAACAGCTAGTCCTAGGTCAGTCCCTGCTTTTTTCCTATATTACATACTGTTCCAATAAGAGAAAAGAGAGAACAGGAGCCAGTGTACAGTGCTACAGCTTTCCGTGAAGGAACAGAAATTAATCTTCTCCATTTAAACGTACCGAAAATGAAATACATTGAAGTGTTATACCATAGAGTTTAGACATGCAAACTGTGGAAACTTAACCAACCAGTTACCTTGCATTATTATCCAAGCCACACTAATCATCTACAGAAAGGCTCCTAGTCCATGGCAAACACAGAACAAACTTGCATTCCTCCACGACCAACAAAAGAGATCCATCGGAGCTCAGACTGCCAACAAAGCAGGCTAAGCAAAGAGACCCCAAGCCTAAAACCAAACGCTCAAAGGATGGCTGTTAATTTACAGACATAACTCACAGACAGATTACGAGCTGAAGTTGATAGTCACACAGCTGACTGTGGTCAGCCAGAGGGATTTGAGCAGAAAACTCCATGGAAAGCAGAATATTGTCTTTACTGAGCTCAGTGAGGCTTCTGCTTTTACGTTTGCTTTTTAGCAACTGCAGCTAAGTAGTCAGTTTTCAGCACCTGAAATGTCTTGCTGAAAACTGTTTACAA
Organism: Tyto alba; assembly: GCF_018691265.1. Lineage (NCBI taxonomy): Eukaryota > Metazoa > Chordata > Aves > Strigiformes > Tytonidae > Tyto > Tyto alba. Next base: position 12,502,685 of record NW_024881281.1, on the reverse strand, counting down.
CACTTAGCACTTTGTGCCGAGATCACTTGCTAAAATGAAAGCCTGTATTTTATTAAAAAGAGCAGACACTGTGCAGGCACAGTTTTATTTCACTCTAGCACCAGTCGCTCCGTGGCGCTCCCAGGACACTGCTGTACCAGTACAGAGTTTGCTGCAGGTAGAGCACTGAGGGTGTGAATTAGAGGGCCAGGAAGTCTATTCAAAAGGTTTAGTAGCCATCAGCAGGAGGATCTGAATGCATTTCCTCTCATTCTATATGTTTTTGTTCTAGTCCTGCTGTGTCTGTGAGTGCTTCTGTTGTGTTAGCTATAGTTAAATTTCCCTACAACACCTTTTCCGATGGAAAATGCTATTCCATCAAAACAAGCCAACTTGATTTTGATAAAAATGCCATGTTTTAAGAGAAGTCTGCTGATTGGAAGCATTTTGTAAAAATCAAAACAAATCTGGGAACTCTGAGGTTTGGCTTCAAACTACCTTTTATTATAAATAATTCAGGGGGGGATGACCCACACTCCTACTGAATTTTTTAGAGCAAAGCACAGTCACATGTAATTTCTGAACACTAAATGCTCTAAATGCATTTTGATATGGCTCGGTGATTGTTCCAAAGAGAAAGCAAGACAGAAAACCACTGAAAGTCTTTTAACTAGCTTTTAGCAGACCTGTTCCCACCTGATCCAGATGGCTCCTAGACCCCCTTCAGAGGGTCAAATGACACAAAACCTTCACTCACTAGTGTTTTATCCCGCACCATGCACGAGGCCAGATTCTGCCAATGTGAAGTCAGAATAATTTCGAAGTCATCAGAGTCAGTACAGATCTACTTGAGGCATGAATGAAGAAAGATGTTTGATTCAGACTCTGTGGTTGCATGACTCCCGGCTGGGGTTCACTAAAGCAAGTTTTCCACGGTGAAAGTAAGGACCAGCTTCTCTGCATCAAAAGGTGGGTGTCAGTCCTGCTTCCACTCTTCCAACCCAGCCCCTTTTTCTTTCATACTGTGCCTCAGTTTCCCTCTCTGCAAATCACAGCTCACTAACCCTAACAGTTAAACATCACTACAGGTCCCTGGTGTGGCTGAGGTCCGGAGCTGAACCACAAGCTCCAGGGCCTCTTTCCTTATTTTCCCGGAGAGCCAAGGTGGAGAGGCACAGCAGGATGCTGGGCTGATTGCCACGTGCTAGAGCTTCTATGAGATTTCTTCTCCAGCCAAGGACAAACTGGGTTGTCAGGAGCTGGTCAGAGTGGGGTGATGGGGTGAACAGCTTTGCTAAGAACAAACAGGATAATAATCCCACCTTAATGCCTTAATGAAACACAATCTGACCTTATCTATATGCAAATTGTGATGCTGCCTTCCTCCTCTTTGAGGGCAGGTGAGCTGGCTATAATGTGCCTGATAACAGCAGTGCATTTGCATTCCACCAGATGCTTTTAGGAACTTCTCTCTGCTTTGTTCAGTGACTTAGGCTGCATTTAAAAAATAAATAATTTTTAAAAAAAATCCTTTCTGATTAGAAAGCAGCTCCATTTAGCTGCCACCTGTTACAGAATCACCAGAGCCTTGGGAAAGTTTCAGACACCAGCTCCCACACCCTTTGTCAGCAGTGCTTGTCTCCTTGTTCTTTGTCATTGGGCTGTATTGGCATGGAAACCAGTCTCTGGTGCTGAGGAATCCATCTGTTCCTGCTATTCCCTCCTCACCTGAAGTCAGGCACACCTACTTACAGTGTTTTGGGTGTCTGTGAGTTTAAAGGACCTAAGTTAGAGACTGGGAGAAAACATAAAATAAAGTAAAAGTGAACAGAGGACGTTCTTCCATCACACAAGAAGCTCAGGATGGTTCCCTGCAGGAGACCTCAAGTATCCCAAAAGCAGTGTGCCACACTGTTTTTCTTTCCAAAATTAGAGGTGAAATACAGCAGGAACTTGGCAGGATTTGCCCATACAGAGTACTATATTCTCCAAGGTTTTGAAGAAACCAGTATGTTCCTATAGGTATATGCATACCAACCCACAGTAAAATCCACATGCTCCATAAATCTACGTTGCTCCCTTGTCCACCACTTCTTTCCCAACTTCTTTGAAGCTGCTCCAACTCCTACTGAGGACCAGTTACCCTGTCCCAAATGACAACCAGCAGGGTAATCATGCTTGCTCCTACCTCAATTGGTCTGAAGTTAGATGAAGTTTGGATGAGCTTCCAAATCTGAGGCATTCTGCTCCTCCACAGTCCGACATTCGTCTTACACACCGGCCCACAGCTTTCAGGGGAAGAAAGTAAAGAGGAGTAGTTGTATTTTTAGAGGAAAAGAAATGAACATCATGATTTTATGCAAATAGCCTTAAAATTTGGGTAGGGGCAAGAGAGAAAATGGGGAAAGAAATCCATTTAAAAACCTTTCTGCTTCTATTCTTTTCTCCTTTATGTTTCCAGTGTGGCTTTAGTGGCTCTTTAAAGATGTACTACAAAGCTTTTAATAAAAGCCAGAATGAAAGGCAGAATCCTCTTTAAGATCCTAAATCAGTCTTGCAATACGTGTCTAGACTCACATGTTACTAATACATTAACTTTTCAGAAGTGAGATATTGTAACACCCAGTAATCCCTTCAGCTTCCGCTAAACTCCTTGCCGAGGAGGTTGTGTGTTTCTGTTTAGATGGGAAGCAGCAACATTAACAATGACCCCTTCCAGAGAACATTTGATGGGCGAGTAGATCACTCAAAGTACTTTTTCATTTCTGCCTCTCATTCATTTAGCAGTCCTTCCCACCGCTCTGTGAGCATTGAGGATATGATTGCTTTGCATCATGCAACCGCTGCACTCACTGAACAAAATATGCAGGAGTTTGGTCCAAGTGCTGGGAGCAATGTGCTGGTTTTGGCACTGATCCCACCAAATCTACAGTTACACTTTCACAGCAACAGCCATTCACATCTTCACTGAGCAGTAGCAATTTCCTCTGGTCACAAATACGCAGTTTCTCTTCTTCAGGAATTCAATTTTCAGTTCTGCTGGCTTTCAAAAATGTAAGTCCATGTAAGCTTTTATCAGCCACAGTAAGCATATTCTCCTCTAATTTGCAGTTTTGAGCCATATGATAGTTTCTAGTTTGCTTCCAGGCGTAAATGTGGCATCTACAAATCATCTGTTGAGAAAAGGTAACAAGCAGTGTCTAAATGAAATGTAGATTTTATTTTTTTTTTTACTAAGACCCAAGATTTCTCAGTCACAAGCAGTGGCTGTACTACATCCATTTTCAGTGGAGATGCTAACCCGCTGACTCTTTTGCTGGGGAATGCCAAGGGCAAAACAACAGGTCACTGAAAAATCACCTGGTTTGTCTGGAGCTGCAGAAAGAAACTGGTTTTGAACTCGGATCCCCTGAGAACACAGCTCTGTACCCAGCCTCCCTGCTTCCCCTACAACCACAGGCAAATCACTTCATCTCACTGAACTCCAGTTACCCAGCTGTGAAGTGAGGATAAGAAGAGCTTTGTTCATCCAGGCCCTTGTTTGACTTTCCTGTGCAGACTACAAGCCCGGTGGGGCACAGACTCTTGCTCTTCCCATGAATGTAGAACAGGGTTTTTTTTAAAAAAATAACCACCAAATGCACTGCATGAATCCATGAGCCCCAAAGACTTAAGAGAGGTACCTGGAAATGCAACAGAGCAAGCGTTGCTCTCCCACGTAGCCTGCAGCCTTTGGATGCAGATTCTACTTCTAAGCTGCACAAGCTGCGAGCAACTGCCCCAGCAGTCACAAACCTCAGGAGCCCCAGGCAGGCTGCAGCTAAATTTAGATCCTCTCTTCCATGCTTCATCTGGGATTTTCACAGATTGATTTTCTTTCTCCGGTGTAGTCAGGGCTGCTCAGAGGGATCCCTTGTTTCTCTAGTTAGTTATTACCCTCCTGCAGGGAAAAGGGGTCCTGTTTGTGCTAGGAACACCAGACAAGCTGCTTTGAGCAAAACAGTGAATGCTGAGTACCTTCATCAAAGCATTAAGGCTGGAAACACCCTTACGTGACAGTGACTATGAGGAACCACATGAAACTGTCACTTCTGCTGCCGCTGCTGAGGCAGCCTCCATGCAGAGGAAAGGGAAGAGCCCGAGAGCGCAGAATTCCTGATCCAGCAATGGGAGAGCTCCTCAGGTGTTCTGGGGCACTCTGTACAAACTCCAGCCGTCTCCCTTCCCCAAGGTCACACAAGCCATTTGTAACCCACACACATGCGCAAGCCCATGAGCTCCTCAAGGTCTGCCCGCAGCATCACTTTCTGTAGGACTCAAAATTATCAAACCAAATACTTGTCCCTTGCCAGATCAAAAAAAGCTCAATGAAACAGAAACATCTTTGCCCTGGGGCCACTTGATGCTTGCTTTAACTGCATCACTCCATTAAGGATGATACGATTTGTCTGAATGTCTGGTTTGCATTATGATTACTAGCAATTGGTTAGCCATATTCCTTGGATATTAACAGCGAGCTTTTTCCTGGAGCAATTTCTCATTGCTCCTAGCAAGATGTGCTGGGTTTGTGTGTGGCGGGGGGTTTGGTAGCAGGGGAGGGGGCTGCAGCGGTCGCCCCTGTGAGAAGTTTCTCAAAGCTCCCCTGGCTCCAAGTCAGACCAGGGCTGAGCTGATCAGCAATGGTGGCTGTGCCTCTGTGATAACGTATTTCAGAAGGGGAACCTGGGAGGAGGAGTTGGAGTTGTGAGGGAGACACCTCTGCAAACACCGGGTTCAGTGGAAGAAAGGATGAGGAGAGGCAGGAGGGAAGGGGAGCGGTGAGCCAGTGCAGAGATTCACTTTGCAGCCTGTGGTGAGAGGGCAGGGCCACCCCTGCACCCATGGGGGTCACGGGTGGAGCAGATGCCAACCTGCAGCCTGTGGAGGAGCCCACACCGGAGCAGGCAGCGGCACCCGGAGAGGCCGGGACTCTGAGGGGAGAAGTGGCCCCCACTGCTGTGGTTCAGCACTGGGAGGACTGCGACACGCAGGGGGGGACCCACGCCAGGGCAGCATAGGAACAGCTGCGGCCCGTGGGAAGGACTCACGTCGGAGAAAGTCCATGGAGGACTGTGGCCAGTGAGAGGGGAGCCTCGTGGAGCAGGGGAAGAATGCGAGGAGTTCCCCCCTGAGGAGGAAGGAGCGGCAGGACTGACCCCCCATCCCCTGCCCCCTGTGCCACTGGGGAGTGGAGGTAGAGAGATTGAGAATAAAACTGAGCCTGGGAAGAAGGGAGGGGTGGGGGAAGGTGTTCTCAAGACGTGGCAATGCTTCTCACTGTCCTGCTCTGTCTGTTAAGTATTGTTGTTGTTAGTGTCTGAATTAAATTTATGTTCTTTTTCTTCTCCTAATGAGTCTGTCTTTTGCCTGTGACTATAATGGGTGAGCCTGCCCTCCCTGTCCTTATCTCGATTCCAGAGCGTTTTGCTTTATTTTCTCCTTCTCAGCACTGGGGGGTGAAGGGGTGAGTGAGCAGCTGCATGGTGCTCAGTTGCCATCTGGGCTCAAACCACAACATAAAATGAAGGACTCCAGTCTCAGCAAGCAGAAAACTAAGTTTGACTACTACCAGCAATTAAATGGTCAAAAAGAAGAAAAGATAACCCTGAATGACTGTTAAGCAGCCAGATACCAATCAGATACATTGCTTTTCAGAATCACCATGCGCATCAATTTACCCAGGTTTCAACCTAAGCTATTAAACAACATTTCAAAGACAGTTAAAACATCATAAGCAATCATGTGTGAATATTCCTGAATGCAGCTACTACATAAGAAACAATGACAGATCAGCAAAGGAAGAAATCATAGTTTAATCTAACCTTTAATGGATGTTTATTAACTAAATGATTACCCCAATTTAGAGCTAGCCACTTGCTACAAACTGGAACTGTATCACAGGTTTTCCATGTTGAATGCAAGGCTCAATTGAGATAGCTTTCAACAGGTATACAGGCAGTGAAAATGAGATACACTTACAGACTGAACATGCCTGATCCTGTTACACCATCCTATGTCAACTAAGTGATCCGGACAGAAGGCCACTGGCATATACTGGGAACTGGGGCAGCAAATCAAGGAGTCATTGTAAAAAATATGGTTAATATCAGAGCACAGAAGTGAAAATGCTTCATCCTGCCCCACGATTGCTGCAGAATAGAGAGAAGCATTTAAAAAATCACTCCCCGGAGGAAGAAGTGTGGCTGTCTCTGAGAGAAGACCAAGGGAGCCAAGGACTCATGGGTTGCTGGCAAGAGAGTCAAGTTGCTCCGGCTGAGAAGGCAGAGTAGGGCAGGAACTAGTGGGTGGAGCTTGGGCACATTTACTGTGCGAAAGTGAAAAATGGTAACCGATCAAGGTTACCACCAGCATGAGATAGTTTTGCTGTTCTCTGCAGCGTTTAAATCAAGGCGGGACACCCCTGTGAAAGAGATGCAGCTGCCAGGGTGACATTTTACGCTGTCGCAGGAGGCTTGACCAGCTCAGCAGCCCCCCAGCTTTCCTGCCGGTGGAGCATTGCCAGCGGGGCGCAGTGCCAGGGCGGCCTCCCCTGCCCACCGGACTCCCCACTGGAAGAGCTGCAAGCCCACCTTAAACAGCAGCAGTCAAACACCTCTGGCCACACTCTCACAGCGCCTGAGACAACCGGGGTGGCCACCTTTGCCCTCAGACCTGCAAGCCTGAGGCCCCACTCAGTGACAGAGTTGATTAGCTTCAATTTATCTGCAAGGAAGCCATAAGCAGAGCAGTACAGCAATGGCTCCGGCAGGTCTGGCCAGCTCTGGACCCTGCTCTCTATCTGTGGCCATGAGCATAGGCCTGGGAGAGGATATATGGTAGTGCTTAACTTTGTATTAGAGTAAGGGCTGAATAGGAAAGGGTCTAATCTTACATCCAAATGCCACAGTGATAGGGGAGGAATTTAACCGAAGAGAAAGGGCAGCGTTCACCCACCTTTCACCCTCCTCTAATATGCTCTGTCTTCCCAGACAACTAATTCTGTTCTCTCAAGGATAAGTCAACATCTTGCTCAGCTATTTTTTCTCCTCCTCAGCTGCCAGGGTGGACGCCTGTATTTGCGGCTAGTTCCCCTGGCAGTCTGAAACTCACTCAATTACCGAATCCTTAGGTCTTGGACTCCACCGCCTGCTTCTTCAGAGGGAATCCCATCACTCCTCTATCAGGGCCTCTGACCTGACACACATTTCTTCTTACTGAAGCTCACTTCATTAACTGAGCGGTACCTAACTCTCACTTTATTGCTTCCGTCTCTGCTTCTCTGGGCTTAAAGTTTCTAATGCTAAGGGTTTTATCAAAGCAGATGTAGTCTGCAGCTGATGTTAGTGCCTCAACAAAATGGTGTACTAATTGCCCAGCCATCTGGAATTAAGCTTTTGGTCTCAGACCTGTCCAAGAGTGTCTCTGCACAAGGCAAAGTCAGTTCCTTTGTGTTGTTTTCTTGACATTAGCCTGCGGTCTGAGATGGGGGGAGCTCAGTCCTTTCCTCTGTTGATGGAAGAAGGGTGGAAGGAAGACACATCTCATTTGCATGAGTAACCACCCACCATGGCAGGCCAAATATTGTCATTGTTTTCATTAGAAGATTAATTTGTGCTTGGAAAGAAAAGATTAAAGTGAGTTGTCTTTACTGCACAGACAGAGGAGGAAGAAAATTACATTTGCTGTGTCGTCAGCAATGGATTCACCCTCCCCATATCCCAGTGCTATACCACTAACTCATGGTACTTGGATACAAAGAAGACACCCTGGGGTAACCACCAGTCCCAGATGGCCTGCTTCTGCAATATAGCTCATATCACAACTCGATGGATTGTTTTCCACTCAGATTCATCTGCCAAATGGAAAATGATTAAAATATAATATCCTGGGCCGTTTTTTTCATTTAAAGAAAGAATAGGCAATTCATATTAGGGAGAAAAGTCTGAAGGGGCACTAGTTTCTTTTTACAGTTGCACATTCAGGGAACGGATCAAGCGCCGGTGTTGGTTAAGGCACAGTGGCTGCCCTAGCTCCCATCAGTCCTGTCATACGACAGGTACCCAGGGCCACTCCCAGGCCACTCCAGCATGAGGGAGTCACTCTGGGGTTCCTGTATGCTTCCTGCATCCTGTCAAGCAAGTAGGCTGTGTACATAGTTAGCAAAATCCCTGTCCCCACCACCCACTTTAGAAAGTTAAAATACAGACACGTGGAAGAACAGAAACGAGCTTCCTTGTGTTTAGCTCTAACCATCAGGGAGGGCTACCCACATCTATTTTCCCTTTGTTTCCCCCGTCTTGTCAATACAGAGTCCCAGCAGCCACATGCTACCTCCAAGGATGCTGCAAACCATAAGCCGATCTCATTCACCATTACAAAAGCCTCTGCTTCTTTTCCTAGTAGGAAAAAATAGGTGATCTGTGCATTGATTTTAAGTCTTTTTTTTTTTTTTTTTTTTTTTAGTAGGTATATCTGACAAGATCCAAGAGACACTCCCATCACTCAGCCCAGAAGGTGAAGTTTGCATCAATCTTTTGGTCATGGGGGAGTTCACCATAAATGCCATTTTATGACATGAGATACAAGAAGCTTCACCCCAGGGCCAGCACTGCATGTGACACTGTGACCCTTAGCCTTAATGTGCATATTAACACATCCTGCATGCCTTTGTAAAAGGCTACTAAGAAATAAAGTGCATTTGAAACTGCTGTACAGCAAGAAACAGACATTTTCTGGTACGTGACTTGCAATGCATTCTAATAATCACATAATTATAGCTACAATCCATTCACCCTACCAGAGAGAAGAGATGAAATTGTTTAAGAGAATTCTCTCCCTGATGATCCTCACAGCTACCGTAAGGTGACACCATAACACGGCTCCTAAAGCCAGCAGAGGAATGTGAGGGCAATCAGGAATAACTGTTTGTGTTCACTAACAACCAATAAATCATCAAGTGCAAGCAAGGGACAGACGTCCAGGGATGAGACCCTCTCCAGTGGCACAGTGTTGTTAGGGGACCATCCTCTGAACTGAGTCCTCAACCTAGATATCTCTTAGGAAAACAGAAAGAAAATCAGAGCTTCACATGAGCTTCTAGGAAATAATTTATTGTCAGTTGTTTTTCCTGGCCTCATCTTTGCCTTCTTTCTGTAGTCCCAGTATCACAGAGAGGAACATAGCCCTTTGATTTACTGGAAAAGGACACTTTATCCTTTTCCTGGGCACTGCAGCAAGCACAAGGAAATGCAAAGCCCAAACAAACCTGCTGGGCAGCCTCAATCCAAGGCCAGTTTGGGATGTTCAAGAGTCAGAAGATGTTTTCCATGACAGGAGCAATGTCAGTTTGGGGATAGGCAGGATCAAATGGCAGGACATAGGGAGAAATGACACATACCTGTACTTTGAAAGTCCAAAAAGGAACAGCAAGCTACACTCTGTATTGGCAGAGCAGACAGACATCCGTACTGCGCTGTGAAGTAGAAAAGCTGAATGTTAGCACATGCATCATTTGGACACTGAGGGAACAGGCACTTCAGCCTGTCTCATCAGAAGACTCTTCAAAGCTAAAATCTGCTTTCCACAAGTATGAACTATAGACAGGGTGCCTCTATTGCACAGATTCCTCTGGTGCCACTTCTCAGGGTCTTCCTGAAAGTGTTCAATGTATCCTAGATACCCCAGTTGTGAGCTCAGACAACAGCAAGAAGATCAAGACTGATGTGAACTTGAACTTCATTCAAATGGGAAGTCAGCCTGGAAAGGAGAGGGAGAGAAAGCTACAGAGCCACTGACCTCCAAGTAGCCTGTGTTGCTAAGGAGACACGTTACAGCATCCTTCAGTTGGAATTTCCTGAGTGATGAAGGGCTCCATGCCCAGGAACATCACTCCAGCTCAGCCCAAAGGGGATGAAGACACCAGTAACCAAGGTCAGGTCATCATCTGGCAGGCTGGAGCAGAATCTCTCAGCCAACAGGACACAACGGAGCAAGCCTTCAGATGGCACTAAACCCAATCACAAACGTGAGTTTGTTACAGTTCTTCTGCTAGATAGCTTCAGAGCAGGATTTAGCGATATCACATCTTTCTCATTGCTGAAGGTCACAAGTTCAATCCTCGGCAACCTGGTTATCACACCTGCAGATAGGACAGAGATGACAGTAGAAGGGGTGTGAAAAAAAGCAGCACTGGCCAGACAGTGGGGTAGTTTTATGTGACATTTCTACTGGCACAGCAAACTGTGAATCTGTAAGACTTCTTCCACCCGCTTAGTGGCCATACACAGCTGGTTATTAATGCTGCTGCCAGATCGGCTTCTCGGAGGATTTGCTTATCTCCTGCAGTGGTTGCTTTGTGAAAGGCTGACAGATTTTAGGATTGTTACTGGAGACTTCCAGGAGGAAGAAGAAAGGTAGAATCAGGCTAAGCTGTTTCCCTGTTTATACAGCAGCTTCAGTTCTCTGCCATCAGAAGCAAGAGGCTACGGACTGATGGACAATATCCCCACAGTCCCCATGGTGCCTGTGTGAGCTGTCACAGTCAGGACACAGGAACAACCACAAAACCACAGATGAAATGCAAAGAGTAAATTTATTCTCATTACCTTGCAACCCGGGGGATCTCCACAGCAGCACTCAGGCAGAGGCACACAAGCGGGGATGCCGGCCCTGCAGAGCTTGGTCCTTGCTAGCCAAAAAAAGGAGAAGAAAGAAAAGATCACAGACCTGCTGCTTTCACCTGTACCAGGGATTTTCTCAGATGTAGTTTTCCACTGTGCTTTGACCTTTCCCACAACAGGGCAGGAACCTCTCACAGGCCTATGTTATCCAAATGCAGACATTCTACCCATTGGGCACACAAAGGTAAACAACAAACAGTGTGATAAATGCGTTTTTCAGCACCCCAGCTGAAAATCACTTGAGCATGTTTAAAATCCTCCTCACCAATCTTCCATCGTATTCCCACATTCCACGCCCTCGCTCAAGCAACCACTTCCACTGGGGCTGGTAAAGCTGAAGGAGTTCATTTGGGTTTGCAGAGTGTAGTGCAGAGTGATGTACAGAGGCGCACAATAAACACACATGGAATAAAGACAAAAAAAAAAAAGAAGAATATCTCTCTAATAATGCTTTTGGATCGGGCATCCCATTCATCCTGTCAGAGTTAAACAACTCAGTCAGCCAGGCACCATCAGTAGATTGTTTCATTTGATGCATTAAGTCCTAGAGATGTCGAATGTTGTCTTCTACACTGGCTGATCCATCAGTGATTTTGAAGCAACACATGGCTTCAAAATTGAAGCAGTGCTTATGTTGTCGATGGAGGAAACAGTCCACTGTCAATCAGTTTTGTGACGTTCACTGGCATACAGCCGTTAATCAGAAAAAATAGCAATGAGAAACATTAATATCAAAATCACTTAGCATAGTATAATTTTGCAATACAGCTACTGAGGCTAGCATGCCAATGAAACACATTATCAAAACATCTGAAATTGTTAGTCTTCCCTTAATATAAAAGGCAGATGAGTCAGCTACAATAAAGGCCAACCAAATCTAAGCATGTACATGCTGATCTTGTCCAAATGTGTCCAGGGTATGCGCTCGTAGTGTAAGACTATAAAGGACAACGAACCAACTCATGATAAGGGAGGAAAACAGAGTGTCCTCTCTTTCCAGTAATACCTATGCCATTGCTCTAGCTCCTTCAGTTAACTTTACTCTGAGTTTGATAACCTGATGTGGGGTGATTGCCCACACAGGTTGGAGAGCCATGGCTTGCACTTTTTCAGACTGAACTTCAATGTTGGGGTCACACCACCAGTAACTGTGACAATGCTACCTCCTCTAGATAAGGCACGGGTATTCATCAAAGATACCTGGAATAGAAGACCTTGAGAATCTGCTATCAACAAAGGATGTAAAATAAGAGGAGAAGTTGGGGTAGAAAACCATACGACATGCTCAGGATTTATTATATGAATCTTTGCATCTAGACTAAGAGGTTGTGTCTGATTTTTTGGCCCAGTCATCTGCCACAATCCCCATGAGAATATATCATCTAGAATTGTTACTTCTAATTCAAAAGTATATCCTTGCCTAGGAGTGTATAATTGTGCATGCTCAATCAAAATATTTTTACAGGCATTAGAGGCTTCTTATTGTTGCTTGTTCCGCTGCCAAACAACCTTCTTCTTAGTTAACATCTGCAGAGGGCACATTAATACCACCAGATGTGAGGTAAAAGTTCTCCATTACCCTAAGAATCCCCCCAAAATCTGTAACTGTTACTGTGGTTGGCACAGGAAATTGCTGGACTGTTTGCTGTACTTTATTTGGTGTTCCTCTAATCTGTCCATACCAAACTATTCCCCAAAATTGTACTGTACTACTAGGGCCCTGTGTTTTCTTTGGAGTAGCTGCCCAGCCTCAGTGCAGTAAATGTGCTTTCAGTGATCCAACAGGTGCTTCAATTTCTTGTTGTGACTCTTCGATAATCAACAGATCATTGTTATATTGGTAAACAGTCATGGTACAGGCCATAGAGCCACATCAGCTGCTGTCATTTGGTGGCAAACAGAGGGACTGTGTCTGCATCCCTGAGGCAATGCTTGGCAAGTATACTGCTTTTGCTGCCAGGTAAAGGCAAAGTGGTCTTGACTTTCTGAAGCAACAGCTATCAAAAAGAAAGCACTAGCAAGGTCTATCACCATCTTCCAGGGTTGTAAATTTTTGTCTATTTTTTCTATATGAGTTACCATATCTGGTACTGTAACTGCAAATGTGAGGGGTGACTTTATTCGGTTCTCTATAATCTTCAGTCATTCTCCAAGTGTCATCTGGTTTATGAACAGGCCAAACAGGATTATTAAAAGCAGTCACAGTTTCTCTAACAATTCCCACTCGTCGAAGTACCTGAATGGTTTGAGTAATTTCTTCCTCCCCCCCTGCGATGCGATATTGGTTTAAAGTTGCCACCTTGGCAGACACGAGCAGCACAACAAGATCTCACTTCAGGAATCCCCACAAGACAGTTATAGAGAATAGCAAATCCCACTTGTGAAATTCCAAAGCAGAAGTGACCATTTAAAGTTTCAACTATTCGTCCTGCCAACACATCCACACCCAAAACATATTCTTTAATTGGGGCAATTAACACCATCATGGTAAATGGCATGGCATTCCCTATTGTTAGGTAACCTTAGCTCAGAGGGCAGGGGTCAGATTGCCCCGCAAACCCCAGATCTGTGATGTAGCTTCTTTATTACCAATATTACTACAGAACACAGTAACCTCAGCTCCCATATCTGACAAAGCTAACACATGTAAAATCTCCCCCCAGTCACCACTTTACAGTTAGAGGAACATAAGGGCATTGGTCCCCCTACGGTAAGAGGCTGCAGGAGTGGCAATTTGGGGGGACCTGCCAAACCTTAATTTGTACTTTTCTGGCGCTTGCCAAGTAGTGCCTTGCCTTGAGGTAGCAGGTGGGGTGGAGGGTAGGTGCAGAGTTGGTGGTGGGGCTAGGGGTGGTCGGATTTTTTGCATACATGCTAACTTTTGACATCAGCAAAACATTTCTGATGTTGTGAGCCCATCTATTTCTGATCATGGCATACTGGCTCGTACAAGATCATTCCACATTTGTTTCCTCATCACATGTGCTGTAGCTCCTTTCAGTTTTACCTACTTTCCTTTATTCACCACCCGAACAGATGACCCTGAAATTACAGCCCCAATTTCCCTCAAGGTATCTGCTAGGGCGTCGACATTGCCTGTAGCGTTCATCACTGCTGGTATAACCAAGGGTTTTAGTGAGGCAAGCACTCCTCTCAAAAACTGCATTTTGGTATTTCTCATCACTGCTACCCTGTCTGAATTAAATGCAAACTCAGTCTTGGAGTCCAAGGATTCACTCTGAATATTTCCATTCCATTCCTTGGGATCCCATGACCATTTTGTGGTGAGAGCACGGACTTGGGAAATCAAAACTTTACTCTTCCCATATTTGTCCCTTTGTTAATTGGCAATATGTGCTACCAACCACTCTACGTTATCTTGCAGCTCATAGCACCACTCTGCTTGAACAGTAATTATTTCTTGCATGATTGCTTTTGCATCTTGTAAAATCCTGATTTCCTTTTCCAGTTCTCTCACTTTACTCTGTAATGAAACAGCTTCATGGTCAAGAGCTCTAAGACTGGTAACTAGTAACCATCTCCCTGCTAACTTGCAAGAGAAGAATCCGATGCTGCTTTCCATGGCAACCCATGCATAGCCATTCCAACTGCCCGGGGGGTAACCACTGCCCCGTTATCTGTTTCAGGTCAGGCTTCTGGCAGAGCCACTTTAGCCAAGAGAGCATCCAGGGGGTCCTGTCCTCAGTATTAGGTCATCCTCGAACAAGAGGAGTCACCATCACGGCCTCCCCAGTCCCCGACTTCTTTTTTAGCCATGGCATGGCTGTTTGGATCCTACCAACGACGGCAAAGGTGTGAGCCATCACAGTCAGGATGCAGAAACAACCACAAAACCACGGATGAAATGCAAAGAGTAAATTTATTCTCGTTACCTTGCAACCCGGGGGATCTCTGCAGCAGCACTCAAGCACCCAAGCGGGGATGCCGGCACTGCGGAGCTCAGTCCTTGCTAGTCAGAAAAAGGAGAAGAAAAGATCACAGCCCTGCTGCTTTTGCCTGTATGTATCAGGGATTTTCACAGGCGTATTCTTCCACTGTGCTTTGACCTTTCCCACAACAGGGCAGGAATCTCAAGGATGTTTGATAAGGTGACTCTGAGTCTCTCACAGGCCTATGTTATCCAAACACAGACATTCTATTCATCAAGCACACAAAGCTAAATAACAATTAGTATGGTATACATGTTTTTTGACACCCTACCTGCAAGTCACTTGAGTGTGCTTACAATCCTCTTCACCAATCTTCTGTTGTATTCCCACAGTGCCTCACAGGAAAATTCTCCCAGGGGACTCATCACACTGATGACCAAACCCTGTTTCATCTCCTCAGGCTGGAGCCAATATGCTCTTGGCTGAAAAGACAACCACTGGGGGACAGTGCTTCTGTGTGGGAGAAGCCAACCCTGAGGAAATGTAACAAAGCCTGGCCCTCGGGGTGCAGCGCGGGTCTGGGCTCTCTCAGCTGACCCACTGCTGGGTTGTGTTGCTGGTCTGCCGTAGTGCCTAACAGCCATGGATGGGGGGTGGACCCCTCACGGAGCCGTACAAACACAACAGGCAACTCTCCAAGCTGTTGGCCACCGAACTCAGACTTATGACTCCAAGCGGGAGACTAGATTTTTGTCAGCTTTTCCTGGGCTTAGCTGGGATTGATGCTACAGATCACTCCCACTCCACCTTACACTGAAATGATGCTTCAATACACCCACCACAGCGGCTTTGTCAGCCAAAGGGCATGAGGACTTTATCCCTACCAGTTCCATCCATCTCCCGTATGCCTCACGATCACTCACTTGCATGAGCAACAAGAAGTCGGCAAACCCTGGGGCCACAGGTGGCTGCACAGTGCTCTGGAACTTGCCAGCTGCTGGGGCAGGGGACTTGCCCCATAAATGTCTTTTAAAAAATAATTTTAATGAGAATAAGCACACTCAGCATGCACAAACTCCAGTATTTTTGTGTTACTGGTTCCTATTTCATCTATTATTTACAGGAAAAGATCTATCTGGGAAAAAAAAAAAAAGTGCCCTCTCTTCTGAACTGTTTCCAAGACTGACTCAGCAACTTCATTTTTATGCTGGCTACTTTTTTGCTTCTCTTCTCTTTATTGCTATTTTTTTTTTTAATTTTCCACTTAAAATCCTTTTTTGCATGATAGGTCTGTTCAGCCTTAAGCTTTCTTGTCTTTGGCTTTTATCTCATTTTCTCTTCACTCTTTTATTTTAATTAAAAAACAGCTTTGAATTAGTTCACTGAAGCACTCCTTTCCCCATCTTCCTCTCCCCCCCAAGAGCTCCTCCCACTATAATCCTACTGGACCCTTCTGCGATCTCAGCACACTGCCATCACAAGAGCAAGCCTTCAGCATGGAAAAGGCGATGCAGAATCACCCCTGGATGTCAACCGCTGACTGACTTCCAAACAGATCCTAGCAGCACATTGGTGTCTTACACTCATGGCTCGCAGAGAAACCCTGCTCCGGCTGTGAACCTACTCCGGGTCTTGTCCCAGAGGGAGCGGTAGTTACAGTGTGTTTGAGTAAATCCCTTCAACATGCAACAAAATGAGCACTTCATGTTTTTAAGGCATTTTCGCCTCTGCAAGGTTAGACAGGATCAGACCCTTATACTTTGCAGTGGAACAATTTTAACAGAAGGTATGAGCCTTTCTGTTTCCACTACCCATTATGCTCTGGTATAGCCTTTTAGATGACTGGGAGGAAAAGAAAGAAATCATTGTTAAGATGGCTCACTTGGCATTTGCTAAGATCCTAATGAAACCCAGTTTCACACTTACTCTGACATGGCCTTAAGCATTGCTGCAGAGACTGTCTGCAGAGGGGAGAGTACAAATGCCTCATGAAAACATGTGCAAACAGAGATGCCAGTGACGCCACAAATGAAACTGGCACAAATCTGGGTAATGCTACTGATTTCTAGTGAGTTGTTCCCTGTTCACAGCAGCATGAGTCAGCTCACGATATGACTTTTTAAATTTTCCAGGTAGTTACGGAAAAATGCAGAAAGAATCTACATTGCTAATTGCTTTCTTTGCCTAATTCTGGACTGCTGTAGAGACCCACTGGATCTTGGGGAAGGAGGGAAGAAAGGGTTGCATTGCTCATTCATTTACCAGCTGAAGCATCAGTGGTGTTCCTTCCCTTGTTCCCACTCTTGAAATAGCTACTGTTTAGCAGTAACACCAATATTTTTCAGCTCCATTTAATGCTAGCAGGATCACGCTTGCATTGAGGTCACAGAAAGCATGCTTACATTGAGGTCACTGATTGCAGTGTGTTGGACAGGGAGACCCATGTTGGCTTTTATTGTCTGTCATGTGTACCCCTATCATCCCTGCCACAGCAGCAGAGAAAGCCACACAGACCAAAATCGATCTTGCTTTTCTGAAAGAGCTCTGTAATCCTACTGATGCTGCAGTGAGACTATTACCACTAGAACACAGCAACAGAAAAACATACGGGCAGTTGGGTCAGCCCAAACATCTCAGTAGCTCTGACAATGGCCAAAAATAGATACCTGGGAAAAGCACAAGAATTTATAGCAAACATATAAATCTTCCCCCAGTCTCTCAGACTTCAACCTTTGTGTCTCAGGGACATTTGGAGTTGGACAGTGCTTCCATGTACTTACTATCCCTAAGCAGATTTCTCCTCCATTAATCAGTGTAGCATCTCCTCAGTATTGTATAATCCATCCTGCAGCAAGGAGTTCCCCAGCTGAACTACCACTGCAAGCACCAACCTCCTTTTGTTTCTGTTGATCCTGCCACCTACAACAGGATGCTTCACCTGGTGCTTTCTAGTTCTGGAAGTGGTAGTGCACAACCAATCCCTGCCCATCCTCTGCAGGCCTCTCACAAGTCCACAGACCTTTCTCAGCCTGCGACCAGTACTCCTTCAGATGGAGGAGTCAGAGCTACCTACTCACCCCTTGCACAGAGGATATTACAGACTTCTGATCACTTTTGCAGCCCCTGCTCTGAACCTCTCCCAGTTATCCTAGATCCTTTATGAAGGAAATGGGAAGACCAGAACTGCACAATTGCAGGTGGGCTGCCAAATTTAACTGACTTGACAGTAGTTCCCCCATCTCTGCTGTATACTGTGATCATTTCTAGGGCAGTGCTACAGCTCCTGACGCGCCTTTGCTAAGAAAAGAAGGGATGAAAGTGGAAGATGTATTTGATCTCTGCCAGTTGCTGTTATTCAGGAAAAGGGGCTGGGCAATATACTCCTAAGCAAAAGCTAAAAAATCAGTGCCCCAGACACAAAACAACTCCCTGCAATCCTGGGCCCATCCTTAGTCTCCATTATATAGGAGCAGGAAAGGAGAGAGACAGAAAAGGATTAGCTATGCTCCACAGAGTAACTGGTGTGATCCAGTTAGTGGCCTGTTCTAGGAACATGGCCACAGCTAAGAAGTGAAGCCAACTGAATCCTTTCATAACAGATGCCAAGTCTAGACTCCTCAGCACAGCTGTCCATCACTTAGCTCCCCGCTGGGCACAACCAAGCGGAAAATCTTGGCTAGGGGAATGGGAAGCACAATCATTCACCAAGGACCACAAGCAACAAGAAGCAGATGGACAAAACCAAACCTTTCCCCCACACCCTTTCCACAGGAGGCAATTGCTCCCTTCCTGACAGGCAGTCACACAACGCCGGCACAGAGCAGGCACTTTGCTACCCATCGCCTTCAGCTCCCTGCTATCGTTGTACCGCCTCTGCAGCGCTCTGTGGAAAGCTGATGTTTGGCCAAACCCAAGAGCCACTCGGAAGAAAATCAGCCACGCAGCATTATCAGCTGGCATCCACTGTCTTATCTAGTCTCTTTGGAAAGCTCCTCAACTCACGGCAACCTCCACCTTTTTAATTTCCAAAAGGCTGATGCTAAGTAATTGTTTAATATCTCCGCAGCATTTGCTCCCCTTTATCTTGGAATCCCTGCTGTAATTCATTGATGGAGCCGTCTTTTCTCTTTGTCTATTCCACCGTGTATGTACTTGAAAATGCTTTCATTGTAGGCAGAGATACTTGCTGCTAATTGATGATTATTATTCCTTTTAAGCCTGTAATTGCTTTTTCTTGTCTAAATTTACTTCTTTCTCCCTCCTGCAACTCTTGCTTTGGTTTTCTCTTATAATCAGCCCAAATCCTGGTGTTTGAAAGATTATTTGAACATGTGCCAAAGGTTTTGCTGTTGCTTTGACATGCTGACTTTTCACATCTGTGGAGTTTACTTCAACTTTTTGAATACTTACAGGCAAATTGAGTGGCCTGCAGCTGGTCTCAACCATCCAGAGGGCAGATTTTAGGTGTCAGCTTCCATGCAGACTTGATTAGAAGGCTACAAAGGGTCCTTAGATTATCTCATTTATCACTTATACAACATAGGATTTCTGAGTCAATTCTCTCAGCGGATAATGGGTCAAGTGCAAAAAATGCAATTTTGTTTGTAACTGAAAGAGCAACTGTTCTTTCTGATGATCTCTGTTATTTCTTCCACAGGCCTTTACTGGACTGACAGGAGTTTCTAGCCCATCACTCCCTGAAAGACCATATTCCCCTTCACTGAGATCTTCCCAGAGCCCTCCTCTGGATTCTCACTATTACATGCACCTGCACCTGTGACAGGACCACAGTCTCGTTCGGGCATTAAATCCCCACCGGGAAGAAATCTAGTCAGACAGGCAACATGCTGTGGACTTTGCCATCTCAGATTTTGTGTTGGCAGCTGATCCAAGACACCATGCAAAATGAATGTAAACCTCTGCCAGCTGGAATTCACCTCCATTGGGGAAGGCCTGTCATACTGGCTTTGCTCAACACCAAGCAGCATGGACTAGCTCATACCTGGGATACATTGTCCCATGGTCACAAGGGAACACCTGACTTCTAGCTGTGTTGCTGAAAAGTTGAGAGGTTTTCTCACTTCTCAGTTGCATCCTGTCCTGTGAGACAGTCTCAGGAGGCAGTGGTCGTAACGCCAGCTCTAGCACTGACTGCTGGTGCCATTTTTAGGAAGCATCTGTGCCTTTGTTTTCTCTTCCCCTTCTGTTCAGCTGTGACTGCTCATCCTGGTTGAGTGAGTGGTGGAGTTTTTTGGTGGCAGGGGAGGGGCCTATAGGGGCAGCCCCCTGTGAGAAGCTTCTCGAAGCTCCCCCGGCTCCAAGTCAGCTCCACCTCTGCACCAAAACTGAGCCCATCTGCTGCGCCTCTGCAATAACATATTTAAGAAGGGACGTGGTAACGAGCAGTGGGACTGGTGAGGAGGAGTTGCTGCAGCTGCGTGAACACCAAGGTCAGTGGAGGAACGGAGGAAGAAAGGAGGGGGGAGGTGTGCCGGAGCAGAGACCCCCCTGTATCCTGTGGTGAGACGGCAGGGCGGCCCCCCCTGACACCCATGAAGGTCTACGGTGGAGCAGACGTTGATTTATGGCCTGTGGCTTCCGCCTTCAATAATCAAGGTGCTGTGCCCGAAGAAGGCTGGGGTCTTGTGGGAAAAGGCAGCCCCGCTGCTGTAATTCAGTGCTGGGAGGATTGCAGCATGCGGGAGTGTCCCACACTGGAGCAGCTTGGGAAGGGCTGCAGCCGTGGGAGAGAATCCAGTCAGAGAAAGTTGGTGTCCCACGATGGAGCAGTGTGGGGAACGCTGCGGCCCGTGGGAGGGACTCATGTCGGAAAAAGTTTGTGGAGGACTGTCTGCTGTGAGAGGGGGACCACGATGGAGCAGGGGGAGAAAGTTGAAGAAGCTCCCTAGCCCCACCGAAGATTGAAGAAGCGGCAGCACTGACTGCACCCCCCATTCCCTGCCCCTGCACTGCTGTGGGGAGGAGGTAGAGATATTGGGAGCAGAGCTGAGCCCGGGAAGAAGGGAGGGGTGGGGGGAAGGTGTTCTCAAGATGTGGCAATGCTTCTCACTGTCCTACTCTGTTATGTGTTGTTAGTGTCTGTAATAAATGTATGTTCGTTTTTTTCTTCCCCTAATGAGTCTGCCTTTTGCTCATGCCCATAAAGGGTCATTTTTTCCCCATCCCAGTCCTATCTCGAACCCCAAGCCTGGCTCTCTGTCCCTTCTTATTGCCGGGAGAGAAGGGAGAGAGAGCCGCTGCGTTGTGGTTGGCTGCCAACCAGGCTCAAACCACAACACTGCTCCAGCTACGCTTATGCTGATTTACTTCTTTAAAGTTTTACAAAGGTTATGGAAGTCTCCAGCTTCGTTTCTTAGCACAGTTGTCACATCGTATCTACCTGATATTTAGGGCTGACCTCAGCAGCTGCTTTGAGCCAC
This sequence comes from Tyto alba, assembly GCF_018691265.1. Lineage (NCBI taxonomy): Eukaryota > Metazoa > Chordata > Aves > Strigiformes > Tytonidae > Tyto > Tyto alba. Next base: position 12,481,658 of record NW_024881281.1, on the reverse strand, counting down.
ACAAGCCATTCTTCCCAGCCTGCTCAGTCCCCTGCAGCCAGGACAATAGGTGTCCAGATTGCCTGGACTGGACATGAAGAGGAGGTTTCCCAGCAATGAGTCTCTGGTCTTCATCTGGCTTGCCTCCAGTAACTGAAGTAAGAGGAGGGGATGCAGAAGGGCCAGAAGGAACAGTGGAGCTAATGAGCACAGAAAATCTTTCCACCGGGTTTATAGGCATGAGTAAGCTCTAAACATCTCTCATCAGGAAGCGGGGACACGGCTGAGCTCAGACCCATTCAGCAGAGCTCCCAGCTGCAGCAAAGGACTAGGTTTGCTATGAGAATGGCTTCTGGGAGTGCTTTAAATAATTCCATCCTGGAAACACCATCCATCATCTAGTTTATGTCTACACTGCAATCTGATAGCCAGTACAGCACAGCACAGCCAGGTCTCCATGGGAGAGAAGCAGGGGTAACCACGGACTTGTGAAGTACCTAGTGAGCAGCTGAATCTATGTCATTTTAGACACTCAGCCACAAGCAGAGACATCACATAAATATCCCCTGCATCTCAAAGTACCAAGCCTGAACGCGGAGGAACAAGAACAATTACTATCATACAGGAATATTTACTGTTGGGATTTTGCTGCATTTCATTTTAAACAAGTTTCTTTTGCAGCACTAGTGACCTGAGGAGGCAGGAATGTGAACATTAACAAAAGAAACAAATAAATAACATATTCCAATTACAGCTTTAATAAGATCCAATGTGCTAGAAGTCCATATGGATGAAACAGCAATTTCTAATTAAAAACATGCAATTAATTATTAACCTAAAGAAGTTCTAGTATTATTCCAGCATGTTCAAATCAGAGTGTGCTCACACATTGAATTCAGGATTATGATTGTTAATGCTTGGGGTGTTCTTCTGTTTGTTTCTAATCTCATCAAGGGAAAAGATAATTTTTAAGCCAGAAAATCTGTGCAGTTGATAGGAGACATTTGTCTGCTCTTCTGATAGCTACATCACCCTCAGCCTTCTTTAAAAGACTAAGTCTGGCCTCTGTTTTCTGAATGATACCTTCTTTAACCCCTCTGAGACAACTTTGTGAGCTGCAGTCAACAGATTAAAGGACTTGCCAGTGGAGTAAGTCCATTCAGTCTGAAGCATCCATTGACCATATCAGAAGACAGAATCCAGGTATTGCTTGGGGACATGAGCTCTTCCATACAGGGAAGTGTATCTGGTGAGACTACACAGTCCAGCCTACAGCACCACAAACTAGGAGTCCACAAGAGGAGCATGGCAAAACACATTGCCAAGAGCATCACAGGTATGTTATGCATCTCCAAGAGCTTCTTTGATTTTGGAATTAGTCAGGAAATTTGTGGCCATTCACCACCAAATGACCTAGGACCACATCCAGCGTGATTCATGCCAAGTGAGAATTTGCTACCTATCAGCTGCCTTCTCATGGAACAGAACACCACCAAACTTAAACCAACCAAAATCCAGTAAGATACAAACACTAGAGGTAAGGAAGAGAATTGGTCACGTAATCAACAAATAAGTCTGTAATTTAGACAATTCCATGAAGCCCTACCCTTCCATGAAGCCCAACAGTAATTAGGATATTTGCCCTTGGAGCATGAATCTGACAGCAGTCAAGTAGGTTCTTCTGACATGTAAAAAATGTGTGCAAAAAATTAAAAACTACTGGTTCTGGGCTGCTAGAATAGAAAGCACCCTCAGGAGAGGCCTGAGGCAATGAAAGTTTGGAGTCAGACATCAAGAGCTTCACATTTTATTGCAGGGGGGCAAATTCAGCCCTCATGGAAGTGAGCAATTTCAAACTAACAGACAGCATAGCCTGATGGATCAAAGATTGGATTGAGGCTTAGGAAACGAAAGCTGATTTTTCAGCTCTCCCAAGTAATCTGGCTTCTCTCTGTGCTTTTGCTTTAAGCTCAATGGAACAATAGTCTCCCTCCCTATGCACAAAGTACAGCATCTGGCAGCTTGGTCCTACCATAACGCAGAGGATATTAATAGAGGAGCTGCACTTCTGTATTTAGCAGCCTGTTTTGGATGAAGATGAAAATGAGCTGAACTGTGAATCCAGCCAACAATGGCCAAAAGCTCCCCGGGTGGAACACAGAGTGATGACAATCCTCAAAACGCCTCGAGGGATCTCCTGCCAGCTGAATGGCTTTTCTTTAAGAAAAAGGGACAGCTTTAGGGAAAAAAAAGAGAAACTTAAACAGGAAGGAAGTCTAGGAGTAAAGAAGCTGGAGAAATAGCTGAGGGGGTCTTTCCTTCTCTCCCCTATCCAGCCTGCTAGAGATCAGCACACAGGCCACTCAGCAGCAACACACAGAAATGACCACTGAAGCTACTTATCTGGGCAAGGTTAGCTAGCATCTCGATACTTGGAAGCTACTAAGAAACCTGTCAACACTATACACAGTGAGAAAAGCAGAAAGAAAAGAGGAGATGCGTACTCAGTGTGCCCTTTATTGATTATAGTTCAGTTCATCCTGCAGCTCCATCTCCAGGGGCAAGTGGTCACAAAATCTGGAGAACTCTTGGAAATGCCTTATGCTGAGCGTGTCTGAGCTTATGAGGCATAAAGCGGGCATTCCCCCACATTTCCCAAGTCCCTCAACTTTTCTCCATGCCACATGGAGCCCTAGGAGGCCCTGGGAGGGTTGTGCCTTGTTCAGTCTGTTTCTCAAGTGAAGACCTTCAACATAAAATGGATTGTGCTATCTTCATAGATTTAGCTGCTCTTCAACTGTACTGTACGCATCCATTGTATATGTAGTAAGTGATGTGTTCTGCACTTTTTGGGGATAGAAATTTGGAAGGCAAGTTGGAGTCCTGCTCCAATACTGGCTCTTGTATACACGTCTACTTGGGAACTTTCCTCTGAATCACTCTATTCAGGGCACAAAAAGTTATTTCCACACTTAGTGTAAACATACAGACTTCAAGAACTAGAATTACACAAGAAAGTTGCCCTTTTGGGTATTTAAGAGTATGTAAAAACTTCCCAATTTCCATGAGACAAACTAATAACCAGCAGAGCAGCACAGAACTTTGCAGCATCTCTAATGCATTTTCCCTCTCCATCTGAGTCCTTTTCATTATGACCCACTTTCTTGCTTTTTTCTTCTCTGATTCCAAGACAAAGCATTTTGACACCCTGCCCTTTGTGAATATTGTGTGTCACAAGATCTACAAGGATGGCAAATCGTGTTTCCTTCTGTCTAATCTATGCAGGCAGCTGGACCACTTTCATCCATAATTGGGAGCCTCTGGGATAGCGTCACAGTTACAGCGTACCAGTGGGTGGGTACCACTGTAATGCAGCAATCCAGCAGAACTAGTAGGCTCATGCAACATATGATAGAGGAGCTGACCTAGACCTCAGTGTACGTACACCTAAAAATAGGAAGAGATCAACCTGAAGTTGAATGTAGTACTAGGAGAGGCAAAAAAAAAAATCACTTTTCTTTGAAGCCAGCAAGCAAAAGTCAGACTCCATCAAAGAAGATGTACAGAAACTGCAGGATGGCAAAATTAGATTTACATCAGAAGACAGCTGGTATCAGAGTCTACGCCACAGTGATGGGTGTTTCCGGCAGAGCTACCTTTGGCTCGGAAATGACACTTGAATAGCAACTGGTTTGTTTTGCTTGTTTGTTTTAAACCTGTATATAATCACCTTCACCTCTGCTGCCTGATATTCTAATTTGGAAAACGAGACAGATCCAGATGTTTCAGTTTGTAAAAAGGGAACACATAAAGCAAACCACACACTGACTTAAATAAATGCTTCTCTTAGATGCCTCAGATCTACTATTTTTTTTTTTTTTTTAAGATGGTTTTCTGGTTTCAAAAACACAGTTCCTTTTTCCCATCTTCTCTTGCCATGTGTGGCAACTACTCAAAAACATGAGGGGAAAAAAGCAACTTTGTTTAACACAAAACAAACAAGAATTTTCAATTGCCAGTTCCCTTTGAACAAACCACAGTCTATGTGAGATTTCAGAGTGAAGGGGGGGATTTGCGAGATAGGCAGGCACTCACAGCAGCACTAACATGTTCTAACACCCTGCTTCTGTCTCCCATGTGACAGTCTTATTTTCCACTGAGATTTAATCCACTCAGGCCTTCCCCTGAATGAAGGGACACAAGCGTGCAAGGCTCCTGGGCTTTTCAAAGCGCCTCAAGGTCCTGCATAGAGGCAGCTCCCACAGTCAGGTTATCTGGGGTCTACCACCTCGACTGAGGCAGGACGAGCTTGGTGGAAAGCAGCCCACACATGCTGCAAACCAGGAGAGGTGAGCCCTGCTGGGGGTCCCCTTGCTTGGGGGATGAACCAAGGGGCTTTCTTGAGAAAAGGATGGGAAGAAAGTGAGGAAGGGCAGGTTTTCACATTGCCTTTCACCCTTGGTATCTGCTTGTCCTTCTTATTTTTGCTCCTGAATAGTACTGAACAGCTTTGAAGGAAGCATAAAGTGATCACAACCCACATGCATTAGAGCAAGAGAAACACATGAGTCCAGAGTAAGTTCTTTATAATAACCCATATCACACAGCAGAATTCCTTATTGCAAGTGCATAGGTACGTGAAATAAAAGCCTTTCTTTGTACCTGCGGGCTTCACCATCCAAACAATCCCTCTTTTTCTGAGTAAAGTGTTCTTAAGATGCTTTAAACCCTTGTTATTTGTTATGCACCATTATAATCCCCTTCTTTAACTCTGCATTATTGGCAGGGATTTGAAGTCTGAACATGCAGCACAGACTTCGATGCCCTGCTGAGACATCATGCTTCTGATTAAGTAAAGAGGGCAGAGCAGCTGGGACCAGACCTGTTTTTGAGGAGCCCAGTCTGGTGCCCAGGACAGGAGACAGAGAACTGAGGCCACACTTGGCCCAAAGGAGCAGCAGCTGCACGTGGCTGGAGCCAACCCTTCCCACGGCAACATGGTGTCACCACTCCTGGGAGACAGGATGGGACCAACTCTTCCAAAAAATCCTGTTTGGTTATTTCTGAAGATGAGGAATTTTTCCCAAGGAAAGATAGATAAGTCCCAGGAAGAAAATTGTTATTCTTTACCAAAAAAAAAAAAAAAAAGAACTCCACTAAAGCCAAGCAAAATTTAGCAGTAAAAAAAAAAAAAGAAATGCAGCCTGTGAAATTCTAAAAATGTAGAGACAGATGTGGAAGGACAAGTTTCTTCAACAAGGATATTTTTACAGTGTAATCCGTGAGGCCCCTAAACACAAGAGCGTATTCTCTTTCTGTTGACCCAACACGGGAGCAAAAACCACTGAAAAGTTGCTCCACTGTTGGGGTAAAAGAAGAAAAGATAGGCCTGGTTCTCAGTGGAGTGACGAGTGCAGGGAAAGTGAATGAAGGGAACAGCGATCTGGTCTGCACTCAGCAGGCCACAGCCCCTTGCACAGCTCAAAGCACTTACAATTTTAAAAGCAGCAGCTCCAGAGATGACTACTAAACCAAATGAGGAACAAAGGGAGAAACTGCAGCCCTGCTTCAGCCACTTCCAGCTGCAAGGCAAGTCCTGGGGTGAAAGTGGGTCTCATACCCTGAAGAAGCCTGCTGCAGCCCCTCTTTGCAGTAAGGAGACTTAAAATCTGCAAAGAAACCTGGCTGGGCCACCACGCTGACCCCCATGGAGGGCACTGCCATGAACAGCAGGGCGTGCAGAGGCACCACGGGGACAGCTGGCCAGTGTTCCTCAGCTGATTCCCTTTTGTTTTGCGGATAAAGGAGTGAGCAGGCACTGAGGAAAGGTTTTCAAAGGCCAAATGCGTGGAGCCCGAGCTCCTTCCTTGGCCCACAAAACTATTAATTTATTTCCATTTATTGAAGAGTGCAGCCAGAGCCCCAGCTGCTGGCCATGATCAGGGAAGACGTGCATGCAGGGAAAGCTGTGGCCATCACACACTTCTCCTGAGAAATAACAGAGACAGCAGTCTTAGAGGAAGAAGAAAGGGGCTTGACATACCTCGAGGGGGCTTCCTTGAACTCCCCCCACTTTGTGTGCTCAGTAACAGGCCTCAGATGATTTTAGGCAAGATCCTCCTTTGTGATGGCCAAAGAATTGCATAATCTTGCTGGCTCCAACGGTAGAGATAATCAGAGTGGAGAGCATGAGAAAAAGGGCTGCAGGTTCCCTGTCCCCCTGTCATTACAGCACTGCTTTGTTCAGTACAGGGCTGCTCCGGAATATAATGATGAAGCAGCAAATGGTGAACCACCTCCATTCAGCCAGCAGCTGCACCACGGTTTGGCTGCCAGCATTTATAGACACTCAGGTTTCACAGGGTCTTAGCAGGAAGAAGATTTTGGCAATGGATGTGCAGTGAGGTCACTCACCCACCCGCCTGTCCATCTCATCCCACTGAAAAGAAATTAGTGACGTACACACAGTCACTGTCAAAATGGGCGTTACAACGGGCACCAAACTACCAAACTCATGGCAAGGTGTCGATCTTGGCAAGGAATCTGCACCATGAACTGGAAACCAGGCAGGAAATCTGTGCTCAGGAGCAAGGCTGGAGCACTCTCACAGCTCTGCAGTGTCCATGCCTCACTGCTGAGCGTGAAGCAGGGAAGGAAGGACAAACGCAAAAGGCATCTTTGTGCATTCCTGTCCATCCGGATTTGATTTGGAAACTTGTCAAAGCCATTAAGGGACAAACAGCAACACTGAGTCTACCTGTGCAATCAGATAGGTACCTGCCAGAGCTAAGACAACAATACATGGCTTTTATTAGTTGCTTTTTTTCCTTTTAATGAAAGCAAATTTTCAACACACAAGCCCAAAGTTTCTTTTGCAAACAAATGAAATGCTGGGCTCTCTGAGCCTTCAGAGACTTGTGTGTACAATTAGGCTCACACTGTTGAGAAACATGTTGGAATAGGAGTTTCCCAAAGAAGCTGCACACACTGTCTTCGATTTTGCATTTATGATCTATACTCAAATTATCTATTTGCTTTGTTAGAAAGAATGAACTCAACCAACATGCCACTGAACGTTTCTTGTTATCCCAATACTGTGATATGAGTGGATCTGACTTTGTAATCTCAGCACTGTTAATACTGATTAAAAGCAAATTATTACATATTTATATCAGCCCTGGCAGCAAAGTCTCCCTTGTCCTTCAGCATTAGCAAGTAAAGGTCTGAAGCAGTTGATGCCCAGAAAAGCAGATGATGTCCCTGGAGAATGGAAAGCAAAGAAGCCCCCTGAGAAGGGAGGTGAGAATTGCTGCTGAAGTCAGTGCTGCTTCAGGGTGGGCAATGTCTGAACTTCTGCAGAGTTTATCTGTGGCTGTTGCTCACTCCCCTCCCAAGATACTTTATCCTTTGGGTGCAGTCATCACTGTAACACACCAGTATCACGTACAGCGGATTACAGTAATTAAAAAGCCTGCTGCACTCTTCGCTGGAGTAGGTAAAGGCACGGGGATACTGTCACATACAATTCAGTCTAGAGCGAAGTGATTGCTGTCTACAAAACTAATACAACAAGATGAAAGGTGCTTTGTACAGGCTGAGGATTATCTCCTACTACCCAAATCCAGCACAATTTGTTCAAATCCCCAGACCTTCTCTTCTTAGCATATTCTGGGCTATTTACACTATGTTTAAGAAAAGAAAATGTTCTTGGGAAAGCCAAATATAATCCAAACTCTACTATAATTCCAAGACTAGGTTAAAAACACAAATAAGAAGTTTTATAGTAGCATCAGTGTGCCCTGGCCTTGATCACAGCCCTGTTGTGCTAGGTGCTATAAAAATATGGAGTAAGACATCCCTTGCCTCAATGACATAGATGTCTCTTAAGTCTAATCCTCTCTTTGATGAGACATGATGCAGCTTGACAAGGAGCCCTATGTTTTAAAGTCCTGCAGAGGGGTCTAGCCAGCAAGAGGAAAGCAAAGGCCCAAATAGTTTCTATAAAGTATTTTATGACTGAAGAAATACTCTAAATTGTTTTGCTGAACTGGTTTAAGATATTTTAAGTTTATAGTTGAGAAGTCTTTAATTATTATTTTTCCAACATGAAAGAGAGAGTCCAGAAAAACATCCTAGGAAATAGATTCCCACAGAAAAGGGTCATTTTTTGCAGGTCATTTTTCTCCACTGTGAAATTCAACATTCCTTGAGAAATCACTGTCTCCTGTCAGTTTTTCACCAATGAGATGAGTCAAAGGTAACTGCTAACTGAAAGGCAAAAAGTGTGTTTCCAAAAGACTTATCCTTCCTTCCACTGAAATTTTTGATTTTAAAAGACTTCACACGTTTCAAAGCTGGGAGCAGTTCTAATAACTTTTCTCCTACTCTATTTTGTTAAGTAGATAATTCTTCAAGCCAGTGACTCTTATAGTCTATGTATGGACTTTAACACAACAGAATCCCAATTTCCAACAGTGAATTAATGTTCTGTAAGTAATTAGAAAAAGTCTTGGTTTTTAAAATCCTGATTTAAGATTGAATGGTGCTAGAGATGTTTGAACTCCATCAAGAACAAACTCTGCATCTTATTCTTCAAAAAAAGCCCGACAGAAGTTTTGTCCAACCCAAGGTCAATGACTCTCTTAGTACTAAAAAAAAAAAAAAAATGTACATGCCATCCATTGATACGGCTAACACAACCCAAACAGCCTTAATTCTGTTCAAGGGCACTGTTAACCCACCACTTTTTGCAGCTGTAGAGACAGAACTTAAATGCAAAATGGAAAGATCTGTTCCACATTTATTTATGATGCAAGCACAAGACCTGCGCAGGACATTGCTCTTTCCATGCTCTACCCACCCCTTGCACTTGGCTTCCCCCTCAGAGAGCATCTTGCATCAATCAAAACACAGCCTGTGCTCCCAGGTGGAAATGAAAGCCTTGTGCTCAGGGTGGGACAAGAGCCAGCCTTCAGGAGGCTTTTATTTAACCAGGTCCTGTTAAGTGCCTGTTTCCTCAGGTTGGCGAGGCACTTAGGATACACATGAGCAAGACACAGCACTGACTGTTCTGAGAGGAATGGGAGATGAAGGGATTACTTTGTCTCCTGGTTCCCGGTTGTTGTCAGCTCAGCTCTCCTACCCAGGCAGAGGGCAGGTCATTCAGACACCATTAGCCAGTGCTTCTGCTCATTTCCAGCGGTGCTGGCAGGCTTCCCAGCAGGCGGCACTCGGAGGCAGTCACACCATCAGAAGGCAGAAGAAAGTGTAGTTCAAGAACACGGAAAAGGGTTGGGAAATTTAGTAGAAATGAAGAGGTCTGAGGAGGTGCAACATTATTAACTCCTTTTGTGTCCACTCCAGACAGAACAGTCTTTGACATATGAACTCTGAGCACCTCACTTGGTTGACTTGACAAATGGCGCGCTCGGATTCTTAGAGGAGAAGGAAAATAATAAAAACCCCCTACCTTTGGGTCATGCTACCCATCCAACTTACAGAAATCATTTATCATTTATCTGATAGCTTAAGCATATCTGCATAATAAATTACACGCGACCAGAGAAGCTCTCTATATTTCACAAATCCTTAGCAATGTATTTTTTAATAGAAAACATCAATCCCAAGTAGCCTGAAGGAACAATCCCTTTTTAATCATCCACCACACTAAGGACTAATTTTAGACAAAGGCTCAACACTCCAAGTCACCTATACTGTATAATAATGCAGATGATTCCTAAATTCACAGGGAAGGGTTCAATCGCTTTTTCAAAGCTGGATTGCAGATCCTGCGTTAATTACTACGGGAAATTGCATCTACAGTAATACTCAGCAAGGCTTTACAATAAATGCCGTCTGATCTATTCCTGCTCAGCCCTGAACTCTTTGTGGAATATTTGTAAATGTAATGGGTACTTCATTTTTACCACTGCTCCTGAATAATTCATGCAGTGGAAGATCCTTGCATGGTTCCATGAATCCAGAGACTTGGGGTATTTTGTTCTCTATAGTTAATGGATTAAAACACTTTTTTTTCAGCTATGAAACCAGGTAATTTATCACCACAAAAAGAAGCATGGTTCATACATCACTGGCTCAAGCTAGAAACACATCTGTGAGTGTGGATAGCAGAACTTAACAACCAACAATTTTTAAATCATCCTATGTTGTCCAAAAAGCCAACAAAGATGCAAAATCAAATGCTGAAGAACTGCCTTGGATCAGTCAAAATATTTTGTTTCTTTTTTTTTCAGGCATTTCTTTCAGATTCAACCCTTTTTTTTTTTTTTTCCCCATGAAACAGTACATTTTAAAACATCATTTTGAAAAGAGAAAAATAAATAAATTAAAACTCTTTTCCATTCAGAAAATGTCATAACTGGGAGCTCCAGCACTTTCAAGATATTCCTCCCCAGCTCCCTTCCAAGCAGAACTGTCAAAATCAGTAAGATTTCCTGAGCAATTTCTGTTTCATCAAAATGACATTTTGCAAGACAAAACTGTTGTGACCAAAAAAAAAAATCAAAACCAAAACTCAACAAACCTGAACATCTCTGATCCAATTGTCTTTGACAAAAAGAGATGTCTCAAAGACGCAAAACGTTTCTTTGGGTAATTCCCAGAACATTGTTATGACACATCCAGGTTGGGCATATAAGTTCTCCTTAGGTAACCACAACAGAGAAATGAGAATTTGAACCCCAGAAGCCAGAGATACCTTCAAGTATGTTCAGAGCCAAGCAGAGACTTTCCTAGACTGGAATTCTTACACCAACTTCACCATTTTAACTGAGGAAATTACAGATTCCAGCCCTAAAATGTGGGGACAAGAATACTGACACCTTGTTAGTGTCCCGTTCTGGAGGTGAGCACTGACCTCTCAGTTCCACACTGATGTAGAATTTAATGTTAAAATTCCTTCCATAGCTGTTGGTGCAATCTGCCCTTAAATCTCTGGGTTCCTGTCAGTTCTCATGCTGGCAGTTTTACCCCTCACCAGGCACTACTTCCAGTTCCCACCTCATCAGTTCAATTAGAAGTGAGGAGATGTGCCCAGCCAACAGCTGCATTGTCTCTATCAAATGAAGTTAATTCATCAGAGGAAAATTCAGAGCTGTCACACATTGCTGGAGTTTTTAAAAGCCATGTTTCCAAAGCTTCGTTGTGGGGCACCACCTCCATTTTCTGAATGTCAGCAACATATCTGCTCAATTCCTGTGTTAAAATGACTCCTCATACGCCCCTGCCAAGAGAATATGCCCATGAACTCACCTGGGGAGATCAAATCATTTTCTCTTTGGCTCAGTCATCATCACCAGCCATAAAAAGATTCCCCAGGCCAAATGCTGCTCATGTCAGACACCTCCACAGCCCCTCTCCTGTAAAAGGATCACACATCTGTAGCTCAAGGCATAGGCACAAAGTCAATCAGGATATGTAGACAGCCCTCATTTGGAGGAAAGTTAATAATTCTGTTGATTTGCAAGGCAGAGAAGACTGCTATGCTTTCCCAGTGCAGCGCTGATTCTGCAGGGATAACAGTGATAAAAATAGTGAAAACTGCCTCTATTATTTTTTCCTCCAGCAAAGCAAATGTGACTCAGATGCTTGCTGTTTGCTTTCAGAGGAAGAAAGGCTCATTTCTACACAGTCACTCTGCTGACCTTCATCTCTCCAATGGTGTGATCTGGGTTTGGGTTTTTAAAGCGATGCTGTGTGTGCTGGGGCAGGACGGATGCTCAGAGCCAGGAGCGAGCTCTGAAATGGCACATAACAACAAAGGGCCTGTCAAGCCAAAAGGTGCTGCAGAGAACAAATTATCCATGTTGGGCAGAAGGGGTCACCAGTATTACAGGTGCCTGTGATGGAGCAGAACAACTGCCTGTTTCCCAAATTCACAGGGTTGGGTTTACCCTTTTAACCAAATTCCAAAGCCCTTATCTTTGACAGAAAAAATGTCCTTTTTTGTCCCACACAGATCTGCAGAGCTCAGAGGCAGAGAGGGCCTAATGTAGTGTCAAACCTCATTCCTTTATATTACAGATACATTTTTCTTGCTAAGCCCTGCAACAAACCCTCCCTGAACTGATGCAGCACATCTGTAGCCCACAGGCAGCCAGCCTGAGCAATCTTTGTGTGAGCAGCTATCTGCCTACCAGAGGAAAATTTCCTTGCAAATCTCAAAGCCTGTGAAAAAGTCACCAAATTTTGCCAGTGATAAACAGGATCATGCCTGCCCAGCAGAAACAAAAAACTTGCCAAGACAGATAGCTCTAGAAAATGGAGTGCTATACTCCAATTTAATTAAAAAGGTATTTGGAAAAATGATAAGTGCATCACGGAACTCAGTACTATCTGGGGTAGATATGGAGCTTTGCATGCTTTAAAAAGCAATTAAGACAAGACAAGAATCACCATTAGCCTAGAGGCAAATGCATGAAAAAGAAAACCCACAAGCCATTTTTAGCCCGCAGGCAAGAAAAATGGGGAGATGCCACCTCCAGCCCAGAGGTCAGCACGGCTACCCGAGCATCCTCCCCTTTGAAGCCCAGGCTGTTTGTGTCCTCCAAAACTGAGCTGTTCAACGCAGCGGAACACGAACAAGGACCAGCTTTTTCTGATCAATCTCAGACATGCTATTCCCTTTGAGGGCAACTCAGTTCAATGCATGACAGGACCATGATTTATTTACACTGTTTTGAAATTCTGGGGCCTAAAATGACTGAATGCAGAGAACAGGTTGCATGAAACAAGCAGACAAGCAGCAGGTCGTCCTTCCTCTGCCAGGCTCACTGGATGTCTCCAATTCCCTGATTCATCTACCAGGAAGACAGACGTGTCAGCCCTGTCCCAGAGGGGCCAAAGAGAACTTCTGTTGGCTCCAGTCCAGAAACAGGAATAGATCTTCACAACTGATGCTGCTTCAACCAGCAGGGACCCAAGCAACATGGGGGCACCGTGCTGATTGTCCCCTTTGCCCAACAGTTGTTTAGCAGGTGGAGGGAAGATACTATTTCTGTTTTCTTTCATTCCTTTCCTGCTTTCTCCTCACACCATTTCACCTTTGCTGCTCTTTTTCCTCCAGGAGGGAACTTCAAAGAAGGCAGAAAAATTGACAGACCAGTCTGGAAAGAAAGATTCCCCATTACCCACCCATCCAAACAGCCCTGAGCACCAGTTCATACCAGTTCTGGGTGTTCACTTCAAACAGGAAGCCACTGGGACAGTTCAAGACCCAGGGTAACCACCCTTCTGATCATAAAAAAGGAAGAAAAGATCCTTCAGCTGGTAGAGCCTACCTCACTCCAAGCTTTTACACCAAAACTACTTTGGTTGCTGGAGCTGCACTTCCAAACTGTGTGGACAGGAACCTCTTTTAAACAAAGACAACAGTACAGCATGAGATCGCAGACCACCAGACAGACGGGGAAACTGAGGCACAGCCACAAGCCTATCCAGACTAACCAGTGGCAGAACGAACAGCAAAGTCCAATATCCTACATTAATTTCAGCAGTATTTTCAGAACAGCCGCTCTGCTTGGCTGCAAAGAAATTAAACCAGTGGTGGTTAAGGTTATCATTATGTTCTGCAGCCATGTTTGACTCTTGACAACTCAACGCAGCCCTTGCAGGCAGAAGAGAAGGAAAAAGTCTTCCTCCTGTCTCAAGGAAAGAGACAAGCTCAAGGTGGAACCAGAGGGTTAATCTGCTACGCCAAGATGCCAGGATTATTGCTTGACTCCTTTTCTGCAGGCAAAAGTGCACCTTTCTGCCTTGTATTTTGACCACTACTTATGTTTTCAGCTTAATATTTGATTGTCCAGAACACACTTAAATATTACCAAATACCCTCCACTTACAAAAAAGTGAATTTTGGCTTTTGGTTTCAATTGCGTCACCATTAAATACCCAGAGCAACCTGAAGCAGACTGTAAGACGACCCGGCCAAATGTCTGCACAATGAGGCTGCAGCTAAAGAAAACGTGCCAGGGCCAGAGTTGAGAATCTGAAATGCTGGAGTTCCCACCTGTAGGTCGTTCTGGCTGAACATCCACATCTGCTTTCATCATGAACAAGAAATTGAAAATCTCTGAATAGAAATGCTGAGAATTCACTTTGGAAGCATGCAGTTCCTCATTTCTGATAATTATCCAAAAAGCAGAGACGTAAATAAAAATATGGTAAACGTGTTGTTTCCTTATTGCAACGTAAAGTAAAAATTGTAAGTGTCTCACTCAAATCAAAATAAAAGCATTTGTTTTGACACATTCCAGTTTAAAATTATGCTGGAAGAGACATGTTTCCATTCAATGTTTTGATTTTGATGAAAATGTTTAAAAAAAAAAGTTTTCCTACAGTTTTTTCTGCCAGCTCCCAGAGGGATCAGTCAAAGCTTCCTGAAGCTCATAGTCATTAGCAAGCTGTCACATAGCTGAGACCCTAAAATGCATTTGACACATCAGATCACAGTTCTATCAGACCTGGCAAGCATGCCAGTGCTGGATCTTTTTGTCTAACTCTTGGATCAGATTCCTTTAGGATTCACTCTCTTTTCTGATACAGCAAGAGAAAGGAAATTAGCCTTAGTTCATCCCCCCAGCCAAAACCATGGGTTCATCTGCTGTGTAGAAGGAGTTTATGGAGTTACGGAGGATCATGGCATTTCCACTGTACAAAAAGCACAGTCACATGCAGATATTCAAGCCATCATGGTGAGAGGAGAGCAGCCATGCCCAAGACCTCAAAAAAATAGCAGAAGAAAACATATCATGTTTTCATTATAAGCATGATGCTTCTAAAGAGACAGGCTCTTGGGAATCTAGTGGGCACACACCTAAAGGGCCTCTGCCTGATAATGTCACATCCTGAAGATCCCATGTAAAAGCTGCAAAGTGCAAAACATGCTGGTCTTAGCAGAGCAAAGGGTTGGAGTTGACCCAACTGGCAGTTGATCTTGGTTTTCCTACAGAGCTGAGCTATTTTCAGATTGGCTGGTTAGATCACAAACCTCCTTGGCTGTTCTCTCTTTGAGTATCAAGATAATGACTTTCTGGGAAAAAGATTGTTCCTGGTCCAGTAAGCAAACCCAAGGCCTCCACAACATGACCCTGCACAGTTTTCTTGTAGTTGAACTAAGCATATGCTCAAACAGCACTAATGTAAGTCTAAGTCCAGGTGGTCATACAGAGCTGTTGGTGTAGGCAGATGTCCCCATGTACACACAGGTAGGTTTAGGTCATGGCTTGTTTGCCTTTTTCAGACAGGTAATCCCACCAGTGCTTTGTGGGGTGTTTTTGCTGCTGTCATGGCTGTGATATGGAGCTTGTCTGTATGTGATGGAACTTTCGCCTAGATCCACCCCAGAACAGCATGCAACTTTTCCTGGCTTTTCTTCTCCTTCCCTGATGGGCACTGAGACTTTTCCAAATGGCAGTGCTCTCACAGAGATCCCCATGACACACAAAAGGGAGAGCCTTACAATTGCCGTGAAGTGACACAACTCCCAGGGCACACTGGCAGTGCACAGGAGCATTGGGAGTCCAACTGGATCCCAAGTGCAATCTTTTATTGTTACCACTGTGATCCTCCCGAAAAAAGAGATCACTTTCTCCTCAGAGAAGAAGAATCATAACAGGCATAGTGTCCTGTACCTGGGACATCACACTAAGAGCTCAAAGCTCCAGATCCTTGCACTGACCTTACCCTCAATGAACTGGAGAAATCTTGGCCTTTTAGGGTGTAGACTTGTACATCCTCTCTGGGAACATCCCACCTTCTTATGTCCCACACTCTACTGAGACTGAAGTTACATTAATACAGAAAAGTGTCTCATCCCAGATATGACTCTCTCTTTTCATGCAAAGACATTTAATGTTTTCTTTCCCCCTGAACAAACTTGTTCTCTGAAGAAAGAGATGTTTTCTTTCTCCCCTGAAGAAAACATGGAGTAAAACATAAATGAGGAACTTACATTAATCAGACTATCCACCAACGCTAAAACTTACAGCTGGATCACTCACACCCTCTGGATCATTGTTAGCTATCAGGGTAGTTCAGTCAAGTTTGCAAGATGCTTCATAGAAGTCAGGAGAGACTTTCTAATCAATGGACACAGTTTAAAGCATTTTGGATGGGGAAGCACGTACGTAGGAATATGAGCCTGAGCACAGATGTAGAAAATTGTAGGTGATCAAAGGTAGTGAATCCAAGGCAGGATTAAAAGACGTTTAATACAGCTTTTCCCAATAAACCTGAGAGATGAAAGAACTGCCACAAGGCCTTGCTGGAGGCTTAGAAATTGCTCTGTGAAATCAGCCGCAATTGGTAATTAAATGGAAACCTTGGGGGTGTTCTGAAAACACATTTCATGGCCTGGCATAAGGGAGCTCATCTTTAAATTACGTAGACTTTTACCTTCCATGGAGGTGAAGGTAAAACACCATCCGGCTGTTCCTACACGCCCTGCCTCAGAGCAGCTGGCTTCATGCAGGAGCAGAGGTGGCTCCTCAGGCCTCTCTACGAGGGGGTCGGGGTGTACGATCCAACAGTCTGAGCCCCCCAGGACACTCCTATCTTACCAGTGCCTGCCTTCATTCGACCTAGCTGTAAAATGGGTAACTCACCATTCATGCGGAGCCTGCAGGTGTGGCCAGGTGCCACAGTAACTGTGCCCCTGCCTCATGCAGCACAGAAAATCAGCTATGCTATAGAAGTCTTTCAGCAGGCCTCAGAGGGCTTCCTGCTTCTTGGATGTGCACACAGCTCCTACACTTCTTCCAGCCTAGGTCTTTGCTCTGCTACAGGGAGAGACCAGGGCAGGCAGGAGATCCCATGGTTGACTGGGATGTGGGGAGAAAAAGGAAAATCCTGCTCCTGATAAAAGACAAGAGAATGACTGTGTTTTGTTTAACCATTTATGATAGACTGGAAATTCTGAGCATGCACAGGAAGATCAGGGAGGGAAACCAGACCCCAGCAGAAAGCACAGCCTTGTGGGCAGAGCATCCAAATGGACCTCAGGAGATTTTGGTTGGACTCCCAGCTCTGCTCACTTTCATTTGTATGGCTGAGGCACAGCCCTTCACATGGCCCATTTCCCTTCTCTTTTCAATAAAAGGGGTGGGCCCTTTTTGATCTACTTGCAAGAATGGATTATTTACTGTTTGCTTGCAGAATTCCTAGGGTAACATGGGTCATAAACAAAGCGAACCTTCACTGCAGATTGCAGTTCCCCGGTGTTAAAATGCCTGTTTGATGCAACATGCTTTGTTTCTTGTTGTAGCCTTTCATTTTTAGATGGCATGACACTCTTACTCTGTGGCAAAGTACTCTTTTTAGACAAAGCTGAATTTGCTGGAAAGTAGCACTGGATTATCCCATCTTCAGCAGATCAACAAGTAGCAGGTGAAGGCAACTCAACTCCAGACCCCTCATCAGCTGCTGCAAAACATACTAAGTTAAAAAATGTTTGAAAAAGAATTAAAAGGAGGTTCTTTTTTTTTTTTTTTTTCTTTTTTTTTTTTTTTAAAAAAAAAAGGTGCTAAATCTCTGCTGAATACGAGGCAGGTAGTCAGAAATAGCTGCCAGTGGGAGAGATCAACAGCTGATATAAATAGCAGTGAGTCATGGTGTAATGGGGAGCCAGTTCAGGGGAACAAATCCCTATCAGTTGCTCAGACAAGGCCTCCTACAGCAAATGTCTCTGGAGGCACAGGTCTAAATACCTCTAGACATGGAAATACAGAGGCTGGGATAATACCTCTCAAGCAGAAAGCCCTTCGTGCCAGTCCCCTGTCCACTGCTGGGGACGTCTTTGGTTAGTGGTCCAGGACAGAAGGATTTATGTAGAACATAAGGATACTACTCTCGCACACAGATGTCAGAAAAAATCTCCATGTATCCTGTGCTCAGTTGCTGCTGAAACCTCTCTCCCAAGAGTCCCTCCTTGAGGGCCTCACACTCACACCTTCTTTTAGGTGAATGTGACCCACACATAGATACAGGGTTTGGAAAACAACTAAGTGTCCTTTAATTTCCTAAGGACTGTGCAAGCTCTGAGCAGAATGTAGCTGTGTGCTTTCCTAGGTGTGAACCAGAGCTCCAGGCCTTTCCACCCACAGGTTTGCAGAAGTTGCCTATCTTACACCTGCTAGCAATGGCACGCAACTACTGCAAGATCTGTATTTGGCCCTGCAAACTCATATAGACTCAAGTTCTCCAGCACATGTTACAGAGCCGCCAGTGTTCAAGTGCTAAACATTCCCAGAGGACGTGGCCACTCACACATGCCCTGTGATTCTCACTGCTGCCTGCCTGCAGTCATAGCCCATGGGCAAAGACAAACTGACCAGAGAGGAAGGAAACAGGAGAGAAAGATGGAGTTACTCATCATGAGCAGAAGGCCATTCACAGCTGGAAGGCATCCCTGTGATGCCTGGTGAAATGCTGACTATCTGGTTCTTGTAAATCCTTTCCCTTCCTTTTACTTTTAGGGTTCTGGTAGCTAGCCCTAGAGCAGACACCAGCTCTTTGCGTCCAGCACTTCCAGCCTCTGAAATTGCTTCCTGCCCTGTGCTGATGTTGAAGTCAATCCCAGAGGCAGAGCAAGTCTGAAAACTAAAAAAGTATGAGCCAGAACAGGCAGGCCAGCAGCTGGGATATTGCACAGAAATGGCAGTCTGTCCAACACAGGGATGCTTTTCTTTCAACTGCTTTAATTTTTTTGTCCCTCCATATAATTCTCTAATAATCACCCTATTAACAATGTTCCATTTGCCACACAACTTGTGATATTAATCCTATTAGTTGGTACTAATCCTCTGCAAAACAAAATAGAAATATTCATTCTCTCATTTTCTCAGGGTAAAAAAAAAAGAGAGAAAGAGATGGGGAAAAGCAAAGACAAAGATGCTTTCAGAGGTTTGCTTTTTTGTAAGTTAATTGAATGGAACTGGGTCTCCTGTGGTCTCCATATAGGATTCCATTATCACGCAATGGGGTGTCATATACAGCCTGTTGATAAGAGACGGTCTGTCAGATTAAGCATTAACTATCATATTTGGAAACCATGCATTTTTCTACCCATTGGGGCATCAAAACACAATATCCCATTTCTCTTTCCTTCCCCCAACACCTTCTTCCTTTACTACACACTAATTAAAGAGCAGAGGGGGAGACTGGTCTGTGCTGCCGAGCTCAAGATAAACTTTGCTGAGTAGGAAAAAATAAATGAAGTGAGCATCCCAGAGAACAGAGGTCTTTCCTATAGGCTTTCATTTTTCCTCCCACCCCCTCTTGTGCTGTATTTTTTTGTATTTCTGTGAAGAATTGCTAGCAGTTTCCATTCTCCCCTGCTCCACAAGGTGAGACTGGCACCTACTGGAACCCGCCTGGAAAGGCTGAGACTGAGAACAAAAAAAAAAAAAAAACACCTTTTCTCAGCCTGGTTTCATCTCCAGCTTCACATTATTTTCCCCCCTTCATTGGACAAACAAACAGCTCAGCAGACACAGCAACAGACAGCAGACACTGGAGTAAGGATTTGACACAGCTCCATTTTTTTAAAGGTGCTCAATTTTTAAGCTGTTTTGTGGTAATTGGGGGTAACGATCATTACCTTAATTTGTGTCACCCCATATGGAGGGAAACACAGGCACAGGTCCTGATAAAGCCCCCAAGGTTATTCTAGGTCTTTGAGACTATTCAATCTCCCCATATGTCTGAGTACCTAATGGAAACAAGAGCAAATATCCCTCCAGGTACAACATTTATCTTCATTAGTATTGTCTCCCCTTCCCCCACACACTCTAGGCTGGTACTGAGGATTTCCTCATGTGATGTGTTTACATGCTGGTCCATCCTCTGGGATTTAGATTCAGAACCCAAAACTGCTGGTCTTCCAGACTTCTCCCCTAGCCACAGACTTATTCTTTGATGTCCCCCCTCCAAAGCCCTACTGGTCAACCTCAATTGAGAAGCAACCTGGCCTCATTCTGCCTCTCTCCCTGCTCCCCTCTCTCCTCGCTGGCCCCACTCCCCAGCCATAACACCAGCCTTGTTCCCACTCCAGACCTCCAAGACAGCTTGTACAAAAAACCTCCAGCAAAGCCCAGGCACCCACTGCTGGTCTCCAAGCCTCTGCGAGCCCTGGAGAACACATCCTGAATCCATCACTGTCTGAGCACCCAAGAGAGCAGCAATTTCACAAAGGTTCCCTGCTAGTTTTGCTCCGTACCACACTGTATTTTATCATTAACTTCAAGACAGAGCAACAAGCCTCCCAACTCAGAAATCATCACACCGAAAGCCACAAAATAGGCACCACAGATTAAGCAAAGGTACATAAAACAGGGGAGAGGAAGGGCTGCATGCCACGGCATGATGTGGAAAGATCAAGGGAGGGTAAGAGAAGAAGAGCTGGAGAACAGAGCAAATCCAGCTTTTTAGCTGAACAAAGTGCAGCTGGAGGCTGAGAACATCTCACGGACTGGAGCTGCCTCGATTATAGGGCTGCAGCTCTTATTAAGGGAAAGTCCTCTCTCTATTTACACTCTGCCTACCCCCAAGGCTGCTAACCTGAGCACACATGACTCACTGTTATGAATAAAGTTGTCCCAACACAGGGCACCAGAGACCTCCTGATTAGCAAGTCTAATCTCCCCTCTCGAAACCTCTCCATTAGGGAGCTCTAGCTCAATAGACTCCTCTTTTGTTGAGAAGCAGCAGCTTGTCAGAGACCTGTCAGCACCAACAGACAAGGCCTGCCAGACAGAGCTGACTCGTGTCCCCCAGCTGGGGATGTTTCAAATGGTCCTTGGTCCTCGGGAGCAGCATGCCCCTGCTTCGAAAAATACAGAGTTCAGCATGTCCTAATTGCTACAGGCTGCACAAACAAACAAATAGATGCTTGCACAACAGCTCTCCAGAGCAGCCCTGGCAGTTCTGTGTGTGCAAGGTGGGTTGAGATGTTGTTCTCTGCCTCCAAGATTGATCCACACTCAGCTGGGAAGTGACCAGACGCGCACAACACAGAGCCGCTCAGCGGGCTGCCCTTGGTGTGCGTGTCCGGGAGCTGCAGAAGGAAACACAGACACCTCCTTCTCATAGAGCTTCAAGATGTCCTGCTGCCTTCAGGAGCATATTGGATAATGACCAGGAATCAGACGTACATGAGAGAAAAAGGGGCTCCATTACATTGAGGCAAGCTTGAAAGGGATGTTACAGCATCTGTGAAACTCCTCTGGATTTACATAGGGGTCAAATGGAGTAGATTCACCACTTAGCTGGACTGACTGATAGCATCTACCACCACTGATGGGAACTGGGACAAAAAGAAGAACTGGGTCCAGGGGAGTACATAAGGGTTCAGTCACCAGCCAGCTCATTGCCTGGCAGCAATTCATAGCCTGGTTCTGAAATCAATAGAGACTGAGAGCACTCGGCAGACAAAGCCAGGTCTGTAATTTACTGTAATTCTGAGCTGCTAGATTACTTTCTTCATGTTTTCCAAGAGGAACAGTTAGTCAAAGTGGTGAGTTACTCCCCTTTGTAGGCTCTGTTTTCCATTTTTCCCTTTCCTGATGGTCACCCCAACTTCCATTCCATTCCTGGAGGGCAAAGAATGCTATTCCAGCCTCCATTGTGGCCTCTGCTACCTCGGTGCTGTCAGTCTTGGGGAAGAGAGAAGGCTTTGCTGCTTTTTAGAATGTAACTTACTCTCCAGCTTCATGGATGTCATTCCTCACCCTGCCCTCCAGCAACTACACAGATATCTGAAGAAGAGCCAGCTCTACTGATGCCTCCAGGAACAACTACAGTCCAACTACCACTAGGCTTCTTTCGAGATGCCATAGCTTGCAGATTCAGCCAGGGAGGACCAAATGCCCAGGGCAGAGCATTTAATGTCTTGCATTATCTCCTCATCTACATTTGACAGCACACACTCAGGGGACTCACCTACAGGTAGCACATACAAATAAGAGCTGCTCTGGAGAGGCCCAAGATAGATTTGATGGAACAGTGGCATTCCCTTTCATGGTCCACATTTGGGATTTATTGCTCCAAATACCAACATATGCTACAGGCCCTCTCTTTTACAAAAGATGATGTTTTATTCTCCTGTGAATATAAGACTTTTCAACTAACTGGCAGTTAGTACTGACTTGTGATGCTCGTTGCTCTAAAGGTATTGTTTTGCGTAGCAGGTGACAGAGTCTACCTGGGCTTCTTTCAGGAAACAGATCCACTCTCAGCATAGTTCCAGATTTGCACAACCAGAAAACCGTAGTTGGCTATCTTGCTGCTAGGAATGGCTTGGGAAAGAAAGATTTTGACCTCTTTCATCTTGACTGGGTCAAGGGAACTCTGACTCCAGTGATGGATGGTTGACTGTAATTCCTACCTATTCATTTAATCAGGGTGAGCAGACAGAAGCACGAGCATGCTCAAAAGAGAAAGCAGCAGGCAGTAGTATAAATCCCAGAGGCTCTACAGAGTGGGGAGGTGTGAAGAGGAGATGCTGGGAAGGGAGCAAGGCACTGGGGTATACTTCTGATACAAGGGACCACAGGGAAGGGACCTGGGACTTTTCCTTGGATGAGAGCTGAAAAACTAAAATCACCTCCACTAGCTGTGCCATTTCAGAGGCTGAAACAATGCTGCAATGAAAGAACAGCCCCTAGAGTAGCATAAACCACAGCATGTGCTGCATCCTGCCTGCCTGCCCACGGGCAGCCTGCCTGCCATAAATATATAAAGGCATTCAGGCATGGAGGACAAAAGAGGGGGTCCTGCCATACCCAAAGCTGCATTTGCAGTCTCACGACATGAAAGCCAAATAAATCTACTCTTAAGGGAGCCTCCCATCCGCTAACAGCCAACACACACAGAGTTCAAGGGCAGAACAGGCCACATGGTCTGAACTCCTACCTAAGAAATGGTGGCCAGTAAAATTTCTCTGTTTCCTGACCCCAACAACATGCCCCAAAAACAAGAGCACCCAAACTCTCCCTCTCAGCTCAGCAGCGGTCCTGTTTCTGTGGGACCATGTAGCCATTAGAGCACTTAAAAATCAAAGCCTGGCAGTGTGGTGTCGGGGGCTCTCCGCATGCTCCCTGGAGCTGGCACTAACCTCAGGCCCCAGCCTGAGGGCCAGTGGGTCAGACAAACTATCTGCTCACAGAGGAGCAGTGCTGTGTAGCCAACGAGGTGGAAACAGGAGAGGCCACAGTGGCACTACAGCATTTCTGGGCCCCTGCACAACCAGAAACACAGCAGCTCCACGGCTGCTGAAGCAGGGAAGCAGCATGACCGAACACATCCAGGTTGTGCCATCAATGAACAGCCTGCTCGGAAAGAAGAGGGACGCATTGCGAACCGAGTCCAGCCCTGAATGTCTATTTTTGATGTAGCAGGAGTACCCTCTAGTGGGAGAATAGCTTGGAGAAAGCCTTTGAAATATTTACATACACACACGAATGCAGGATTTTAGATCTCAAAAAAAATGTACTGACAGTGAGCGTAAGACAGAAACAGAATGGTCTTGAAAACAGAGGGAAACAATATCATGGGGAAACAAAGGCATAAAGTCGGATTATCACTTAGAGTCTTATTTTTTTCTTTTCCAATAAAGCCATCTAAAAACATAGTCAAAACTGCTATTTCAAGTATTTCCGTGCAGGGAGAGTGCTGGGTTGGAAACCAGATAGAAGTCTACTCATATTCATGAAGCCAGGCCAAGACTGTTTAAATACCCAAAGGTCACAGAAAAGCCTACGGCTGTGTGTCTTAATCCTGCTTACTGCTTGAAAGCTTCTGGGTGTGGAAGCAGTCTGTGTACTCATGGCAGAAGCCCAACACGTTTCCTGAGGACATCAGAGCTGGTGAAGCCGTTTTGCTTTGGCTCATGGATGAAAGATTTTGCTGTTAGAGAGGGGGGGAAACTGGGCAAGGAATGATGCCTTGGACATAAAGGATGCAGAGGATGCTGTAAAGTATATACAGATGGGATCAATATGCTCTCCCCAGTGACCCGCTCTGATATCACACTGACACTGCAGTGACAGGTGCAGTATTAGAACCTCAATAGAGTGGAATTATGTAGTACCTTCAGGGCCCTTCCCATGCAAAAGCCTATCTTACCTGAATGTTTTATATATATATCCCTTCATCCACTATTGAAATGCACCTACCTCTAGGGAGACGTTTGTGGTGTCTAAGCCTCCAACCCTTCTGATTTGAGCAAAGATAAATACAGCTGGGGAGTCTGAGCTCTTTTGTTTTCAGATTAAAGATCTAAGCACTGTTTCCTTCCAAACAGCAATTGTAATAGAGTGAAGGGATTTAAAGAAACATAGTCCACTTTTACAGCCAGGGATAGGAAGGAAACTAAAAAAATCCATGCCAGACTCAAGGTGATCTTTTCTACAGAGATATAGCCCAGTTAAGCATCTCACAGAAATCCGTGCTGGTAGTCATGCAATCAAGATGAAGCAGGAGTGAGAGCTGGGTGTGGGAATGCTTCACAGATTGGTTTGGAAATGGTGGGATAGGTGACAGGCAGAGGAAAGCAGTGGGTTAAACCCAGCATCCCTCCTGGGAGATAGCACAGTGCTCCCTCTGCATAGTGTGCCATGTGGCGCCCACAAGTTCCCTACTTTCTTCAAGCTCCGGTTACTCCCAGAAAATTTGGCTAGGATCTCGAGTCCCGATTTCTGGTTGCAGGTGTCAGATTCCCCTTTGATCCCACCTGCAGTTCAGAGAGCCTCCTCCCAAAGAGGGGATGCCCCCCCCAGCAGAGCTCCCTGCCACCTTCCTGGGCCAGACTCACTACCCACCCTGGCTGCTCCCGTCCACAGGGACTTCCCAGCCAAGCACTGATCCAGCAAGGCACAACGTGATAATTATAATAGCATAAAAAGACACCAGTCCTACGCACTGATTCCACCCTGGATCCTGCTTATTTCACTGGGCAGCCTCCTGGAAAATATATTTATTCATCGTACAGAAGGGAGGAGCCTGGCTCAAGGTGACTGGGCTGCAGAACTGGACCAGAGCCCAGACCTCTCCCAGAGGTTTTCCTTTCCCAGAGGCAGAGGGAGGGAGGGTTTGGCTCTTTGGGGGGTTGCTCTGCCTTCCAGAACAGAAGGCTGTGAATTCCCCATTTCCTACACTGCACACTCAGTTAAAGTGACAGATGATTGCCTATGAGCATGAGCCTCCACCACTGTAGGAAGGATAGTGTAAATGATTTCTTGGAGAGAAAGGAGAAGAAAAAAAAAAAAAAAAAAAAAAAGGAGAGAAATTGAACTAAATGACAAAAAAAAGAGGAAGAGATTCTCTAGATAGAGAACATGCCACTGCAGAACCAGGGACATGCCTAGGGAATTTTACAAATTTTTTAAAAAGTTTAAAGGAAAAGCAAAGCTAAAAAACAAACAAACAAACCAACCAAACAAACAAAAAAAAAGAAAATAGAAAAAGGATCCTATTAAGATTAATGCTTTTTGGCTTTCCCTCTCCCTCCAGCATGGCTCTTCCATTTCCATAAACCCATTATCCTCACTGCTGTTTCACTTAATTGGAAAATGTCTATTGCAACCTAGCATGTTCCAAGACAAACCTTGGATATATATATAACAGGCACTTAAAACCTTTCAAATATTTCAAATTTGCTCAACACAATTATGTTAACAAAAACCCTGTGGGACTTTTTTTTTTTTTAACAAAACAACACCAAAAAACCCAGACCCCACAATAGTCATAAAGCATGTGTTCATAGGACTAGAAATGCCATTACATTTATCCTGATTAGCATTCACTAAGCTTTTATGTGCATACACAGTTATTGCCAGGGTAGGGAAGAGGGGAGAGTAGGAAATGACAGTAAATGATTTGGCTGGTGAAGGTCAGGGAACTGAAACAAGTATATTAGTTTTGCTGCAGTGGCAGAGTGACAGCACACCGAACAGGGAGGTTGTGCTCCAAGATCCTTTGAGCTGCACCCTCATGGGAAACCCCCAAGCTGTGCCTGGGGAGGGCAAGAGGGAATGGGGGAGCATTAGGGGCAGTGAGCAGAGCTCCAAGGTGGCTGGTCAGGAGCTAAC
This sequence comes from Tyto alba, assembly GCF_018691265.1. Taxonomy (NCBI): domain Eukaryota; kingdom Metazoa; phylum Chordata; class Aves; order Strigiformes; family Tytonidae; genus Tyto; species Tyto alba. The sequence continues at coordinate 12,455,577 of NW_024881281.1, read as the reverse complement.
TTGGGGAAACTGGGACTTCCTGGTGGTTCCTGTCAGTTCTACAACTCTAAGACGCAGAACAAGCTCCTTTGCCTCCACTCTTCTTGCTGTCTTCCTTTCCCCCGTCCCCACCGACCTCTCACAGAGTAGCCAGAAGTGCTGCTTTGGGGTGACCAAATCATCAAGACACATTGTGTGGATTCAGATGCTCACTGTAGGAGCTGCCTCCCCAGGCAGGGTAGGACCTGGCATTTGGCACTAGTTGGCTACAGGACAGCAGGAGTTGTGGGAAGCAGGGCAGGAATCAGATAAAGTTTTCCACCCTGATAAATGGTGGCTCTACTAATTTTTAGCTGGTAAGGATCTCGGCAGAATATTTTGAAGTAGGCTTGTGTGCATGTATGCATGCAACAAGTTTACAGGCTCCTTTAGAAGATAAGAGCTAATTTTTCTATTTTCACATGTCCCAGCTAGTCTTATCTTGGTCATATTATCTTGATATTGAATAAACTCTGCTGTTCTTGTTTTGTACAATAAACTCCACTCAATCATGCCTCTAGTGCATATCACTATTAAGACAGAATGACAAAGATTTCAGTGAGCTTTATAAAGTTCTTTGGGGATGAACCCCACTGTACTCAAGGTAAGTGCCAGCCCTGGCCCTGAGTAGCTGTATTAGGGAACAAATCTCTCAAATTTTTGCTCTGATCTCCTCTCCAGCACATCTAGGCTGCTGTCCACAGACATTATTCTCCTGCTGACCCGCCCACTGTGTAATGATATTACACCACTATGAAATTTGAGATTTCTTCTTGCTATGTGTGCATTTGTCTGAGCCCAGCAATGCCTCTGAAAAGAATGCCAGAAATGTTACCCATCTGCAAGAAATGCAGGAAATCCCCTTGATAGTGCCCCTGAATGCATCAAGTGGCCTGCTTGTGGTATTCCTGGCCCTGCACCTTCATCCTGCCTGTTACGTAAAGGGGAAACAGCTGAACATGACATGATTTCTATCAAGTGTATCACAGCTTTTCCCCTCTGGTCTTCTTTCCTCATTCACACCAACAAACACCTCTCCTCAGACCTGCCTTTGCCTTTCAGGGGGAAGCCTGAGAGCATGTAATCTACAGCACAGGCTGAAAGTAGAGGCAAACTATTATCTGGCAGCAGCACACACACAGCAGTAACCAAGCTGTCTCCCGCAGAATGGTATTGCCTGTGCCAGGGCTGGGGCATGTGTCCTCAGCTGGACATTTACTGAGATGGATAGCTGCTCCTCTTCCAGCACTGTTAAACAGGCACTAATCCTGCATGTAGAAAATGTCTGTATTGTGTACCAGGCATGGGGAATCTGCTAAATCCCTAAAGTCTTTTTGCAAGGAGAGTCACCAGGCCCAATGAATGAAACGGCAGCGACAGTGGTGGAGATGTTGGTGGATTGCACTGAAGTCTGGGCATCCAAAGCAGTACCTAGGCTTTGAAGATGGCTCCTGGTAGGTTTGTGAGTGAAACAACCACATACCTTAGACTTGTTGCATTGCAATTGAGTGAGAGGGCTGAGGTGGGAAGGTGGCTACCCACACTCCAGTATCCAGGCTGAAGTGAGGGTCCTTCTGCTGTAAGGGAATGAAGAATGAGAGCGCTGTCAGAGGTAACTGCTGCCTTGGACTGCACAGCACCTAGAGTCCGGATTTGTGTGGCACATCTGGCAGCTAGAGCTTAAAAAAAACATCTGTGCTGAAGTCAAACTGTGAGGGGGCATGCAGTCCTAAAGCAGGTTGTGGAGCATTAGCAAGATCTGAGCACTGAAGGGGGTGGACCAGGAAGAGGGTGAAATAAGAATTCTTGCTAGCCAGGCAAGAGAAGGCCAACTCAGTGTGTTTCTAATAGACCAAAAAATTATGACACAGTGTCAGGGAAATTTAGCATGTTTTCCTGATAAGTACAATTTGACACCAATGGTCCCACACCACACCAGTTCTGACTCTGTTGCCTCCTACATAAAGACATTAAGTCAAATGTTGAAGCTGCATTTTCAACTAACAGTATGATCCCATTGTTCGTGCTGCTGGCTGTTTTAGATGCAAGTGTCACTGAAAGCCCTGATAACTTACCTGTAAAAGAAACGAGGCACCTGAAAGAGGCTCGCTTCTGCTATGGAATAAGAACAGAAGAGGCCATGGAAATACCAAAACATCTTGCAAAATCAACCAAGAGCTTCAACCTAAGAAACAAGGATGTATGCCTTAGAGGACACAGATTTAGTAGTACAGTTCCAACTTCCCTTCAGCCACTGGTATATGATCGTTTTCTCCAGCTTTATTCTTGGCTAACACTAAGGCCTGATAGGGCTGGTAGAAAGATCTGCTTAGTGCCCAGTTAAGAAAACTCTCCTCTAAGTTCTGCCGAGACTGCAGGGCCACAATCCATGTGGGAAACTCACAATTAGGGAGCAGCCTGCTGTTCTGTGCCTACAGAAAGCACACATGAGGTTATGGAAGATACATACCAAATGTAGTATGAACAGAGACTGAAATATCATTACATCTTTCCCTTTCCCAAGCATCAGGTGCTGGCTACAGCCTCCCCTGACAATCAGGACACAGGAAAAAGTAAGTTTTGGTTTATTGGTCATTCACTAAGGGAAGAAGAAGCTAAGTTGTCTCAGCAACTACCCAAAAGCCAGGCAGGGAGATGTAAAGAAAAGCAGCAAATCAGAAGACAAGTAGAAATAGCTCCCCACAGTTCACAAATTCACTGTTTGCTTCCCCCTACACTGAAGTTCTACTTAACCCAAGAGACAAATTTATGGCTCAGCACAGATGTCCAGACAGTGCAATTTATTGTTTCAAGACAGAGATGATAGGTCACTACACCTAGATTTATTTTTTTTTTAACTGCCAGGACAAAGGGTTATGATATGGTCATGCTGGAAGCACGAGGAATAAGCAGGAAGAAACAGAAATTCTGGAACACAACCTGAGAAAGCAGCAACTTAACTGACATCTGATTTTGTAGCATAAATGTTTTGCAGGGCTTTAGACTATGTAAGCAACTAATTTCCTCATTTAGCTAGCTCTAACTCTTAGTCATATCTTCTCTTCCGCTAGTTTCAAAATCACTGGCTCATCTAACTGACTTTCAAACATCTATTCTTCCAAATACTAAAATAACTGTGGGTTTTTTTTGAGGCTAGCACTACATTTTTCTGAGGCACAGATCATGTGCATGTCCCCAAAACAACTGGGGAGTTTTACAGTCCTGTAAGAGCAGAGGAAATTGAGGGCCCATCTGCCTTGCTGCTGCACAGTGCAACATGCCTACGGCATGCAAACGACCAAAGGCAGTTGTGTTATCTCAGCTCTTTTGCACTGCTTGGTCTAAGCCTGCTGGACCATCGAACTGAGAGAACAGCAACTCCACTACCTATTACCCTAGGGCTGTTCTTCCCCTCCTTGCCCTCCTCTGGGTCCAAACACAATTTCCCAATATGATTTCCTCCTTCCGCATCACAGGAAGAAAAAAAGCTTCTTTGCTTTCTCCTCTAATGGAGGTTGCACTTGATGAAGCAGCACCGTTATTAGAGGAATGGACTGTTAACAGCATTTGGGCATTTCTTAGTAATGAGAGCAGTGAGATGGAAGGGAGGAAGTAATCAAAATACACGTACCAGATGGGCTATTTCAGACACATTTTTCTCCCTTAGCACCTGTGAAGGGCATTGGCTTTCAGCAGGGACACTTTTTGTAATGAAGTTAAACCCACAGAGCATGGTGTGACAATTTGTATTTCCTCACAGGCAGGAGAAGGGAGGGAAAAAAGCATTTGCCTCAGAGGAGTTTTCTGGCACTAAAGGGATTCTGCCCTGACTAGCCCCAGAGGAGGAGGCTGAGAGCCCCATTTCTCTACCTATTCCCACCACAAGCAGAGGTCTCTACAAGCTTGTCAATCCTTTTTCTGTTACAGGTCAACAATAAAAGGGGACAGAGAACTGATGGAAAAGCTTGAGGCAGCTGCAATGACATAGAGTCGTACTGCATCTCAGGCTGAGAAGCTAAAACCTGTACACAGCCCTAACACCATGACATTAACTGTTGTGTTAGCTCAAGTCTCACCGTTCCCTCAAACTCTGCAGTGGTGAAACACATCCTTAGGACAGAACATGGAACAACTCTCCTGCACTTCAGAGAGGTTCAGAATTGCCAAGCGCAGGCCAGAGTAAACCCCTCTCCAGGTCTCTGGGAAGCCCAGAGAGTCAGCCATCGCTCTGGCCATGTGTAGGGGATGCTGCTTAAGGGAAGCTGCTTCAGGGAGGGAGAAGGGATGTCAGAACAGCACTGGATGCCTCTGAATGCAGAGAGGTTTTGCAAAAAGATGTTTGCAAAAGGAGGGAAAGCTAAGTCTTGGGTGTGAGATGCTGGGCTACGGGCTAGGAGAGTGAAGTGCACTGAATCAGAGCATCTCTGGGTAAACCAAACAACTCAGCCAGGAGCCACCATATAAACCAGACTCCACTACAATCAACAGTATCTACATCAGTGCTGGGCACCATAGTACTGTATCTGTCTGCTGCAGAGATGAGGAAACACTGTGGGTAGCTTTAGTACAACTGCCAGGACTGAGGCAAGAACTGTAACAAGCACTGAAATGTAGAATTTTTCCCAGCCAACCTGAAAGTTTTTATACCACAAGTTTCCATCTTTCCCTTACTTATTGAACTGAGTGCATCTTCAGCCATGAAAAGGGAACAGCTATAATTTCAACTGATGTTGCTGAGAGCAGAGCATAATAAGATGGTAATCCTACCATTAGCATATGAGCTTTATTTACCCAGCTGTTATCTGCAGATATGACAAGTAACCAAGGGGCGCAGGGTGGAACAGACAGAGCTCAGCGATGTCACATGCAAAGATGTTCCATTATCTTTAAAGCTGACACAGTGAAGATGGAGCTTTAACATTTGTCTTCCATACTGTGCTGCAAAGACTTTCCTCCCGCCCCAATCTGTCTGAAAACCATCTCACAGAAGACGGATGCTCTAAAGTAAAACAACAAAATGCAGCTATCAGTGTACTATTTGTATGACATAGGCTGCAGGAAATTGTGGGTATAACCCGCCTGAGGCTTTGCATGACAGCAAAAAAAAAAAAAAAAAACAAAACAACCACAAATAACTGTGCTTGCATTCAGAGGAGAAGGACCCTGCAGCCACAGGGCTGTCAGCAACACAACTGGTCACCAGAGGACTGCTTTATTGCTCAGCTTGTTTTGCATTTCTAGAGTGATAAAGTAGCAGGAGTTCATCAAGCAGGAAATGGTGGTATCAGCTTTACCTTTTTTTAAAAGGGAATTTAAGGTGACACTTGGGAAAAGGTCGGTGCTTGCTTTATTTATTCGTATCCCCTTTCTGGTCCTGTTGGTTTTCTAGTCAAGAGCTCTGCAGTGTGCATTCAGTATTAAATTGACTCTTGAAGTACTAACAGCCAAACTTTTCTTGAAGAATATGCTCCACCATAGAGAATTCACAACTTCTCATTTTTTATCCTCTCCATCTTAACATTTTTCTGTCCCTTCTCTTCACATTCCCCCCCCCAAGAGTGTTGTAGGAATAGCAGGCAGGTTAGATCTACTGAAAAGCAAATTCACTCCATGCCCCCAGCCCAAGATCATGGAAATCTGGCACTCTTCTCCAGGAATACCTTCCAGTTTCTCCTTTGAGATTCAAAATTGACCAGCGGCCTCCTACCACTCAGAGAAATTCCTTAATTTTCTCCTTTGTCAAGGAGAAAAAGATTAAGTGAGTAGGGACTTCAGCCAAGTTTTCTTGATTTTTTTTTTCCCCACGTATTGGGAGATAAAAAATTACAACATTTCCTGGAGCATTTATTTATTTATTTTTCCTATGCCTAAATAAGCACTTTTTTGTTGACAAAAACATCTCAAGCTCTCATCTCAGCCACCCCCCATCACAAGAAGGACTTATCCAAGGTCAGAGTCACTGGCAGGCCAGGGAATCAGACTCCATCTCCCAGATTTTAGCCTTATAAATCTGGCAGTGGCCAGATACACTTTGTCATTAATATTCTGAACTTGCTACCCTGAGAGCTGATTTGGAAAAAGATTAAAATACCACCTTGATACTCAGAAAGGGCTTTGACCCTGGAATTTAGTTGCAAGCACATTCCCCGAGGAAGGCGCCTCCCCAGCCAGGCACCGGAATGCCCTGTTTCACCGCCCACAGAACCTCCAGTGCTGCACAAAGACATTTCTCATCACAGAGGAAATTAAGAACCTCCCCATGATTTCTGATGGGGATGGGAACTGTCTTCCAAGCCTACAAGGACAGCCATCTCTGGGTTCACCTTGTGATAAAGGGGATATTTCCCTCCCTGTATTTTAGAGACAGCAGTTGGGAAAAGCTGCCTTTAAACTAAGATTTTAGACACACATAAGCAGCATCCAGAGGGAGTGATAATGTGCAAATTCAGAAATATGACACATCCTTTCAATCACTCTTCATGGCCTTGACTCCTTAAAACACCATGGGCTCCAGCAGTGTTTCATAGACGGTTCAATTGCTCTCATGTAGTGCTCTGCCGCCCGCTTCCTGAGTTATGGAGGGGCTCGGCTGTATTTCTCATAAGAACCACATCAACTAGTGGAATAACCACAGCTATAAGGATCCACATCTGGTGCTCATTGCCCCAGAGGTTGAAATCTCAGTCTCGGGGCAGTAGAGGGTGAATCTCCCTCTAAAAACAATGCTGAAGGAGAAGATCTGGCAAGCTAGATCCCGAATATTGAAGCAGAAATGGAGGAAGGACCTCCCTGCTCTGCAAAGAATGTGGTGGAGGCCTTTTGCAACACTCCTGCTACCCATCCATCCACCGGGGAAGTGAGAAAGGTTACCTAAAGGGCTACAGCTCTCCTCCAAGATGCAGAAGTCTGCCATTATGAAGACAAAATTCCTGTTTAAAGCACACTGCTTCTCTGAACTAGGTCCCTATTTTTTATCTAAGGACAGGGCAAAAAAAATGAGAGAGCTCAGTTTGGAAATCCTAAAACTGCCTGCTGGGAAAAATGGGATTGGAAAAGTCCAGATATGTTTATCCTCCCACATATCATGATGCTGCCCCTCAAGCAGGACAACAGCTAATCCTAGGTATGAGTCCTACTTCTCACTGATCAAACACTGTGGCAAAAGCCTCCCATTCCTATCCTCAGAGTAAGGAAAGCTTTAATCCTGTTTAAAAAGCCTTTAAGGCAGCCTGGCTTTCCACCCAGCTTTTCCAGCAGCAAGGTGAATCCCGGGTGCTTTTAACTCCATTGCACTGTAAACATGTGAGCACTAAACAGTCCTCAGAAGCATATTTCTGAGTGAGCCTTAGGGACCTTGGGCAAAGTAAATAAAGTGGCAGAAAGCCTTTCTAGAGGTTTTCATAGCCTCTAATTTTCTCACCCAAGAGTCACAAGTACAGCAGCTGTCACTTAAGGCTCTCAGCAATTCACACATCTCAATCCAGCTCTCACTGTTCAGTGTTTGAGAAACACTTGAAGCCATCTCCTCAATTGCCTCCAGAGTAAATAAAGTTCAGGGCAGTATGACAAGAAAATTAGAGGCTGTAAAGTCTTGAGAAGCAGTTGTAAGGTAAACTGTCTTGCCCACTGCAAGGTGCATTAACTTACAACCCCTTATAAGTAATTTCTCCCTGTCTAGAGTTTTTGCTCAAAACATCTAGCTACTCTCCAGGATATTCCAGTAAGGCACCCAGCTGAACAAATCAAAGTGGATACTGCCACCCTGACAGGTGGGCACTCAAAGGCCAGAGCACGTGAGTGCCAGTTAATGGGATTTCTCCAGCCCAGAGAGAAGGAAAGCAGAGGTGGCTCAAGGATGAGTGCTGGAATGAAGGTCTGGAGAGATGCTGGATGTCCCTCTGGAAGGAGGGCTGTTTGTACAGGAGGGACTCCAGATGAACAGAGGAGCAATGCAAAAACCTGCAAGCACAGAAATGGAGGAAGAGCATTAGCACAGAGACAAGGTCTTGTTATACAGCAGGAGTAAAATGGGAAGAGGACTACAAGGTTCTAGGAGGGGGATAAAGGAACAACTTGGGACAGGAGGGCAAGTAATGTCAAAGTACAAAGGAAATGAACAACACAGCTAGGGAAGGGCCAGCGCTGCATTTAGACAGGGACCTTAGGCCTACCACATGATAAACAGAGAAAAGGCTGGGACAAAAACATGAACAAGCCTATGACAGATGTGACATCAACATGAGAAAAGATCCATCAATCCATCAGGTCTGATCACAGAAACTAAATGCAGGGTGTTCAGGAACAAAATTAAGAGGCAAAGGTGTGAGTCTCTCAAAGATAGTTGGTAGAGGACAGACAGGACAGAGGATGAAGACAGGAGATTTTAGTTTGACTCGATGTCAACTTGGGGAGAAAATTAAGGTAGTTCTCTGGGTGGTAGGAGGCTGCTGGTCAATTTTGAATCCCAAAGGAGAAACTAGAAGGTATTCATGGGTAAGAGTGACAGATTGCCATGATCTTGGGCTGGGGGCATGGAGTGAAATTTGCTTTTCAGTTGATCTAACCTGCTATTCTGTACAACACACATCCTTTAGGGGGAAAAAAAAAAAAAAAAAAAAGGAACCAAAAGAAAAAGACTGCGAGGCATGCAGTGCTGTAAGGGGAGCGGTTAGGCCCGTGGATTTGAGTCCCATGATCCATGTGTTCTAAAAAAAAAAAAAAACAAAACTGTTCTGTCGTAAGAGAGGTGTTGCATTTCAGTTGTTATGATAACGCAAAGAGGTCAGAAATAACTGGGTGACCTCGAATACCCAAGACACAGAAATAAGATCAAACAGCCAAGAACAGAAGTTTTTGTTACTTTTTGCAAATAACAGAGGATCTAGATGAGTTTGGAGTCTCAATCCTTCCAAGACCAGCTAAATGATGTAACTGTGACAGGCGCAAGCGTGAGAGAGGTGAGGCATTTCCAACAGAGAAAGAGCAGCAAAGAAATCTCACCTCCTATAGTCCAGTTCAAAGCCACAACACGTAGGCACAGAGGACCACCACAAGGATGTTCAGTGAAACAGAAGGCTTAACAAATGGACGTTGAGATTTTAAAAACTTCCAGGTAGCTGCACACAGAGCCCCAAGCTCCTTCGCTCTCATCCCAGCCTGGCTGCCCAGGAGCTGGAAAGCTGCACTGGCCCAGCATGAGGCCTGGCTTAACACACCTCCCCAGCGAATGGCCAAGAGGTTGAACTTGCTGTAACCTTGGCAAAAGAGATCTGCCTTTAATCATGCTTTGTGGCTGAGCTTCTGGGCTCTTTCCCTAATGCAGAGACGTGGCAGAAAAAAATGCAGCCTAAAAGTTGAGCTTTTAAAGAAAAAAGCTTTCTCTGCTATATACATCATTACCCAACAATACAGGGTAGCTACTTAGAGTATCTCTATGTTCATAGAGTGAGAGACCTGATTTTAAAAGCCAGCAGCTTTATCCATGGTGTAATGTATCAAGTGCAAGCTGAATTGACACTTATGCAAGTCAAAGCAAATGTTTTTAAGATGTGACAGCAGAGCCATTACCAGCTTCATATATTTCATTCTACTTTTGTGCACACAACCAAGCATATTATTGGCTTTTTATTTCCCTCCTTGTTTGCTTCAGGATTCTGATTAAAGCAAGGAAATATTTCATGAACTGCCAGGTTGTGCTTAAACCATTAGGTCCATCTATGAGAAATACTTATTGTTTTAGGAAACGGGAGAAAAAGAAAGCTGAAGCACGGGTGATACATCTCTTCCAGTTAGAAAACTAAGCAAAAGCTTTTCAGATTTTTGCTATTCAAAGCTCTGATTCGTAAGAGGCTGAACTTGGCTTGGTATCAAAAACTGTAATGGCCAGATGATACGGAGCCCTGATCTGGTCTAGAGCTCCTGGATCTGTTCAGATTTGTATTGAAAATGCTAATTATAACAGAATTTATGCTTGAATAATGTCTCGCAATAAAATCCCACAGGCCTCTGCAACAGTCCTTTTTTTTGCAGTCTTCCCTCTCCTGATGCTGTTTGAGGTCACTGTATGTGACTGCATGGACCCCTTAGTCTTAAGACTGAAGCACTGAGTCTCCTTTGGCATGAACCAGTGAAGTTTTACTGCTAGCACTGCTGAAAAAATGCTTGCTTTACCTGACATGAGGTGGCAGCAAGGCAAGCAAGGTCCAAGAGCCACAACCGTCTGTGGTTCACAGCACAAACGCAAGCAGATTTCAGTGCAAGTGCTTGACCTGCTGGAGCTCCAGGGAAAAAAAGAGCAGACAGTGCAGCAGTCCCATACCGAATGACATGATGTACCCCAGCACTGCAGAACAGACCATCCCATGCTGGTGCCGCCAGGATCTTGTGCAGTGCTGTGCTGGGGTGAGGCTCTGACAAGGGCTCACCCGAGGGCCAGGGACTCCCAGCAGGCATTTGGCAATGCCACAGCAATATGCTCCATCTCCAAGAGCACAGTCGCAGGGAGTCACAACTGACTGGGAAAGCAAAAGGCAGGACCAGCAGATATTGTCCCAGGAGGTCCCACTATGCAAAGTTTTCCAGTATGATACACGAGAGAGCGAGACGCCAGGCAGCATGCCAAAGGCTCATGTCAGCAGAGTCACTACCGTACCACCTTGCTGACTTAGCTGTGCAACTGCTTTATTTGTACACAAATTCAGAGTAACTCTGTGAAATTACAACCTGAAAGACCTGTCCTCTAGACAATTTAGCTAAGCAGAAGTAGGGCACATGCACCTTCTCTCATTATCAGACAGGAAATGAAGCAGAGAAGGGTGGCACATTGTTTCTAGACTTTCTTGGGATAACAAGACACTCTGGGGTAATCAGGGTGCTCTTCTAACCATGCTGCTATGAGAAACTGCACAGTTTCACTACATCTTAAGGCTGGATACAGTCTAAAACATGAACAGCCAAATTTAGCATAACCAGCTCAAGGGCAGACAAAACCTAACCTTCACTATGGGAACACGCTGTCTTCTCTTTTCATTCTGTAGGGCACGGGGCACAATGGGAGCAGGTCTGCAGTGGAGCTTGGTAGGCACCAGCACATTAAGTTTCTGCTGTTCAAGCTTCCCCAGAGGTAGGGCCAGAGCCACAGCTGAGGTTGCAGCACACAATGCCCTGTCCGCATCTCCAGGGCAGGTACAAAGATGAATGAGTAATGGACGGGGGGAGAAGAAGAGGTGATTTATTTAAGAGGCTTCTAAATCAGTTCACTGAGATGGCTGACCTTCTGACAGTGACTTAATCAGCACAAAACATTTTCTTGATTTGTCACCAGGGAACAGCAAAATATTCTCGGAAGAGCTTCATCTTTTATCTTAAGAAATATTTACATCAAGGAGGTTAAGACACAGCCTTAACCACATATACAGCATAACCTTTGGAGCACAACCAGATTTGCTGTTCTTAAGAAACAGTATCTGGGAAAACAGTCTTTCTTGTCTTGACTTGTATCTGCTTATCCACAAAATAAAAATCTGTGTTGCATCATTTTTATTCATGAAGATAAATCCATTGTGTATTATTCTAATGATCTCTTAAGTCTTCAATTTGTACCATTTTCTAGCACTAAAAGTTAGAGATGCAGTAAGCCATGTATTAAAGGCTGGTAACTTAATGGGAATGGCATTAACTACTATTTCAGATTTTTAGTTATGTCCCCCTTCCCATCCTTTGTAATTACCTTGTTACTTAACAGCAGCATCAGCAATTTTATTGATGTGCTTTTAGCACAGGCCACTACCAGAGGACAAGTGTGCTGGAGCATGTTACGGACTCCGGAGTAAATTTTACCTCCTACTCTTTCTTAAAAAGCGTCAGAGAATTACCACCTCTCTCCCACCCTTAAAAATCTGCATGCATCCACAAGGCCTGCTTCATGGATGTTTTTAGCTGGTCATCTTTTAAATACTCAAAGATCACTTTTGGCCCACAAATCAGAGCCCATGTTACCCTGATAGATAATATCCTCTAATAAGTCTGGCTTTCTTGTTTCTTCTGTAAACTTTTGGGGTGAGAGGAATAGGTGGAAGTCTGTAACCCCATTATGATGAAGTCTAATTCATTATGGAAGTCCTTTTCAATAGGGAAAGAGAAGTAAAGAAAGGTTTAACAAAACTATCACTGTGATCCTTCAGGTTTTTTCTGACCTGGGTGATACTGGCCTGTGAACCTTGAAATAGCCCGTGCTCACTCATCCTGCTTCCCGCTCCACAAATGAGGGAGCGCCTGGCTCTGTGGGACCCCACGCGAGCATCCCTCCCTGTGGCCAGGCCTCCTGCCAAGGAGACACCATGCCTGCAAACAGCCAGCTGGTATCAGCTCTTGCCAGCACTCCTGCCCTGCTAATCTACCTCCTCAGCCTTATGAGGCTATCTTATAAACCACGTAATTCCCCATTTGGCAGTGTTCAACCAGCATCTACCTTCATTTCTGAATTTTCTGTACATCCCCACAGCTGCTGGAGAGAATGAACACTGTTTTGTACCAGCCTTTATATGACTGGCAATGATTTGGGGAGTTGTATCCATGGTTCCATTGTGCACTTTGTCCTGTACACATGCACCAGGAGAAGACAAAAGGTCTAGCACAGAGCTTATCAGCAAATGGCAGGCATTTTAAGCCATCTAGCAAAGAAAAAAAACATGTTGTGCATGTAAGAGAAGGAAATCCCTAATTGGAAACACAATTGTCTCATAAGGAAGGCTCCAAAATCAACAGGCACTCCAATTTATATGGTGTTTTATCATGCCAAATAGCCCCCAAGAGCTTTGCAAGATGAGACTCTAATAAGGCTTATAAAACTAGCCCTCTATAATACAGGCTAGAGCAGGGAGGGGGGGAGTAAAAGGCCTGTAAGCATGTGAATTGTAACAGAAATGTAAGCCTGTCAAATCTTCAGCTAATAGAGGCTCAAGGAGGCTCAGAAGGGATCTGCTATAGTCTCAAGTGCAGAGGTTCATGGGGAACAGGTAGAGCAGCTGGGATCCAGCCACCCAGAGTGGGCAGCCAGGGCAGGCTCTGATGTGAGAGCAGGTAGCACTCTCAGCTCTGTGACATTCCACTGTCTGGATCAGAGCCACACGTGCACGACACATTCTCAGTCCATAGAGCCCAACTTTGGTGGCTCAGCTCAGAAGACACCCCTCAAGTGGAGAGTGAAGGTCTCCCGCCTCCCCAACACCAGACTTCCTTGTGGTTTCTAAAAATAAACTGTGTGCCTTCATCATACACACCAAGAGATTTCACATTTTCAGGCTCTTTTATTTCCTCTTTCCCTCTCCACCCACATAAGAGAGAGGCTGAAGGAAAAACAGAGGGGACATTTTTAGTCTAGCCTTTATGGTGTATCTGGAAGACAACGAGATACTGCAGCAATGAATGTGTGATAAGGAACATGAACAGGGTGGGGAGCATCAACTCTGAAATGTGCATGTAACATTATTTGCAGGAGCACGTCCTTTGAGTACCATCACTCCATCATCACTGTCCTACCCAATTGATAATACAAGTAAAGCAAAGCAAAACAAGACTGCATACAAGTCACACTTCATTGCACCATTCTGCAAACTACACTAAAAAACCCTCAGAGGAAAGAACCATTGCACAACTAGTTTCAAGTGTATTTTGCATTGAATACTGAGATTGTCAATACCTTGTTTCTAGCAGTTCTACAGTGGTTTAAAAATACATGAATTAGCCATGGAAAAAAACGAGACATGCATTTCTTGCAGAAAGAAACATCTCCTTCCTTTTGCAACAATGAGAACGGGTGCTTTAATTGGGTTTGCATTTTCTGGTTGATGCTATTTCGTGAGCAAGTTTGTAATGGCAGTTCTGTGCTTTGTGGTAGTGATTCAAGAAGGATGTACCATGCCCTACTGTGAAGGTGAAAGGCTGTGCATAGCCTGTTTTTTAACCAACATGTGCATATCTACCAGTCAGTTAACAGATTAAGTTACTAGTTTCAGTGTCTTTAAGATCATCTTGTTGAAGTCTAGGGGAAAAAAAAAAAAAAAACTTTAACATTTTGTGAGACTTGTAAATATGAAAATCATTGTGGTTCCAAGGCTACAAAGCATGCCCATCAAAGAGGGAAATACATGTAATTTAGGAGCCACATGTCAGGGCCTCAAGTGCATCAACCGCCTCTGCAATCTTCCATACACACGCCTTTAGGACTCCCCCCACAGCTCAAGACTCACCTCCAAATGTTGGCAGAGACTATGACCAGCCTATGGAGGCAGCTTGTGTCCTGCAGGCTTCTGCAACACACCCCTGCCCTCCTTTCTCCAAGCCACTTCATTTTAGCCATGGATAAGGGAAAAGCTCTCTGCATAAATTCTCCAGGCAATCACAAACATCCCACTCCCGGCATAGCATTGAACTGGCACCACCTCCCCCAGCCCACGAGACCAGGAAGATTGCCTGTACTGGGACAAGCAGCTCGACACCCAGAGGGACTACTGGGAGTGCATGTCCTCCCCCAGTGCCATGAAAGACCCACAGTGAGCCTCCAGAAGACATAGCAACCAATTACCCAAAGGATAGCATTACACACACTTCTCAGCACTTGTACCTTCCTGATCCTGACCTGCTGGTTTAACTTCCCAGCTTGACCTTGGACCTGCTTTGGCACCACGGACTTGGCTAGTGATTTCAGGGCTGTGGCTGGCCCTGGTTGTTGTCACCAGACCTGCTCTGCTCTTCTTGCTGGGTTACCGTGGGACTGCACTGCCTGTCAGCAAGGCCACAGCCTCTGCTTGCCCTGCCGTCACTCTTGGCTCCCTGCTCACTCCTTGCTGCTCCCTGACAACATGAGCCTGCAATCATACCTGGAGTTAGTAACCCCAGTGCTCCGGAGGAACAGAAGCAGCCAGACAGGCAAGTAACTGGCCTAAGTAGGAGACCAGCTTCCTCTGAAAAATACAACTCGGGTATGACTAATGCACCAGAAAGCTCATGTCTCAAGTAATTCCCTGCTCAAGACTTTATCAATAATGCAAAATTGGATTGTGGAATACAAACCCCCTGAAACTTAATAAAAGAACTAGCTTAAGCACCACATTAACATCATTGAAATTGATGAGTAAGGAAGGACAGTTCCAAACAAATTACACCTCAGAGCTGGATAAGACCTATCTCCAGGAGACTGGATGAAAGACAAGAAGCTCAGAGTAGCTGTTCTCACATCCAAAGTGAAGAGACACTGAGTGGAAAACAATGGATGTAAGAATTAAGCACACTTTCCAACCAGATACTTCAGAACTGAAGGGTTATAAATTGAGGGGGAGGTCTGCCTACTGCTTTTTTAGACATTCCAGTACTTGGCAAAAATTCATCCAGACAAAGGAGTGGGGACGTTGGTAATATGCTTGCATTGTGAAAGTCACTGAAAGGACCACAAATCTGGGTGTCTTACACAGAACTCAGTTTCCCCTCACATCTGTAGATGCCTGTGCTGAAGTCTTTCTGCCCAAATGCCCCAGACCTGTCCCAGCACAGGCACATGCTCAGTGTTGTCCTGAAGGCAGCAGTAGGGTCAGCCACAACCCAGCACACTGACTCCAAGGAGACTTAGTTTGGCCCTGGTACAGGCAACGTGGCTACACAAGAACAGACTGTGAGGTAAACTGGACAAAATCAGCAGTGTACAAAACCAGAGGCCGCAGATGTGTGGGTTGAGAGAATGGCGAAAGACACTGGGTACCGGTCAAACTGGAGCCAGGACTTTTGGCGGTAATGTATCAAACTGTGGATGGTGCAGAAGGGAAGAAAAGTTAGAGGCAAACCTACAAAAAGCTGAGACTCTTAAATAAACACACACCACTAATTTATGTAGACTGTGCAAGCAGTGAACTGCAGAGGTAAAGCCTGCAAACCACATCCCAAGACCTGCCAACCAAAACCCCAGTTTCTCAGGCTCATGGATGGAGCCTGATCCATCCACATCCTGATCTGGATCCTGATCCTCATCTCTGGATTAAGGCTGTGCTGGATTCTCCATTACCATTTCAGTGAGAGGCTTTGTCAGTGAGTACCACCTCCCCGGCTAGCTGAAGACCAGGACTGGTGTTTGGGTTGCTTGTCCCACACAGGACCCATCCTGTGCCATGCTTCCCACTCACAGTGCCTCTTCTGAGGTTGTACAACTATTCTGCAGTGTCCTCGGAAGGCATCAGCACTTCACATCACGTAAGTTCCACCCACCCTGAATTCAGGACCCACAATTTACATGCAGCAGGCTCCTACAGACCGAGCACCACACGAGCCTGCCAGGAGAAATCAGCCCCATACGTCTCCCCCAGCGCTAACACAAGCTAACAGGATATTATGGACGAGCCCAGTTCTCAAAAACACTTTATACATTGCAATCCAGGGTGAGAATGTTGAGTTTGGAGCCAGGCTCCACCCCAGCTCTGAGTACCAACTACAGGGAGATAGCAGAAATAAGAGTAATGCAATTTCAATATCCTCACAGAGGTAAATGCGTTCAGTTGCCTCAAGGCCTCTGTAATCATTAATTATTAACTTAATGTCTGTCTTCCCTGAGGTATCCGTTATCCTGTGTATTAATGGCCCTTCCAATAAGGCAGGGGGTAAACAGTTTGCAGATTACCTGATAGTATTAATGAAAATTTGCAAATTGATTTGGTTGGATTAGAAAGTGCTTGGCAGTTAACTGATCTCAGAATTTGGAAAAACAGTGGAGTATAATGAAAGATGTTTTCTTTCCTCTCAGCTTTATCTGCTCAGAAAAGAAGTGGAGCCAGGCACGTCAGTGCTGGCTGTTCTTTTGGATGCTTCTCTTTCCTGTCTCCCATCCAAAGTGTAATTAAGGAAAGCCTCAGGCAGAAAACTCAGTTGTAGCAAGAGGTAGCATTAATGCTGCCATGTTCTAAATGCCCCTTCACAAAAGTAAGTCAATCTTATTCCTAAAACCCAGACATTTTCTCCAGGCTTCTGTATTTTCACTGCCAAGCTATGGGATAGGCCTGAGGGGTCAGATTCACAAAAGGATTTTAGTAAACAAACTCCAATCCAGTCTAACACTGAGATCCTCAGAGCTGCCTGCCTAATCCTTTAAATATCTCCAGATCCACAAACACGGAGATAAGGTGACAGGCTGAGTGTACAGACATTTACAATTTGTACTTCCTTCTTGCATAAGCTGCTGCTCAGCTTATTTTCTGACTCCCAGAAAGCTGCTTTTATAACCCTCTGAAACATCTCATTTAACCGAAGGAGTATTTGTTCATTAGCATTACTTGCAGCAGGATGCACATGTCAGCGTGGGAGTTCAATCCCCGAGGATATGACAAGACAATTCATACTGCAACACAGGGACTCTAGAGATGCTTCTGTTCTGAGTTCACAGCTCAGCTCTCACCCCAGTTCCACTGGCTGCCACCACCCTGGTCAAAGTATCATGGACAGTTTACAAGAAGGACAACCACATCTGCAGGCTGTTCAAGATAAGACTGGCCAGTATTAAAAACCAGCATCTCTCCCTTCAAAAGATAAGGCAAGCCTGAGCAGACTACCATTACTATTTTTCATCCAGAATACCATATGTTTTTCATAGCAGCACACACAACAAGCAGCAGTCACATTTCCAATCTGCCATGCACTTTGCTGGGCCCCTTGTGCTCGAAGAGAGATCTGTATTCTCTGATCCTATCTGAATGTCAGGGAGTGATTTAAAGTGAGACCAAGTACCAGTCTTTTCTTGATAGAGTTTTGGATACATTGCAGTTTGCTGTTTAGTCGGGTAGCATCTGTTTTTCAAGCAGAGGAACATGATACTGCTCTTTCATGTAAATTTATGAAAGAAGTTATGATTTTATCCTATATCCTAATAAGGATTCAAACTCAGTTCTTAAAAGGAGAACCTTGTTTGTGCTGGAGTTTTGTGCCTGTTATTTTATCATAATTTAAAATCAAACTAGTCAGACACCAAATTATTTCCTGCTGAGAAATGTGCAAAAGCTCCCTTTATTCCTATATCGTCTTTACCGCGGGCATCTTGTATTTATAGAGTGTATATAGAGAACTTAACATCCATGTTTTCTCCTTTTAAAGTCTCTCCTTTGATCTAGTCATCCATCCAGGAGATAGCTTTGATCCTTGCAGTTTTGCTAATTCCAAATATGCAATTATGCTTATCTAGTCCTGGAGGATCTGAATGTTTCAAGCTGTCCCTCATCCACTGCCAGTTTACCAATACACCACAGCTCTAATCAAAAATAACTTGTTCTTGCCCAGAGCACTACAGGCTGCAGACTGCTCATCTGCCATTCTGAAAAACCCAAGAGAGCCTGTTTCTCCCTGCCTGGCCACATCACAGGATAACAGGTCTCTTTACAGGAAGCAAGATGGAGAACAGGCTGACCTACTGCCTGTGATAAAAGAGCATCTCATCGTGCTGAAAACTGAGGCTGGTGAGCAAGTAGGAAGCACTGGTCACGGTGAGGAACAGAGCTCTGGGCTCTCAGTCAGCCGCACCAGCTGGAAGCCTGTTAGGTCACCTGGTTATGCTGTCTTTCCCTCTCTTTTCCACCACTTTTCAGTCAGCTAAAAGTCACTGCTGACAGAGATGGCATTTGATGCCAGGAACCAGGGGGTATATGAGAAACTGGACATCACGGCCCATGAAGTAACTGAAGTTAGTAGGGAAGGCAGCAAAAATGGCACAGGGACCAATTCTCCAAAAAGACAACCATATTCCCCCTCCCATCAACCACAAGGAGAGTGGGCTGAGACTCTGATTCCAGGACTGTTTATTGCTTGTTTTTAAATATCTTCTCTCTTACAATGTCATTATGTCACAGGAATATAGACTGGTTATCTAAAATGTCATGACCTCTCCTCAAGGGAGCAGGGAAGGAGGACGAAGAGGAGGAATGCCATTATTTCATGAAGGGATCTGAAGTAGTAGGGGATTTCCTTCCAGATTCCAGAGGATTGAAACTAATTGAGATGCATCATCCTAATGTTTCTTTGCTCAGTATTTTGACACCACAGTACTGCTTACCTGCAACTGATCTGATGGAAGATGTGACCACAGCCATGTTCCCTCTACTACTAACATCTTGTTTGCCATTCCCCATTCTTGTACTCCGAAAGAAATGACAATGTTTTCTAACATGTTAAGGAATGTCAGGAAAAAATAAAAAAGGAAGAAGATAAGACAGTCTGAAGAGACAACAAGTGGCAACAACTACAGTACAGCATTTAAATAATTTTCTTCTTACACGAGCCCAGACAAGCCTGCTGGAGGTGCAGATTTCTCCCACTGAAAGATAAGTGCAGGTTCCCTTCCCTCCCTTTATAAAGGCTAATACTTCTGTTCTTGCAAATTGAAGGTCAAAGTGGTTGTTTCTGTGCAAAAACTTCTCCTACCAACAGCACAAGGAAGAAAAATTACCTACTGTAGCTTAGCACCACCCTGGCACTACCAGCAGCTTTTCAAGTGGCAGATTACACGTGGAAGGCAGGGAGACGAGCTGCTAAATCACCCTCTTCTATCCAGCAACCCCATCAGCAGCAAGGCAAAGCACATTTTTCATGCTTTGCTTCAAACAAGACTGACAACACCAGAGCAACCCCGACAACACCTTATATTTAATAAGTCAGCTAAGAGATTAAAAAGGACTTTATTTTGCCAGTCTGCCCTAATGAGAACTACTTTTCAGGAGCTCTCAGTAGTTCAGACAGGTACGTGACTGAGGTTAAGTGTCTGCCTTCACAGAGTGAATCCTGATGCCACAACGGGGTGCAAAAAAGAGGCTTGCAGCTGGGAAAAGACAACCGTTACATGACGCTTTGTGCACAATCGTGTTACACTGCTCTAGTGAAAACCCTTCAGGAAAGTGACAGCAGTGGAAAATTCAAGTAGGTGGCTGGCAGTGGAGCTTTTATGGAGTCTGCTTTCCTTGCGATACTGCAAAGCTCTCATGCAGACAGTTTGCTTCCTACAGAACATCAGTGGCCACCATTACCTGAAGTTTCAGGCAAGGTCACTCAAATCTCTCAGCAGAGTTGTGTTTTGTAGACTGACTCACCACTTCAAAGCTGTAGCCTTCTGAACTAGCTTTTCCAACCTGAATTACTTGCCTGATATTTGATAAAGCTCAGTGGACTCCCTTTCTTTGTAACACAGAACCTCTAAAATTAATTCTTCTTTTTATTACAGAAATTCCCATGTAGTCCTCCTCCAGAAAAGCTTAACACTGTTTATGCTGCAATGGGGCTTCCTGCCCCAACAGATTTTAGAGTATCAGTCCTAGATATGAGATATGCCTGCTGCATGTTTCTCAGCTTTACATATCAGTGTTTTGCCTGAAAGAGGCAGGTTAATCATAATATTTTTTTGTAAATTTGGCAGGGGAGGGGTGGTGTAAGTTTAAGATACCAAAATCATTAAGCACATAGGAAAGACTTTTGGTAAAGTTTTAAAAAACAGACCTAGTAAGAAAGTTTCACTTTTTGTGTTACTGCCAGTTCAAAAATTCCCACTATTGTCTCAATAGTTGTACCTGCAGTTTCAAAAATATTTGTTCTACTGTAACAGCTGCTTACAGTAACTACTGTAACTAGGTGAGAGCAGATATATCCCAGACTGCTAAAAAGTAGGTTCATCTTACTTGAAGAAAGATGACTCACTAGGTGATTCTACACACATTGAACTGAAATTTATTTAAAACTTGGAATTAGAGTACCTCACTTTTCTGTACTTGAAACATTTGTCTGCACAGGTGGTGCACATTTGGTGGCATGGGGTGAAAACAGAGAAAATTGGTGTATATAGAAGTCATGCATCTTGGAAAGAAAAGAGGAAGGAAAAGAAGGAAAGAATGGGATAAAAGGTACCATGGGAATACAAACTGTTCAAACCTAATTCCTTTGCATAGAATAAGCATCAGACATGTAATATGGTCCTAACCAAATGCAAGCACTTAACACACTCCATCTGCACAAGCAGCAAACAATTCAAGGTATTTTGGATGATAGATGTAGGACTGGCATGTGTTTATCACTTAACTAGTTGGAGATTTGATCATCAGATAAGCAAGAAGACTGTTAAAAAGCATCTGCCTTACAGCACAGAAATTTAGCAGCTCATACACTGGAACATGCCCAGATTCAAAAACTGCTGCATTTGATTTTTGTGCCTGTTTTACCCTTAAAAGATAGATGGCTCAAAGTCACTTGACATTTGTACTAGGAAGCCAGAGCAAACAGACAAAGCTGGATAAGGGCTTCTCTGCTATGTGTGCTAACAAAGAAATGGACAAACATGTCAAGCCAAAAGCCAGAAGCTCTGGGAAGCACGTTCGGCAAGGCTGCAGCTCTTAATAGATCCAGGGAAAGAGGCTGTAAGGTTTCACTGTGATGTGCAGCACTAGAAGGGGAGGTAATTATCATGGTAAGCAGCTGCAGTTGGCATTGGTTGTTTAAGACACATCCTATGCTTGAGGGATGGCTCTGGAGGAAAAGCAAGGTACCGTAATAGAGGGAAAACTGGAAACTTGGCCTTCAACAGCATCTAACTGCCTTATGAAGATGTGACATGATCTACACAGCTGCTGCATGCACAGTTACCCTCCCACCAAATCAGCAGCCACCAAACTTGATTAGACTGCAGAGCGGGATAGCATGGGGTTTATATTACAGATCAGAGATTTCTCACAGCTTTTTTAAAAATGCAGTCTGACCTCTGTTCTAAAGCACTTTAGGGAATCTTTGTCCCAGAGCTTGAGAAAAAGGTAGCGCTATAAATTAAAATTGCATTAGTAGTTTCTTTGGTGGTCTGCAGAGCAGGGAATTTTTTTTGCATTTATAAAAAGTTATACCCCAAAATTATATGCAGTGCTTTAGCATGGAAACACAGATCCACTAAAAATGAAAAAATAAAATGTAAGCACTGTATTGCTCAACAGAGAGGAAATGGCATTACTGAAAGACCTAGCACATTAATTGCTGTTTCTAGCATTCTTGTAATCCTGTATATCTTTGTGATATCTACATAAAAGCATAACTCCCTCATTTTTTCTGAAATAATTCTTTCTATGCAGTTTCATATATACAAAATATACAAAATTTGGACACTTTTACTTGCAGTTGGCAATATTTCCAGGTGATTTCTTGTTAGTGCTTAGAGAACTTTGATCCACTTTTAGATAAAAATCGAGTTATATGCCACACATTGGTTTTATACTTAAAGGGTAGTCTGAAATTAATCCATAGACATACTGTTTTATTACTTTTGCACTGTATTTCCTGCTTTAATGCTACATTTTTTTTGATGGAAGGTAGCAATCATTTAAACATTAAGAACAGTCATCTTGGGGACACAGTTGTCAGATTTAAGGATCAGAAATTATATAGGCAGCTATAAAAGGATAGGAAGTGAATAGATCAGTATTACGAGGTCCAGTAATTCTTTGAAATATTAAAATGAAATGGGAGAACTGTTTGCAAGAACAACTTGATGATTTAAGTTATGCAGCAACTCCAGGGGCAGGTAAGAAAGCAGCTAGCAACCTCTGTACAGTGTCCTGAAAGAGTTAAGGATATCTTTATCAAAAAGGTTTTCACTCTGAAGCAAGGGCAGGCTAAGTAGGACTTGCAGTGTGATCCCGTTCTGAAGGCTGGAAAACAGAAAGCCTTGACAATTTTAGTGCACAGAACAGCACTGGCAGCCACTTCATCTGTAGGAGAATCACTGGGAGCGTTTATAGACAACAGATCTCTAACATTACACAACCCCTTTAGAAGGTCCTGTCAGCACCCTCCAGATCACTATTTACATGCAGAAAGTGAGAAAATCATCACGGAATTAACCTTCCATCACACAGACAGTTAAGCATGTTTATGAGCAAAGCCCTGAGCGTGTAGTAACATACTGCTTTGTGATATCAATCCTAAAACAATCTGGCATTGTTTGGAAGCTTTTGGTCAATGACTTTTTGGTGCTTATTTCACATGTAGAGGAGGAAGGAATGTCCTGGCACATCAACTAGAACACAGGTTCCCATAAGGATGTGTTTGAAAGCAAGCCCCAGATGCAGCAATCCTGACGGTTTGAAGATCTACTCAGAATTCACATTAATTCAGGAAGAGGCACACAGCTCACATGAAAATGCAACAAGTCAGAGTAAACTGAAGCTCAGCTAAAAAAGCTACACATAGGGTAGGACAAAGTTGGGTATCCTATTCCGCTCTGAATTTCAACCAGGTACATACGAGTGTCACTTGTTCTGTGGGAGAAGTGATCTAAATCATGTTATTCATCCCATCTGTCTCTAAGTATGCAGTAGAGGTGAGTTAAACTCTTAATCCAAGATGACTTTAAGCATTTCACTGGGGTTTCAAAAATCAGCCTGTAGACCTGAGCATTTCAGATGGGTCCAAAAAGCAGTTACTTTGTTTAGTGACTTTTCTAGGACACAGACATTTAAGGTTGCAGCATGAAAGTTTGGAACCTTTTTTGGTGGTTCTTTGAACATGACAAAGCAATTCCCCCTCACTATGCAAATCCAAATCACCAATCCAGATTTCTCTCCCAGTTCCATTTGAGGATAAATCTAGCTAGAAGCCCCCTTTTATCTGCTTTTAATATGTAACTTTCTATTGAAAAACAAACAAACAAACATCCTACTAGTAAGATTATTTGATTAATGAAAAAAACAACTGGTTTTGGTTCATTTTCCCAGTTCTATTATTTCTCAACATTTTGTTGACAAACCATAGCAGCATTTTGACTGATAAGAAGCTAAACAAACTTTCAGCTCAGAGCACTCCTAAATGAGGAGGAAATGTCCCAACCTGCTTCATCTGTACCAGGTAAGAGTACACTGGTAGGTGGAGATCACTCTAAGCAACACATTTCTAGAGAAACAATCATCCTGGTTATTCCACTGAAATACAAAGTCCGGATCATTCACCTCCTCTGCTTAGGCATATTGTCTTTCAGTGCTCAAGAATCTTGGGGACATCTGAGATTCAAACTGGAAGCCTCTGATTTCACAGTTTTGTCAATGACTTGGTCTGCTTCTCAGTAGTGGTATTAGCTCAGGCCATATTTAAGCCACCATTAGCAATTCAAAGTATCTCAATTCAAAGAAAGGATGTAATCCTTACAGGGAGTGAATACCTTCCTTTCCTTTCCTACGTTTTCTAGCAGCAAAATGCTAGAACCCTAAATTAGCAAAATCAGGGCAAAGTATGGAAGGTTCTCATGGGAGAGAGGTTAACACACTTGTTTTGGATTTCAGCTAAGAGCTTTCAACACCAGGGTAACCTCAGTGCCTGTACTTTCTTTGTAGTGAAGACAGCAACTATACCTGAACAACTAGCTTACAGTAATAACTCTCCTCACACATTGCATAATGAGGTCCCATCTATAGCCCCAGAAGTTGTTTAAGCCTCAAAAGTGACTTATTCCAGGCTATCAGCCAAGTGAATGCTTAAGTAGAATATATGTAGCTATGATCTTCACAGGCTGGTATTCATCTTGTCTCAGAAATTGTTTAGGGCAGAGAGGTTAAGAAGAATAGAGTGCAGGTTTAAAAAAGATTTGTTTCTAAGAGACACTTCACTAGATTCATTCAATTTAGTGAAGAAACTAAGGTTAGGAGAATGCCTTTTAGAAACTATTGTCTCATAGTAATTTAATATATAGGTTTTCAAAAGGAGACAGCAGTTAAGAAATGTTGCAGTTCAGTTAGATAAGAAGCTATCTCATTAGTATGGATTAGATCTAAACACCTTAAGAATAGCTGTCAGCCTCCTTACAAGGCAAATCCTATAACCCCTTCCTTTTAGACTCTACAAGCCAAGCTACCCAGAGATTTTAAGGGGTCCTGTCATGTCACAGACTTACTGACTAGTCTAAAAATACCCCTGAAAGTAAGGGGAACCAATCTAGATAAGGCAGTTAGATCTAGTTTTAAGAAAATTCACTGATCAGACAGGCATCACTCTCAAATTGTGTTATGCGGCACAGTATCTCCTATTAGAAAGGGAAGGAATCTTCAGAAAGACAGAAGAGAGTAAAACTCCTAGCTCTGAGCCCGGACACAGCCCACACACCTCTCTCCCTAGGCAAAGAACCAAGAGAGCTGCTGCTTGAGGTTTTTATAACAGCATGAGGCCAGTTAATTTGGTTTTATCTGCAGCAGGTGGGTGTTTCCAACACTGTCGGCATCTGCTCAGACAATTAATGTGACCTTATGTGTAAAGGTAATGGTGTAACTGCAAGCAGACTGGATTTCTCCAAAATACCTACAACAGATGATAATGAAGATGGAACAGCTTTTTTTTAATGCTGTTTTCAATGTATTTGCTTCAATGCGCAGGTGTTTTCACTCACTCATGTTTATTTCAACGAGATTCCAGATTTGGGATAATGAAGGGGGAAAACTGGGAGCCAGGAAGGAATGGGATTGTTGTTCCTCAAACAGGGTTCATTACCAGGTGTGCAAAAGCCAATCTTACACACAGAGCTGAGGTATCAGTTTATTCCATGTTTGTACAAAGAAGAGTGCTAGGTGGTAATTCCACAAAGCTAGCACACCACACCACAGAACTTCAATGCATTTATATAATTCAGACTACATGAATACACATTTACTCTAATGACCAGTGGTTAGTTGCTTATCACTTCCATCCCTCATTGGTTAGTAAAGTTTCTCATCTCCATTTAAAGTTACAGCGTGTTTTCTGCACAAGCTCAAAGGGTGAGGCTCTTTATTCAGGCAAGGGTCTTCAGAGCAGGGGCATGATTTTTACTATTATAATAAGGATAGTTCCTCCAAAGGACACCCTAATTAAGCTGATGTACGGTATACAATTTTAATGAGCTTCCATATTTCAGGATCATCATCTTCTTCAAGGACAGTAGCTCCTGATTAGAAGTTCCTCACTAAATCATTGCTGATGATTTAAAGAACAGACTGACTTAAGTGATACATCCTGTATGTCCATGTATTTGAGGAGAAACATTTGTACAAACTACAATTCCCTACTTTGAGACTATCTAGGGAACTTAAATTCATCTAGATAAGTCCCATCTTTTCCACAGTTTGTTCACCCATACATGGGCAGCATGTCCATGTAGAATGGATGAGTACACAGAGGTATATAAACACAATTATTATTGTAACTAAAATTCCTAAGAGTTTCTTTACCCATAGACTAAAACCAAGGAACCAGAAAGTTAATCATCTGAATGATTCTTTGATTCCATAAGAAGTATTATCCTTTTGTATCTTGTGAAGCATTTTAGGCTGTTTCCAAATTTCATTTAAATCAGTGGAAACCCTTCCACTTTGATCAACATATACACAGCAGCTTGTATTTAAAACTGTGCATACTCCTCCTTGAGAGGTCAGCATCATATCAAGAGCCATTCTATTTTGTAAAACCATTTTAGCTAACTCAGACACTTCTTCCAGGGCCTTTATAGCATTGTAAGTCTCATTTCCAATTTTCTCAATTGTGGCCAAAATATTTACGATGGCTTTTTCCAATTCACTGACTCCTAACCATGGTAGAAACCATCTGGCCAAAGAATGAAAAGCTGTTGGTCATCCTATAAGAATATTGGCTCTTTTTTGTCTCTTTAGGAATGATGTTAGCCAAATTTGGTTATTTCCACTAAATATCTCCATGATTGTTATATTTGGAACAGTTGCACCTAAAGTGCATATTCCTGCCCAGTTCCCTGGTAAAATCTTTCTGGCTCATTTGCCAGTACCATCCTTTACCTTCTGGAACTGGCCAGACAATACTGGGCAAACCAACATTTCCTCTTTTCACTATCGTTATTGTATGATTACAGCTAGTGTAATTTCCCACAAAAGTACTGTTTTCCAACAAGCAATTTATCCTATCTATCCCCTTCAGGGGGGAACATCTCTGAAAACATAACTCGTAACTCTCATATGGAGGTGGATTTTCTACTTCCCATTTCCAAGATTCTAAAGAATCTACTTTAAAAGAAGTATATCTCCACAGATTTTGCCATGACATATTTGCAGGAATGGGTATTCCTTTTAAAGGAATCCCCTTTTGTCCATGTTCTGGAAAATTAGTACAAACCCATCATTCAGATCAGTTTGTAATTGTAACGGTCCTGTGAATCAGACTGAAATGTAAATTCCGATCCCACAGATTTCCTGGTTCCTGCTGAGTCAGAAAAATTAGCATACAATACTGTATCACCCAAACTAATCCTACTTTCTTCTTGATAGACATTTCTAACCATATATTTCACAAAAGGAATCATTATAATGAATAATATATAAAACAGAGAAGTCAATCGTTGACTACAATCTAAATCAGAATACGACTTAATGGATTCCCAGCTACAATTTGTTGGATTCTCAAAATCTTCAGCTTCAAAGGTTGGATTTCCTCAGATATCCACTATTCCTTTGGAGCTTCCTTCACTCTGGCGTAGTGTATCCAAGAGTCTATCCCTTTTACTTTAACAACAGTATGAGTAACTAACAGTACCAGATAAGGCCCTTTCCAGTGTTCCTTTGAGGGCTCATCCGTCCAGGTCTGGATGTAGACTCTGTCACCTGGCTGGAAGTTATGTTCTGGTGTATCTAAAGGTATAGGTGATCTCTATAGGTTCTGTGGGAAAGGAAGAGAGAACACGTCCCAAAGACAATGTATGTCCAGCTAGTGAATGACCTCCTATTACATGCATTTGACTGTCTTCGCCAGTTAAGTCATTTAATGGGTATGGCTTACCATACAGTATTTCAAAAGGACTTCTCTTCCTTTTCTGACCCTGGGGGAAAACTGAATTCTCATTAACGCTATTGGCAGTACATCTATCCATTTCATCTGAGTTTCCTGACACAATTTCGAAATTTGTCTTTTTAATGTTTGATTCATTCTTTCCACTCGACTGGGGCTGCCAGGGATTATGTAAAACCCATTTAATTTGTAGGAATTTAGCAACTCCTTGTACCATTTCAGCTATAAAATGGGGCTTATTATCCGATGATATCCTTTCCAGAACACCAAATCTAGGAATCACTACTTTTAATAGTACTCTAATTGCTTTTCTCCAGCTTTGTGGGTACGACACAGAAAAGCTTCCAGCCATCCTGAGAAAACATCTACAAGTACTACATTTTGGTAACTTAGAAAAATCTATTTGCCAGTATTCCCCAGGGGTTTGACCTCATTCAGCTTCTCCCAGTGGAGGTGTCTTTTGGATCTTTAGATTATTTTTACAACCTTGCTGACATTGCTGCACAATTATATTGGCTAATTTTTATAATTTTGGTCCTATAGCATATTGTCTGACACTCACAACTAACACATATGTTCCTGTGTGAGATTTGCTGTGAGTTTTCTTCGATACTCCTCTAACCATAGTGGTGGTGATTAGTACTTGCCCATCTCTGGTTACCCACCACCTTCTTCTGATTTGGTACACTTGAGGTGTTTTGCAAGCTGGTCGTCCTTTTCAGAATAAGTCAGGGGTTGCCAGTGGACCTTTCCTGCCAGTACCAGTGACCTAATCAAAGATTCCTCCTTTGCAACTCTTTTAGCTGTTTCATCTGCCTTTCGATTTCCTTTGATTATTTCAGTGTGTCCTTTCTGATGCACTTTGCAGTTCACAATTGTAACTTATTTTGTCTCTAAAACACCTTGTAGTAACTTTAGAATCTCTGATCCATATTTAATAGGAGCTCCTTGGGAGGATAATAAATAGTCCACACTCCTTCCAGATGGCTCCATACGTGTGGACCACCCCAAATGCATACTTGGAGTCTGTATGGATGCTTACCCTTTTACCTTTAGACAGCTGCAAGGCTTGGGTTAGAGCTATAATTTCTGCCTTTTGAGAAGTATTGGTTGGGAATGACTGTGCTTTAATCTCTTTTTGAGAGGTTACCACAGCATATCCAGCCTTCTGTTCCCCTTTCATCATGAAGCTACTTCCATCCGTAAAAAGCTCAACTTCAGGATTGGTTAATGGTACATCTTTCACATCAGGTCAGCTAGAGTATACTCGCTCCATGACAGGCAGATAGTCATGCTCCAGCTCTCCTCTCTCATCTACTGGCATTAAAGTAGCAGGATTCAAAGTTGAAGACATCCTTAAAGTGACATCATCTTGTTCGATCAGCACCACCTGATACTGGGCTAGCCTGCTAGGAGAGATCCAATGATGTCCCTTTCGTTCAAGCACAGCTATCACTGCATATGGTATAAAAACTGTGGTTAGTTTCTGGGCTTCTTTAGATAACACCACCACTGCAGCTACTGCTCTCAAACATGCAGGCCATCCTTTACTTACTTCATTGCTTAGAGAAGTAAGCTGCCAACTTTTTCCAGTCTCCTAGAGTCTGGGTCAGGAATCCCAATGCTACACGTTGTCTCTTGTGGACATATAACATAAAGGGTTTACTCAAGTCTGGCAGACTTAGAGCAGGAGCTCTCATTACTTCAGTCTTGATGGAATCAAATTCTTTCCAGCACTCTGGTGTCCATTCCAGAGTTTCTCCAGGCCCTTTGATAGCCTCATATAATGGTTTGGGGATCAGGCTAAAATTTGGTATCCAGAGTCTGCACCATCCAGCCACTCCCAAGAACCGCTGCAGTTCTTTCCTAGATCAGAGGGGAGCTATTTGACAAATAGCTTCATTCTGCACCCAATTCTCTTTTTCCCTGGGATATTTTGAATCCCAGGTAAATCACTGTAGTCTGAGCTATCTGGGCCTTTTTCTGGGAGACGTGATATCCAGCTAGCCCCAGGAAATTAAGTAAATCAGTTGCAGCAATTTTGCATTCCTGTTCAGTTCTGGTTCCCTAAAGTGTAACATCCACATACTACACCAGCACGATAGAGGGATTCTTACCTTGCCATTCTTCCAATTCTGTGGCAAGAACATTACCAAACAGGGTCGGGCTATTCTGGAATCCTTGAGGCAGCACAGTCCAGCAAAATTGTACTTTCCTAATGGTAGTAGGACTCTCCCATTCAAAGGTGAAGATCTTCTGGCTTTCCCCTTCCAGAGGGATGCAAAAAAACGCATCTTTTAAGTCCAGCACTGTAAAATACATGCTATGTTCAGGTATCGTAGACAGTAGAGCATAGGGATTAGATACTACAGGATGAACATCTACAGTGATCTTGTTAATGTCCCTTAAATCTTGCACCAGTCTATATTCTTGAATTTGAGGTTTCCCTACCAGTAGAACAGGGGTGTTATACTCTGACTGACATTCCTGTAGTAACCCATATTGCACAAAGGTATTAAATAGTGGTTCTAACCCCACTCTAGCCTCTAATTTCATGGGATACTGCTTTTTCCTTATTGGCTGTGATCCCAATTTTAATTCCACCTTTACTGGAGTAGTGTTTTTTGTTCGTCCAGGTTTCTTGGAGGCCCATACCAGGGGTATTACAGCATCCAAAATTTCTTCTGGGATTCTGGTCTCTTCCTGCTTCTTTTCAGTCAACAGACACAACTGAGCTTTCCACATTGTCTCCTCAGGCGTGTAGCTGAATAGACTCATCAGAAAATGTCAGCTGCACTTTCAATTTACATAAAAGATCTCCCAACAATGGGAGGAGGCATGCTGACATGTATAGAAATTCACAAGTTAATACGGTACCTCCAATTGTACATTCCACATATTTTTAAAAAGGCCTTAAAGCTTGTTTTCCCATGTATGACCACAACAATTGGCATATGTGTTTTACTTAAAGGTTCCCTGCAACTAGTTACTACCAAATGGGTTGCCCCACTGTCTACTAGAAAATCAACAGTTTAATTCCCCAGCTTGACTGGAACCAGGGAGTCAGCTGAGGAAATTTTAATATTTTCCCCTGGTCCCTGTCAATCTCAACCTAAGGCTCTTAGTATGATCAGATCTGCCTCAGGTGCTGGCCCGTCTTGGTCCATTGTCCTTTTTTGTAATCTTTCCCTCTTTGGGCACTCATTTTTCCAGTGACACTCTTCTTTACAGTAGGCACACTGATTTTGTCCTAACAGCCCACAGACAATGGGATTATTTGCATAGCCTCTTCCCCTACCATTACTACAACCACTTCTGAACTCTCTACCCCTTCTCACTGAACTCTCAGTAATTGCTGCTGCCAACAAGGTAGCCTGCAATTTTCTATCTTTCTGCTTCTTCGTCTTTCCTTTTTCTTGACTTCATCTCCAGTATTATAAACTATTTCCATTAGTTGTGAAATCGACATTCCTCCGGCGCCATCTACCTTTTGTAGATTTTGCCTGATATCTGAAGCAGATTGTCCAATGAATAACATATTAAACATTCTCCTATTTGCTTCATCTTTTGGATTCAAATCTGTCCATTGTCTAGCAACATTACACAGCCTTTCATAAAATGCTAATGGATTTTCTTCAATTCCTTGTCTTACTTCATATAACTTTGACACATTTTTAGGTTTTGGAACTCCATGTTGAACCCCATATGAAATTAACCGCTATACTGTTTAAGCATATTTTTCCCTGCACTGATATTTGGATCCCACTCCAGATCTGTCTTGGGCATGTGTCTGGCAGGGTCATCATTAGAATTAGTATTCATTTTCCTGCCTAGCCTTTTCTAACATCAAGCGCTTCCTTCCCACCGTAAATAAAGTATTTAACATTGCCTGAAGATCTCCCCAATTAGGATTATGAGTTAATATTATAGTTTCTAGCAATTGATACTTTTTTGGTGGATTTTTATGGTAAGGTCCTATTGGAAGTTTCCAACTCAACAAATCCAAGGTAGTAAAAGGTACCTGTACAAACACAGGCATTCCTTCTACCCCAGTACCTTGTTGGAGGTGTGCTTGTGCAGCTGGATGCTGTCCTCTGGTTCTTCCTGAGACTGGACTCAAAGTGTCCTTCCCTTCTTTCTGGGAAGATCCCTTTTCCTCACTACTGCTCTCACTTGCTGTTTCCACTTTCCTGACTCCTGATACCAACAGCTGCATGTCCTCTGGCTCCTGGCTCCTCTGGTCCTTTAAATCCTTTAATACACCCTTTACCTATATCACGTGCTGAGCAACTGCTTTTTCTTTCCTTGCTCACTTTCAGCTAACACATATATACCATTAGTATCATTATCTAACAATTTATCATTTTCCTTATTTCATTATTATTTCGCAACATGAAAAATAAATCAACATACAGAACTTCATCCCACTTATCCATCCTTCTACAGAACAACATCAATTGTAAAATAGTATTATAATTCAAGGTTGCATATTCTGGCCACCTTTCACCAATCATCAAGCTTATACATCAGCCACCACTGTCTACAGTATCTTAGTAATTTTTCTTTTGTCAGGGGATCCCCTCCAAATTTATTCCAGTGATTAAGGATGCATCCTAAAGAAATACAAGGGAGTATCTCGGTGGAGGAAGCTGAACCCAAACTGAGATTATTTCCTAGGAAAAACTTCTTTAACCATGGGCTCATACATTCAGCTTTTTAGGAAGAGATCTCCCTGCTTCTCATCCCCCGCATCTATGTGTAGAATAAAATTAAACTCCTGCTGCAGTCCTTTAATGGAACCACTTATGCAGAGCAACCAGAATCCAAAATAAAATTCCTCCTCACCAATCCTCCCTTGTGTCCCTTTATCAATATCTCATAGAGGCATTGCACTGTTGGGCCACTGCTCCCCATCGGGTGTGACAAGACAATCTGGGCAAGGCTGTCAGTGCGGTCCCATCTGTGTCGCCAGAAACTGCTGTCCTTCAAACAGGGCTTGTTACCCGGTGTGCAAGAGTCAATCTCACACACAGAGCTGAGATACCAGTTTATTCCATATTTGCTCAAAAATGGGTGTTAGGTGGTAATTCCACAAAGACTGGCTTTTGCACACTGGATAACAAGCCCTGTTTGAGGAACAACGGGATGAGAAGACACAGGGACAGGCCAAGCCTGGACTTTACTGAGGGGCCTCAACAGTCTGGAGAGATGGGTCAATAGGAACCTCATGAATTCAGCAAAGCCCCTCTGCCTGGGACAGCTTAGTCACCATGTGTAAGTGCAGGCTGGGACCTGATTTTCAGGACAGCTGCCCTGCAGAGAAGGACATCGTGGTTCTGACAGCAACAACGTGAGTATGTAGTTATTTAGCTGGCGACACACAGAAGCCAAATGATAGCTCCTCAGTTCATCTTAAGTCATTTGCAAAGCCCTTCAGAAAGAAAAAGGAATTACATTTCATTGAAAGCGACGGGATAAAATATCCCAGGCAGCAATAATCTGGCATCCCCCAACATGCTCTGAGGATACACAAAACAAATAGGCCCAGAAGCAACATTTGCAGATAGGTCGGAGGTTTTGCATTTGTTTTGGCTTTGTTTTAATCCCATTTGCCTGCCCCAGGGTGCTGCAAGTGAGACAGAGATACTGTGGGAACCCATCCACTCTCCAGAGGGGGGAAGGACGCACTTAGCAATCATTAGGGTTCACGCTGTTCAGGCAGGAGCCCAAACCCCCTGGTTCCAGCACTGGCACCTAGGTGCAAGGTCTTGGGAGCAGAAGCAGCAGCAAATAGCCCATCCCTGGAGAGCTATTCTCTGCATAAACAGCTCTGCAAGTGGCAGTCACAGTCTGGCTCTGGAGACTTTTATGTCTCTGGTTTCTAATGATGACCAGTTTAATTTTTTTTTTTTTTTAACATCCTGCCTCCCTAATAAAAGTCAGCTCCAATGTGGAATTGGCTCTAAGAACTGCAGTCCCCTGATCATGAACACTCTCAAGAGATGTAGCATGGTGAACATGAAGGTTGGATTAAGGTTTAGACTGCAGCTTTCGGGAATCATACAAGTCACTAATTACACATACAGTCCTTAGCACAGCAATGTGTAATGCCACATACTACTTTAGGGAAGATTCAAAGAGATAACACAGTCTAGACAAAACTAAGAAAGTTGCCTGTGACATTAAACAGTAGAATTTCCCTCCAAGCAGAGGTTTGTCTATGCCTCCTTAGCAGGTGGCATCTTGAGGCTCAATAAAAGCCCAGAGATAACAACTCCTACACTTGCTGAACCGCAGAGGGCAAGAGCTGGGGTCTCCAGAAATCACCTTGTACCTGAATTTCCATCTGCCTTCTGAAACATGGTCTTGACTGTGGAAAGCCTAAAGAGTGCTAAATACCTCTTATAGCTAAAGATACCCCACAGCCTCCTTGGGCAGGACAAAATGCAGCATCTGTCATTATTGCTACTCAGGTATCAGAGTGAGATTAGATCTGAAATCAGGCATACCTCAGTCCCACATCGCAGGCAGCAGGGCACATTCTATATTGAATTTGTTTAGGAGTTTCTTTCATTTAACTATATTTGCTTTGAATGTATGACACCCGTACAGACCAGCTGTCAAGCACAGATTTGACAGATGTGGCTTGAAAGAACATAGGAAAGTGCGCAACAGCCTTGGGACTACTTTGTATTAAAGCAGGGAACACAGATTACCTGAGACACAAAAAAAAGTTAAACTGCCTCGGCCCTGTCTGTTCTCTATTGCTATATAAGTGCCACTTAGTATAATGAAGAAACAGAAGAGAAACTGGGAATTTGAAACCTGCAAGATTCCTGGCTGTTAAGATAACAAGCAGTTTTTTGCACATATATGCTTTTAACACAACCAACAGCAGATCTGACGGGGACAATGAAGGGTAGGCACCGATTAAATTGCACCATTTTCTTTCTGGTCACGAGTGTTACTTTGCAGGAGAACTAGTCAGAAGTGTTTCAATAAAAAGCTGTTTGCATTCAAAAATAGCCTTTTTATCAGAAGCCTTAAAGACTTTGTAAAAAAAAAAAAAGACAAAAAAGTTTAAATTTTTATAGCCTTTTTTGAAAATTTTCACGTTTTTCTGAAATTAATTTTAGAGGTCTCAAAGAATGGTCCCAAAATGAGATACCTAGGTTGTAGCAACAGTGATTCCCTAACAAGGTCAATTTTAAAAAATTTAGCTATGGTATCTATCTCATTCTCAAGAATTCAAAGCTAAAAATTTCAATTAAAATTTTGAAAAAATCTTCTCCAAGCATGCAGAAATGACAAATGAATTTGGGAAACACTTTGAAATAAACAAACAAAAAATTTGTCAAGCTTTTATTTTAGCTTTCCTTTGTTTTCCAAAAGTAGGTGTCATCTTTCAGTCAGCACCAACATATAGTATGAGATTTGTGTTCACTATACTTGCATGTGTAATGATGCTGGTATAATTTGCAGCAGATGTACATTTGGGGAGAAATTATTTTCCTCAGAATCTATTTGTGTGGGAGGATGAAGTATGGTTATAATGAAGGTGCTGTGGGAGCTGAATGACTTTGTATCTCAAGTACAGGTGCACTTGGGTGTAACTTAAACATAGTTTGCAATCTCTCTAAATGGAGCATTTATAGCCAATTACACTTGTCATTCACCTTGCAAATACGTCTATCTAATTTAACAGCATATGCAGTAAGCAGAAAAAGAAAGGATATTATATTAGCTGACAGCAGAGTAGAGGTATAGATATCAGCATATGTATATATTGCATATTTGGCAGATTTCTGATCCGAAATACAATGAATTCAAATAGTGGCCTCCAATGCCCTTATTCTCTTTGCATCAGAAGCCTCCTGTCAGATGTAATTTCCTCCAGGAAGACATGAATCTAGCTGAGACTTTCCAAAACCTGTCCAAGTGATTTGGACATTCACTTCTCATTAGTATTAACAGCAAATGGGCATGAGCATCTCCTAAACGCCTTTGGAAATCTCTAAAACATTCTTTTGTGGCTTCATGATTCTTTGGCCAACCTGCACTAGAAATGACAAATTTCACAGTTGTTTCCCTGTACTCAGATATTCATAAAGTCTATGTACCAAATGTCAAGATTTTCCCTCAGAAAGACAGATGAGACGTGGTAAAAGGGAGGAGATAGAAGAACTTTTGCTGTGTTTGGATTAAAGGACAAAGTTCACATTCCAAAACTGTCTCCTCCACAGTGGGCTGTATATACCAATTTCAGGATAATACCACATTGATTGTCATCTTGTTGTAACTGCCCTAGGCAGGCATGTCACTACGCTGGGAACAGGGATGCAGAGGAGTTCTGCATGTGTCATATGCACTGAATCACAAGCACTGCCCTGGAGAGCACTAACATGGAGGGAAGGGAAAGTGAACTACCGCCCATACACCTGGTAACAAGTCCTACAGAAGGGAACAACTATTCTTTTGAGATCCACATTTTTAGTGTTAGGCCTTAGATAATAATTAGTCCCACTTACTGTCCCAGGAAACACCCTTCCTGTCCATAAGAAGAAAATGAGAACTAAGAAAAGCAAACTCATGTGTAAACTGACAATAGATTATAATGTTCCTTTTCCCCACCATATTGAGGGCCAGAAAGAGGCTTGTAAAGGATTTCATTCGTGTTATATCCAGCTTCAACTTTTCACACCCTTAGAAGCTAGAAAGACTTTTAAGCCACTTGTCAAACCAAAAGCACTGTGAATCCTTTCAAACTGAACTGCCATCTATCCCTGTGGTTTACTTCACCATTAAGCTGGTAGTAGCTTTTCCTTACAAAGTAAGTCTTACCAACAGATATGCAAATAAGCGAGTAATATTGAGCTTTATAACTCCCTTACATGGCTTCTTGATCTGTTAACTGACATCACTTCCTTTTTTTTCCAAATGTATTTCATGCACAGATGTCTGTTTTCTATAATCTTCTCCATCTCTGCTATCTCTTGTATTTTAATAAACCACATCTCCAGATTCGGTATCTTCTTTAGCAGCCAGAGAGGGAGATATATTTGTACATTGCAGTTATTAAAATTCTAAATATCTCCCTCTCTTTATTTGATTTTAGTGAGATTCCAGGTATTTTCTCAATACCAAGAAGACTGAATTCATTGGAATGTACTCTGAAAAAAGTCTTGCATCGAAACTTTAATTTCAGTTCAAAACCCCATCAAGTTAAGGTATCCCCAGAAGATCTGGACAAGGTGAACCTTTGTTTATGAACTATTTTCATCACTAGTTTAAGATGAAATTAAAATTATTTTTTGCTTCTTAACACTGAGACAAAAAAACGCAAATAAAACTTGTCACTGTTATTTCGCTTTCACGTGTATTTTAACTCCTGACAGAATTCCTGATGGACACTTTGCTTAAGCAAGGACAAACTTAAACATTTAAATCCAACTTTTTGGGCATTATCTTCCCTGTACTAGTGGAATAAACTACTTAAAACAGAGTTCTACTTTCATAGGGACCTCTCTACCTGTCTGTCATTGATGACTTTTACACAGAGAAAGCATTATGTTAAGAGGCTCATCTCAGCAATTCCAGTATTAGTATCAAGAGAGACACCAGCAGTGATTCCTGGCTGATCCTTTGAGAAACAGCAGTGATTTGTCTCCTAGCTTTCTCTCGGCTTTCTGTGTCCCATAGTTTTGTGGACAGACACTCACTGGATATATTGCTCTAGTCACAGTTGTTTAAAGGTACATCTTGGCCAACGTGGGAGTTGGAGATGTTTATTCAAGACTGTAAAACCCAAAGTAATTTTAATTCCTCCCCTTGCAAACATACCTTCCCACTCTGAATAAGAACAGTAGATGCACATTGCAACTTCAGGGGAAGAAAGGGATTATATGGAAAACTTAAGAGCAGTGACAAAAATCAGGGCCCTTCAGGCCCATGCCAGTTGAAACCTTCCTATCACTTCCTAATGTCATCTCAGACCTGTTAGCCACAAAAAGATCAGAAGATGTATAGTTTTAACTTTCCACCCGTTCTCTTGGGGCCACAGTGGAAGAACAGCAAAATTAATGCTACAAGTTGAAGAGTCTTCAGCTACGTTGCTCAAGGGGAAGAGAGCTGGAATTAAGAGCGCCCCAGGTTTGCTGCTGTAATTCCCAGGACTTTCAAAAGCAACCAAACATCAGTTGTGTCTGCTTCTCACTGAAGAAATTAATCTGAAATCACACTTTCTCCTGGCAGCATTCTGCCACCTGCCTGTGCATTTCATCATGGGTCAAGTCATCAATCTCCAGCCTCAGCACAGCTCTCAGAGGGGAGCCATCCTACCTCACTTACCTGTTCACGCTGACATCTAAACACCCTCCAGACTGAAAAGAACCAGAAGGCAATTCATCTCACCCTAACTGAAGCCTCTGAAATGCCCTCTGCAGGTTCCTCTACTGATTATAGACACAGCTTAGTTTAAATCATTTTGCAGAATTTTAGACAGTAAAAGTTAGGGAAGCGAATCCCACCACTGAGAGGTTGCTCAGCTGCCTTATTTAAATCCAATAATGACGCACTGCAGTGAGTGTCAGCCCTTGAGTCTATCTATCTCTTTTACCAGGCTCAAACACACAACGAATGAGAGATCTTACCAGAGGGGATGCTGTGAACACTGTGTGCTCTGTACTCCCAGCAAGCTCTCTGAACAGTGTACACACCGCACCTTTCCCTGGGTTTTATTGTTTTCCTCCCCTATAAGATGTCAGTGTTGCTGGTTCTGTAAATAATTTCTCAATGGTACCTCTTTTTCAAAGCAATTTGAACCATTAAAAA
This sequence comes from Tyto alba, assembly GCF_018691265.1. NCBI lineage: Eukaryota > Metazoa > Chordata > Aves > Strigiformes > Tytonidae > Tyto > Tyto alba. Next base: position 12,416,910 of record NW_024881281.1, on the reverse strand, counting down.
TGTAACCACATTAAACTCAACACACATACCTTTCATCTAAGTCTGTCAAATGCATGGTTTTGGAGCTGAATGCATACAGCCTTTTGGTTCACAGCTTTAAAACTGGAACACAGTGCTGGTCCAGATGCCTTCCACATAAGCTCAAGAGCAGTCAAGAAGCCCTTCGTTAATTCCCTGAATCCTTCTGCAATTCCTCTTCTGTGACTCAAACACCAAGTTGGATTTAGTTGGGAGAGCTTGGTTTTCTTTTGTTTTGGGGTTTCCACCACTTCTGGGCTATGAAGGACCGGGAGGTGTGTTTCTATTCTGAGATCACAGACTGAACACATTGTCCGAGAGGAAATTATTGCAACGTAAAGTACTGCAAAGTGATGCAGACTGACTGCTTTATAGCCAGATCATATTGATCAGGAATGCTTGTCTCACAGACTTCATCCCATTTTTGTGACCAGACATAGCTGTTATGCTCATCCACAGCTCCAAATAGTGTTTTCATAGCTGGAGTTTGGTGTGCTGAGAAAAAGAGGAAGACTGCCTGTAGCTTGCCTTGCAGCTAGCTGGAGACCAGCAGAAAGACAGATGCGTGTTCAGTGAAGCAAATTCTGTACCTTATGCCTCATACTCTGCCTCTGAGGTATAGCAAAGCAGATGAGGGACAGCCTGGCCATGACAACCTACACAGCATCCTTTTCCTGGATGAAGACAGGCATCCTGTTGTGGTGTGCACAGCATCCACTGCAGCTTCCTCAGCAGCCTCCCAACACAGCAGAACAGCACCTTCACCAGAGCGAAGAGAGCCAACAGCTAAACTGCAGGCATGTGCCCATCTGTACTGGAATGAAAGGCTGTTTTCAGGGGGCTGTGGTAATACAGCAGCACCTCAGGGCCCGCACAAACACAGCAGAGTGCTCATGTAGGGCTTATGTTGGGAGGCCAATTATAGGGCAGCACCTCAGGCCCCCCCACACACAGTGCAAGGCGCTTGGAGCGACAATTTCAGGGTGGGTGACAGAGCAGCACTTCAGGCCTGAGCTGGTATTGTGTAGCACTCCTGGACCCATTCTGAAGGTTAGGTGACATGACAGCACCTCAAACCTGCACAAACATGGCAGAGCGCTCTGCAAGGGCCGATTTCCTGAGGCAGGGGATACGGCAGCAGCTCAGACCGGCAAGATCACTGCGCAGCCCTCTTGGAAAGACGATTTTGAAGGCCGGGTGATACAACAGCACCTCCAACCTGCACCAGCACGGTACAGCGCGCTTGGAGGGCCGACGTGGCGAAGTCGGAGACAGGAGATTCCCTCAGACCTGCCCCAAATTGACGCAGCGTTCTAGGAACGCGGCTGCACGGCGGGAGCGCTTCATCGCCTCAGCGCCGGCGGCGCGCGCGGCGGGCCAGGGGGCGGGGCCTGCGCTCTCCGGGGGCGGGGCCTGAGCCCCTGCAACGGCGCTTTGCACACGCGCACGGCCTGGGCGACACTTTCGGGCGGAAGGGGCGGGGCGCGGCGCAGCGCGCATGCCTCCCGCCCTACGGAAGCCGGCGGGCCGCGTTCAAAGGCGGCGGCGGCGGCGGCGGCTCCGGCCTAAAGCGAGCGGCGGAGGGTGCCGGGCCCGTCGGCCGGGGCTGAGGGCGGGATGGAGGCGCCGTGAAGATCTCGGTGAGCCCTTCGATGGGCGAGGCGTGTGGCCGCCCGCGGTGGGAGGCTGCGGGCGGGCTCGTGTGTGAGGGGAGGAGGGGGCTGCGGATCGCGGCCTGTGGGGCAGGCTCGGGGGCTGGCGGAGGCCGTTGGGGGGGCTGGTGGAGCGGGCCCCTGCCGAGGAGGCAGCTGCGGGCAGGCCTGGGCGAGCGGGGTGAGGGTCGAGGCCGCGGGTGGCTCAGCGTCTCCTCTCTTGCAGCACACGCGGAGCAGGCTGGATGCCCACGGGCGGCAGGACACTATCACAAGCTGCCTGGATATTCAGCAGGGCCACAGGACTTTTCTCCCGCCATACGCAGATCTCATTATCCAGCCCCTACCTGTGCTGTGCTGGTCTCCCTGGGGCCAGCCCCAGTTACTGGTACCAGCTTCCGTTACGGCGTGTGTCTCTCTGCTCTGCAGGCAGAAACCCGGGTGGTAGTGCTGGGGCTTTCCATTTCTCCGTGCTTTTAAACGTTTGGTGTCGCCAAGCCTGCACAGCTGCAGAAGACATGGCAGAGCAGAGGTACTGCGTGGACTATGCCAAGCGTGGTACGGCAGGCTGCAAGAAGTGTAAGGAGAAGATCGTGAAAGGAGTGGTGCGAATTGGAAAGATTGTTCCCAATCCTTTCACGGAGTCTGGTGGGGACATGAAGGAGTGGTACCATGTGAAGTGCATGTTTGAGAAGCTAGAGAAGGCCCGGGCCACCACCAAGAAAATTGAAGACATCACAGATTTGGAAGGGTGGGAAGAGCTACAAGATGGGGAGAAAGAATTAATCAACAAGCACATCTCAGGTGAGGTGCAAGGCAGAACCTGGGTCACTTTTCTTCTTTACTCATTTTCAAGGTATGCTACTGATTGCCACACAGCTGTGCCTTTACCACGAAATCCTCACTGATGTGTCAGTATGGGCTAGTGACAGAGTGGGTAGTACTGCTCAGATCTGTGTGTCAGTCCTATAGGAACAGAAGTAATCACTTCCACAATAGCACTTCTTAATTTGTTTGTCACAACTGATTGTGGAGGAGTTCTAGGTGATTTAATTCACATGCAGACATGGGCAGATAAATCCCAAGAGGAAGCATCATTTATTTTCCATCTTCAGCTTTTTTCCATTATTTTTAGTAAATCATATAGGCTTTTTTTAAACTTTTGATGTCTGAAAAATGTTCCTTCATATTTTTTTATCCTCTATCCCCAGTCCTTTTAAGACTTGCTTGTTGCAGTGTATCTTGCATAATAAGTTGAGGGATGTATGAGATTGTTTCTGACTTCTGGTTTAAACCTTGCTGTTTTACAGAACTTAATTCCAAGGCTGGAAGTACACCGAAGAAAAAAGTGATAGTTCAGGCTAAGCTCACTGCCACAGGACAGCTAACTACAAAAGATCCATTAGCTCTCATCACTCCATCACCAAAGAAGTTCTCTGGCTTCACAGGTAGGACTTAAACTGCTTCTGGGAAATCCTCTTCTAATATCAGCATCAGAGGTGTTTTAACTTGGCTTACGTCAGTAGTTTTTTATGTATAGAAGATGGTTTAGTTTTAATTACTTTTTAAAAATCTCGTTTGCCAAAAAATAGTTCGTGCTTTCTTAGACTGTCAGTCTTGAACGAAGTGATGTTTGAGTTTCTAGTATTTCCAGGGAAACAAAGTTTATGTAGTAACCCACACTGTCAGGCTGGCTCTACTACTGCTTTAGTCCATTGTCCAGTTGCAAACTGTGAAGGTATAGACTAAAGATATTCCATGTGTAGCTCAAAATCTGTAAAAAATTGGTTGTGAGGGATTCCCAGTTGCAGTGTTCATGGAAGGGAAAATTCTTATTCCTCAGCAGCTTGTCCTGAGAAACAGCTGCTGGCTGAGCAGTCCATGTGTGAGCGCTGACTGACGTGACACATACGTGTAGCTCTGAACCACCCGGAGCATGTGATGGCACAAACACAGCCAAAGAGATGAGAATGTGGAGGGGGGTTAGTATTATGCGAGAAGAGGGGATGTTTTTCCCCCATTTTAGAAATGATCGTAGGAAAACAACATGCTGTGAGGGGAAAAGGCCTATAAACTAGAAGTAAAAGAGAAGCACCTGCCAGCAGGAGTTCATTTTCACCAAGGTTTAATCATATTTGTCTGATATAATTGATGTCCAGAAAATTCTGGTGTACTGTGAAGAGCAAAACTATTAAAATTGTTTAGTTTTTTTAATGGTAATAAAAATTTGAAGTTACAGCTTGGGGTGTAGTACACATCATTATTCAGTTCTGAAGCTTTGCCAGCATACTGGCATTGTTCTTTTCAGCTTGCCAAGCAGAGGTAGCTTCGACTTCCAAATCTGCACCATTGTTGTACTTGTTAAAAAAGCAACTCCCTATGTCATTGATGCAGCCAAGCCAAAGAACTCAGAAGATGTCTCTGCAAACTCTTCCCACAAGTCTAGCCTATCTGCGAAAAAATGTGATCCAAAGCACAAAGACTGCTTGCTGCGAGAGTTCAGGAAGCTCTGTGCCATGGTTGCTGAAAAGCCTAGCTATAATGTGAAAACACAGATCATCCAGGATTTTCTGAAGAAGGGATCTGGAGGAGGTATGATTCCTGCTTGCCATTCTCAGTACATGAGAGCCCTCTCAAAATCAACCTCAAAAGTATTGTTTCAAAAACAAGAATGAAATAAAATATGATTGCTGTGTAGTCCACACACGGTATGTGTGCTGTGAGGATTTCTGTACTATGGAGATAATGTTTGCAAAGTGAACTGTTTATCTAAATAACGAATTCAGACAAGAATGTCTCAGTCTAGCATTGTGGGGAATATTTATAGGTGCTGCCAAACTTAGTGCTGAGATCAGATTAGGACAGCTGTAGGTGTTTCCCCCAAGAACTGTCCTTGTGCAGCAGATCAGCATGGCGAAAAGAGGAAGCCCCAGGTGTGGGTTTTTTTCCCAGGGTCATGCTAATGGCCACAAATAACCAAAGCTTGTATGTGAAAGTAAATTGTGACAGTTTCTAATCTTTTTTTCCAGATGGTTTTCATGGTGATGTATACCTGACCATTAAGCTGCTGTTACCAGGTGTCATTAAAATTGTTTACAACTTGAACGATAAGCAGATTGTAAAACTGTTCAGTAGGATTTTTAACTGCAGCCAAGATGAAATGGTCCGGGACCTAGAACAGGTGAGTGCAGGCAGTTCATTTCAGCTGTCAGTCCCTTGGTATGGAAATTCTGTAATGGTTTCTTTTTACTTCTATTTGAAAGACTGTGAGCTTGACTGTTAGAATGGGAGTGATTTTTTTTTTTTTTTTTGCACTTTAGCAGTTTTCATAGCACTTTCTGCCGTATGGAACCTTTAGAAAATAATGTTTGAAGAGCAAGTAAGATAGGAATTCACCTGCAAAACTTCAGAAAGCAAGACTAAAATATGTAGGAAAGTTGGGCTGCATCTGCTTTTCCTAAACTGCTTTGTCTACAGTATTCCTGTGTAACTGATTTGTATTACTTTTTTTGTAACATCACATATCAAAAACTGATTCAATTAACAGATCTGTTACTGTGAGCTTAGGTTGGTTCATACAGTTAAGCTGCATTCATACAATCGCAAGTGCTCACATGTGTGCATTTAATTCCTGTGCATAGGAGTTGGTAATTGACTATGCACACTTCTGATTCATTGCAAGATGGAGAAAATGGGTGAATTACATAATGAAGCTAATTCTTTTACCTCTGTTAATTGCCTTGGTATATACTGCCTTCTAGTGAGATTACTAGACTGTTTCAGATCCTTGGATTTACAAGGGGATTCATCCTGAGGAAATAAAGGGTCTGTGATGCTGCATTAGTGAAAAATAGAGCAATGAGATGATACTGGTACTCTTACTTTTTTTTTTTTTTTTTTGCAAATGAAACAGCTGAGAAGCTTTATTCTGTGTTGTGGCAGTTTTCTTCTAATGTTTGATTCCAGTTCATTCATGCAATCACAGCATCATTCCTGTGCTTTATCCTACTTACTGGAACCATGATGAATCCCCAGTGGCATCCCCATTCTCTAGCCATAGCTCTGATCCACACTCTTTGTTTTGGAGACAGGGAGATGTCTCGGAGACCATACGTCTCTTCTTTGAACAGAGCAAGTCTTGTCCTCCAGCAGCCAAAAGTCTCCTGACCATCCAAGAGGTAGATGAATTCCTAATCCAGCTATCAAAGCTTACTAAGGAAGATGACCAGCAAAGTGTGTTGCAGCACATCACTCGCAGGTAAGAGGAAAGGCCTCTGAAGGTTTACCCTAAAACTAGGAGTGGTTATCTACATATCATAAGCTGGCATAGGTGAAAAACTAATCAGAAGCCACAAAGACTGAACTTAGCAGCTGTAAGCTGCTATTAGTGGCTTGATTAAGACACCTTGACTTCTGACCAGCAGTGGGGAACATGTGTGGTTCCTGCTGATGCCAGAGAATTTCATCCTTGCCCATCGAGACACTGCTCAGTCAGTACTAAACAAGTGGCTTGCAGAACTACCTTAATGGTACTTAGCTGTTAATTAAGTTGCCATTCTTCAGTATGTTGGGAAAAGCCTTCGAGCCATTTAGACATTCTTGGTCTGGCTCAGTTTTGTGTTCATCTGGATGCTACTATCACTCTTGACACATTAATTGAATTTTGGAAGGTACGTCAACACTGAGGCAGAATTAATATTGGCATTCAAACATAAAGACGCTAAAAAGCCTTTTGAATATTGTCTTGTTCCTCGGAGATGTCACTAGTAACATGTCCTTATTTGACTTTAAACCCTACAGAAGGGGAGGACTTTTTTTTGCAGAGGTCTGGATCAGTTTCTTTTTTTTATCTGGAAGGTAATTCGGTTCAATGTCTACCATTTTTGAATCTTCTCTTACACTTTAGATGTACAGGCAATGACCTGAAATGCATCATCAGGCTAATTAAGCATGACTTGAAAATGAACGCTGGAGCAAAGCATGTGTAAGTCTTACTTTTCATTGTGAGATAAGACCAGAAGTGGGCATTAGCCTCATAAGGCAGGAGCAGCACACCTGAGGTTGATCCATGTTTCCCTCCTCTCCTCAATGTGTTAAAGGTTGGATGCTCTGGATCCCAATGCTTACGAGGCATTCAAAGCATCGCGCAACCTCCAGGATGTGGTAGAGCGAGTGCTGAAGAACCAGCAGGAGGCTGAGAAGGTGCCAGGTCTGAAGCGAGCCCTCAGCGTGCAGGCCTCTCTGATGACCCCGGTTCAGCCCATGCTGGTAATGTGGCTCCCCTGCCATGGTAACCTGCACCCGAGCAAGAGATGGAGTTCTCTGAGATCCTCACCTTTTAAGAATCAGTAGATGGATAAGTGACTGTGTGTAGTATGAGCTATCAGAGTGTGCAGGGCTGATTTTTATGTTTAATGCCATTTTACAAAGTGCTTTCTACCAAGAGGATCATATTCAAGGTACTTGATACTTGCACCTTCAGTGCCACTGCAGGAGCTAAAATCTTGACTTCCTTTCAATCCAGAAGTGACTTTTTTGTTTGCTGTCATTCCCGAAGTTGATCCTTTCTCTGGAAATACCTTAAGCTTTCCATTGGGTTAGAGATTCACATAAGTTTGATTTTTTTTTTTTTTTTTGTTTGAACAAATCAGAGTTAAGTATTTACTTCTGGCCTAAGTGCACTGCTACGTAAGGCACAGTACTTACACTTTTAACTATTTGGAAGAGATAAGCACTGAATAGCTGTAATTATCTGGGCATATGCAGATGTTTCTAAGTAAATGAATAATTAAGAAAAGGAGAACCTTGGATTGGATATTAGAGATCCTGAACAAAAGGATCTACAAAAGAGTTGGTGTTTCATTCATGAACTTATGTAAGAGTAGCTTTATTTTTAACTATATCTGAGTTTGTTTGGAACTTTGATCTCTCTCCACTCTTCTAAGGCTGAAGCCTGCAAGTCAATTGAGTATGCCATGAAGAAGTGCCCAAATGGCATGTATGCAGAGATCAAATATGATGGCGAGCGGGTGCAGGTCCATAAAAATGGAGATCATTTCAGCTACTTCAGCAGAAGCCTCAAACCGGTCCTCCCACATAAAGTAAGCACCTATAAACTGTCTGTTCTGTTGTGCCAGCTCCTCTATAAACACAACTGAATTTCACAAGAGTTTGCGTAGGCAAGGAGGATACCTTTTGTTGTAGACTTTTTTTCTGATTTATATAGATACTTGGAATCTGGAAAAGCAACACTTAATAGAATTGTAATCAATTCATTTGGGTGGACATTAAGAGCTTGAAACTAAAGCTAATCTGCCTTAGAATCCTCTGTATGCACTGCATTTTGGGAGGCTTGATGCCAGTTGGATGACTTGGTTGGATTTGTTCAAGACTCATTTTTCTATTTGTAGACTGTGCTTCTGTACCATAATGGAAGGTAAAGCTAGTGCAAATAAGGCTACATGTGCCTCAGACATGCTTCTGGAGAAAACACCTGCACTGGAGTGAGTCCCTCTCTTCAGCCAGTAAATGTATTTTTCTTTTTTTTCCCAAGGTAGCCCATTTTAAGGACTTCATCCCCCAGGCTTTCCCTGGTGGGCAAAGTATGATCCTGGATTCAGAAGTTCTTCTGATTGACAACAAAACTGGCAAGCCACTTCCTTTTGGGACTCTTGGTGTGCACAAGGTAAAAAACAAAACAATGAAAAAATTGTGGTTGGAGGCTGTTATTCTGCTAATTTAAACACACTAGCATGTCGTCTATTATCACAGGATAATTTAAGAGATCATGTGCTTGCTAGAGCATCTGGGCAAAAAATAAGATTCCTGAGAATGCTGATATTAATGAAAAGATACTGCTCTAATACAGTAGATTTGATATTAACCCGATCACTAGCAGGACAGTAAGAAAACGTCAAGAAAAATATTAAAAAAAAAACCTTGGAAAAATCTTGCAATTATTGTTGCTTGAGCAATGAATGGCAGACTGGAAGACCACAGCAATACAAAGAGTATTTAGTCAGTGTGAACATTATGTAGTGCTGATGTCTAGACTAAATGATGGTGAGGAAAAGGACAGTAAAAAGAAAATTAAACTGTAAGTGCTTTAACTTAAAGTAGCCATTAATCTAAAGTCTCTGGAATGCTTGTTGCTTTTTTGTTGCAGCAGTAGTGATGGATGTTACATTGCTCAGACTCATTAATATTTGTGGTGTTATTTTCCTGTCACTAGGAAATTAGCATGTTTTATCTTCTTAGTTTGTGCTTTGACACGGGCAGACTAAATCTTAATTCTTAGAATACTTCTGTCCTTTAGAAGAGGCCTAAGCTTATTATAACGAAAAGATTATTGAGATTAAAATACATCCTTTTGTTTCTGTTATTTTTCTGAACTCCATATTGCTGCTTGCTCCAACTGCAGATTTCTTTTAATCAATCTTAATTGTCTTTCAGAAAGCCGCTTTCCAGGATGCCAATGTTTGCTTGTTTGTGTTTGACTGCATCTATTTCAATGACATCAGCCTGATGGACAGGTATGCATCTGGTGGTGTGGGAGAGTAGCCTGAGCAGCTTCCCAGCCTGAACTTGCTGGAGTACGCTACCACTGCCAGGGGGAGCCGTTCACAGTGGCTGCCAAGACTGGCCTTTTCCCCCTGTAAAATCAACGTGCCATGGGAGAATCCTTGCGCTGCTAAGGAGTTTCACTGTGGAGCTCCATCTTGCTCTGCAGTTCCAAAATACCAGGATTATCTGCATTTCAACCAAACTGATTGTGGTTCAGTACCTAGCTCATCTTATATCCTCTGAAACTAAGTGCAGTCTTAACACTAAATTTCTTTTTTATAACTTCCTGGAGAAAAATAAGAATTCATTGTCCTTTCTGGAACTCTGTAGGATAAATCATTTAATTATTTATATAGCTTTTCTCACTGTTCTTGTAGTTGCTTCATGTTAAAAATGCTTGCTGGTCCTTAATTATCTGTACCCTGCTTTAGGCCTCTGTGTGAACGTCGTAAGTTTCTCCACGATAACATGGTTGAAATCCCCAACCGGATCCTCTTCTCGGAGATGAAGCATGTCACAGTGAGTTTGATGTTACAACAGCACGCACGGTGATCGTGAGATCACAAGGATTGCACTCTGGGCACTTCATTGCTCCTTTAACATGTGGCCTTTTTTATGATTAAGGCTGCAAATCCAGAAATCCCCTTCCTGTCAAAATGGTTCTTCTTCTGGTCTATGTGCAAGACTCCTTGAGCTAGCGGTGTTGGAGAGCCGTGCCTGTGCTCCCATCTTGTCTCAGTTACAACCACTCCAGTATAGTCTTAACTCGCACATCTCTGTTTTCAGCTTCTTAATAATTTTGTAGCCATTGTAACTTTGACATTGTTAGGAGGAGCTAAAGCCTGTTGTAATTTAGTCTGTACTGTGCAATACTGAGCTGTGTAGAGAAGACTGAAGCATGGTTGAAGGGAGCCAAACTGCTTCCAGTTTCCAGACTGGCAGCTTCAAGTGCCACACAGCCCAGATACATCCTGAATGCTAAAAACTGCATTTAGACAGCAGCATGCTCATTATTTCCTTTGATGGTTATGCGTAAGCCCTATGTCCCATTATTTTTCTCCACTGCTACTGATTGCTGTAGCACCTTGGGTTTGGTGGAGGATGCTTGAACATTTGGAGAAGAAGAAAAGAACATAAGTCCTAAGGCATTTGCATAGAGAAGTAAGCACGTACTGCTGGCTGAGGTAAATATGATCTTGTATGTGTGGGACATACACAGGACACAAATCAGTGTGGCTACCTCATCTATGAGGAGTATTTTTTAGCTAAGAGACCCTTCTCCTCTTAGGACATATTCCCAGTTTAGTCAGTGGATAAGCAGCAAAGAGAACACATGTGGGATTCTCCTTGGAAAAATGTTTTTATGAAATTACCCATTAATTTCTCTGCAGTTGCTTTGGCTTTAGTGCACGGCTGCTTCAAATAGAAAGCCTGAAAACCACAGCCCTTTGACAGACTTGAGCTAACCATGATTCCTTTCCTTTTCAGAAAGCTTCAGATCTGGCAGATATGATCACCCGAGTCATCCGTGAGGGACTGGAAGGACTGGTGTTGAAAGATACAAAGGCAGGTCCACATTTCCTCTTCACCGGTGTGTGCTGGGAACTGGGGAATGACGACAGACATAGGTCTGTGGATGAAGCACACGTGTAAGGCTGAGCATCCTTGAAACCCCTCTGGGTTCTTGTTGATGCTGACAACCAATCCAAGTTGTTTCTTACATATCTGAGCAGTGCTGTGCTCTTGTACCACGAAGCTGGATAAAAGCAGGGGTTGTTTGAGGAGATAGATGTCCACCAGGTGATCTTTCTGACTGGGGGTTCTTGCCTTGTTTTGCACAGGGTAATTATGAACCAGGAAAACGGCACTGGCTGAAAGTGAAAAAGGACTACCTAAATGAGGGTGCAATGGCTGACACAGCAGACCTGGTGGTGCTGGGAGCTTTCTATGGACAAGGCAGTAAAGGTAAGTCTCTGGAGTTGGCTTAAGTCAGAGATCTGTCAGTTCAGCAAACTCACAAGCTTTTTCCCATTCCAGGCCTCCTGTAGCATTTGGTCTCCCACCAGAATGAGTGGCTGTAGCAGTGACCGTCTGCTGCAGCCCATCGTATGCCAGGCTCTGAGGTTCCTGTGGGCCAGGGGGCATGGCAGTGCCTTAGGTCTTGGGCTGGGCTCTTGCCCAGTGGAGAGGCTCTCGTGTTCAGCTTCGTATATGGGAGCTGATGCTCTGAAGCTATCACAAGCCCGAGGCCCTTTGACTCCTGAAGATGGCAAAGAGTTTTGGCTCATTAGTCTGCTTTTTGAAAAGCTGTGGCTTGTCCTGCAGATGATGTGAACCACCGGGTTCTCCCCTCCTGTAGGTGGGATGATGTCCATCTTCCTCATGGGCTGCTACGATCCCAAGAGTGAGAAGTGGTGCACTGTGACCAAGTGCTCTGGTGGCCATGACGATGCCACCTTGGCGCGTCTGCAGACAGAGCTGGATATGGTGAAGATCAGCAAGGTGAGAGCGGCTCTGGCGTGGAGGCGGTGAAAGGAACACTCAGCAAGGAGCTTGGTAACAGCCTTCCTGCTGACCCACGCTGAGGTGCTGGCTAAATGCAGAATTGAAGTGCTCTGCTCAGAATGGAGAGGCTCAATTAGTGTTAAAGCAGATAAACTGCTCTGACACAAATGAGATGTAGGTGGAGCCAGCTCCTGAGATGAGGCACTGCCTGAGATTTATACTCAGACACTGAGTGGGAAGCCAGGAACCATCTGTTTCCTGCTAAGACAAGGTTTTTTTAGGAAGAGCAGAGCAAGTACCATTTTTTGGCATATTGTGACTGGTGAAGACAGTCACTAGATGGGGCTGCGGCTGAGAAATGCTCAAGTCAGACTAGTGTCTGGTGGCCAGATAACCTGACATGTTGGAGTTAAGACTTTTTGTGACTTAGGTGAGGAATCTTAACTTTTCAAGATTTGACAAATAGCTGAACATTAATACTTACTTGATATCCTGAAGGCTGTTTGCATCAAGGTTACAGAATCTTAACAACAAAAAAAGGGGTAGTTTTCTATGAATCACAATTAGAGCAATGTTATTGTTTTACATATGGAATGACAGTAATGGAGAGTTGTGTTACAGATAATTGTTGTGATTCTCTAGGTAAGATGAACTGCTGCAGATCAGTGCACCTTGCACTGCAAGGTAAAGCAAATTTCATCTGTACAGACACAATGTAATACCTATATGCTAACCTAATTCTAAGGTATTTTTCAGCAACTTTTGTATAAAGTTTCATATATGAGCATAAGTGCTATGATTTTGGTTTTGTGCTTTTAATTAACAGGATCCTAGTAAAATTCCAAGGTGGCTAAAAATTAACAAAATCTACTACCCAGACTTCATTGTCCCAGATCCAAAGGTAAGTCATCTAACTATGTTTTCCAGCCCTGATACAGCAATCTACTATATTTCATTTAAGTGTACAAATTGTCTCTGTTACAAGATTAGTCTTCATACTTGGAACAGGAAATTAAGTGCAAGTTTTTATCTCTGAATCTTGCAAGTGCATTTAAGGCTAAGAGCTTCATGAAGAAATCATACCCGCAGCACTTCTGGGAAATACTGTTGTGCATGAAATCCCTTTCAGAAGTGAACTTACTTTAAATTTGAGCCTTGAAAAATCTGACTTAAATGATTGAAGCACAACTGTAACCCAAAAGTTGCTAATGTTTTACAGAATTTATCATTATGCTTTGTGCTGTGCATGTCTGATAGAAAAGGTGTCATTTAGGAATTGGCATTATATATTAGTTGAGGATCGCTGACTTGCTGAAAAAAAATTCTATTTTCTCTGATTAAGTTTTTCTAATTAAGGTGACCAAGAAGGTCCATTTGTGTATATGGAAATCTGTGTGCTGGGGCGGGGAGTGGGGTGATTGTAGAGGAACACAGACACATTAGAGCTAGCTCATGGGAGAACACGGGAATGTGATGTGACTTCCTCAACACTCCGTTTAGAAAGCTCCAGTGTGGGAGATCACAGGGGCTGAATTCTCTAAAGCTGAAGCCCACACTGCGGATGGGATCTCCATTCGCTTCCCTCGCTGCACCCGCATTCGAGATGACAAAGACTGGAAGACGGCCACCAACCTCCAGCAGCTTAAGGTGAGTCTGCAGGCACGTCTGCAGCATGTTTGAGGATAAGTTCTGACAACAATCCGTATTTAGAAAGACAAATTTGGGTAGCAGGGTATGCAGTGAAGACATCTGCTGACTGGTACTATGATGGCATGTTACACTTTCCATTTATTCTAGGCTCAGGCTGCTTGCTGGATTATTTTGGCGTGAATCTTATTCTTTCATGGGGCCTCTCAAGTCTCTTGAGCTGGTGTGTTGAGCACTTTCAGGGAAGTCTGTGCTGGCAGCTAGTTGTATCAGCTCTCGTAACAACCTTCATGGTGAGGAATTTCCTTCCTGAAAGAGGTGACCTTTATTCTCTTTAAGTGTGGATGGTCATTCGGTCTCCCGTTAATTGCTGAGATTGGGGAAGGCATCTGGGAAGCGACTAAGGGTAGCCTGGCCCAGCTTCAGGGCACAGGGGCCAAAGGGCAGTCAGCCAGGGGCCCTGGGGCTGCACCCACCCTGTGCCTCCCTTACTGATAGAAACGGGTGGCTTGCTGCCATCCCCAGCAGTAAGTCAGCTGTTGATGAGCTCTGTTCTCAGCCTCCTTATTGTTGTTCGCGCTGTCTGCACACTGCCTGCAGGGATAGTGGCAGCAGATGTAAGTGCTCCTTATGCTGTCCAAGCAAGGAGTGATTCAGCCCACCGGCTGTCCAGCAGGCTTTCTGGCTCCCTATGCAGATGGGAGAAAAGGTAAAATACCCTCATCAGACTATTCCCTGAGTGATCAACATGTTCCTTTTCAGGCTAGGGAGCCAGGTACTGGAGAGTCAGCCTGTCTTGCTCTGTAGCAGATGATGTGCATATGGGTGTTGGTACCGCCCTGTATGGCTTCCCTTACTGTTGAGCAGAGAGCTTGAACAAAGTTGACAGGAAAATGTCTACAGAGAGGTGCAGGAAGAAAAACGACATGAGCAAATGCTTCAGGGGGGAAACAAGCAAGAGGAGACCATGTGTTAGACAGCTCATGCCTAATGTCAGTGGTTTCACTGTGGCTAAAGGCGATCCTTTATCCTGGTGGGACAGGAGCTGTACCAACTCTCAAAAGAGAAGGCTGATTTCAATGTTGTTGCTGGGGAGGAAGACGAGTCCACGGCTGGCAGCAGTGGAGAGAATGAGGGAAATTCCAGGTCTTCCACACCACACAGCACTATTAAAACTCCCCCAAGCAAGTCACCTGCAAAAGCCCAGAAGCCAGAAGGTAAGCTTGTGTTTTTTGGGGAGAGGAGCCTCTGGTGTGTTCTCTGCATTTGGGGCAGGCTGGCCTTGGCTCTTTGCCTTCTGTCAGATGCTTGAAGATCCCATGACAGCTTTCATGTGTGTGTGTCAGGATTAATGGGCAAAGCTGTTTAGACCCTTGGTTTGGCCCATGGTATTCGTAGCATGGGTTGAATAGCCACAGCTCTGAGGTGTGCTGGGAGTGAGAGGAGTTGGAAACAGCATTGATGCTTAGGCACAGCTGCTTAGGCAGCTCATTTAGACAATAAAAGCTGAGATTATATGCTGCTTAGAACAGATACCTTGAACCTAGCAGAGTCTGTTATAGTTTGTACCAAAACTACTTTGGAGTGATTTCCTTGGGACTGCTGTCCCTTTTAATCTTACTAGATCCAGGTCCTTAGTAGACTGTATAAGACTGATCTGAACAGCAAACCTGCTGCTCCTGTTCCTGTAGATCACACGCCCTTTGGTTAGACATTTTTGGCTGCGAACCAGTATTTCATTTTATTTGGATGAAGTTCATGCATATAGTAGGACACCTGGATGGAGGGGATTTCCAGGTAGTAAGTAGCAAAGCTGTGAAATGAATTTGCTTCACCCAGCGCTTTGTCACTGGGGAATAGCTTGAACCAAATTTCTGAGCAGTCTCAAAAAGACTGTGGTGACAGCAAAAAGGGAAGCTCAACAGCAACATCCTGGAGATAAGGGCAGGAAGATGCCCTGTGCCATTTGCAGTAGAAAAATGTGTCTTACTAGTTACTTTCTAATTCATGGATTTTCCAGAAAGAGGTGGGGGAAACTTCCCTTTTGCTCTAGTCACTCTTCTCCCCCCACTTTATTACACAACCAGTATCTGGACAGAGAGCACAAATGAGATGAGCTTTTTTTGTTTTTAGAGAGCAAAGCAGTCACTGGATCCCCTCAAAAATCAGAGGAGAAACGAGGGGAGAAGCGAAAAGCATCTGAGATGGATGACAATGGAAAAAAGGTACAGACATTTGAACAGCAACCACTGGGGTGGGAGGAGGCTGAGGCAGTTTCAGTTGTCTGTTCACCTTTGCCTTCTGTCTGGAAAAGTCCTGGGAATCTTCCTATAGCAGCACCCTAAATTGCAATGTAAAGGCAGAAGTAGCAGCAACAAGCCCTGCTGTAAAGGAAGCGGATGGCTGCGGCTCTTCCTCCCTGTCTGCAGAGCTGACACAACTGGGTTTGTCATGCTAAAGGCCAATACTCTTCACCCACCCAGAGTGCTCTGCTCCACAGAGTGCTGCGATTGCTGAGTAGCTGCTCTTCCTGACTGCTGCAGATGGGAGAGCTGGGAGCTGTAAAGGCAGAACTGTCCTTTCTAGCTGGTTGTGCAGCAAATTGTAGGTGTGGATTAAGAATCACTGAGCTATAATTTCCTGATAAGCCTGGAGCATCTATTTTTATGTAAACAGCAAGTCCCCTCCCAGGGCGGTTGCATTCTCCTACTTTAACTAAGAAGTATCAACTTGTAAAGACAAAGACATTAAGATCATGTTTACTGGACCACATCAGCATCATCAGGAAGGGGAATAGAGGGGTAATAATTCCCCTTAGCTTCAGTTGTCACATCTGGCTCTCAGAGGAACTGTGTGGGTACACGTACAACTCTGTTGTATGATTTAATAGCAGTCCGAAGAGCAATTTACAGTTATTAGGCACGGGATTAGAATGATAACCTTGGCAACTGTGAATGGGCTCGTTCATGCCTCAAAGAACTCAGTGTAATTTCCAGAGCAATGTAATGTTTTTACCAGCCTGTGCTTCTCATCCTCTTTCACAATGTGCAGACGCTGCTGGACATATTCACTGGTGTGAGGCTGTACCTGTCGCCCTCTGTGAAGGACTTTGACAAAATCCGGCGGTACTTTATAGCCTATGATGGGGATCTTGTGCCCGAGTTTGACACGGCCTCAGCAACGCATGTTATAGGGGACATCGTTGATGAGAATCCTGGCGCTAAGCGTGTGTCTCCCAACTGGATCTGGGAATGCATCCGGAAGCGGAGACTGGTAGCGCCGTGCTAGCAACACGGGGCAGCTGAGCAGCCTCGACACAAGAATTTCCTGAAAGCAGCAGCTGAGAACTGGGTAGGTAGAAGAAATGGTGAGATTCCTCTGTGGAGACATGAATAGAAATAGAATGCCCAAGTCCCTCAGAGGTAGTTATAATGATCCATAGCAACCATATGGAATTAATTAAAACAACTCTCTGAAGAAATGTCACTGCTGAATCCATTTTTCTGCCCATAGTGTGTAGACCACTGCACTTACCTAGGTGCTGGTTTAGTCTCCTTGGGTTTTTAAAGTTTGGGTATTTTTATAGATAAAGAAATAAAACTGAAGCAGTTTCTCCTTTGCTGTCAGGACTTATTTTCCAAAGGTTATTCTCTGCCTGGATAGGAAAACAGACCACCAAATGTGAAACTATTGGCTGTATTGCCAGGACCGTTTTGCTGCATGGCTACAGTTGACATGAAGGACACGGGTTCTCCTGGGTTGACTTTTAACATTTAGCACAGGTCTGTATTCAGTAGCAGTTTATACCTCTGCTGTAGGTTTCATGTTAAAACTAGAACACCAAGTAAGCAACTGCTGTAGCATTATCCAAGCATCCTCTTGGAGTGTCTGTTTTCTAGAATATGTTGCTCATGTTCTGCTATTCATGTTTCAGCAAGTAAAAGCTGAGAAAGGAACTCTACCATCTGGGTCTTCCAGGAGAGTTGAGAGAACTCCTTATGCGAAGCTGCTCAAAACTAGTGCAAGTACTTGAATATTACTGAAATGATGAAGATAGGTTTTAGAAATAGGGGTTCATTTTAACTGTTTTACAAATGACAATACGCATTTGCTGAATAACTTTGTGAGTAGACTGAGTGCACGTGCATATTATGAAAGAAAAAGTGAGTTGACCAGTTCACCAGTTCCCTTAGTCTCAGGGGTACAGAGTGTGCTCTCCCCGTTGTAATCTTCACAAAGTTAAGATTGCACTGCTAAAAAGTTAGTGTTTTCAGTTAACTTTTTTCCTTCACCCTCTTCTATACTTGTACCCCACCCACTAATGATATTTAAGCACCTGGTATCACTAGCCTTTCCTGGTGGAGTCAGAAGTAGCTGTAGGATCTGCTTCCTCCCAGCCTGCTGGTGACAGTCAGAAAACAAGGTTAACTAAATCACATTTCAACTTTATTATAAAATTATAAACCAAACTTTTGTACCAAAACTAGTAAGTTGAACCATCATAGTACCAAGATGATTTAATAGAGAATAACATGCCATTTCAAGTAGAATATTAACTTTTAAAATATTTAAGCTATGTACAGTGGACATAAAGCACATAAATATTTCCATTTACTTTATTAGTTTATATCATTATATTCCTTTGGATCATTAATCAGTTTCCTCCAGATTTTGATTTTCCTTTAAAAACAACTCAGTCATCCATAAGTAGAGAATCCCTTCAGAAAGCACATTTCAGAGTCATATGGTAGATAGATCTTCTCATTCCCAAAATTTCAGGCATTGATCTGTAACTTGATTTATCTGCTGTAGAAAATAAGCCTACAAGTAAAAGGACATCTGTCCACAGGGGAAAAAAAATCTTCTTTCTGCTGAATTTCCCTAGCCCTGAGTTTACTGAAAAATATGACAACATGAATTTTCACAGTGAATTTACTAACTGAGGCTGTTCAACACTTTGTATGTGTATTCCTATACCTCTTAAATAGGTCCCTGTGAACCTCTTGAAGAGTAAATACAGATACTGCTTACCTGCAATTTTTTTTTAACGTGATACACCGAATTGTACCAGTACTCCTTCTCATGCTGGAAGCTCTTAAACCCTCAGCCAAAGATTAGAGAACAGCCTGAACAGGGAAAGAGGTAAAACTCTGAATTTTTAGTTCAATAAACCTCAGCAGCTGTTGCATTTTTGTGGGGTTCAGAGACCACCTCAGTAGCGCAGAGGTTCTGCTATCTACTGAGTGACAGATTTCTTCACCTTAAGTGCTTTATTGATTCCAGCTTGCAGAGTAGAGACCCTTTACTCCATGACAGCTGAGAAGCGAGTTGCTACTCGTGCAGTATTCCACGTTAAGGATTACCCAAATTTAATTTGCGGTTAACCTGTATTACCACTTATTGCACAAGTAGATGGCTTTGGTGATCTGCAGGCTGAAGAGGAAAGGCCCATCGCATCGGGAGAGATGCCGGAGCCGAGCGGGGCAGCCCTGTCTGCTCCCTGTGCAGCAACCAGAGCAAGCAAGGAAAGGTGATGGGCGAGAGTGGTGGGTGATTCTCCTGAGGGGCCCGGGGGTGCTGCTCACCGGGGGCTCCGGGCAGGGACCCCTGAGCCTTGTGCTCTCCACTATTACCTGCTGCTGTTGTTTCCTGTGGGCAACGGCGCTACAGCCTGAGGAGCATCGAGGATTTCAGAGCCCTGGGAGCAGCAGTAAGGGACTCTGGAGCACAGGTCGTTTTTTTTCATTGGTTCTCCTGGTCAAAGGGGTTTGAAAGGACCAGTCGAATCTGGCAAATCAACAATTGGTTATGGGACTGCCACAGCCAGGGGTTCGGCTACTCAACCGGGGCAGCTGGGGCCCATCTGTCAGAGAAGGGGAAGAACGTCTTCAGCCACAGCCTTGCCAAGCTGGTGAGGAGGGCTTTAAGCTAAAGCCGCTGGGGGAGGGGAACCTCAAGCCATCTGACTCCTACCAGCTTGATGCCAGTGCCAGCAATAGATACCCAGAGCCTGGAGAGCGGTCACGGCAGCACAGGAAGAGGGGCACGGAGGAATTCCAGCCAGAAAGTCAGCTTCACTGCGGGCCTGACTTAACTGCTGCTGCAAATTCTTGTAGCATGGGGAATAAACAAGAGGAGCCAAGACATGCACATGCCTGGAGGGCTACAATCGGACAGAATTAAATCTGGCCAGAGACATCTAGGGCAACAAGAAAAGTTTCTATAGGTACGTCAGTGATAAAAGGAAGACTGGAAAATGTGGGCTCTCTGTGGAAGGAAGCAGGAGACCTGGTTACCTGGGATATGGAGAAGGATGAGGTACCCGATGACTTTTCTGCCTCAGTTGTCACCAGCGAGGGCTCCAGCCGCACCGCCCAAGGGGCAGAAGGCAAAGGCAGGGACTGGGAGAGTGAAGAACCACCCACGATGGGAGAAGATCAGGGTTGAAAACATCTCCGGAACCTGAAGGTGCACAGGTCCATGGGACCTGCTGAGATGCATCTGTGGGTTCTGGGAGAACTGGCAGATGAAGTGGCTCAGCCACTGTCCGTCATATTTGAGAAGTTGTGGCAGTCCGGTGAAGCTCCTGCCGACTGGAAAAGGGGAGACATAACCCCTCGTTTTTAAAAAGGGACAAAAGGAAGACCTGGGGAACTACAGGCCGGTCACCGCTGTGCCTGTCAAGGTCAGGGAGCAGATCCTCCTGGAAACTGCTGGGGCACATGGAAAATAAGGAGGCGATGGGTGACAGCCGACACGGCCTCACTGAGGGCAAATCCCGCCTGATGAATTTGGTGGCCTTGGGCGGTGGGGTTACAGCACTGGGGGGTGAGGGAAGAGCAAGTGACGTGTCTGCCTGGCCTTGGGCAAAGCTTGTGGCACCGTCCGGTACAACAACCTTGTCTGTAAATTGGAGACGGGGGTTTGACTGCGGGGATAAGGAACTGGCTGGCTGGTGGCACTCCAAGAGCTGCCGTCAGCTGCTCGATGCCCAAGGGCAGAGCAGGGACGAGGGGCGTTCCTCAGGGGTCGGGGCTGGGCCCGGCGCTGTTTAACATCTTTGTTGGGACACGGACAGTGGGATCGATGCACCCCCAGCAAGTTCACCCGTGACACCGAGCTGTGTGGTGTGGGGACACGCGGGAGGGCAGGGGTGGCATCCCGAGGGGCCTGGGCAGGCTGGAGAGGGGGGCCCGGGCAAACCTCGGGGAGTTCAACAAGGCCAAGGGCAAGGTCCTGCCCGTGGGCCGGGGCAACCCCCAGCACGAACCCAGGCTGGGCCCTCGAGGAGCGGCTGGAGAGCAGCCCCAGGGAGAGGGACTGGGGGGGCTGGTGGGGGGAAAACTGCCCGTGAGGCAGCCCCGTGCGCTGGCAGCCCAGAACCCCCCCGTGCCCTGGGCTGCAGCCAGAGCAGGGGGGGCAGCAGGGCCAGGGGGGGGATTGTCCCCCTCTGCTCCGCTCTGGGGAGACCCCCCTGCAGTGCTGGGGCCAGCTCGGGGGCCCCAACAGCAGAAGGACACGGAGCTGCTCGAGCGGGGCCAGAGGAGGCCACGGAGATGCTGGGGGGGCTGGAGCAGCTCCCCTGGGGGGCCGGGCTGAGAGAGTTGGGGGGGTTCAGCCTGGAGAAGAGAAGGCTCCGGGGAGCCCTTCGAGCGGCCTCCCAGGGCTTAAAGGGGGGGCAGGGGAGGGGGGGAGGGACTCTGGGTCAGGGGGTGGGGGTAGGATGGGGGGTGATGGTTTTAAACTGACAGAGGGGAGATTTAGGTGAGATGTAAGGCAGAAATTCTTTCCCGTGCAGGGGGTGAGGCGCTGGCCCAGGGTGCCCAGAGCAGCTGTGGCTGCCCCCTCCCTGGAAGCGTTCAAGGCCAGGTTGGACGGGGCTGGGAGCCCCCTGGGCTGGGGGAAGGGGGCCCTGCCCATGGTCTCTAAGATTCCTTCCAACTCAAACCTTTCTGTGATAATTTCTGTTACCGTACTCCAGCAGCTGTAAGCAGACACTTGAGGTATTTATACTGTTCCTCTGCTGGCCACGATGCAGAGATTCAGTTTGAACATGAAGTGATCATACACACCCCCTAAAGCAGAAACTTAGACATGAAAAAATCTGCACCAGGACTTAGTCAATTTCAGAAATGACTTGAAATGCGTATGCAATCCCAGGGTGGCTGAAAACTCAAGGTATCAACATTCTGAAACTGAGCTGTGTTACCAGCCAAGGGACCGAATGCTTGCGGGCTGCTGAGGGAAAAATAAGCCATTTTCTCTAGCAAGGCTTCCAACTGACCTTGCTGTTGAGAAGGATAGCTGTAAGGGCTGGCAATTGTCACGTATCAGACCCCAGGATCTCCTACCCAGCCTCACAAGCAGAAAGGGTACGGTATGAATTGCTTTTGGTAAGCAGTCTGAATGTAACAGGACTGGAATGCTGAGCAAAGGGGAAAACTGAGCAATAGGGAAAAGATGATTAGTAAACAGAAGCATCTGCATTGATCACTCATCTGAGCGCTTCAAGGGAGATAAAGTTTGCTTTCTTTCATACCTCCCCTCTGAAAAGGAGTCATTTGTACTTAAATAAGATTGTGTAGCAATGGAATCTTTACTTACTACTCTTTAGCTCTATGTTTTCCTCCCTAAACCCTCTAACAGATGCAAACCTTAGATTTTCTAGACCCTTAATCAAGTGAAGTCAGTTCAGTTTTAGAACAACTGCCAGCATACACTGTAAGGGAGCCGGTGAAGTCAAAGGAATCAACAACTAGCAATCTTCTCACTGGCATGTAAACAGAAAACCACCACACAAGGTAAGGCTGTATGTTTCACAGTCTCACTCCCCTTACATTTTTCAATAATAAAAAAGTCCATCTTCAAATAAAATGATACATTTTTCCACAGTTGCACTAGGCTGTAGTTATGAATATGGAAATCAAAGGCTGTCTGCCTGTCCTGCAAGCATAAGAATTTAACGTTAAATTAAAAAAAAAAAAGAAAATTAACAAACAGTAAAATTTTAATCTTTGAAAATAAAGTTGTTGCTGGGTATATAGCCTAAGCAGTAAAACAGATGTCACTTTTTGAGACCCCAGTCCACTTTTGTTTATTACTCGGGGGGAAATACAAAGCCTGTGACCCTGGTGTTTGTGGTGGAAAGCCGGGAATCCATCAATCCCCAACAGTAGCGCATCGAGTTGTTCTAGAGCGTCGGTTGTTACCGACTGCTGTGTCTGCTGCTGACGGTAAGCTCCGAGGAGTCCAGGCACTGTGGTGTAAAGCACTATAGTGGGAAGAGCACGGCCAGGCATGGCTTCAGTAGGAGCAACTTTCCCAGGCTTCATCCTTCCCTCACTTCCAGCTTCCACCGGGGTCCAGGTGCTAATCCCTGACCTAACTACCTGTAGCGATTCTGACCGTTTCTCTAAGAGCAGAGGAGGCTTTAAGGCAGCACCCGTCTTCCATACACACACTTAGGACTTAAATACGTGGACGGCCCTTATCACGTACTGCCTGCATATGGGACATTCGCTCATCCGCTTCCCACACTTGGTGCAAGTGACCATGTGGCCGCATTCGAGCAGGACACAGTCAATGGGGGCGTCCATGCAGATTTTGCAGAGGTTGTCCTCCGCGCCAGGGAGCCCAGCACCACCTGAGTGAACAAGAGACCACGGTTTGCATGAGACAAAGAAAGGTAGGTCATTTCTGTGTGATCTGTGAGTTGGCTTTCTCAAAGGGCTCCCTTAATGGACTTTTTGCAAACTGAAGCTCTAAAAAAAAAAATTCCCCTTTCATCTACACTGCTGTGGATGTATCTGCTCCATCAACTGGCAAGGAGCAGAACGTTGTATACAGTAATTTCTGTGTGACGAAAACAGAAATACCACTGAGATTCTTAGCAATGAGGCAAATGAAGCAGCATGGGTCTCTCTTCCCAAGTAACAAGTGATAGGACAAGAGGAAACGGCCTCAGGTTGCACCAGAGAAGGTTTAGATGGGATATTGGGAAGAATTTCTTCACTGAAAAGGTTATCAAACACTGGAACAGGCTGCACAGGGAAGTGGTGGAGTCCCCATCCCCGGAGGGACGTGGTTTAGGGGTGGGCTTGGCAGTGTTAGGTTTACGGTTGGACTCCGTGATCTTACGGGTCTTTTCCAACCTAAATGATTCTGTGATTTACCAGTAATATTACTTACCAGTTTGATCGTCAGTGTCAGCAACTGCAACATAAGAATAGAAAGTTACTTGGTGAGAATAAGAGAAGCTGGAAAAAAAAAAAATCACTGAAGTGGTTTTATGAGGCAAGAGATGAAAGCCTTGGCGGGAGATTACTAAACCAAAACTGCCTTTTGCCAATCCCCATGCAGAGGTTCAGGCTGCATCTCTGATCAGGATAGGTTGTTCAACTGGCAAGAAACTTTCCCTTTTACTGAGTTTACACAACAGCTAGCACCTCACAACAATAAGCAACTATCTAAGTGATGTCTCAATTTTTAAGACAGCCTTGAAATTTACGCAGTGTTTGGGTTCCTAGAACTATGTTTTCCGTAGCCCCCTGAGCCAGTTTCTTTGGTATTGCACAATCACCAATATTGCTGAGCACAGCTGAGACACAGGCACAGACAACAGAAAGAGAAAAGGATAAATTCTGTCAAAAGCACAAGATACAATGAAAAAAGAATTTAAAATTCAAGTGGTTATCTTAAATCTTTTCACATTCATAGAAGACAAAGCTTAGAGAAATGTGTTTAAAAAAACAGCACTACTTTGGACAGCACTGAGAAAAAAACCTGTCTATGAAATCAAAGCGTTAAAATGTGTTTCTCTTGTAAATAACTTACAAGTACATGTCTTTTTTTAACTAATCACATCGAATTGCAAACTGGCACCCGAAAGCCAAGCCAGCTACATTCTCTATGTGCCTCTGTCACACGGCTCTCCCCGTCAGCAGTCAGCTGCGCAGGCCCAGCGGGAGGAATGCTCCTGGGGTCAAGAGGACAGAGTCAAACCACACAAACCCACAGCTGTTCAGCAGTGGGGGCCACTCGCACTCAGCACATGCCCACTCCCAATTGCCTGGCTGCTTTTTGGTGGCATTTTCCTGCTCACTTTGCCAGTTACCATGAGCCACTAGGTAAGAGCACTTTGTCACCTGGGTGACGCGGTGACCACCGTGATCTGCCACAGCTACACAGAACCCCAAGATGAAGGACACACCATTCTCATTTGTTGCTACTGCAGGGAAGTCACTTTCCAGAGCTACCATAAAAGTGGTGAACAGAGTTTAGCTCCTTTCACTCTAAGGTGTGTAACACTCCCTCCTTTCTCCTCATTTGCATAAAACAGAAATGTAAGGTAAGTTCTATTTCCTTCTGCAACTGTCCATAAAAAGGAAAAACTTTGAAAACAGGCACACGTTTGCTAAGTTTCCCACCTAGATGTTGAAGGTCTTTCTCTTTATAAAGACGAGTCACCCTCTCTAGCAGCTCCCACTTCTCACAGCAGCCTTTGTAGTTGACAAAGTTGCGAGCAAGAATTTCCTTCAGCTGTCGCACAGAGAGCGCATTGATGTCTCCGATGCTTGTCAGATCAGAAAGAGAAGCCTTCCTCCCCTGCACCAGGTTATCTTCCGAGTCAGTAGACTGAAAGGGAACAAAGATGGAATGATTCTTGCCCTCAACACAATTTAAATCAACTTTCAACCTGTGCACTAAGAGGAATACACGTTTGGATGCACACAGAACTTTGATTACTCTGTGAATTCCTCCATCTACTAGAAACACAAGTCCTAGGATGGAATTAAATAATTTCTAGCATAACAGTGCCCAAGTGACACCAGTTCTTTCCATACATGGAGAACAAGATGATGCCAAAGAAAGGGGTTGATTTGGTCTGCTGGTGGTCAGTCTCAATTACTCTTTAGCCACCCACCTCTGCAGTAATGATTCTGTGGTAGCAAATACAGCCTAGAAAACCTGCTATTCCTTGCCATCTAATTCCAGGACACACAAACCTGTGTCTCTTCCTCTGTTGGTGCTTCTGCTGCATTCTCAACTCCTGTCATACCGACTTGGCTTGGAGACACATAACCATTTGCCTAGAAGAGGAAATAGAGCTTTCACCAACAGGGTATATGTGTGTCAAGGGAAATAAGCTCGACAGTTCAGCATAACTGCAAACCATGCCCACTGGAAAGATGAACTGCAGCACAAGGTAAAAGCAAGACACACTTGCAGAAGGTATTCCCTGTGCAGCACTCATGAAAACAAATAAACTTTAATCAAGTAAAATTTTTTGAAACTGAAGTGCAGCATCTGACCCTTTAAAGCCTCACTTTATTTAAACCCTGACTGAGTTCTTGTACAGTAAGATCCCACATGATGTTCTTGTGAGGCTTGATCAGAAAGAGACCAAATTTATACATGTATGTATATATATGGAATTCTTCACTGAAGTGCTGCAGAGTGACATGCTGTGATATCACAGCTCTGATGCACACCAGCTATCAGTGCAAGGCTCTGTACGAGACTCCTCTGTAACACAGCTCAAAGCCTACAGGTCATCTTCACAGTAACCATACAGAGACACCTCCTCAGGTGGGTTCTGGCCTGGACAAATAGGAGATACTAACTGAAGGACCAGCAGCAACGGAGCTGGAGAATGAGAAGGGGCAGCTACTTTGAGCACTTAATAAAACGAAAGGAACTGCAGTGTAATTCTAGCTGAGTTGCCCTCAGCAGCTATCATTCCCCTCTGTTTTCCCTCATGACAAAGGAGATTGTAATGTTACCATCCTACTTATCTAAGTGGTGACTTGTTAATATTTACAGAGCAAAAGAATAGCAATAATGATGAAAGAATGTGAACTGTAGCAGGATGTCATGCAAGTAGAGACAAGAAGCTGAAATGTATCATGGGGCAGTAAGGGAAGGTAACAGAGATGAATTTCCTGGTAAAGAATGGCAATATCCAGAAAACCAGAGAATGAGAACGCCTTGTAATGATCTGTAAAAAATGTCCTCTCAGGAAACCTCTTCTTCTGTAGTAGCTGTATCTGCTAAGGAAGCAGAAGGTACATACACTTTCACAGCCCTGACCCACAGGGAACTAAATACACCTATTAACTTCATAATAGGACTAGGAGCAGATGTCAAACACTGAGTAAACATCCCATAGCAGACGGCAGAAAGAAAAACAAAGTCAATAAAAAATAATTAAGCTCAAATGCCCCTGACAAGGTTCATCAGAACTGCAGGTTCATCACAAACTAAAGACTTAACACACTCAGTTTTGTCTTGTATTGATCTGAGTGCAGAAGGCACCAAAACCCTCACCCATCTCGCAGTCATCTCTCATTAGTTTCAGTTCCAAAATTGATTTAAATGGTGTTTGCTGTCTTGCACATGAATTAAGTAACAATAATAACAACCATTTCATCTAACACCTACATACAATTGTCAGAAAGTTGTCAACATCAACACATAGGATTGATATGTGCATCAACACAGACATCAAGTACCAAAGGAACCAGTCACAGGAGTGTCTAGTGGCAATGGCAAGTGTGGATCAGAGCACTAAAGCAAGAACATCTTAAAATAGCGATGTTGTTCTCAGAGTGAATGTTCAATGTATTCAGCACTGCCCACCAAATTAAATTCCGCTGGTTTAGAAAGGGAATATCACATCAAAATTGGTGACAGCAAGTCACAGTTTTACACAGCAAGGCAGTGTAAAATCTCTCAGCTTACTTTCCTAATTATTCTGTAAGAAAGTGCAAGGTCCCCACTTTGAAATTAAAAACAAACCTGAGAAGAGCATGTATAAAATGCAATTGAAGTATTCCGTCATCTGTTCTAAACAGAAGCCCTCTTTGCTTTTTAAGCAGGCATCTTTAACGTAAAATTTTTTTGGCACATTATCTCCTTGGAAAACCTCATGCAACATCTTAGTAGATAATCCAAAAATACAGAGGAAGGAGTTTGCAAAAGATGCTTCTGGCTAGAGACTGTACCTGTTGATGTTCCTGAGCTAGTGAACTTGAGATGGGATCTGCAGACCCTGGAGACGCATCATGTGAGGTAGAAGATGCTATGCTGGTTGGTGGGAGAATCACAAAGTCTTGCTGTCCAGAGGCACTGGTATTAAATGGGTTTGTTCTTATCTGACCTTCCTGGGTAACTACAGGCTGCTGGCCAAGAATCAGAAATACCAGGTCCTCCTTTTCACGACACAGCTCTGTGGAAATCTCACGGAGTGCCAAATAGTCTCGCAGATCCTTCACCTTCATCTTTATCAACTCTTCTCGCTGAAAAGCTGTGGCTCGGAAACGCTGGCATAGATGGCAGAGAAGAGGACCACCTTCAGGCTGGTTTGAGCAGGACGTACAAAAATTCTTCTTACAGTCCAAGCAGATGTGCTGGTAAAAAGAAAGGAACAGCATCACACTGATCCAGCACGGCCTGTGACAGAGGCGCACAACGACTGCCGGCAGTGTTCCCCTACCATCCGGGAGCCAAAGTAAGTAGTAGCCACTGATAAAGTATAATCAACACCTTCTAATTTATGAAAACATGCCAAGTATGTTACTCATGTTCCTAGATGAGGAAAAGGATTGATCCCATGAGCAGATCACTAAATTCCTCGCAGGTCTTAGAAAAGCACTTTTACATTCCATTTACCCAGAATGAAATATTATATTCTTAGACAATTCCCTCGAGTGACAGGAGTTTTCTGCACCTTGTTCCAGACCTGTTCATCCAGTTTAAACAACAGATGAGATCAGGAGAGATCTGTGAGGCAGCAGACTTTCAAATAAATTACAGCTAGTTGTGCCTTGCTCTGTGCATTAAGAAAACTCTAGCATTGGAGGGTACTACTTAAAAACATTTCTCTATTTCACAGATTTAATACTTGCTATGAGTAACCTCCCTCTCCCCCCTTTGTTTTATTTTCTCCCCTTTGCTGCAATCACTAAAGGAATCAATCCTTTTTTCACCATAAGAGGAAAAGGAAACAGCAAGGTTTACAGTGTCTGACAGACACCAAAGAATTCAACATTTATTTATGCAACAAAAAAAGCCAGCTTATTTTGAAAATAATATGCACACTGTGTGCCAGGTAGGTGCTAGACAGAAACTGTTAAAGTTTTGGAAGTATCAGGCCCCAAATGTTCAAAAATTTTACAGATTAAATTCCGCTCTTTAATGTTTATATTTTATACTGCTCTGATCTCCTCACTCAGGGCTTGATTTTCAGAATTTCCAAGTACTCACAGTCCATGTTGACTTCTGCAGAAACTTGCCTGTTCAACACTTTGGAAAGTCAAATTCTACATTTTCCAATAGGAACAGCAGCAAAACAACCACATTTATGTGCCCTTTAAAAAGTCCCAAGGGAAGAAAGAAATGGCTTCAGTGCTGGTTAAAAAAGCTAATTCACAGCCTCAGAGAAGACAAGCATCTCTATGAAATCCTGATATCCTGACCCTTCAGAGCTATGCAAGGAAAAATAGACATGCAGAGTTGGAGAAGCAACAAATACAAACTCGGAGACAAAAAAAGTGTTTCATGAATTGCTTCTAGTGATTAAAGAACATTTTTAACCTCACAGTTCAAAGAAAGCAGATGTTCCCATGTTTTAAAAAGTGTGAATACACTACTTGCTTACAAAAGCTCCTTGTGATCCCCTTTACAGCCTGGCAGCCCCCCTTGTCCCGCATACCCCCTTACAATTATAACCTACAGGCTTCTCATTTAGACCCTGTAATAGTCTTATAGTGACAGTTAGTGGAAAGAATCCCTATTTCCTGCCTAAGCATTTTAAGACATTAAAATTTCGACCACAGAGAGACTCTGGTCATGCAAACTTGCAACCTCATCTCAAAACTGCTCTTTGGGGATCTGCCAAGTAAAAGTGACTTTCATCAATCACAAAGCAAGACAGGAAGGGCAGTTTCCACATACCATCCAGTTTTGAGAAGTCTTCTTTACCTTGGTCATCATAAAACATCAGTAGGTAACTGACTTTTTTTGACCCCACGACTGAAGGAGCAATCCAGTGTCTCAGGACAGGAACTACTGGTTGTACATGTGTCTAGAGCAGGGGAACAAACACTCCGCAAAGGCAGAGTAATGGAAAATAGCCCCGTTCACCACACTTTCCATCTCTCCATCATCCATCTCTGACAGGGGAGCAATCAGAAGAACCGTGGGGGGAAAAAAATCC
The DNA here is from genome assembly GCF_018691265.1 of Tyto alba. Lineage (NCBI taxonomy): Eukaryota > Metazoa > Chordata > Aves > Strigiformes > Tytonidae > Tyto > Tyto alba. The sequence continues at coordinate 12,387,309 of NW_024881281.1, read as the reverse complement.
CAAAACCCAAACAGTCCTGCTTTACTCTGGCAGGGGGAAGCCTCCCCTGTGCTCTGCAGACTGCCAAACTGCCTCCAAAAGTAATCACTGTATGGCCAAGGGCCTTCCAGCCAGAAAACACCTACTTGAGCACTTACATGCTTAGGTGTCACGTAAGCAAGCAGAATACAAGGGCTGCATGATCCAACAGGTTTTTTGCAAGCAATTAACAGTAATAACACAAGTCTGCCTTAGTTATCAAATGATACGTTTGAGAAGTCAAAATAAAACCAGCCATGTCTCTGGTTTATCAGTTCACCCCTAGGACTCATCTTCAGAGAAAAAAATTCCCCAAGCTGTATCTGAGCAGCAAGTATTTAAACATGCACAGAAGCTGTCTGACGCATCTCCGTATTAAGCAGCTTTTATAGCTTCAATATATTTGTTGAACTCTGACTGAAAGGGCAATGACTGAAGACACCGGTCTCTTCAGAACGATTGGTTTCAAATGTTGTAAATTAAAACCCGTTACTAAAAGGTCAGACCACTTCTGAATGATGCTTACTAATTGGTAGCACAATCACAGGATGGTCAAACAGAAGTGAAATCCTTTAAATCAGAAGTCTGTCCAGAATGGAAGCTGTTCCCGGTTGTTTGCTCTAACAGCTAGTCTCCCCGAGATACCAGGATGGGGCTTTGATACACTTGGCTCTCCTCTGAATGCAGGACAACATGAAGAACTGCCAACATTCAAGCTTTCACTACAGCTACTGTTGTTCAGGGTTTTGTTGTTTGGGGTTTTTGTTTTGTTTTGTTTTTTTATCTTACACTCTATCTTGCCAGGAGATTTTTCTGTAAGTATGCAAAGAAAAGCATCTTCCTGCAAATGTCAGCCAATTTAAAGCACTCAAATCAGAAAATGGGGGAGGAAGGAATAACAATCTGACATATCCACCAAGAATGCCTGCCACAGCTTTCTATCAGCAGAGAGGGAAATGAAAAATACTCGTTTTAAATTTAAAAGATTTTGTGGTATCAGTTTGCTGCAGAAAACCAAGATCAAAAAATCATCTAAGAGAATGAAAACATAAAATACCTCTGAGATTTTTTGCTACCATGATTAAATTTTACACCCTTTAAAGATGTTCCAACAGTTACTTAAAAGCATCTTATAAGTAAATGTTCCATCTAAATGTCCCTTACCCTAATCCTTTTAGTAGCTGCCATGTTAGATGAAAATCAAGATACCATCATTCTGCTTTTGGGTTTTTTTGTTTGTTTGTTGGGCTTGGGTTTTTTTTAAAGCAATCTAGATGATCCTTATGTTCACCCACATGGAAGGAATTAATTTTTATCCATTGTATTTCAGTATAAACATTAACTGGAGACTAGAGTTCAAAGGTACTGCCTCTCCTGGGCAAGAATGCATAATTTTGCATGCTCTCATTGCAGCAAAGTGAGATTTCACACACTTCTCGGTCCATATCACGAGAGTTAGAGAATTAACGTGGCTTACAAACATGTCAGTGTTTTGTAAGTTATGTATTCAGCTCTCTTCTGCAGAACAAGGACTGGTGGATGACCTCTAACAGACCTTCCTGCAGCTGTGTAAGCCGTGTAAGCCTTGCCACCAGTACCCACCAAGCTCAAGTCAGCCCCAGAGATTACTGCTCAGCAGTTGTGGCAGAAGGATGTGGAAGGAAAGTTTAGGAGCCCCCTCCACAATACAGAATATAAACCTCAAACCCACTGTCATTGATGGTCTGCACTGACTGGGAGCAGTGGAGACAAGCACACATTGTACTCTGCTGCCACAGTTACAACTCACCACCAACTCCAGGAGAAAAACGGGGAAATCTGCTGAGGGCAGAAACATCTTCAACTGCTTCAGCAGATCCTCTACAATTTGCACACCTGAGCTTTACCTAGCCCAAACCAGTCAGTAGGCTTTCACATATCTGGAGCAGTCCTGATGACTCTTATCCAAGAGACAACTTTAAAGGCAGCTTATATGAGAACTTATGTTTTAGAAGATACCAGGAAAATTGGGACCATGGTTCTAGTACTGCTACTGTATAATCCATACTTAACTGCATGAATTGTTTTCATTTCAAAAACAGAATCATCTACATCCACTAATTGCTACTATGCAGAAGAGTAAGCACTGGACTCAGAAGAATTCCTTCCACAATTGTTTGTGAAGATACATCACGTTAATGAGGACAATATTAATGACACCACTATGTGGAGTCATGGGCAGTGTCTGCACCATTCCCACCTGACTTGGAATTGGCCTACTGTCAGAAAAAGTCTAAGCATACATACGTACCCAAAATATATTAACACATACACCCAACCCCAAAATATATTACCAAAATTTAAATTTGTAGTGATTTCTGGAGCAGTAACACTTCTCAGTGCAAAAATGGATAAACATTCCTGTCGTTTTGTGAGTAGAAAGCAACAGCTCTGCCAAGACTTACCATTCTCATATGTACCAGCGTGCATGAAGAAAAAGGTGCAAGAAAGCCCAATTTATTAATTTCCCCATCTAATCTAAAAAGGCTGTGGCCAAACTCACTGTAATTTTTAAGTCTTCACATTATTAAATTCAGTAACATGCTATATATAAACCACTTCTTAAGCTACAGAGTTTGGACTGAACAACTTTCCTTACTAAACATTTTTCAAGTACCATTATAAGAACCACCACGCCCAAATACCGTCCCAGACAGGGCCTGCTGTCTAATTAAAAATCTTGTGGCAACAATATATATCTATATACTCACAAATAAAGTTTACAAAGAAGATGGAATGGATTTGGTCTTTTTTTCTGTTTGCTTTTATTTTTGGTCAATTTTGCATCAAGCTTCAGCATCAACACACATCCTCAAGCTTCCATGTCTTTTTAGTTTGAACAAAAATAGTTTGGAAAAGAGATACAAAGAGATATATAGATCTTCCTTCACTGAAAGCACAAGCAGATTACTAAACTTCCCGTCACAATTTATTTATTTTTTAAAGGGCATGTTTTTAAATAACAAATTAAAAACCTCATGCTTAACTTAATGCTCCTTTAAATGACTAGAAGCACTTTGGCTTTCTTTCACTGCCTGGGAAAGCCAAGTCGACTGAAGGTTAACCACTGCATTTCTAGTCATCCTTAACTGTGTCTGCTAATTGTGAAAGAATGACTAAAGACTCCGAAGCAATGGCAAGCTGTCTTTTCCCATATGGTATGTCCTCAAACCAGAGGCCTCTAACGTGCACCCATTTCTCTGCAAACTGGCTATTTGTAATTAAATGGAAGTCAGATGACGTACTGCCAGAGAAGATGTTTGTGACTCACCTTCCTAGAGGAGCTGTCAAAGTGCACCCCACAGGCTTTGCAGCTCTGTTCGGAGGCAGTGGGAGATGGGAAGGAGCTGTACCCGGGGTTGGAATAGGCTTGGGCTCTGGCTCCCTGCTGCGGCTGCGGCTGCATCTCTTCAGGTGAGCCATCCAGACAAAACCAGTTACAACAGCTTGCCCACATAGTAACTGAAAGTGGAGAAAACACACATTGGAAATGACATGGGAAACAATCTGCCAGCTAAAGTGAGCACAAAGCATAAAATGCATATTTAAATTTCCCACCTTCAATTCGTTTTTGACAGTGTGTTTGTAAGTTTTGATCTTCTAATTTACAAGCACATGCAAAAACCACACACCCAGTCCAGCATGGTACACGTTTGGTGAGAAAGGACAAATACAGTTCAGAGCAGTTATTACTGGAATTTCTTAGAGTTAAGAAATTACAGTGAAGATAAGAGAAAATTTATGTTTCAGTTGGCTGTATGAGACTCTATGACCAAGTCTGCTGTAACAGGCTGTCTCTATTGCACGTAAGCCATAATACACTGACTGTTTTTTGTGCATCGGGAAAAACAAACATAAGCTCAAATTGTCTCATACATTATTTACATAAAATCAGCAGCAAGACCATAGATGGCTTAAATCCCCCTACAGATTTACAGCTACAAATCTAAAAAGAGACAAGGACAGCAGAGCCACTGATTTAACAGTTCTCAACTGAATTTGCAGCATTACAAGGCTAAATCATCACATAGCAAGTAAATGTCAGAAATGTAAGAAAAATCAAATACTAGCTTCTGGTAACTTACTTGGGAAAACAACTGCATCTGAGACACATAATCATTTGTTGGTTTGGGGATTATTTTTTTTTTTTGAAAGTCAAATAATGAGAGAGAGATCTACACACACACACACTTACCTAAATTCCTAACAGTCCAGTGCAAAATGCACAGATTTGGAGTCTTCTAAGACCACCCATACAGCAGTACTCCAGAAATACTCCACTATAAACTTGCTTTTGGGAGTTTACAAAGAAATCTGAATTCATCTGGGCATTCAGTTTCTAGAGCATACACCATGTGTCATCACTTACTGGTAAACAGAATACAAATTGCCTCCTCTGCATTTCTGCATTCACACTGTAGTTCCTGGACTATGTTTCTTTTATGTCTTAAAAAGCAGGTCCATCACTAACAGCGTTCAGCAACTGCTCAATTTTATAAACCTCTGGAAATTAAACATCTCCCAGCTATACAGCCAACTCATTTCTTTTGCCTCAGTAAGTACTGCCACTGTAAAACTCCAGATTCCCAAGGGAAGTGGGCTGGTGTGACTCCTAAAGGTTATCTGGTATAATATATACCAACATACTGTTCTGTTGATTTTTTTTTTTTTTTTTTTTTTTTTAGCTCTGTTAAGTCATTTCAGTTGATGTGCTTGAATTGGGAAGCTTCTGTAGTTTGGTGCTGTTCCAGTATCTGTAGCTTTAGTGGCATCTTTAATCTTTTCAAAATCTAGCTGAATTTGGCTCGTCAAAGTTACTGCTGTCGCTGCACTGGACATTCGCCTTTCAAAATCCACAATGGTGAGCTTACCAACAAACTCTACCCTGCAGGCTCAGCAGATTTTAATGTTTAAGTAAAAATCTACAGATTCATGAGATGATAAACAATTCTCAGTGTAACTGATGTGCACAATGCTGATCGTAACAAATACATGGAGAGAAGTGTTCCAGGAACAGCAATAACGTATCATCCCTGTGTATTAGCTCTCCACTCCAATCAAAACACATACTTTAGATATCATACATAAAAGAAACAATTGCTCTTTTTCTTTCTGCACATTAATTTTCAAGCTATTGGTCCCACACAGAAGTTAACATATCCTTTGTACTGCAAAATTACTGAATTTCTATTTTAAACTATGCTGTTTGGAGGTTTAATTTGTTCCCAGGAATTGCAAATCTAAACAACATGAAAGCTGCACAGTCAAACAAGTATTCACAACCTCCACAGCAGTGAAAAACTGCATCCATAGTTAAATTCCCTTCCTGTTTCAAGGACCCCTGCAAACTGAAGGCTGAAGGCCACCCACGATAACAGAATACACAAATGCTACTGCCTGACCCCAAAAGTTTGTTTTCCTAAAAAAAGACAGCCCACTAATTCACTCTGGAACATTGCAACATGTCAAACATTGAAAAGAAAAACACAAAGAAGTGCATAAACCAGGATAAAATAAAGCAGACCTCAGCATTCAGCTGGAGTAGTAGTTTTGTGTAAATGCCAGGAAATGAGAAGGTTAACAAAAGGCTTGGATGTTGCTTTAGAAGAACCTTAATCCTGCTCAACTAAAAAAGCACGGAAGGGAAACATCCATAAACAAACAACTAATAACAAGGACCCTCCTCTGATTTGTATGTTTTTTCCAAAGGTATCTCTCATCTTTAAGAGGAAGGAGCACATGGAAACATGACAGCCATTCCTACAACACAGGCACACTACTTCAGCCTGTACCAGCGTATGTCAGGTTTTAATTATTTAAGGACCACTATGTACAGCTCTAAGTTTAAGTTAGGGCTTGTCCACATGCAGCATCTACATTGACAAATATCCTTCACTGAAAACCGCTCTGTGCTGATGGCTGACAGTCACCCAGAAACGGACAGCTCTCACTTCACTCGCAGCATTTCAGGAGGCTGGTGGGCTCCTGCAGAGCAGGTGCTTTGCACTGCGAGCGGGCATCCCACGCTGCTTTTGGGCCACAGGCAGCTCTTGTGCCAAGCGGGATTCACCTCCAGGCACACCAAGAGACACCTGCCAGTCCGCGAGCATCATCTCCCAACACGGCATGCAGGTCGGGGGCAGCGTGGTGGCAATGCCACAGCCCGCTCCAGCGCAGCTCAGGCTGCCCCAAGTGCAAGGAAAGGAGCTCACGGATGTTTCCACCTCTGTCCACACATGGCCACTGTGCTCTGCACCTCAGTCAACATCGCCCCAACTAATTTTGTAGGTATCTGTCACCATTTCCAAATTCACAGGAGACCATAATGGCTGAAAAGCAAGGATTACACTTTTGATTCCCGGAACATGCTGGGGATGCTACGTGGGAACTTAAAAATGCTGCCACCAGTTAGACAAAGCTTTGCTAACTGGCAGCTATACTACCAAGCAGATACGACTGAGCCTTAAGATGCTAAAATGTCTGTGTATCTGCCCATAGCTGCTCTAAGACAACAACAAGAAATGCAGGTGAGATTCAGCAGCTCCTTCAAGAGCGATTTTTCCTTTGTTCTGTACAGGATCACTTTTAGACCGGAGGACACAACCATTGCCAGTGGGAGAGGACTGGTAGTCGCAAGCGGCAATTCCCTAGACACCTCTACAGTGCTTGCTACAGCCTAATTATTCCCTTATTTATTTTGTAACACATTCAGAGGTATGTTGTCAGCACCATCCAGAAACTGATAATTCCCATAAGCAATGCTTTGACAGATGGGTTGCTGTTACACGTGGCAGAGTTTGAACATCATAACTAGCAAGCACTGCCCTGTGTAACTCCTGTCAGTCCTCTGCAGATGAATGGCTGTTCTGCATGCAAGGAGCTCCACAATTATGCTGAAGTGACAAATAAATGCCCAGCCAAAAAAGTTTACCAGACGAAAGATCTACTTCTTTGTTGTGCTCCAGGGCTTGGTAAATACTTACAGTAAACTGACTGATATTAACATGTTGGTTTGGAAAAGTTAATGACACCACAGATCTCAGGAATTCTCAAGCAACTTCTTGAATAAAGGAGGGTGACTTACTGGCATGACTAACGTTACAGGCATTACTGATACCAGCAGCCTGTATTATTCTTGGACATGATGCTCATACTGGCCAATGGGAGCCACAGAAAATAACTGTTTTAACCATGCAGCTGAGCATGTTTTTGGGGAACTGAAAGCTATATGGCAGGCACTCAACAGATGACTTCTGGCAGCCAAGAAGTACCTGCCCTAAATCGTAACTGCTTGTTGTGCTTGGTGCACCTGCAAGAGCAAAGGGAGAAGGAGCTTCACTGAGGGTGGAGATGCAAGATCAAACAGTCTACCCTGGACCTGTAAACACATCCACCCACATGGCAGTGATCATGCTGAGCTTGTTTTTGGGAAGGGGGATTGTTTTATCTTCTTTCTTGAGTCTCTTTAAGGAAAAGCCAGAAGAAATCCAATAAATATTGGACAAGGCAGGGAGTTGCTTGCCGTGGTCTGAGGGCAAAGCAGTGCTAGCACTCTATCATGCTCTGCTGGATTGCGGTTTTTTTTTTTTTTTTTTTTTTTCAGTATGAAGCTGTGAATGCTATGACTCTCTTCACTGATTTTAAACAGAAGAGTGAAATTCATTTCACCACCTGTCCATTAACATGTTCTATACATCACCATGAGTTCTGTATAAATTTGCAAGCATAATTTAATTCCGGAAGAACTACCAGTGATGTCAAAGTTTTCCTCCCATACACTGTTGAAGATAGTATTCAAAATGCAAGCCTGGAGTTTTATACTTTCCATCTTCATTAAAAAAAAAAGCATTTGAACTTAGGTTGTCACTATATATGCAATATTAATGCCATAACCTTGCTGGCTGGAGTATCAGAGATCACTGCCTACATACAGGATTTATTACACATGCTTTGTGTATTTCTAAGGGTAGGCTTTGGCTCTATAGGAAAACTGTGATTTATGTTTGAATATAAAATTTCCCTTTATTTTTCCTAGGAATGTGAACAATAAGGGACTAGAACCGGCGAAAGGAACATCTCTCAGAATGACTGAGCTTTCAGCTGTGTGCAATAAAGCTCTCAATGACTGTGTTTGGCTTCTTGTGACTGCTCAGGAATTTAGGGGCTGGAATTCAATAGCACCAATGAGATACTTGAGTTAAGGGACCAAAAGGAACTGAGCTCCCATGTGAGGAGAAGCGTCAGCAACAAGTACTCCTCTTCCTCCTCCTGAGAGGCCTTCAGCCACTGGAACAGCAGAGCTGATGACCCTTGAGGCTACTGCAAATGGAGAAGGGTGCCCAAAGGGAGATGCAAGAGAAATAGCAGCTTTGTTAGGGCATGTTTTCCTACAATAATGTTTGGTCATTAGTTCTGTCAGCTGCCCTCACACCTCCTGAGTTTGAGTCTGCTCACCACAATGAGCTGCTTTGCTATTAGCTCCCTGAACCATCAAGCTCCTCTTCCAATCTCATTTATCCAGAGGCCATCCTCCTTAACTACTTCCTCACTACATTTCAGAACCTCCCCCTGTGATCCCAAACTGTCGTCTTCTGCTTCTCAGCAGTTTCCATTAGATTAATGCGGAGTGTCTCAATCTTCTCACTCTTTCCTACACACCAGAGAACTGCCAAACTGCCGAATCCAGTAAGGTCTGTGTGCTTCACATATAGGTGCTATACAACAATGCATATCCAACCTGCCATCCATTGTGTGGCCTCCACAACGTCAAAACCACATTCATTGGTAAGATACCTTTCAAGGCAACACATCAAGACCGGGAATAATTCTATTCACAAAAGCAGTACTTTCTGCCATTTCTAGTAGCTTGAAAATCACCGAAATCTATTCAGAAAACCAGAACAGGGCAGTGTGGCTTTAAAATACTGATGTCTTGCTAAAGTACATTTAAAATTATTATTTTTGCATTATTATTCCATGTTGTATCCCCTGCAAAATTCAACAGATCTCACTTTCATGAATGCTGCTTTGCAATGATTTAAGTATTTAATGAATTAACCATCTTGGTTCCTCATTAATAGCATTATACAGTTGCTCATTGTTATAATTTACCTTTTTTTTTTTTTTTTTTTAGTAAACCTGCACTGATAAGAAATGCCTTGCTAAACTTAACTTCATTAATGACCTACCACTTAGAAACTGAATTCACAGTTTGCTTAGTCAAAAATAAGTATTTACTTGGTAGCAGGGCTATCAAATAATCTGCTCAAATGACATTTATGCATGAAGTATTATTTTTATCAGCCTGTGTCACAGGCACACAGACCTGAATTATGATAAATGGGTGCAACCATATGTTGGGACAGGTGGAAAAGTCAGCAAATTAGCCATTCACAGGAGGCATAAGGGAAGGAGGCGGGTTGCCAGTCTGAGCATGACATTTGCAGAGATGGTGTCTTAACCAGTACAAAACGCGAGAAAATGAAGAGTGGGGACCAGCCCTGGCTATCTTTCACAAAGCACGTAAACCTAATTTGCTATCTAAAACAGCTGGATTGAACACGTAAGATTTTTACCTAGGGATAGAAAAAAACGTGTTTATGAGTAAAGGTACTAGTTCACATGTGCCCAAGGTGACAGCATACACATCTTGAAAGATTAAGTAAATAAATATTAGCACTGTATCACAGCCAGAAACGTGTGTTCAGGGGAAGACAGACTGAAATTTTTCAGATGGAGGAGACATGTTTCTATTTTGTTCTGTTCCTTCAAACTGTCTGGAGACTTTTTGTATCTCTAATCATCTAAGTATGCAATACGAACAATATTTACAAAGACAGACGTACAATTGCTCACCGGTCTGATCAGCAACTTCGATGTCAGCCTAAAATTTTTCAGGTGAGAAACTGGCCAGCTATGAAGGCAGAGGACGGAGCGTTCAGGTCAACCTGCACCAAGCATAGTCAGAACCGGGTGTCCAGGTTAGTGTCTGTGGCGTCTTGGTCAGGCTTCTGTGCATCCAAGAGAGCCTACGCTGCCAGGCACAGGGGGGCTAGCAGTTGCACTGGCACCGTGCCTGCATCCTCGGGTCGGCTGGCTGCTTTCGACGGACAGAGCAGGCTGACACTGGCACCCCATGCCCGTGCGCTGTCTAGACCTTCCCCTTCAGAGGGGGCCAGCGCACGGCCGGTAGTTCAGCCTGTGCCTTCTGGGAATCCATCTTCAAACCCTCTTTAATACAGCACCACACAGTTGCACCTGTGCTCCTCCACCTCGGAGATGCCTTCAAAGCCTCGACGTGTGGGTGCCAGGCATCTCGGAAGGCAGGAGATGCAGCACATCCCAGCGCCTCCGGGAGCCGGATCACGGAGCGTGGCACACAACCGGATTCAGCAGCGTGTGCGCTCACTAGGTGCACGGCTTCTCGGAGCGCGCGAGCCCGAAGGAAGAGAATCTGGCTGCACACCAGCATTTTAATCAAGGAAGTGACATCCATTTACCACAGAGCAGAAAGTAAACAGCACGGCCCGTTGGGGCAGGGTGCAAAGCAGTGCAGGGAAAAGCTGGACCTGGGCCACAGCAGTTCAGCACAGAGACAGCCACACACAACTTCACTGAAATGCTATCGCCTTGAATTACTGCTGATTCTGAGAGAAGCACCAAAAGTAACTTCCTAGTTATATGGCACAGAGGAAACCATCACGCAGACAAAGATCCTTTTATACTGCTGTAACCTGGTTTACTATTGGAGTAAATAAATTGCAAGGTAAGCCCTTAGAAGATTTGCTTAAATGAGAGGAAAATGAAGGATTAGAGTTCTCAAATACATGAAAAAAACACAGTGGGTATTCTACAAACATTTTGCAGCTTATCGGTGTTTATCAGTGTGCTCTCCTAAAAGTAACTTGCAAGCTTACTCTCAGCAACACTTGCTGATGTTGTTTGGTAGAAGATCAACAGATCTTCAGTGAAAGCACCTTTGCCCATAAGCAAACCCCACCAATACTGTTACAAGCACAAAGGATCTAATCTTCAAGCACCTCTACAAAACTAGAGCACTTCATTTTTCATTTTAAAATTGAGAAAATGAGTTCAGAAGCTGTGTGATTTATAGAGCACTACACGGGAAGCTAATTCCAAAGGCAGAAACGCACCCCTCACTTTGACTCCAGCCTGCACCTGAATTGCAAACTCAACACTCAGCCAATTTCTCCTCTGTAGCACAAGTAAAACCAAAGGATTCTTCCCAATTTTAACATGAGAATCTTGGAATCCTGTTTTGTTTTAAAAGGCACTGGGTACCTGGGGTATGTATTATTTCAATATAAACTGTTTATTTTGACCCAAAATTGCATTTTATATATTGAAAAATATTGAGATAAAAGGTTCTTCTTGCTGTTAAACGTAATTAGGTCTCTAGGCATCTGCTAAGATGGAAGTTCAACAAGAGACTTTTTCCTTTGCAAGTCAGTGACACTCTTCCAGAAAGTTAACACAAAACAAAATGTGATTAATGAAATCACGTGACTAGTTTTAGAAAATTATTTATCTTACCCAGTCTATCTTAATACCTTAGTCCCATACATTTTCCCAAGTAATGTGCTGTGACCTCAGACAGACTATCTCCCTTCCCCTCTGCTGCTATGCTGAAAAACAATTAAAAAAATCTGGTGCACTCTTGCACTCTCACACTAGTATGGTACTCATCAGCAAGACAAAATTAAGTTAGCTGTACTACATAGCATGAACCAAGTCAGAAAGAGAGGAAAGAAAACTCTGGAGAAGTAAGATTTCAGACTACTCAGTTTTATTACCATTCCCACCCTCCCAGCATCCTGCTTGGCTGTACGTGTGTGTCTATTCTTTGTCCCACACACAAAAGTGGCAGTGAAAAGTGGAAGCTCTCTGTCAAAACTTTAGTCTGGGATTCCTGGACTGCTCATTGCTATCATGCACCCTTTCAATCAGTCCTTTTCATTTGGGGAAAAAGGTTAATGCTGGCTTGCACTCTGAATTTTTTCTCAGTTCATTCACATCATCACAAGTCTTCCTTGGATTTAGTTTCAGCCAGCTGTTTTTTTTTTTCAAGCAGTGAATAGCTGCTAAAACTGTAATTGCAATATGTAGCAATAAAATGCTAAATGAAAATTTAACTAACCATGTAGCTTCCTTAACCAGCTCTATTCAAGGAAGGTCATCACTCCATACTCTCCAGACTTCACCTCAAACTCCATCTAGACCACTTTTCCATGACAGCCACACAACAATAGCTAGCTGGGAGGTCAGCTGGATCTGTGCCCACCTGAAAGCCAGGAGTGGTCTCCAAAGGCACAACATAAGCTTTTCAGGGAGTCTTCCCGCTCATACGCTACAAATACCTCGCTCTCTTTGCAAAGTTTTACATTGCCCAGAATAGGAAGTTGCTCAAACTAAGTTTCCGCTGTGCTGCAAAAGACAGCTATGAACTAAATGACTTCAGCATTCAGATATTACAAACAAGCAGTAGCAGTTCCACAATTTAACCAGGGACATCAGGGGAACAGCTCTGACTTGCCTCAGCTTTCACCATGGAAGAAGGTAACCACTGTTGGATGGCTTTAATGATACTCTTCTCCTAAGTGGGGGGAAAGGAGGGAGCTGGAGAAAAAAAGGGGAGGAGAAAGGATGTCAATTTGTATTTTTATCATATCACTACAGTTCCCACTTCAGATAAAGAGATCAAGCTATTTCCATTGAAATCCCTGGCCCAAGACGCCTATGACAGCTGCACATCTTGTTTCACTGTGACAGGAGGTTTCTCTCCAACTGGATAAATTTACATATTCATCAACAGTTCATCTTTGGAATGGAGCACAAGCATATGGGGGCAGTTGAAGAGAGGAGAAAGAGAGGCATTATCCCAGACACAGCTCCTCAAATTTATAAAAACCCTTGTCCCCAACCTACAGAAGCAGGGTAGGGGGACAGAAAACAGGAGGCATCTCCACAAATTGCAGCGGTGTGCACAGCAACTCCCTACCCCAGCTGGTGTACAAGGATTCAGAGGGGTGAAGTACTCTAAAGCAGCTGTTCCCAACACAGAGACAGTTAAGTACAGTCTTAAGTCTCACAGTGTTATTCATCCAACAGCTGAGCTTGGGTTGGAGGTGGTACAGTATCAGTCAGAATTACATTAAGTTTGTCTGAAAATTGGGATTGCAGTTGGCACTAATGCTCCAAGGACTCCGTGTTATCACTGTCTCTCAGACACCCAGAATTGAGAGGGCTTGCTGGTAAACTACAACACCAGTTGGAAATCCCGTAAATTACTTCTCATGCCAAGCTTCGGGTTTATTTTTAAACAGTAAACTTCTAACTCTTCCCCCCACCCCCACCTTAAAATTCCTCACACAAAGCTTACACTTTCCCTCCTTATTTCAGGAACTGTTAATAGAAAATCAACCTAAACCCCACGGAATTCATACATGTGGAAAAGTGCATGTGCAATAAAATCGCACACAACAAAAGATCTGTGCAGACTGGTAGGCAACCTCTAGCCTATTTAACTGTAGCCTAAAAAAAGATAATATTTATTTGGCTAGACTGAAAAAGATCTCAATATATATAATTGAGGCACATCATAACAAGTACAAACACTGAGGACTCATTTTGTAGCTATGCCTATTCCAAATTAATCTGAATTCAAATCCAAAGTAGGTGCTGAAATTTAGTAAAATGCAACTGCATATCATCTCCTTTGGTTGACATGTACAAAGACCAGCACATAGGTCACATCTGAAATGGTGTAGAAAGCTCAGTTCTCCCAGACTGCAGAAATGAGTGGGTCAGCTGTTAAAGAAAGGTCCAGGATACTGAATACAGCACTGAAAAGCAACAGACTTGAATACCAGTTTTGTTACTGAGACAACAAGAGATACCAAAATAAAAAAGTCAGTTTATTTATGGCTTAGACACCTCATCTGTGGACAAGGAAAAATACCCCACCCTCACTTGAAATAAGCTAGTATAGGTGAAAGTTTGAGAGAGACTTTGAAGTTGCACTCCTAAAGCACTTCCATAAATATTAACTGTCATTTTTGTGCCAATATCCATTTGGCACTGAAGGGCTTGAAATTCAAAATTGCTTACGTGCAGCCCTGGATAAGAGCTCTGAAAACTGAGGGAAGGTTCAAGCCTTACCATTCAGTGTCTGCCAGCGGGACTTGCATGAACTACTTCTAACATGGGACAGATGTTGTGAAAAAGTCCATTTCCAAGTATCTATACAGTACTTGTTTCTAGGGCTGAAAGATTCTAAATTGGCTCCTTTACCACTTCCCTTGTCCAAATGCCATGCCTCTCTTCCAGGCTCAATCTCTGCAGAACACTAAGGACTAGTAACCCCGAGGCAATGCAGATTGAAATCCGGGCTTTATTCAAACTGAAGCATGGACAAACCTAACAGCCATCACATCCCATATTTTTGGTTACTGAGTTGAAGGGCAACATCCCTAAGAGATCCCCAAGAGCTCATGGGAGCTTACCAACATTATCAGCACAAACCAAAAGTAAACTTTTGTCTCTTGAAACTAAAGCCGTGAACCAAAAAACCAATGTGAATTTCCTTTACTGTCACATCTCTATACATATATTATGGTAGAACATTAAACTTCTGGGTCAAGCATTTTAATCACTTGTGTGAACTGCCAAGAGGCAGAATGGGGCATTCTTCAAAGGCACAGCTCACCTCAAACTGCTGCAATTTATGTTAATCAAAGCAGAAAGTCAGGATTGCTGAACATGAAATCATCATTTGATCCTACCTGTATAAAATGTATTCTAAAAAAAAGACTGAGGGGATACTAAGTAATGAAAGCTTCAAACAGCCTTTAAGGACCTGCATCTGGTGCATTTCCTACCTTCCTCATGAAGAGGAAATTTCCCATATATGGTCCAAGCTGACAAGCAGACTCGGGTCACATTTCAGTTCACGGCTTTTGGCAAGCCCAAGCATTCAGACATCATGAGTCAGTGCTCCAGAAATCATTGGGTTTTATAAACCAGTAAATCTATTTCATTTTGGTTTTTTATTTTGCCTTGGGTTTGCTGGGGTTTTTTTCTACCTTTGCAGTACAAAGGCATCATCACATTTTCCTCTGTAACTGGGAAGAGGATGTTTTTTCATTCTGGGTTTGTTTGCTTTGTAAAATGGCAAACGATATTTTCATATGAGACTAAACCCTGGCATTGGAGCATTAAGGAAAAAGAAAAAACAACATACCCACTATCACGGAAGTTGGGAACAGATACTGTGCTGTCTCATACTTTCACACAGCCCTTTTACAACAAAGAACACTTATTTTTAAAATAAAACTTCAAAACGTCTTCACTTCTATTCTCAGATCCCAAACAAATAATAACTTATCTGGCATTTGAACACAAGCCGACATGATTTCTGCTGCTAAGCAGCTCCCTGCAACACAAAATCTTTTCTACCAATAACCTTATAACATCAGCATAAAGTTTCTTCCATTCTGAATTCTACTTTTCTCAGTTCAATAAGTCAGCAGAAACTGTCCCATTTTTGACCACACACACAAAATCACACACCACTTATTCCTATTTTTAAAGAAGACCTGAAGTTCAACAAATTCCACTGGGTAATTACTTTCAGATTAGTAATGGGATAAATTAACATGGGACAATTGGGCTGAGGATCTTTGCTTTCTGTTTCTAGCTGTTACAGATGTTCTGTGCATCTGGGCCACTTCAGTTCTCTGTGCCTCAGTTTCCATATGTAAAACACAGATGATTCCAGTCCCTGATGAGCTATTAAGTTAGTATTTCATGTCTTCATAGTACTGTATTCATATATATGTATGTATGTATACTGTATTCATAATGGAATTAAATACTTCCAGAGAACTATCACAGCTCACAGAAGTAAGGTGCTTCTGGGAAGAAATGCTTACAGTAAACAACCTCCTTGCACTTTTGCAGAGCATCCTAACAATTTAACATTAGAACAAAACAAATAAAGGACAAGATAAGATGATTTTGAGGCCAACTTTATGTTCCACAGAAGTGCAAAAGACAATTCAAGTTCAGTTATTTTTTTGTTGGCGTTTGTTTGTTTGAACTCTTTACCAGTGAAAATGATGGTAACATGAAGAAAAAAATGTTGCTCAAAAGGTTGTTTTTACTTAATGTGGCATTTTAACTTAAAAAAAAAAAAGTGTCACTAACAACTGTGGCCTTGTCAAAAAAAAAAAAAAAGACACATTCTTGGTACTTAAGAACAACGTCTGAAGGACGCAGCACGCTATCAAATTGCTATTTCAAAAAACATCTAGGCTTTTAGATTTCAAATATTTTGTGAATGTTGGAAAACATTCCTTTTTATTTAAATGTTCAGAAAGTTCGATAAATATTTTTAGACTGTTTCCTCCATAATCAAGGATTAAAGCCAATCAGACAAGTATACAGTAGACAGTAATAGTTTATATCCTTTCCATTACATTTGTATTTATTAGGGGAATTTTTAGGAAATAATACCACGTATTACAGATTTAATTTCAAGCTTGCATCTGTAATACCAGACAGCAATAAAAGCCTTACCTTGTATTATTAAGTCACACATGCAGAAGCAAAAATACAAGTTTAGGACTCCATAACAATATCTTACCAAGTTACTTAGGTTTTGAGCAGAACACTACTTGGAAAACACTGACAAAGAAACAGGACTCATTCCAAGAATGATCATCTTACTTCACTTTGACAAAGTGAAGCCTTTCATGAATTAGGCTTGGGTTTGGCCTACATTCGGTTGTATGAAAAGGCTTCATTATAAGCAGTTGAACACATTGTTTGAAAACGTGATACAAACGGCATTTAACGCAACAAAAGGTGAACAAACTAAAATGGTAAAACTGCATTAAAAGTGTTATTTATTACCTCTAAAATAGACACATCCTGAAAATCTTTAAACCGGTTTTCACCCATGAAAGAGTTCAGAGATGGTATCTGCACCACTCATGACTGTCAGATAAAGCTATTTGCAGATTTAAGATGTCTCTGAAGGCAGACAGCAGCAGATAAAAAGAAATGCTGTAGGTACTTTGTTTTTAAGTGTGTTACTTTGCTATGTACAAGTGGTCATTTACTGGTCCTTTGAATTCCAACTTCGTTCTCCATGCGCATTTTGTAGGCATTGTAATTCACTTACGAAGCTCCAGCAGCAAGCTAAACAACATATTTTAATTATTTTCAGGAATTTCTTACTTCACACAGAATTACATTCTTAATTCAGTTATTTCCACTGCAAATCTGTGATCTGTCTTCAAGTCAGAGAAGCACGTAACAAGAAGCAAGAAGTACAAGTAACAACAGGAATAGAGAGAATAAGAAGTTTGTCAAAAAGAAGGCTGAGGATTTTGGCTTTATTTTTAAATACCTGCATCAACTCCCTCTCACTTCTCTTCTATGTAAAAGACAAGATTTTACTCCTCTTACCCAAGAGCCCTTTGCACAAAAAGATGCACAACAGACTAGATTTGACTAAACCAACAAGGAAATACATGACCACATGCAACAACTGATAAGCCTCTCCATCCAAGGGACATAAGGTATGGATTATGCAAGTATCAGCCTCTGACTGGGAGAAACCTACGCAGTGAGCTCTGAGAGCATAAATTGGTCTCTATATAAACACCAGCTTCAATTTCTACTTTTTTGATGATACAGTCAAAAAGGGACTTTGAAATCTACACTTTATTTGGAATCTGAAAAATAAACTGTTTCCAAACTATTTTGTAATGCTTGTGTAATGGCCTCAAGACAGCCAGTAATTTAGACAGCTGTGCCACTGGCCACAGAAGCTGCATTTTAGAAATCGCCTTTCTTTGGAACAATTGAAACTTTCTCCAGGACAAAGTCCGCACACAGAGAGCAGTGTTTCCCTGCAAGCAGATAACAGTTTCATTATTGTTTAACTACCAAAAAACAGCTCCAACAATCTATCATGCTTGACATTTTATCCGTCTCTGCTGCTAGCCCAGAATACAGGGCATATATAGGAAAAGGTTCAAGGATTCAGTAAATTGTTTTGTTAATCTAAGCAGAGAAACATTTCCCTTCTTTTAATAATTTGTCATTTTTAAAACCTGTTCAGGAAACCATGGGCCTGTTGGTTCTCCCAATTATTAAATCCAAGTATCTCTAAAGAGACCTATTCCACCAGATGAACAAATTTTAAGATATTTTAAGATATGTATAAAACAAATTCAAAGGCAATCCTACAGAGAAGGGATTCCTCACTGCAACAGAGCAGCAGTACCAGTTGCAGTCCCAGCCCAGCTGTGATTATTCTGACACCACAGTACAGCTGAGTATTAACTTGCAGCTCACCAACGCTCCCTTTCTGGGAACACCACTGCTCAGCCGTTTTCCAGATAACTGTGGCTTAAGCAAAGTCCTAAGAAGCACTAACGTGTTGATGGAAGAAAACTTATCAATGCGTGATGCAACCTCGTAGAGTATGTCCTCAAACACATCATTGGAGAAATTACTCATCTGAATGATTCTAACAACTCAAAAATAGCTGGGTGAATGAAAGGTGGAGGCCATTCACAGATGCCAGTAGCAACTGCTTTCTGAACAAGGTATTTTGACATCAACAGAAAGTGTCAGCCCATCAGTTTCAGTCTGGACTTCCAGCAGATGCAATATTACGGTTTCTGACTCATTTGAGGAGCAAGCCAAACCAGTATAAACTCATGCACACAGTAAGTGGCATTGATTCAATGACGCCGCTTGTGACATTGCAATTTGAAATTATCCATATGTATATATAGAATATAGAATGCCCAAAGGAACTGTTCTTCTACAGTAGAGGTTACTATGCAACAAGCTACTCCCAAAAGAGAGTATTTTAAATTTGCCTGTTTAAAATCTCACTTAACATCAGTCTAGAGGCTAAACTAAAATATTCAAAGCATATGCTGTTTAAATATATTCTTTTAAGCATATCCCACAACCTTCTGAATATAAATAAAAAGGTGGTAGCATAAAAAAAAAGCTGATGTTAAATTAATATTTTAGTCTACACTGAAATACAATGTAGAAATTCCTACTTCAAGACTATTTGGCAGAGAAACCAGAAGGCATTTAGAGAAGGAAGCCTAATTAATATTTTGGAGTCAAGTGAAAACCTCAAGAGCAATTAATGTGAAGAATTTGTTGATTTTACAGACACGGAGAAGAATAAACAGTGCCTCAGAAAGCAACAATCCTTTTTAAAGGAAGTCGCATATGGGAACATAAATTTAAAAAGCCAGAAAGGGCTTTCAGAGGTTAGAATAAGCCGTGTCTCAGTTCTGAGGAAACAGGCTGAGAAAGAAGGGAGAAACTAAAACAAAATTTGAATTCTTGATCTGACAGTCATATACTGCTTCTTAAAGAAAATTGTAAGTTTTCAACCTTGCAATGTTCTTTGAAGACTGAATAATCAACTTTGGAGGGACATACCATCAGGTGGTTAGAAGAGCTGGCAAGCAGACAAGTTCTGTTTCTGACATCAATTCAGCAGCTGAATCTCTCCCCACCTGTGAAACAGAGATTACACTCATTCACCCCTGCAAAGTGTTCTCTGCGCCCTGAATGCCAGTTGCTGGAAGTACAAAGTACTAATTTCTGGTTTCTTGTAATGACAGTCCCTGGGAAGTGAAGGAAAACAATCTTGATGAGGGGAGACACGGGTACTATCAGGACTAATGACTGGAATTACTTTGGGGATCAGGAGACTGGCTGGGGTTTTTGCAATGGAAGTGGGCAACTGGGGGAGGGCTGGAGAAGCATTTGCACCACACGAATATGTTTAAGTGCAGAGCACAAAGCGCAGGCAGATAAATAGCAGTGTCCTCCCAGCAGTGCAGACCTTACTATAGCACTGACCATAACACTTCCCGGAGAAGTTAGATCAATACTCAAGTATTTAGCCCACACCAGACTGCTAGCACTACTCAGTTAATTTAAAGCCATGCTATGCTTGTAGTCAAAGCTCAGACTATACAGAAGTACTGAGTTTCCTTGGTTTTGCTACCACGTACCAACAGGTCCTCTTTCCCTGGTCAGCAGCAGTTCGCATGAAGTTATGGTCAAAAAAGGGACACGTGAACACAATTATCTGCATATCACATTATCCTTCTGCCTGCAAAGCAGTTTATTAAGCACAAAGTACTTGGTTCAACATGCTTTCTAATTTCGTGGGTTTGGATCAGGCTCTGTATCCCTCAGGACTGGTCAAAGGCTTTAGAGAAGAAATGCTCTGAGATACCCTATATACATATGAAAATGCACTCTTCCTATAGGGGATAGAATGGTAGCCTAAACCTAGACACAATTTTTCCTACCTGTATTAGAATGAAACCAACAGACACTAGATGAGGGCAGCATGTTACCTGGCTAGACATGAGGATACAAAGCTGCAGCACTGGGTCTGACACAGCCTGTCTAGCTCTACAGCCTGTCTCCAACACAGGTCTGGGGTGAGTCAGAAGCAGGCACACAGATGTAAGAACACCCCAGCAGATGACTGCCTGAAAATCTGCCTACACCCTTCCACCAGGCAAAAGCTGGTTCAAAGTCTAAAGCACAAGTTTTAACAACCCTTCTATATACAGCCATGGCAATTCAACTAAAATCACGTTCTAGCCTGATTGAAGAGTTTACAATTTCTCCGAGTTGTTACAAACAACAAACCATGGTATAAAGTTGCATAACAAGTGAAAATTACACGATTAAAAAAAATAAAAACAAACCACCACCACACACAAACCCCTACTGAAGTCAATGACAAAAAATAGAAAACCGAAGGTCTGGAGAAAAGAAGACAGATTTCTGTCAGAAACTCAACCAGTGACCACCAACCCCAAAATATAATTAAGATATATTATTCCTTTGTAGTCCCCAATCAGAAAAACCAAGCCTCACTGAAAGTCAGCCTACTTTTCCTACCCTAAAATTAAACACAATACTTAAATGATGGCTTCAAAACTAATCCAATTCAGCTAAAACTTGACCAATTAAGCATTAACACATGAACGCCAATGTCAAGGCCATCAGCTTTCAATTAATAGTTCAGCTGCTACCAGGGGAGTGGACAGGCAAACATTAAGTGCTGCAGCCAGGTAACTGCACCAGGATTCCCACAAGCAGAGAGAATTGCCATTAATCAAAAACACAGCAATAGCCAAATTGCCTTGTTTCATTAGACGCAATTGTTTTACCAAAAGCCATTATGTTTACAAAGAATGAATACAAGATCCCCCTCCCCATCACTGAACACAAAATATATTAAGGAGAGAACAGTATTTGAGGGGTGGCAGTAGGTAAAGGCAAGGATCTGGAATTCTTAAGAACATTTAAAACTCACAGCTTTCTGTTCCAATTCTAGGCTCTGGAAAAACAAAGTAACTGTGGAAAAGGCAAAGGGTTAATACTCTGTTTCATGTAATCATGTATGTGTCTTAATGATCATTTATCGTAAAATATTAAATGCATTTCATATACAAAATAAATACAAATATACTAAAATAATACAAAATTTTTGAAATACAACCCACTACAACGTAAACACAAAAAATGCCAACTTATAACCTGTCATTTCCCTTCCTGATGAAATGGAGAACTAAAAAAGCATTTTGTAAATCCACTAAGTTTTTTACCTATTCCATCATCAGGTTAGAACAAACAGAAAACTGCCACAAGTTTCCCACACTGCCGTGAAACAGTTCTCCAAAAACAACATTCAAAACCTCCTGTGCTACCCACAGAAGACACATTCTGTGTCAAAGAGGAGGAAGTGAGCTCAAACAAAACATATAAACAAAACCTTTTTATGTCTCAGCAAATTAAACGTTACCCTGAGCATATCTTAGTCAAAGAACCAGAAAACTAAAACATTACTATCTACACTTTAATATTATGCTTCTCTGTACAGTATCTAAGCAAGACTGGCCATCCTTGCAGTGTTTGAAAACATGGGGAACTATCAAGTGCGACAGCTTATTTATCATATGGTTGTAACATTGAGCGCATTCATCCTTGGCTATTTTGCCAAGTACCTGATCTGTGAAGGCTCAGACTGGACTGTGTGCGTGCTCTCATGGCAGAGTTTACATTCATTACCTGCCATCGCATACCGCAATGCTGGTAAGAAACCAATTTGACAATACGTCAACACTTTCTCCACAGGAAACACCTTGACCAGCTTACAGGAACAAACTGTTCTGGAGAACACTTGAGTACTTTTATTTTCTGAACTCCTTTTGCCTTCTGTGGCAAAGGAAGGACTTGCATAGCTTTCACTTTGCTGTACGACCCTGATTTTGAGCAGAAGCGGGGCAGAGTTCCTCATTAAGAGAAGTAACTTGGGTCCTTGCCACCACGGAAGCATTTCCCACCCCAGGTATACTACCACCGTACTAAATTAGTGCCTCAGACATGCTAAAATGCAAAGAGACAACAACTGAAGCAAAGGGCTGTACCGAAGGCTGGCGCTTATCCAGAGTTCCTCAGTTCTCATAGCATTTCTGGGAGAATAACCTACTAAACCTCAGAGTGCCTTTGGGAGCATAACTCAGAGAAGGTGAGTTTCTGAGCGCCACTTCCAAAGCAAGAGTAAAGCAGCTGTACTCAGCCGCCCTCGTTAGGGAAACCCTGCAAGCGCTCCCCATGAGGGAGCCCCTTCACCCCATTTCCCCGAAACTACCCCCCAGGCACTCGCAGCTCCTTCCCCCCGTCCCGCTGCCAGCCCCAGCCTGAGCAGCCCCCCCCCAAAACCACAGAGGTTCCCCCACCTCCACAACCCTCAGTGGCCACCTCACTGCCTCACAGCCCCCACATTTAACCGCCCGCCATTACCACACGCACCCTCCCTACTCTGTCAGCACCCTCACCGCCCCACGCCGCCCCCCCCCCCCCACCCCTCAACCTGGCAGCCGCCGTCACAGCCCCAGCCGCACCCCCACGCCCCGGCAGCCCCCCCAAAAACACTCAGCAGCTCCCCAAACCCCTCACCTCCTCCGTCGGCAGCCTGGTCCCGGGGAGGCGGCGGGGCCGGGCCGCGGCTCAGCCCCGAGCCCTGCGCGGCGGCGGCGGCGCCGCTATGGCAACACCGAGACACCGACCAGAGCGGCGGCCACGCAGCCGCGAGCTCGGCCGCAGCCAGCGGCCCGCCCCTGGCGGCGCGGCGGCTCCACCGGCGCCGTCAGCGGGCCGAGAGGGCAGCACCGCCCGGGGGGAGCGGCGGCGGCGGGGCCGCGGGTTCGAGCCCCGGTCCGGGCAGCGGGGAGAGGGGTGCGGAGGGGGGGTCCCATGTGCTTCGGAGGAGTTTCTGCTGTGCGCGGGGGGGGCAGAGCGGCATTCCCGGGAAGCGTCCATATACGTATATATACGCCCACAGATACATACATACACACAGCCATATAGACAGATGTGTACGCACACCCCAATATACACACATACATGCACACCCCAATATACACACACTCCAGTACATACACACACATAATATATATAAACACACACTTATATAAGGGCACATAATATATATATAAACATAATATATATAAACACACACTTATATAAAGGCAAATGAGCCCTCAGTGCCAAAAGGCACCCACACTGCTTGGGGTGAGGGGTGCCCTGTCTGCCCTGGAATGTTTTATCACCCCGCTCCAGGCCTCTCCTGCAGTTTTCCAGCTGATTTGGGCAGTGGGAAGGAGCAGGGAGAGGGGAGGTCCCTGTGTGAGCTGGCACAGCCATGACCTGTCCTACAGGGTTGCAGGAGTGCCTGTCTGAGCATGGAGGAGAAAGGCTGAATTAGGATATTTAGGTCAGAAACTCTTTTCAGCCTAATTTTACTATGCAAATTTAGGGCAAATCAGCTTAAGTAAGAAGTCAAGTTTTTCCAGATCAGGTAATAGATTCCTGTAGCCTGAACCCTTCTGCTGTCCCGGCACAGAGCAATAACCAGCACCCACAGCAACACCTTCCCTGTGGCAACGCAGCCAGAAATTCAGGACAACGCCGTCACCTCGCACGCACGCTGCCTACCTCGGCAGCAAACCCGGGAGCAAAGGAGCTGCCACCTGAAGCTCAACCGTGCCCAACATCACACCATTCTCCCCGACCTATCCAGAGGTTTTCCAAGAGGGCATAAAACTCCAACAGCTGTAATTAGGTGATTGCCAAGAAGAGTAAATCCCTCCAGGTCACAGCTATGCCCAAAAGCCTGAGATGGGTAGCTTTGGAGGAGCACAGCCCACACATCATCAGCTTTCCCTGGTCTCTTCCCAACCGACTGCCACCGTCCCTGTTGAATCACCGTCCCACGACTGCTCCCCCTTGACTAAGTGCAAGAGTGGAGTTTCTTCTGACATTTCCCAGGGGCCACAGCAAAGAAGCACACTGGACACACGGCTGGTCTCACACCAAGGCTGATGCGGGGCTCAATGTGGGCTGTCCCCCTTCTCATCCTTGTTAGAGGAAGGAGACAGGGAGAAAGCCCCCAAAATCAAATATAACCAAAGTGGTTTCATTTGGCTCTGCCTCTGCTTCACACTCCCCTGCAAGAGCTTTGCTTCCCATACAGAACCTCAGGCAGATAAAACAGTAGTGCACAGTTTGGGTTGAAAGTTGTGTCTACCATCTCTTTATTCACAGCTTCGAGAAACACAAAAAAAGCTAAATGTTTGGCTTGTAAGGACCAGCCACATCAGCACAGGTCTCCAGCAGACAGGAAAACCATCCTCCTCCTCCTTGCCCCAACCAGCCAGGCTGCAATTCCTGGGGCCAAACCTCCCCTTCCAAGTTTGGAAAGCCCAGAAATGCAAATAAATACACAACTTTAAAATACATTTATTTTTACTGAACACTGTTCAATGGTATAGCTCATGCTGCTTTGGCACATTCCCCTCCTCGGGCAGGACTTGCTGGGAGCGTAGCCTTTCTCACAGCCACATGCTCGGGGCTACAGCAGCTGGGTGGCCACGATGGAGGTGGGACTTGCCCCATAAATCACAGCCCTGGGAACACCAAGAGCTCGATTTCACAGGAAGCACAGCTCTGACAGATGTGCAAAACAAAAGTCTGTGCTGAGACCTGGCACTGGCTTGGGGAAACTAGAATGTGCATTCACATACCCTTTTTAGCTGCCCCTTCCCTACACCAGCTATTTGCCCAGGAATACAGGGCTGTACAGTGTTATGTCTACCCTGGAGAAATTAGCACCCAAGTTCTGGCTAAATCAGACTCCTTAGAAGGCTTCAGGACCTGTACTGCTGCATTATTAGTTTGACAGATATGCCCTGATGAGTCCCAGCCCCCAAGATCTACAGCAGCAGCCTTGGAAGTACAAGCTCTAGCTCAGTTCACGTGCCAAGGAGGTTTCTTATTAAGCAGAGGATGAGGGTGTCTAAGACATGTGGGATCAAAAGGAGAGGCCATTCTCCATCCCAGCCTCCTGTCTCCTCCCCAGCACTGCTTGAGCCCCCCAGGAGGTTGCCCAGAGCAAGCAAGATCAGCTGGAAAGCTCTGGAGCAAGGAGATTATTTTAACCTTCACCACATGCAATTGAGTAGGTCCTTGAGCAACAGATGGGACCAGCTGGTATCAGTCAGGACTCATCCACCCCAGCTGATCCAGATCATAACCATCAATTAACAGTAATTCTTTATGCAGCACAGTAGTGCCTGAGCAGCTCCCTATAGGGTCTGGGGTTACTCTGGGGAGAAGGTCAGATCAAGCATCCAATTATGTCCCTGCTCATCAACAGCCTCTCCCACCCTAGTGCTGCTAGGGTCTAAGCCTCAAAATTTTAATTAACAGCAGTCACCATTAATCGCCTTCCAGCTCTCAACCACCACAGCAGGATGAAACATCTTGTTTTTATTTCTCTGAACCACCACCACTGGGGGCTGCCCCAGGACGATCAGAGCTCTGGGACCAGAGGGCGGCGAGTTACAGGGGGAACAAACCCACCATGGAGTCACGGGCTTGTGAGGGACCTGACAGCTGGTCCCAAGCCAACACCTTAGGAGAGGGCTGGCTCTGCTGGTTGAGGACAAGCCTGCAGCAGAGGAGAAGACCTGGCTGTCATGCTGCCCACACAGCCCAGCCAGCGTGGGCTGCATCTGCCACAGCAAGGGGATCTCCAGGGAACCCCACAGTCATTTTCTCCCCAGCACAGAACAAGAGCTTCTTCGTGTTGTTCCTTCCCAGGGCTGCAGGGCTCTAAGGCAGTCTGTAAAATGTTCAGTGTGCTTGCCTGCTTTTTTTGCAGCTTTCTTGGACCTTGACATTTGCTTTTCCACCTGCATCAGAGACCCTGTGCAGGTGTTGCTGGGCTCAGCTCCTGCACATCACTGTTTCCGAGATCCAGCTCCACCTGTATCCCTGTTGGCTGCAAGGAGAAACAGAGAGGAGCTGAACCTCACAGGGCTGGGACTCTAAAGGCAAACCCCACTGCACCTGCCCTAGAACCAAAAATTCCCAATTACATCCCTTTAAGGATTTCTTTCTGCTGGTGCCCTCATTTTAACTGGGTCTGCTAAACACAGAGATACAAATAGAGTGCAATTTAGTAAAGAAAGAACATCTTGCTCCAAGATATCCCCAGATACACTATTATTTAGCACATCAAGCACGCCACCACACCCAAACCCATTTGGATCAGGCTGCAGAGCAGGCTCAGGGCCAGGAGGCTCAAGCAGCGTGGCTCCATCCGTAGGCAGGATTCAAGCCAAAGTCACCTCTCTGCAGGTGTTGGAGCCAGGTCCGCAGGATCCTCACTACCCACACGCAATCAGGAGCGTGAGGCAGGCACAAGGAACCCAGTGACCTGGATTGAAGCGGTGCCGCTCATTTGACATGCCTATAAATACAAGCTCAGGCTGCTGCGAACAGATGCTCTTCCCCTTCCACAGCGTACAACCAGGAGGCGTTTGCTCCTCTCCCGTTGCCACGGGTCACCCAGCGAGGCCTGATCCTGCCCTACCCCAGCAGGAGCCTCCCCCTGCCCCGAAGCCAGGCCCACATCACGCAGCAGCTTCTCCATTCCCAGAGGGACGGGTCCAGGGAGCCTCACCTGCCGGGGTGACTTTGCCAAGGAAGCGACGCGCTGCGCGGTGGCTTTCTCCCAGGTGGCTTCTTTGCTCTCCAGCAGCACCCGGGTGCTGGGCACAAAACTCCAGGAGCGGCCGAGGGCTGGCTTCAGTGAGCTGGTGCTGCTGTCCCTTGTCACCTGGTTAGTCACCTGCAGCAAACAGGCTTATCAGTGCCCGGGAAAAGCAGTGCCACTCGGTGTAATGAAACACCAGAGATAACCAGGAAACAAATGCCCAGACGGCTACTTCTGTGAAGTTTTTTTCTTCTCCGTCCAGAGCCTTCCTTCTTGTCACGACCGTGCCATCCCCTTCGAAACATAGCCCACCCAACTGTCCCAGGCACGTACTCGGGTAGGAGCTCACTTGTATCTGCAAGCTGCAGTGACTCCTGGTGCTGAAACCACCTGCAGAGTTTAACTTGGAGCCTTTCCAAGCATCCTTCCAGGCACCCCATCCTTATCACTTTATTGCCAATCAGAGTGAAGGGCAGGACTGTCTTGACACCTTCCAGGGCCAGGTTCAGCAGATCACCATTTTCTTTTCCAGCCTTCCCAACTCAGACACATTAACTGTGGTCCCAGCAACCTGTCTGGGTGAACTGAAGCAAATGCAATTGCTTGTCCAAGACTGCAGCAGGGCTGGTTCCAGTCCTCAGCTCCTTCTGGATGATGCAAGGCCCTGCAGTTCCTCCATAGTAACTAAGCAAGAGGTTACTTAATAGCTGGCCAGCCCTTAAATGAATGGTGTTATATAAAAAATAAATACAAACAACCTTTCAATCTGTCTGTACTTAACTCTACCTTGCTCAATCAAGTGAATGCCACATTGGCTGAGGACAGCAATAAAAGCAGGCAGTAAATCAGCCCTGCTCTTGCTCCATACTTGCTGGAACAAGACATTTGTGGGCTGCAGAGAAGCAGAGCTACATCAGGGAGCTGAGCACTGTGAGATACAGGGCTCTGGCTCCTGCTTAGCTGGGAGCAGTACCCCCCTCCCAGGGGGGCTCCAAAGCCTCTCCAGGGCTCCTCGCCATGGCACACGCCAGCACGCAGAGGACAAGATGCAGCAACACTCACCACAACAGCAAGGCTGAACTCCCTGGCCAGTGTCTTCAGCTCCCTGGCTAGCTGCATCATGATGGCCAAACCTGGAGGAGCACAAAGCATTTGAGTGTTTGGGGATCAACCCCCAAAGCGCATCTTGGAGACAAGTGACATCTACATTTGTATGAGCACTATATTTAGTGCTGGTGTTCATGGACATCTTCAACCCATTTCCATTAACAGCACCCCAACGTACCCATTGCACCTGCACACTCCAGGGCACCTTGACCGAATAATGTGGCATGGACAGACCAATCCTCAAGTTGTCCCACCCTTCCTTTCCCATCTTAGAAGCCCTGATGTCAAAAAACCCTACAAAAGCAACGGGAGCTCAAGACAAAGCTGGTCAGGTTGATTTAGCAGGTACAGGACCCATCTCTCCAGCTCAGAGTTTCATTTCCTACAGCCCATGGCTGCAAGGGGACCTCCTGTGATAGCATTAGCTGCCACCCAGGTGTGCAAGACCCTCTGGAAGGTGTTTGAGGGGCCCCCTTGGCATCTCAGCCAGTAGAAAGCCCCTCACTCCTGATTTATGGTCCTTTCTGGCAGAAAGGGCCTCGGGAGCTTTGCAAACTGTGCCAGCAACCACAACGTATCTGTGACATGGTAAGCAGAGGTTTTATCCGTGGGCAAACAGTTCAGTGCCTCCTCTGTCCCTCAGCTGGGTTTCAGACCACCAGCGTGAGCCCGCAAAGCCACAGCCAGCTTGAATGTTTGCCATTAGCACTGCACACAAACCCCCTTTTATCCAGCCGCAAAGGAAAAGCTGGGAACAGTTGCACCCACATCCATCCTGCCCCAGCTCCGGGCACAGCACACACGGGAAGATGTTCTTCAGGGCAAGCAGAGAGATCTGCAACCTCACTGCACATCCTAACGAAGCAGCTCACCCTCGGACTGCTTGCCGCCCAGCAGTGGGTAAATCACAGCCGAGACAGAGTCGATCACCACAATCTTGAAAGGTCCCACGTTGCTCACCACCTGAAAGAAGGCGATGCTGTGTGCAATGTGGAGTAACAAATCCAGCAGTTTTGGAGGTCTGGAGCTGCACAGAGGTTCAAATGTCCCCAGGACAGGGTTACCTGGTGTCACTCGTCAGGCACACAAGCCCTGCTGCTCTCCTTGCAGCTCTGGGGAAGGGAGAGCAGCCCAGACCCTCGCTCCTACCTGCTGGGAGAGGCGATCCCGCAGCTCCTGCAAGGCGCTCAGCATTTCATAGATGTTGAACACACGGACCACCTGGATGCGCTGCAGAGCCTCCAGCTGTGGCACAAAGTGGCATCACCAACAGCCTCACCCCCTCCAGGACTCGTTATATTCCTCCTGCCCCAGCTGCTACCAGCTCTTTGCATGTATACCATGCCATGGAGCCAGGGACTCTTCTTCCATGTTTGCCTCCACCCCATAAACACTATTGTCCCCATTGCACTGATGGAAGAAGCAAAGTGGATTGAGCTCAGGGTGCAAAAGCATGAGCAACTACAGCAAACCCGCCCCCCTTCCCCAAGGGAAAAAGAAAAAAAAAAAAAAAATGTGCAGCATCTGTCCCTGAGCACAGCATCCACCAGGCCATGGGAGGAAGAATATGGACCCAAAAAAGCCCATGATGACATAGGCAGAGCTGGACAGACAAGCCATCTCTGGGGGTTGTCTGCTGGCAAGAGCCAAAGCAGTTTTAGCACGAGTGGAGGGATCAGGTCTAGGGGAACTTGCCTGCTCTTCCTTGTCCCCCGCCTGGGCTTGAAGCATCTGGTAGAGACGAGAGGCAGTGAACCCCGCTGTGGAGTCGAGAAAGAGGACGTGCTGCTTGAGGGCAAGAGACACACTGGCTGCAACGCCCAGGCACACCTGGAGAGGCAGGGACTGGGTGTCAGCCAGAGCTCCCAGGTCCCTCTGCTTCCAAAGACATCGTCTGCTCCCTACCTATTCTCTCCCCGCTCCTCCATCCCACTCACCTGTGTCTTCCCACTGCCCGGTGCTCCCATGAGCTCTGTCACTTCCCCTGTGTAGAGCCCCGAGTCCAGCAGCTGGTCCAGGCTACGGGTTGAACACGAGGGGGGATTATCAACACTGCTTCAGCCAGAATGGCAGGGGCATTAGGAAGCAGCAGTCCCCAGTTATTTGTCCCTAAAGTCCCCCTTCCCAAATGCAGAGAAGTGCCTCGGGCTCTGCTGCTTCCCTCTCCACATTGTGGACAACAGCAGATCTGCAGTGGGGGGGCTACAAGAGGACAGTCCTGAGCTGGAGAACCACTCTGGTCCTGAGAGCAAGGTTTGAATACCCAGGGTTTCTCTGTATAGCCCCTGTAACAACCCAGGGAGGAGTAAGGGAAAAAGAAGAAATAAAGACATGCAATAGAGAAACTCATTTCCATGACTGATCTAGACAGTTTGGACCATCATCACTCAACAGTCTTTCCAGATCCAGAATCCCACTCTCCAGAGCCCTCAAGGGAAAGGCTGAAGGCACTGTGCTGTCTAGAAGTGAGACACATAACCACCCAAAAGGTGTGGAGGCTCTCGCAAGGACAACAGCAATGTCGTTCCCTCAAAGGACACAGACCAGCTGGCTCTGCAGCCACAGGACATGAAGAACAATCACCTGTTGCTCACAAAAGGCACAGCCAGGACACAGCTGGAAGTTTTTAAAACAGCTCCTGGGGATGGTTTAGACATCACTGAGCCTGCTCAGGGCATCACCACAGTGAAATTCAAAGCCTGCACTGGGCAACCATGGCCTTTTGCAGCAAGCCCAGCCCCAGGCAAGACCTGCTGGCTTGCCAGGCAACGTACCCACCTTGGGTTCCCAGTGGGCAGGATGGCTGTGGAGCTCTTGAGTTCCTCATAGAGGTCTGCTCCATTGGTGGGGAAGGCAGAGAACTGGGCCAGGAGAACACGTCTTACTGCAACCAGTGCCTGGTGGGCAGAGAGATTTCTGGAAATGGGACCAAGGAAGTCCAAGGCCAACAACATCTGCAGAAGGTCCCCCAGACAAGTCCATCCAAGCCATGAGCTGAACAACTCTGAGCTCCCCAGTTACATAACAGGAATTAGGAGTCACCCTTTACCTTGTAAGACAAGGAACACTTCTGGGCAACATCCTCCAGGTCTGATGACACAAAGTCCACCACTGCAAATAACATGAGGGACAAGAAGTTAGATGCCAAACCTAGACAGATCATGAACACCAAAGAGACTACCAGCTCAGACAAAACCTGCCTGCACCAACAGCAAAATGTCTGTGCCCTCTGCCAACAGTTCAAGTGGACGAGCAAGACGCCCCACAAAATGAAGTATTGGCGTTTTTTCTCCAAGATGGCCCCACTGCCCATTGCAAAACAAATGGTTTCTTGCAAAACAGATCAGGGAGAGAAGCTGGTTAAAATCCTCCCTGTTCTCAAGAGCTGCCCCATGCCATTTGATAGCTGGGGCCGGCCAGAAGAGCCCCCTCCTGCCAGCGTACCACAGTCTCAGGGGGCTAGTGACTGACCCGAAGTGCCAGCCCCGAGCACGCCAGGAAGGGCTAAAGCCACAGAAATTAGAACTAGTGGTCCCATCTCTGCTCCCAGGAACCACCCCAAGATTATTTTTTTTTTTCAGATTGATGTGTATGTTACTGGTTGAAAAAAAAAAAAATAGAAAAAATATTTTCTTATAGGGAAAACAAGAATTACAACATTTGTGGCTCCAGCACTCACAGGGTCTCACAGACTCCGTTTAACAAGAATAAAATGGTGTTTCTCCCAGCTCTAATCCAGTTTCTCAGAGCAAGTAAAGAATCCACCTGGTCTCTTCTTTCCTCCCCAAGAGCAGGTGCCCAGGGTGCAGTGTGCCAGGAGCTTGGGCATTTTTCAGAGGGAAAAAAAAAACCCACACGAATCCCTCAAAGACCCTCTGCAGACACCCCTACCGTGTCCTAACATTCTCCTGCTCCTATAAAGAAGTCTTGATTCATTATATCCACCCAGAGGGACCCAGAAGACATCCAGCAAGGAGGGATATTGCACCACCACCACCATTTCAGGCTGGGGGACGATGTGGGCGCAGGGGCTGGAGCTGCAGCCCCCCCCCAAGGCTCCTGCAGTCCACGCCCAGCGTGCCCACGGCAGACACCCTGCGCCCACCCTCCTTTTCTCTACGGGGCTCTAAAACACCCCACTGCAGCTTTCGGGGCCGCAGACGAAAGCCCCCCAAAGGCAGGAGACGCTCGCCAGGGGCTGCCCCCAGGCTGGCAGCCGGCTCCTGCACGGGAGGAGACCCCCGGGGTGCCCACCCCAAACGTGCAGAGGACGGTGCTCCCCCCCCAAAGCCGAGCCCCCGGTGCCGCCCCGTTACCCGTCCTGACGCCGTTCGCCCCGAGGAGCTGGACGGTCGCTCGGCTGAGGCCGGGGCAGAGCCCAGCCCGCAGCAGCACCATGGCCCCGGGCCCCCCCCCGGCCGGAGCACGGCGGGGCCGGGAGGGGAGAGGAGACCCGCGGAGGAGACGGGGGAGCGGAACCGGCACCGCCCTGGGCCGTGCCTGCGATGGGTGGTGACGGCGGGTGTTTAATCTCCCGCTAAGGCCAAACGGCCCCAAACCCCGCGGCCGGCCGTGAGCAGGCTGGGACGGGGCCGCAGCCCACGCTCGCCCCCGTGCCAACGGCGGAAAGCCCCACGAGGAGTTGGTCCCTTCCCCTGTCCTCGCCGCCCTGCGTTCCCGCTGCACCCCAAACGCACCCCACGCACCCCACACCCGACAGCCCCCCGGCCCGGCCCGGCCCCTTCCTGCCGGCAGCGGAAGAACCAGGCAGGGCTCGGATTTGCACACACCCCCCCCCCCGCCAAACCCGGGTCACCGCCAGCCCCCCCCCTCCCCCGCCAAACCCGGGTCACCGCCAGCCCCCCCCTCCCCCGCCAAACCCGGGTCACCGCCAGCCCCCCCCCCCCCCCCGCCAAACCCGGGTCACCGCCAGCCCCCCCCCCCCCCCCCCGCCAAACCCGGGTCACCGCCAGCCGCCCCCCCCCCCCCCCCCCAGCTGTCTGTAAATGACCCCTGGCACATGTGCCGGCAGTGCTGGGGCTCCCAGGCTCCATAAAATAACAGAACGAGAGCCTGGGCTGGCTCTGAGGGGGGGATGCTGCTGTTGGGGAGAACCAAGCAAGCTTAAAAACTGAGTGAGCTTGAAGAAGTAGGAGATAAAAGTGTGGCTATTCCGGTCTTTATCCTTAGAGAGCTCCGTGTGTTGCTGAGCAGGGCTTGTTTGAAGAGCTTGTGTTCAGAGCTGGGTGCTCTGCTGCTTGGGGGGGGCTGGGCAGAGCCGTGGGCCCCTGCAGAGCTGGTGAGGTCTGAGTGCTTGCTGATGTGAGTAGGAAAAAAAAACTTTAATTATGAAGTTATTTTAGAGATGAGCCATTAGCTCTATGCAAACACTTTAACTGTCCTAAACTTACGTTAAGGGCTTGGGTGAAGCTCTAGAAAGGGTTGCATGCTTTGCCCCAAGTAGAAGACGTCTAATGCCGTGTTGGAAAAAAGCTCGAGCACTGAGCACAGCTCCCTCTGCAACCTTGCTTTTGCTCTGGCACTGCTGGAGCTCATCCTGGGACTTTCTGGAGGGTCATTTCACCACGGACCTTGCCAACTCTCTGCAAGATCCTGGTTTAGACAGTGGCTTAGAGCCACGGTGTAAGGTGGGATCTCAGGACTGGGTTTGGCAAGACTCATCAGCCAGTGTTTGCTGTTGGGGTTGGAGGGTGGATAATTAAGGTGCATTGGGGGGGGATGATGTCTCTTCCCTGCCCTGCAGGTGGGGAGAGCTCTGGCCCCCTCCCTGCTCCTGGGACTTGAATTTCCCCAGGAAAAGGTTGGTTTTTTGCATTTTTTTCTTCTTTCTCAGCCGAGGCCTGCAGAGGGCCCCCCCGCACCTGCTGCTGAGGCTGCTGGCCCCTCAGGGGCTCTCACGGTGTATCAGCACATCTGCTCCAGCTGTGGGGAGGTGCAGGGCTGGGGTAACTCCCAGAGCACCCCATCCCAGCCAGCCGCTCTTCTTCCCGGCTGGGGGGGAGTAATTGCTGATCCTCTGCCCCCAAAATACTGGCTTAAGGCAGCTCAGGCCACTCTTAGCTCTGTCTTGAACATTAGCAGCATCAAACACAATTTTATTTTGTAACTTAGGTTACTTGAAGTACCTCCAGTGCTGCTGCTTGTGAAAATGAAGCCTTTATTCTGCACAGCGTGAGAAGAGCTGCGCTGTATGCACCACGAGTACACAAGTGAAGCGAGCTGACCTTTCCTTTATACCCAAAGCAACATGGGAAGAGGTTTCTGGTGTGTTAATCTATGTGAGTCCTAGAAAAGCCGTGGTACCCAGCCTAAGGCAGAGGTGGCCTCTTACACCTCCCACAGATGTGATCCTTGTGCCTCGGACCTACCCTCAAACAGGTGAAGGTGTTTGAGCTGCTTGCAACTGCTCTGCAGGTGATGTGCTGCAAAGGGACCTCCAAACTACTTTGCAGTTGCCTCCCGCCCGGATACCAGGGACTGAACAGTCTGTTGGTGCAGGGTGAATAAAATGGGAGACCTGAACAGGGCAATCTTGTGCTGATTCTTGCTGTGTAAAATTTACAAGCCCCAACACGCATCACCAGTGTTAACTTTTTTTTTTTTTTTTTTTTTTTTTTCCAGCAGAGCTTCAAGGCAGAAGTGCATCGTCTGCTATAGCTCAGTTCTGCAGCGTAAATCTGATTGGAGCAACTGAGCAGATCCGGGTCAGCCCACACTCCCCTCGGTCATTTCCCCATCCCTACTGCCAGTTCCCCCACTGGCTTTTTAGCTGGGACGCTTGTAGGTACACTCAGGAAGGCAAGGCCTGTGTTTTGGGGGAGATAATTTGCAAAGCAGAATTCCTGATTGACTGTGACCCCTGGGAAACAGCGGGGTTTGAAAGGCTCAGCTCTGTTGGAGCTCAGTGCTGCTCTGTCTGCTGGTGTCACACAAATGGAGACAGGAGACACTCGTGGCTGCAGTGGGCCGGTATGTTCTGGTACACACAGCTGTGTTTGTGCTGGTGGGCTGCCAAATGAGCGGAGGTGGCAGTGCCAGGCACGGATGGGGTTTCTAGCAGGGTGGGCTCCCCCAAGGCCTTGGGAGGAGGCGGCAGCGCTGGGTGCAAGGCAGCTCGCCGTCCCCAGGCGTTCTGGAAGGTGCTGGGCGCTGTGCAGCTGCTGGCTTGGGGCCGCTTGTCCCTGAGGCTCAGCTGTCTCATGCTTCCCTAAATAGAAAGGGAAAAGGGTCTGAGCGCTGCGACAGGGGTCAGCCATCGCAGCCGGGGGCTTTTTTTGGCGTGAACCCCACCCCGTTCCCACTCCACACAACTCTGTGGGTAGAGGGAAGCTGGGATTTGCCCCGGCGGGAGGGAGAGGGTCCCCTCTCGCTGCAGAGGTGCTGCCTGCTTGCGCGCAGGTCCCCCCCTGAGCCGGGCTGGCTGCTGGGGGCCCTGGCTCACAGCCCTCCCCAGGCACTATATAGCACGGGGGGACGAGGAGGGGGACAGGCCGTGGTGACAGGTGACGCTGACAGGCAGCAGGAGCCAGGTCCTGCCCAAACTTGGAGCGGGAGGCGAGCTCTTCCCTGAGCCACACGGACTCTCCGTAACACTCGCTGATTTATTTAATTCTCACATTTTGTTGGGTTTCTTTCTTTTATTAATTGGCTCATAAGGATCTACAGCTGTGGGAAAAGCTTCTGAGAAGCCACAGCCTTGAGGAGCAATTTAGGTCTTCATTTTCAAAACTCTTCAGACGGGTAAGCTGCTTTTATTGATGTATGTGTTAATTATATGTCGGTCTCATTGTGAAACTTAGCTTGGTGGAGTAGGCAGGTGATCCTTGTGACACAGGCAGTTGAAAATGGGACACAAATTGATGTTTTTCCTTACAGCTCTCCCAATGGAGGATCCCATCCAGCTGAAAGAGGAGGGCAATAAATATTTTCAAGCCAATGACTATGAGAAAGCTGCTCAAAGCTACACTCAAGCCATAAAGCTCAACAAGGACAAGGCGCTGCAGGCAGTGCTGTACAGGAACAGGGCAGCATGTTTCCTTAAAAAGGTGAGAAAAGCTCCCGGCTTGCCTGGGCAGTGCTCAGGGGGAGAAGGAAGAGCAGAGAGGCAGCCAAGGGCGCTCACCAGCTGTGGACTGTGTGGTTTGTCCATTTATTGAATGGAGTATTTGCAAACTGGTCTGAAGTTACTTGTTCTGGGCTTGTCCTGGAGCTGTGTAGCTGTCTTCCTGCTTCAATCCTGATGGGGCTGAGCGTGCCCATTCGGCTCGGAGATGGTCCCACTTAATCACTTTGAAGCAAAAGCTTTCGGCAGCCAGCCTGCTCCACTCCTAGGGGAGAGCTCTGTAAGTCTTGGGTTGGGGTATCGCTCTTGCCATCTGTCCCAGCACAAGAGAAGCAGGCGAAGATATTGAGCAAAACAAAGTTATTGGTATCTGTACCAAAATTGTCTGAGCTCCCTGATGTCAGCTTGTAGTAACCTGCTGTGGGATTTTAGCAGCTTGCTTGCATGTTCCTGAATTTTCACTAATCCCCAAGTGATACCAACCCAAACCAAGGTGCAGATGGGCTATTGTGAGTGTCTGCCCATGGTCTGCCGCTGCATCGGCAGCAGCATGTGTTGTCTCACCTGCATCACAGACCTTTTTCCTACTGCCTTCCATCAGTGATAAAAAGGTACCTAAACATCCACCTTTCCTTCCATTAGGCCACTGCTGGCTTCACTGGGGTGCCCTGTTAGTAAGTGGGAACAGAGAGGTCACAGTAGGGACATGCCCTGCTATTCCACTGCTGACAGATCTCTCCTCTCTGGTTTAACAGGAGGAATATGCCAAGGCAGCCTCAGATGCATCCAGAGGTAAGGAGTGGGCTGTTCTGAGAAAGGAGAGCTGCATTGCTGGGTCTGCTTGCTCCAGCCTGCTCTCGCATCTGCTTTTGAGGCACTGTGGTCTTATTCCTTGATGTCCACAAACACCCGAGTACTGAGGCCTCAAGGGCATTAGTGGAGGAGGTTCAAAAGAAGATGTACCAATTCGGTGTGTTGGTGCAATCAGTGCTAATCAGATACTGATGCACTCATGATTTTAATAACTACTACACCTCAAGGAGCTGCAGTCACTGTAAAGCAAATCAGTTTACATAGGTGATTTCCAAGAAACAAGCTCTGATGCCTGGTGTTTTGGATCACTTTCCCAGCTATTGACATCAATGCTTCAGATATAAAAGCCTTGTACCGGCGCAGCCAAGCTCTGGAAAAATTGGGGAAATTGGACCAAGCATTCAAAGATGCTCAGAAATGTGCCACCATCGAACCCCGCAACAAAAACTTCCAGGAGGCCCTGAGGCGACTGGGAGCCAACATCCAGGAGAAGGTAAATGCAAGGGGAGCCGTCCCAGGTTCGCAGACCAGGTGTGGGAAGTCTTTGATCTGGGTTACACTGGCGGATTGTTGATCGTACGGGAAGCTCGTAACAATGTGGGGGGATAAATAGGCTCCATTAACTGGAAGTTCATACTTGATGCATGTAAATCCGAAGATCAGATTGAATGGTTAAATTAAAAAATGTGGCAGCTCGCTCCTGTGGCTGGCCTGGTCCTGAATGTCTTGGTAAAGTCCTGGCAAGGAACTGGATCAGCTTTGGACTGGGTCTGGCAGTTCCACATTGACTTAGTTACCTTTATGAGGATGCTGTGAAGAAGTCCTTGCATCACTAGGTACCGTGCAGTCTCAGAAATTATGATTTAGGCTTGGCTCTGCCTGTGCCCATGAGTCTGAGATGGATAATTGATGCTGATTGCTGAGAAGCAATGCCTGCTTTGTTATTCAGCTTAAATTGTCTGTGGTTTGAGGGTCTGTGGTGTCCTTGAAGTGATAAAGGAAAATTGCTCCTCATTTTTTTGCCTATGATGCTCCATGCACTCTCTGTTGGCACAGCTGCGCATTCAGTTCTCCACGGACTCAAGGGTGCAGAAGATGTTTGAAATCCTGCTAGATGAGAACAGCGAGAAAGAAAAGCGAGAAAAGGTGAGAACTGTCCTGGACTTGACAGGACAAATTGCTGTTATTTAATGTCAGAGGCCACACTGAGGAACAGAAGGCTGTTTTCCCTTCCTCACTTCCCCTGGATGGAGGACAAGGGAAGTAGCTGGGAGATGATTTGTACTTGGAGAGACAACTGAGAGGGGAAATGTCCCAATGAGGCATCACCCCTGTGCCAAGGGAAGGTGGACCAGCCTCCCAATATACCAGAGGTAGGATCAGACTGGACTTTTGCTCAAGCCCTTCTCTGCCACCTTCCCCGTGTTTCCCCCCAAGCAGTGACCCACTTTTCGTGGGCAGAGCAAAGCCAATCCTCAGATGCATCTGGAGAAACTTCTTGGTGGGGTCAGAGCTGGTTCACTGCATCTGTCGGGAGATGGCCACGCCACCGCTCCCACCAGGACATCCCAAAATGGCACGGAGCTGTTTTGGAGGCTGCCGGCAGGGCCATGCCACTACCCCTGGTTCTTCTGTCTCCCACCCAGGCTGCAAACAACCTCATAGTCCTGGGGCGGGAGGAAGCGGGTGCCGAGAGGATTTTCCAGAACAACGGGGTCAGTTTGCTGCTGCAGCTGATAGAAACCAAAAATGCTGAGCTGATCCTGGCAGCTGTGAGGACACTTTCAGGAATGTGCACAGGACATAAGGCTCGGGTAAGAATGGGGTGCTCGGGACCTTCACTGCTCTTGCCTTGCACCTGGGGGAGTGGAAAACTGCAAGAGTTCATGATGTTTGTGAGCAGTGGGAAAGAATTAAACCCTACGAATAAAATTTAAAATTCTGGGTGAAAAAAATACAAATAAGCAAGTGGGGTTAGCACAGACTTACTGTGTTCCCGATCTCTGGGGTCAAAGCTGTCCATGTTCCCTACAGAGCCTTCATGTGTGCTGGTGAAGTAAAACTTGTGATTTGTTACCACATAAGTGGTGGTGAGCATGGCTGGATCAAATCCATGTCCTTCATCACAGGTCTCAGAAAAGTAACAACTAACTTTGGGAATGTTTTGTGCAAGGCTTAGATGAAGAAAAGCAGGGAGGATCTACAAGGAAGTTAAGATTCCTGGGAAGGGTCCCAAGGCAACTCCCGGGCTCTCTGAGCCAGCTAATATCTTACTCTACACCAAGACAGTTGCTATATAGTGTAAAAGAGCTCCTAAGAAGCCCTGTCCATGTTACATGGTTGGAAGCAGGAGATGGACGCGTGCAAAATGAATATGCATATCAATGTAGCGGCGCAAAGGAGTGGGGGCAACTACAACACAACAAAAATAAAATCCGGATAAAAATCCGGTGCGGTGGAGACCTGTTTTCTTTTTCAGCTGTCACATGCAGAAAGGCTGTTTGGCAAAGCCTGCTAGGTCAGTGTGTTTCTGAACACGCCTCCCCTGAATTACTGATGTGCCACCATGCATGGGGACAGGCATGGTGATGCCACTGCGTTTACTCACAGCCAGGATGGGCTTCTTGCACCAGACAGGCTCTTTGTTAACAACCTTGCACGAGAGCCTCTTCCAAACCTAGCCACGCTCTTCTTAACAGCCTTGTTGGAAACAGTCTGTTGCATTACTAGCAGCTCAAGGTGTTAGGAGTTGTCATCTTATAAATGAAAATAAGGGTGAAAAGTAAAA
Source organism: Tyto alba (assembly GCF_018691265.1). NCBI lineage: Eukaryota > Metazoa > Chordata > Aves > Strigiformes > Tytonidae > Tyto > Tyto alba. The sequence goes on along the minus strand of NW_024881281.1, from coordinate 12,347,304 downwards.
TTCTGCTTTGTACTGACTCAGGATTCACGCAGGAAAACAGTTTATTTGTACAAGCTGAGCCTGACCTTTCTAAAGCATGCAGGAAGGAAAGGCCCTTGCTCACGGCAGTCCTGCTCTCTTCTTTCTGGGGCCAGGCCACCGCCATTCTCCATTACCTGGGCATTGAGAACATTTGTGTGTGGATGTCGGTAGACAATGAAGAAATCTCCCTGGCTGTCTGCAACCTCCTGCAGACCATCAGTGACTGCTTGCTGGGCCAGGGGAAAGAGGAACATCACGGGAAGGAGGAGGCTGTAGTGCTAGGTAACGGTGCATGACCTGGTGGTCCTTCAGTCTTGCTGGAGGAGAATCGGGGTGAGCAGGGAGGGCTCTGCTCCTGGGATGTCCGCCTTCTTTCTTGTTCTTTGGTGAAGTGAGGGCTTCCCCCTTCAGCTGTCCAGGATGACAACCTGCACACAGCTCTTACCCTCATGGTGTTAACCTAAATACCTATGTTCCAGCCATGCAATGGCTTTGAATTGTTTTCACTGGAGTCACCTGCTTTTGAAGATAATTTCTTGTAACTGACTGCTACTGTCTTGCTTCTGTGTAGATACTAAAAAAGATTTGAGGATGATCACAATGTGTCTGCTGGATATGCTGATCAGTAAAAAAGTATCTGGGCAAGGGCGAGACAGAGCTCTCAACCTCCTTAACAAGAATATACCAAGGAAGGACCTGAAAGACCTTGACAACAGCAGAACCATCTTTGTCATTGACAATGGTGAGTCCTTCCCCTCCATCCTGTGTATTCTTGCCTGAATACCTGTAGAACTGATTGTTTCTATAAAATAAATCCTCTCTGGCTTTTTTTTTTTTTTGGTGCATGCAAGCCTGGAGCAAAGTTAGACTGGTTTTGATGGAAGTTATTTAATAACACTTCAGCAGAAGGAAGGAGGGTTAAGACATCCTGAATCACTTGAAAATCACTGTCTTTTCCTTAGTCAAAGCCTCTAGCCTTGGAGGTCAGTAGGCTTAATGCCTCCTGACAAAAATAGCTGATCCAGCCAGGGATCAAAAGCGCAGTTTTGCTTATCTCACTCTGAGAGCTGGATAAAAGCCGGGTGCTGCAAACCTGTAATCTCACCAGCAGAAATTCTTCCCCAGTAAACATCCGAGTGTCTTCTTTGTTTAAAGCTTATGTGATTAGGCTGAAAAGTAAATGAAAACCATCTAAGCTGGTTATTTCACTGCAAGATACCAACAAATAGTATCTTGAGTTTTGTACAGACCCTCTCTCCTCTAACAGCCCTATCACTCCACTGTTTCCAGGCTTAAAAAAGATACTGAAAGTGGTGGGCCAGATTCCTGAGATGCCCGACTGCCTGCCGCTGACAGAGAACACCCAGCTGACTGCCTCTGTCCTCCTAAATAAACTCTACGATGACCTGCGCTGCGACCCGGAGCGTGACAACTACCGGGTGATCTGTGAGGAGTACATCAAGTGAGTGGGGGCTGGCTTCCTGGGGCTGAGCTGGCCCAGAGGCACAGGAGCAGGAGGTCTTAAGGACAAGATGAGGCACTTGCAATCTGCTTAGATGGCAAGTTGAGGCCCTGGGAGATAATGATTTCCTGGAGATCCTGTTGGATCCTTCAGCTGGGATTGTCAGATCCTTGCATAGTACCCCTACCTGCTGGATCACAGCTTTTGCATGAATTTGTGCTCAGCTGTGTCCCAGACACCTATATATTCCAGCAGTGGAGCTCAGTTCCCAATCTGAGGGAGGACATTCCCTGCCCAAGGGAATGAGAACTGTAAGCAACTACTCTTCCACGTGCTATTGCCTCTGTCCCGTGCAGGAGCAAAATTGACCCACAGAACATGGATAAGACACTCCATGCCATCCAGATGGTGTCTGGGGTTCTGCAAGGGCCCTTCGACTTAGGCAACAAGTTGCTTGGCATGAAGGGAGTCATGGAGATGATGGTTGCCCTGTGCGGGTCTGAGAGGGAGATTGACCAGCTGGTGGCTGTGGAAGCCCTCATCCATGCCTCCACCAAGCTGAGCCGGGCCACCTTCATCATCTCCAACGGGGTGACGCTGCTGAAGGAGATCTACAAGAAGACCAAGAATGAGAAGATCAAAATCCGAGCCCTGGTGGTAAGGATGGCAGCCCCGGCCTCTCTTGCATGTCACACTGACCAGCTTAACCCTGGACTTGGGAGTGGGGGGGGCAGGCCTGGGAACATGTGGGGTTAACTCACCTCAGCTGGGAAATGGTTTACGCTGCTTTGCTCTACAAGGAAGGGGGAGATAGCAGACCAGGCGAGCACATGGATTATTGGTAACTTTGAAGGCAAAACTGGTTAATCTTCCATTAAAGACATCCAATGAGAGCACGAAACTTTGCTTTGCTGTGCTACTACTTTGAACAATCTACTGAGTATTAGAATGCTTCCTCTTTTTTAGAACTGACTTCAAACTTTAGATATGAGATTAGACTGTTTTAGGGCAACAGTATGGGAGGATTAATCAACGTTTCTCACCAGTGTGCCCTCTTTATCCTCCCCAGGGTCTCTGCAAACTGGGCTCAGCAGGAGGTACAGATTATGGACTGCGGCAGTTTGCTGAGGGGTCCACTGAGAAGTTAGCCAAGCAGTGCCGAAAGTGAGTGATTTTTTTTTTTTCTTCTGTTATTGTAGAATCATAGAACAGTTTGGGTTGGAAGGGACCTTAAAGATCATCCAGTCCAACCCCCCTGCCCCGGGCAGGGCCCCCTTCCCCCAGCCCAGGGGGCTCCCAGCCCCGTCCAACCTGGCCTTGAACCCTTCCAGGGAGGGGGCACCCACAGCTGCTCTGGGCACCCTGGGCCAGCGCCTCACCCCCTGCACAGGGAACAATTTCTGCCTTAGATCTCATCTAAATCTCCCCTCTGTCAGTTTAAAACCGTCACCCCTCATCCTACCCCCACCCCCTGATCCAGAGTCCCCCCCCACCTTCCCTGCCCCCCCTTTAAGCCCTGGGAGGCCGCTCGAAGGGCTCCCCGGAGCCTTCTCTTCTCCAGGCTGAACCCCCCCAACTCTCTCAGCCCGGCCCCCCAGGGGAGCTGCTCCAGCCCCCCCAGCATCTCCGTGGCCTCCTCTGGCCCCGCTCGAGCAGCTCCGGGTCCTTCTGCTGTTGGGGGCCCCCGAGCTGGCCCCAGCACTGCAGGGGGGGCTCCCCAGAGCGGAGCAGAGGGGGAGAATCCCCTCCCTGTCCCTGCTGCCCCCCCTGCTCTGGCTGCAGCCCAGGGCACGGGTGGGTTCTGGGCTGCGAGCGCACATCGCTGGCTCATGTTAAGCTTCTTGTCAACCAGCTGATCTACACAGAACAACTGTTCTAACCTGTTGTTCTATACTTTGCAAAATACATTATGTTTCTTTCCCAAGAGATCCTGGCCACACCTTGTCTTCATTTGCTGTTGCTGCCAGACAGCTGACAGTGCCCCCAGAGCCACTGTGCTGGGACCTGGAGCTCTTCTATTCCTCCTGCCTCCGTATCCAGATGAACCTCCCTCCCTCACTTTCCATGTGAGACACCAGCCATGGTGCCTCCCTCTTTGCCAGAATGGCACAGTCTAACCAGGTGCTAACTAGATTATGCACAGCTACCTTTTGAAGGCGAATTTACCAGGTGTACTAACCAAAGAGGTGGGATGAAGTTAGGAAGTGGTTGAATGGGTGGTCATTGCTGCTGGCACTGGATAGCAGGGCATCACATAATTCCTGTGATGGTGAAGGCAAAGCAGCGCTGAGAAGCTCTTCTGGTCTGTCTTTCCCTGGAGCATTTAAATCCCTCGGGTTGGGCCATGGGAAGAAGGTCATGTCTGAAGGGAAGCGTCCACAGTCTTTTGGAGCTGTAGCAGAGCCTGAGGATGTGTTTGGTGCTGAAACAGCCTCAATATCTGTTTTTCTTCCCTCTTCTCACAGAGAAATTAGTCCTGGCTCCTGAAATAGAAATGTGGATATTCTTCTCTCTTCCAGATGGCTGTGCAACACCAGCATTGATGCCCGCACCAGGAAATGGGCTGTGGAAGGGCTGGCATATCTAACCCTTGATGCAGATGTGAAAGATGACTTTGTTGAAGATGAGCTAGCCCTGCAAGCTATGTTTCAATTAGCCAAGGTCTATCACCTTACCTGTTCCCTCATTCCTCTGGTAGCATCAGGTTCTCCCTGCCCAACATTGTCTCCAGCCCAACATTATCTCACCAGGCAGGAGAAGCTGTGACCCAACCCCCCACCTCTAGTGCAGAAAAACTTAAGTTTTGCCTGTGCCACGGAGACACCTGAAGGTTGTTATCATCCTGCTCTTCTCCCAAGGCTCAGGCAGGTTGCTCTTAACTTTACTGTCAGCAACTGCACGAAAACCAAAGGCATCAAGTTGTTGACAGCAGCTGATGATGTCAAACAGCCTGTTTAATCATAAAAACTTTTTTTTCCCTGCCCTGGGCTATCAAGCTGGGGATAAGCCTCAGAACATTTCAGCTAGTGCAAACCACCACAATGGCAGTCCTAAGGGACCTGTTTCCCTGCTGGGTCTTCCTCACCCTAACATAAGCTTTTATTTTTCTGTGCAGACAAGCGACAAGACTATCTTGTATTCTGTGGCTTCTGCACTGGTGAACTGCACTAACAGCTATGATACCAAGGAGCTGGTCCCAGAGCTGGTGCAACTGGCAAAATTCTCCAAGCAGCACGTGCCTGAGGAGCATCCGAAGGTAGGTTGTCTGTATCTGGGGAGCTGGGAGGAGGTGCTCGGATCTGAAGACTTTCTTTGGTGTATCCGTTGTCACAGACCTCAGGTTTCCTGTCTCCGAGGCTGAAATTGGCTGTAGTCAGCAGGACGACACCTGCTGAGGGGCCAATCCCTTTCCAATGTCTCCCCTCAGGACAAGAAGGATTTTGTGGTGAAGCGAGTGAAACGGTTGCTGAAAGCCGGCATCGTCTCTGCCTTGGCCTGCATGGTGAAGGCTGACAGTGCCATACTGACGGACCAGAGCAAGGAGCTCATCGCCAGGTGCCTTCATTGCTCCTGTGGGAGCCAGGAGTGCTGCCCAGCCCACGTGCCACCGAGATGGGCGCCTGGGCTGGCTCCTTGCTTAGTGGAGTGGTGCGTTCTGCCTATGGGGGAGGGATGAAAGAGAGGTGGAGAAAAGATTGAAACCCAAAGTTTTTCTTAAGAAGTGTGATAGAAATCCATGTTATGACCCTGAAGCTGGCTTACAGGGCTACCTTGCTAGGCTGCATTTTGAATTTCTAGTCCTCTGTACTGGTTTTGGCTGGAATAAAGTTAATCTTGTAGGCCTAGAAACTTCCTACTGTGCCATTTGTTGCTTTCTCCTAGAGTGCTGTGGGCACTGGGTTAAACATCTGGAATTTTCCTGGTGGATCTGCCACCCCTGCAAAACCTTAGCTCCCTTCCATGAGGACGTGGGTTATTGCCTTCCTGAGTGGCTGTTTCTCTAAGTGATGCTGTGCTTTTGCAGGGTGTTTCTTGCCTTGTGTGAAGACCCCAAGGACCGTGGGACCATTGTCGCACAAGGTGGTGGAAAGGTGATTACTTTTATGTTTGCAGCCCAACCTGATGTGCGGTTAATGTCCTGCAATGTGTCTACAGCGAGGGATGGTGACAGAAAAGCACGAGCTGTCTTGGTAGCCCCCGGGGCCCAGACTGACACTCCAGTCCTGTCTCTGCAAGCCTCCAAAGAAGCAACCTCCTTGAAACAACTGTGTGAGAGCTACAAGCTCTGGTGTGGTGCCTATTTGAGAACAAAAACAAGGCATCACTGTGGGCTACACTCCAGACCCATTTCTTCAACATATACAACTTTAGGATATTTTTTAACTTATTTTAGTATATTAAGGAAATCCTGTAAACCTTGTCAGAGGCATTGAATGCTTTCCTGTGTGTCACTAGGCCCTGATACCTCTGGCTGTGGAAGGCACAGAAGTTGGCAAGATAAAGGCTTCTCATGCTCTGGCAAAAATTGCTGCTATCTCCAATCCAGACATGGCATTCCCAGGGGAGAGGGTAAGCTTAAAAAAAAAAAAAACAAAACAAAACAAAAAAAAAATCTTTATAATTCATTTAGCAAAGGAAAACTGCCAAGATCTAAGAGCTGGAAAAGCTGTGATATGCCTTCTCTTCTTAGGTATATGAGGTGGTGAGACCTCTTGTCAGCCTGCTGAACACAGAGAGAGATGGCCTCCAGAATTACGAGGCTCTGTTAGGTCTCACTAACTTTTCAGGAAGAAGTGATAAACTGAGGTGAGTTTAACTGCTTTTTGACCTTTCTTCCCCAGGAGTGAATGTGAATTTCTGTTTGATGCTTTTCTTGTAGGGCTGTGAAGACTGGTCAGTTTGAGCTACCTTTGGCAGACTACAAAGGTCTCAGAAATAAAGATTAATAAAATAAGCAGGAAGAGGAGAATGGCACATTTTCCTCTAGAAAGAGGAAAGATCTGAACCTAACCTTCATTAGATAGGGAATGAACCACATGTCATGAGCACCAGTGCTGTGGACACTGATTTGTTTCAAGGCCTTCCCTGTCTGGCAGTTAATATTTTATAAGTTTGTTATTGCCTGGCCCATGATGTGTTTTATTTGACTGCCCTTCAACACAGGATGAAGATAGTCAAAGAGAGGGCCCTGCCAGATATTGAAAACTATATGTTTGAGAATCACGATCAACTTCGACAGGCAGCCACAGAGTGCATGTGCAACCTGGTGGTCAACAAGGAGGTAACTCACTGGGCATCTCAAACTTGACCATCTGCACCAGTTCGAGAGACCCTGTGATGAGGTATTGCTAAATGTGCTATCTCTGGATATCATGTGGTGGGTTTTTTTCAGGTTCAAGAGCGGTTTGTGGCTGATGGAAATGACCGGCTGAAGTTGGTGGTGTTACTGTGTGGTGAGGATGATGAGAAGGTGCAGATTGCAGCAGCTGGAGCCCTGGCCATGCTTACAGCAGCACAAAAGAAACTCTGCTCTAAGATGACTGAAGTGGTAAGACCATAAATCCACTTACTGGCAGTGTAGACATACTCTTGAAGTGGATTTTCAGTGATGAAAATGTCTCTCAAAGGGGAGATGTAGTCTACCAGTTTGATAGCGAGGAACTTGGTGAAGTTGAGACCTGGGTGTCCATGTTGCTAGTCCATCACTGCACAAAGTAAACCAGCCTGTCTTATATTAGACTTCGTCTCAGAGCTGAAATATTTCTATATAGCCATTCCTCAACTTAAGTCCAGGGTGCTAATTGTTAAGGAAGGTTAGGAATACAAAATATTATTCTGTAGGCCCTTAAAGTTTTTGAGCAATAACCTGAAATCCAAACCTTGCTTCAGTCAGAAATGAGAAGAGCTTGACAGGTGATCTAATGAGCTTTACAGATCCCCAAACATCTCTATTTCCTGCACAGATCTGTAGGTCCTGAGAACTCAGGCCCTGCATAGCTGGGTATCTGTGAAGAGCTGTGGTTGGGAACTCATGAACCCTGTTGTGTTGCACACATACTGATGTTAGACACTGGGGCCTGTTGGAATAAAAATTATTAATCAGCAGAAGAAAGGGCTCAGGAAAATCAGTGCAAGGAGTGGGTGGTCTGCTTCTGGTAGTCTCAGCTGCGTCAACATTCTGATCAGATTCTGTGCACAGAGATTATGCAGCAGCCTAAACATGAAACACGTTTCACGTGGTGCTAGTGCTGTGAAAAATTCTGACTTTAGCATAACAAAAATAGGGTTCAAAAGTCAGGTTTCCTTAGTTAAAGAATCAAATAACTGTATCCTGAGTATTGAAGAGGTGAGTCCCTGCACTTCCTTCTGCTGAGAAATGCCTTGCCAAACCGGCATTCTTGGTTGAGATATTCTTCAGATCAATACTAATGATGTCTCTCTCCCCTGAAGACCACCCAATGGCTTGAAATCCTGCAGAGGCTCTGCTTGCATGATAACATGGAAGTACAGCACCGAGGACTGGTCATCGCTTTCAACTTAATCAGTGCTGACAAAGAGCTAGCAAAGAAGCTGGTGGAGACAGAGCTCCTAGAGATTCTGACATACCTTGGCAAGCAAGAAGATCAGCCCAAGAAGCAGCACATCATTAATGTAGCACGTGATTGCCTCACCAGGTGCATGGATTATGGGCTGATCAAACCTCTCTCTCAGGCATGAGGAAATGAAAAGCATCAAAAAAGGCTGAATGTGGGGAAGAAAAAGCTACTGAAAAATGTGGAAAAGTGAGAGCCATGAGGAAAATCTAGTGTCATTGTCAAGGCACAGAATAGTTTGGGGAGAACTTTGGAGAACCAGAAACTGTATGAGGAAAAGGGGGGCATTTGCCTGGGAAATTTGGAAAGTGTCCATCTGAGTAATTCCCAGATGATGTAAATCCTTTCTTTGCCCCCATTCAGCTGATAATGATAAAAGCTTCAAGGCACAGCTGTTGGAAATGTGCCAGGGGCTGTTGGAAAGAAACTCAGCTGAGCTGAAATCTGTCCTGCAACCACCTACAGCTCCTAGTACTTCTGGAATTCCTAGCCGTGGTGGAACAGGGAGGGTTAAATGCCTTCTATCCTGTAGTCAGAAGATAGGTTGGGTTTTAGCTGTGTGCTTTTTCGGTTAATTTGTGGTATTTTTAAACAGCGTCAAGTGGTGTGCCAAAGTGTGCGGATGGTGGATGAACTCTTAATAAATGCACTACTTTCTGCCATGTGCAATGCCTGTTCTGCTTTTATTAAGCAAATGGAGAATCTAAGGCAACTCCCACTTGCAGCCTTGCATCATACCCAGGAATCTGGAGTAATCATGTCACAGGCTGAATTTTCACCACTTGGAATATATCCAGCCCTGTGCCAATGAACGTGCAAAGTCACCATGAAAGGCTGTATGAGGAGGTGGTGCTGATGGGTTAAGGTGAGGTTCACACCATGGCACAGTGTTTGGCTCAACAGGGAACGTTGAAAATACCTCATTTATGGAAGAAGCCAAATGAGAAACAAAGACACCAGTTGGTCATCACATTAACCTTTATTATATAAATGTTTACACTAATAGGATAGGCATGGCATGATTAACTGCTGAGGTTTGGAGGTTATGAAAGGAAGCAGGGGGATAGTCTTTCTTTGTATGTTGATTAAGGAAAAAAAAAAAAAGGGAAGTGCCTCTAACTTCCTGAAGCTAGAAAAGCAAGAATTTTTAAGCTAGTAAGTTTGACAACCTAAAGGCAAATTTATTTGGAGGGTGATTCCAGCTGTGTACACTATATTCTCCTTATTGTACCCACATTCAATTAAATCACTGGTGCTTTATAATGACATTAGGAGGATATCAGACTGTTCTTCTAAACCAAATGAGCCACAGGTTGTTCTGTGATGGAAAACACTATGGTTTGTTTCCAACTAGCCTTCAACTTTGGATACCCAGTTTCGGGAATTTTGGATCTGTTTTTCAAAAGTGTTTTGCATCTAACTCTCTGTATAGAGTTTTATCTAACCAGCATGTCTGAAACAAAGACAAAAAAATGACATTAGTATCTAAGGGTTGTAATGCAGAGTTTTCCTTCTTGCCCTAAAACTGCTCTTCGGAGCAACTGAGTTTTTCTAACCCATACTGACTGTTGCTGAAATTCAGTGGGGAAACTACTGGAAAAATCCTTTATTTGTATTTCCTAGCTAAAGCATGGACAGAAGCGCTCATTTTTACTTTCCTAGATATCTGAATAGAGGCTGTCTCTTAGAAGACTTTTTTTAACACTGGGTGCCTCTGCTGTTTGGTAACTCTTCTGAGCAGTACTATGAGTACGGGAGTGAGCTGGTGAAAGCCAGGAAGTCTTCCAGTTTCCTGTCTTGGCATAGTGACTTTCACTTGGCAATGCACCTGCATGCAGTCAAAGGCTGAGTGTCAGGTTTTGCAAGTCCTTGAAAGGAGCCTTCAGGGAATGATGTAATTCTGACATTCAAAACATCTCTTTCTCTGCATTATTGAAACCTTACATTTGATTTAAAACAGACATTCCCAAGAATAGCTGGGCTTTTAGAGATGACCAGCCATTACAAGGGAAATCCTTCTACTTAGATATGGAGTGAGAAATTTCAAACGTACATAACCAGAACTAGTAGAGTCTTGTTGGGATCCTGTGTGGTTAGCTGTTTTCAGTTCTCAAATAACAAGTGTAGATTTAAATTAGCTCTGGATGCCACACAGACCAATATATTTCTTAAAATTTCCCTCTGAAACGGAAAGTATTGAGGAATAATACCAAAGACAATGCTTCTTTCTAAGCCAGAGAAACGACGGACACTGTCAAGAATAGCATGCTCCTCTAGCCCTCCCTCCATTTTTCTTAACGATATATTTGACTTTGACTTCTCAATTTCTGACGCTAGTATTTCACAGTATGTTCTTACTTCTTCATCTCTGTAGCACAGAATAGCAATATCTTTCTCAGAGTAACCCTTTTCAAGATATGCACGACAACGTGTTACCACATACTTTGCTATTCCGTTTCTGCCTAGTTTGCTTACTCTTTCAATACAGCCTTGTACAGCATGAGCACACGTGGGTCTGCTTAATAAGCTTTTCAAACGTTGGTTAGGAATATCTAGGGTAGAGTAATTTACAATCATTTCCATATTTTCTTTTAGATAGCTATAGATACTGTTAGCATTACGAACCACTTTGGTTAGTGACTCGACAGGATCATGCCACGTTGCTTCTGGAAGACCAGTTGGGAAGGTGTGACTTTTCTGTAAGTAGTCCAAGAAAATCCAGAAAAAGCCGGGCTCAGGGAGGTGTTCTAATGAAGTGAGAGTTAAGGCTTTCTTATACCAATCACCTTCCTCATCTCGGAAATTCTGTGCTTCATCAATTATGATGTGTTTCACACCATTAAAACTTGACTTCAAAAAGGCTACTCTTGTCACAGCTTGGCAAATGTTTTTCTGCCTATAGAAGACATACAAGTAGATTAATAACAATCTCTGCATTGCAAACTACTGGTTATACTTGATCAGAACAAAGTAAATGCCCGTGCTATTGGAGTCATATTTATTAGTAGATGCTCAGGATGTCAAGAAAAAAATTTGAACCTTACTAAAAATACATCCCAACTATATACTTCAAACACCGCAATCATGGTGGACCAAATAGCATACCAAATATACTAATCAGTACTCAGCTATTTAAAAATGCTGGTGAAATAAGAGAATTGAAAGAAACACTTACCGCACAAAATCTCTCAGAGGCTGGTTCTCACATACATAAAGAACTTCTTCTTGTGCACACTTCAGCATACTTTTTATTTTCTCTATGATCTTCAGGGCCACTATAGTTTTTCCTGTTCCTGGTAGACCGTAAACATACAGCCTCTTAGTTTTGTGAAGATTTTCTGACAGCAGCTGGTATTGTTTGATGGTCAAGAGGTTCAAAAACTCAAAACCAACATGGTCACTTAAAAAGGACTTGAAAGTCAGCAGAGCTACTGTGAGAGCATGCAAGAGGGCCTTCAAGTTGACACTGTCTATTAGGCTGTAGTTTTGGGGATACATTTCTTGAATATTCAGATCCCATTCTTTTCCACAGTTAATTTTGGGAGCCAAAGTCAGTAGCTTTGGTATTACGCACAATTTGTGAATATAGCCCCCAGTGTTGACTAATTTCTCCTTCAGTTTCCAGGCTATGCATCTTGCATATTCAAACAAATCCTTTGAGATATGATGCTTACAGATTGTATAGAGTGTGGGTGGCCTATCCTTGGCTATTAGGAGAACATCACAAATTATGTCTCGGTTTTCTGGCAAGCCGACCTCAACAGCCCAGCTTCTGGAAAATATCAGAACTCCCTCAGAAAGCTGCTTCAATTGATCTTCCATTAAAATATCCAACCCTGGATGCTCTTGGAGGAGATCTTCACTGAGTTTTTCTGGAGTATATATTATGCTGTGGGATTTCACTAGCAAGGCAAAGCAGAAGAAAGAGTTAGTGTTAGTGTAAGATATGCAAAACCAGATCTCTGAAATGATTCTGTAGGAATTAGTATTGGTGAAAGGCTACAACTACAGGCCACAGCTATCTGAAATACCTTTTTGGTTTCTTCAAAATTTTCCTTAACCACTCTATATGTTTCCAGATTCTTTTGCAAAGACTACTTCCTCAGGGAACTCAATCCTACTCAGGTCTCGGTCCCTTTGCTAAAAATGCCAGCACAGGACCAGCTGTCCCAACCTTGTTTAGGAGACCTGGTCAGCAAACGAAGAAACAATAATGGTTCAACACAAAAGCCCCTGGACACCTGGCTGATCTTGCAATGCCACAGAAATGTTGGACTGTACCTGGCAGCAGACTCTCCACTCTGGTGCCAGGCCCAGTTACTTTATGTATTTACACCGGGCTGATTCCAAGTGACCTTTTTCAGTGGATTGCGAAAAGATGTTGGCATGGCTATGCTCGGTCCCCAGAGAAGTTCAGCTAGCTGAGCTCCATCATGTACACATGTCAATAGTTGGCACAAGATCAGTCCTTGGGCAAGGGGCTCATCAGGTATTTAAATGTAATGTTGCTGTCAGATCTGCAAATTATTTCCATTTCTTTCACCTGTTTAAAGAATGTCTTCAAACTCATCTTTGACCTTGACCATGTGCTTGAGATTCATGTTGTAAACCTATCAGACAGTGAAAGCAATGCGCAGACCTACCTGGAAACAGTTGCTTACAAAGATCATCAACACTGTCAAGGCCCTGGTGTGAATAAACTGGCTTGACAAGAGGTGACCCCTCTGCCAGACTCAGCTCTAGCCTGAAGGCCTCAGAAAACTTTGAAAGATCTGGAAAAAAATAAATAAAAACATGTGCTATGGCCTGAATATTTGCTGTCCCTCAGTGCAAGAGCCACAAGCTGTCCTCATGCTGGCTTTAAATCTTTTGCTTGTCTTTAAAATAATAAATGCAATGTATAGACAGAAACCTTGCAAACTCACATTGGACAGCAGCTGATTATCAACAGAACGGGCTCAGGTCATGGACCATGGAGCTGCTCTTGGTTTCCTTATCTCAGCTGCTGTTGTGACCTCTAACTCTATCAGTGATACTCCTTTCACTGCCCAAGAATTGCCCAACGAACAATTTATTTGTCTGTAGCTCTCAGCTTATTAGGCTGGCAGCAGCAGTGGAGAATGTCCCTGAAAGGCAGGAGGGAAAGTATTGATTAAACGTGAAAGCAAATGGCAATTTGCAAATGGCAATATTGTAAAAAACAATATTGGACTGTGGCAATAATGTAAAAAAACACGTGCACTGGTGTGTAACCTCAAAAGCAGTGTACTGGAGGCATGGAGAGCTCATGGTGCAAGAGCAGACACTAGTATTGGCATCAAAAATTCACCAGGATCCGCTGCAACCCGAAGCAAGCACTAAAGAATGGAAGCAGCAGAAAGACAGGTATTTAGCAAGTACTTGAAGCAGCCAAACTGATTGGTTTGGTCAGACCCCCAAAGAGCACTGAAAAGTAGGTAAGACTAAGGCAAACAACAGTGCCAGGCCAGAAGGAACTAAATAAAAGAAAGTATCAAAAATGGAAAGGGATTGTCCTGGCTGTTTTGGACCTGGATCAGCAGCAGTCATCCACACAGCCCACTTGTCTGCTCTCAGCCTCCTGATGGTGCTGCCTTCCACTAGCCAAGAGTCTGGGTCTTCGGAAAACACGACGCAAGTAAATGGCTGAATCTTCACAGCACAGACATAGCCACAGTGATCTCCAGTCTCGCGGTACACTTTGAAGATTTTGTGTTCATATCTTATCTTGTGTGAATTTCCACTCCGGCAGAAATGGAAGGGGGTTAATTTGTTTTGAATGGAATTGATTAGGAGATCTAATTTGTCAAGTTCCTTATCATTACTGCTGAATCCCTGCACTCTGCTGTCATCGTCCACACCAAGCCATAAATACCCACCACCTGTGTTTGCAAATCCAGCAATATATTGAGGTAACACCTCTCTGACACGAGTAAAAAAGTTTTCAGTTGAATAGTGCTTAAATTCCACATGTCCTGACTCTGTGAAAGCCAATGTCTCTCCATGTTGCAGTCGGTCCCTATTAAACAACTCAGCAACAGTGTTATTTACAATATCCATGCCTCTGTCACTAGCCCTCCTCTTTCTGCTTTTATCAGGTGGTCCTGGGCTAAGCTCTCTCCCGGCTTCATTTTGCTTTCCTTTAAGGAACAAAAAAGCTTCCATAGGGTTCATGTGGGAAAGAGAAGCACCACATTTTGCGTACAATCCAGTACTCAGGCTACAGATACGTGGCTTTGCACTTGCAGAGGTTAAGGATGTGTTTTCACTGCTCCAGGTTTTAATAAAAATCAAAAGGTAATTATCTCGCTGTTCGAAGTCCAGGTATTTTCTCCAGTCTGGAAACAAAACAAGAGACCGAAAAGTCTCTTCTAGATCTAGTCCAATCTTATCTCTCTCTAAATTGTAGTTTTCATTTTCAATCTCTACTTTTATGACACCTCCTCCAGAGTTCAGCAAAGCACACACTGCATAGGCAAGGGTGTATTTTTGATCTTGTTTTGAATTTTTTGGCATCTTTTTTCTTGCTTTTTCACCAAAACATATTTTTCCAACACATAAAACTACTTCAGGATACTCTGTTGCTAAATTAACCCAGACCTTCTGCTGTTGATCATCTTCAGGAGCCATTCTGAGCCTGAAACAATTGTTAAAAAAATTGCTTACCATTTATGCTGAAACATATCAATCTTCCAGAGACTTACAAAAACATTAGCTCAACAGTGGCCATGCTTTGAACGATAAGTACTCTCAGAGATGAGAGCAACTGGGATTCTCCTCCACTTCCAAAACAGAGTGCTGTCTAAAACCCAAATTTGTTCCCAGTGCTCAGGTATTTATTTGTCTGTCTTTGAGCATGAGGGGATGTAGGGACCTTGCTGCCATCTATCCCTGTGGACACAGAAGCAGCCTCAAATAGTTTCTCTACAGCCAGGGTCGTACTCCCTTCAACACCACCCCCTTATATATTCCTGGACCACATGCCCCCTTCTCCTCCCCCGTAATGACTCAAAAAAGGCTGTGCTAATCTTCACTCAATCTTAAGAATCCAGTAATCCTACTGATTAATAATCAATAAATAATAACAACTGACCCTTCTACTTTCAGCTCTATTCATCCACCCTTGCTAGTAAGGCAGCTGAATCTTGGCTGATTGTCACTTGGCACTCAGCCTGCAGGCAAATTCGTTGAAATGGTGGCAAGCTGCATCTGCCTCACATTTAAGCCAATTCCTTATAATGAAATCCAGCCACCTTGCTACAAAACACATCTGTGGTACAAAAGCACTTGGAAATAAATGAAAGTGTGCCTAGAAGAGATCTCAACTGTGACAGGAGCACAACTTATTTCCCATAATACAGATTTGCCTTCCATGTGGTTAAATATTGAGCCAGAGAGCTGCAGGGCACAAAACCTCCAATGAACATCTCCTCCAGATCTGACACAGAAGACAAGTTTTCTGCCTTGTCTGCCTCTCCTCTGAGTTAGCTCTGCTGAGGAATATAGTTCTTTTACTCATAGCTTTGAGTTATGGTACAACTAAAGCAGCAAGGACTTTAGTGTGGGCTAATTTTTACTACCAGGTAGAGGAATTTTCCCATCCAGTTCCACAAGCCCCCATCTGGCTTGCTGCAACAGGACAGTCTGGCTGACTGCTGAGATCTCTCCCCTGGTATGACAGAGAAAAAGATTTACCCCACCTCTTCTTCTTAGCTCTGGGCTAAAATGTCAATATTTCAAATATCAATTTTAAATCCTTAAATATTTAAGTCCCAGAATGATGCGCAGCAGAAATGGAGTACAAAGCATCTGGAGTGCGTTACTTGTTTTTTCCTTGGCCACCTCTGTGAGAGACAAAACTACGAAATGTTTGTCTCAAGTTGTTTGTCTCAAAGATTGCCTGTTTGCAAGGATGGCTACAAAGCCACAGAGATATCTGGCCTGTGAAAAGCATCTGCTGCAAGGCCACAGAGGTGTTGCTGGTGAGAAACATCTCGCCAACATCTGCAAGGTACTTGCAGAGAACATCCTGGCGTATGTGCAGCAGTGCGGAGGAACCGCAAATTCCTGTTGTTGTTATAGAAACTGCAGCCTCAACTGAGTATAAGGAAGGCTGTTGAGATAAGCCCCTCACGGTCGTCCTCTGCCAAAGCACCGGCAGACTTAGACCCCTGGGATGCCGTGGATCCATGGTGGTGACTATTTTTGCAACCCTACTCAGACTGCTTGCTTGATTTCTGCCTTTTCCTTCCATCCTTCCATGCTATCCTATCGCATCTTTTTTTTTTTTTTTTCTTTTTTTACTTTTGATAATAAAAGCTGTTTCTAGTGTACGGCATTTGACCTCGTTTTTATCTTAATCTCATTCTTGGGATCATATTGAAACATCCCCTGACATCGGATTGGGACACCCTCCCTCTATTAAAATGTAGGAGAAATTAAACCTACTTTGTTGCTGGTTTTGCTTCTTCTCTGCCGTTTTTGTTTTCTTCTCTATGTTTCCTGTGGTGAAGCACCAGCGTCCACAGACTTCATTGCAACTTTCTAGCTCTATCTGAAATTCGAAACCAGGTTTTATTGGAAGCCCAGCCCTCCGGATATAGTACGTCTCTCTCATTGGCACTTTTCCAGTGGCCAAAGTCTATCAAAGGAAAGAGAAATAAAAAGAATAGTTAAGAAGAAATCCCTCAATTTATGTCATTGCTTGTTGAGTCTGAAAAGTTGGTGTTCCATTAAACCTCTAGAGCTGCAAAGTCAGATACAGTTCTGGAAGCTGGGAAGCAGGATAGTAAACTAGACAGTCCAGTGCAGAAGATACGGTCTGCATAGCTTCATTTGCAATATTTGCAATATGAGATTCAATTTTCTTACCTTTTTGTACTGACAAAGTACACTAAAGCTAATAATTTTATACTGAAACCATGCCCATACAACTTTCAGCTGAAATAATTAAAGTACTGGGTTAAAACTGTATCGTAACTTTTCCCAATGAAAGTGATCCATGTAGGGGACCACTTTGGGGCATCCTCAGTGTTGTCTCCCTCCCTGGGGCAAAATTCTGGCAAAGGTGCTGAGACTGGGACAATAGTGAGAGGACTGAGAATGGGGAAGGTTGTGGGCATGACTGCAAAGCCTTGATAAGCCTCACACAGCAGTGGACGAGTGTGCCTTGGGTCTCTGCTTGTTAGCACTCGCAATCGTGAAGAAAATTTATCTACACAAAGTAGATAAGCAGGCACTTCTTTATTCCAGCACTGGGGAACACAGGGGATAGCTCCACCAAAGACGTGTTCACCAGCAGGTACAAAGCACAACATATTTATATACATTTTTTAGTAGAGTCATTGTTACATAAGATTCAAAAATGCATAGAATGCTTGCTTGTTAATTTGACCTTTATAATGATTGGCTCTATAAATTACCTCACCTTATCCATACTTCTATTCTAAGTAATCATTAGTTAACCTCACGGATTGTAATCTTTTGTATTAAAATCAAAGAGGGAAGAGTAGTTGTGGAGATATTTTACATCAATGAAGGCCATGATGCTCTTGAAGGCTTTTGAATAACAGAAAAATAAGGGCTTCGAATAACAGAAAAATAAGGTCACAACAGACCTTGAAGGTTTCTGAATAACAGAAAAATGGGGTTTCTGAATAACAGAAAAATAAGGTAACAACGGACCTTGAATAACAGAAAAATAAGGTAGCAACAGACCTTGAAGGTTTTGGAATAACAGAAAAATAAGAATGTTATCAGTGAACAACAGAGGACTTGGGAAGAACGCCCGGAGCAAAAAAGTTATTGTGACAAAGGAAAAAAAAGACATGTGCAGTTAAGCTAGGCAATCAAATGTTAGAATAGGTGTGTGAGTAATGTATGTTAACCAATAAGCACTTATGTTGGGGGGATTGACAACTTTGTAGGGGGATACAAACGCAGCTTTCTGAATAATAAAGGGTCTTCGATCTTAACATTGGAGTCCGTGTTATCAATCTCCTCAGGTAGTCATTAGCATATTCATGTTCTTTCCTGGAAATCATTATTGTATGCAAATGTCTCTAATGCATCTGTGGTTATGTTAGTCAGCGGTCTTCTGGTGGTCGTCAGTAGTCTTCCTCACTGTGTCCGCTGGTTGAACTCCAGCTTTGCACATGCTCATTTCGTCCTTTGGCTGATCTCCCAAACCAAGGCCAGTTTCTTCTGGTACTCATTGTTTTAAATCAGAGTCCATAACTATTTCCATTGTAATCAAGGCAAAAACAATACTAGTTGCTCATGGCCAAGATCTTAATATATCCTATGTTCTCATAGCTACTATAACTCTGTATCACCCATATAACCAAAAATCAAAATAATATTCTAAAATTCAAGCTATTTCACTAGGGTATTTGTAAATTGTAACATGCTCAACAAAGTCGTATATTTTTTTTGAGGAGAGATGACAGAAAATTAAATAGTGTGGAAAAAGAGCAAGCTAGCACTAGACTGTGGAAACATGCTTGCAGGACAGGAGGCAAATAGAAACATACTCAGTTTGTGGGCAGGATTACAGCTTCATTTTTAGCTTTTGACTCCATGTCACATAAAAAAGAGTCGCCTGCTCAACCCCCTTGGCAGGAGTCGGTGTAATACCTCCACTTCCTTGCTTTGCCCCTTGTCTTCTCCTTTCCCTTCACCCCCCTTCAGACCACATTCCAGTGTCCCAGGATTCTCTTTATTCATTACAAAACAAAATTTTTTCTAGTTGAATTTTTCACGGTGCCCACCACCAGTTACTGAAGACTTCCCTATGAGGGCCACAGACAGTCAGAATGAAACTCACAGGTGCATGGGTGTGTTAAAAAGCTTTAATTTCTTGAACTCTGAGACTCCCTATGCACTTACAACGTCACTGGGCTGTGTTTGCCCCTCAGCTCGGACCCTCCTCTTGGCCCTGTGCAGAGCCGCCCCAGGAGGGTCAGGCCCCTCTCCAGGTAATCCATGTGAAATACGCCTCCCCGACAGGCGTGTTGAAGACGAGAATTAAGACTCAATAGCCATAATAGCTATTAAGCAGGTATTCTTTATTTGACGCGTTGGACGCATAGGGGATCATTCCTCCTAATATGCCTACCACCATTGTGGAGTTTATGATATTTATACACAATTCACTTACATATTCATATAATTTCCAAGAACTAATCATATTCATTACTTTTATGAGAAATCGTTATAATATGTTGCTGCCTACATCAACATGCACACTACAGTCTCTAGGTGGTCTTCCAGGACCTTTAGTGGTCGTTTATTTCATCATTCTCATCTTCATCACAGTGTCCTTTCTGTGAACTTGGTTCTGTCTTCCCCTTTCCCTTACGGCTGAGGCCACAAAACCAGTTGTGTCTGGTATTTCTGCAAGCTTCAGCATCCTTTTTCCATTATATTGTTTTTCATAGATAGGTGTGTACCTAAATCATGTAAACAGACAGGCTCAAGCCTGTTAATCATTGATAAAGTGTATTGTATTCCCTCATTAGGCAGATTCCTAAGCAGAACTACAAACAAGGTATTACTACATTAAGCAGTCCTTTAAACAGGCCCTGCCACTACTGAGAATTTGTAATTTTCCATATGTCTTCCCTCTTCAATGTGAGTTACGCAGGAATTTCTTGCAAACTACTGCCCATCAGGAGGATCCGTGTTACTGCTTTAGAACAGGACCAATTTACCCATCTGGCCTTGATAATAAAATCTGGCCTTGATAATAAAACACTTACCCTTAGCAAGCGTTTTATTCTAACTTGTATATTAAATCATCAGTTTTCCTTCCAAAGCACCTTCTGTTCAATTGTTGGAATATTTTTACTTGTCCCACAATTTTTTTTGTTTTATTTCTTCCTTTTTTTTTTTTTTTTTTTTTTTTTTTTTCCTAGTTGTCACGGCGATTGCACACCGGTCAGGCTGCCCTTTGCCGTGGAGCCGTTGCTGCACAACACGCAGCAGGAAGAGCCAGGCCCTCGGGTCTGGGCGGTGTTTGAGGCAGTGATTTACAACCGCCTCCTGCCCCGGCTCAGGAAGCCGCTGAGGAAACGCGAGAAAAGAAACGAAAGCGCTGCCGCGGCGGCGGCGGCCACACGGTCCCAGCAGGCCCCGGCCTGCCCGCCCCCTCAGGCCTCCTCTGGGCGGGAAACGCGCGCACCGCCCCGAGCTCCTCTAGCGCGGCTTCCTATTGGCGCTCACCCGGCCCCGCCGGCTGTGCCGCGCGCTGCCATTGGCTGCTTGCCGCCGGGGGGGTGGGGCGAAGGCTGTTCCGCCTCGGCATGGCTGGGCCTGCGGCGGGATGGCGGCGGCGTGAGGGAGTGAGGGGCCCGGGGCAGGGCAGCTGGGGGCTCGGGGTGTGCGGGGAGGAAGCTAGAGAGGCTGAGGGGAGGGTGATCCCGGCCGAGGTGGGGCAGCTGGGCATGAGCGGGATGCAGGGGGCTGAGGGCGGTTGGGTGGACAGGGGTAGAGGAACTGGGGACTGAACAGCTGCAAGGTTCCTGTGGGGCGAGAACGCGAGGAAGGAGGTGGGGAATAAGGTTCAAATGGGGGGCGTGAGGGAAGGGCTAGGTCAAAACAAGCCTCAGGACCCTTGGAGAGCCACCGACTCCAGCAATGTTTATAGGTATGGTAAGTTTTTTTCCTCTTGGTTTGTCCTGGTACTGGCTCTTCTGATCTTGGAATCCCAACTTGTGACCTGTCTTCCCTAGCTCCAGCTGGGTTCTATGAGGCCTGCGGTCCTCCTCCCTTCTCTTGCTCTCCTGCTAAATGTGCTTCATCCTGTTATCTGTAACAGTAGGAGGTGGTAAAGAGAAAAAACCAAACCCTTAATTCATGGATAAAACTTAAACCAGCTCCTTTTATCTGTTGCATGCTCGTGGATCAGTCAAAGCTTTAATTAATACCTATTTGGAGTCTCTTTATGCTTTGTGGGGTGGCATTGTGTATAGGTGTGTCAGGAGGAAAAAGAGGGGTTTTGCTGGCTTAGCAAATGGTATTTGGGAAGGGGAAATGGGATCTTTTGTATGTGTTACTCTACCGACATGGCTTTGTCATGCACACAGCTGAACAAACACACGAGCTTTGATTTGTGTGGAGAGACAACGTCTGTACTGGTGGTGCAAAGTACCAGCTCTTCCGTGTTGCTGTGCGACAGAGGTGGGTACAGAAAAGTAGAAATAGGCACTCCGGGCTCGGGTTTTCAGTCTGGTAACAGCCACCCCTGTCTCATCTCCCAAGAGTCAGTGTTAATTTATTGCAAACTCTTTCCTGTAGAAAGCCATGTGATCCTGAAAAGAATGAATCCAGAACCCAAGTTAATCTGTGTATGTTTGGGGGGGGGGGGGGGGGGGGGGGGGGGGGGAGGGGGGGGGATATGAGGTGTGTGTTCATTTGTTTGGTTTTTCCTCTAGGAAAAAAAACTTTTCTGTTTTAGTTCCTAACTTGGGAGTAAACTCCATATTGAATGGAAATAAATTTGCCCAAAGCAATGATGAGCGAAGTATACTCTGAACTGGTATTGCTGAGACTGTGTGTCTTTGCTCTGACCAGGGCATGATCATATAATCTTCTCTCTGAGCTTATTTAGGCTAAGCTCATCTAGAGTAAGAAGCTTTGCTTCTTCTTGAAGCTTTTTGATGCACCCTAAAAAAATTCAAGAATTTTTAGCAGCAGAAAAACAAAACCTTGATTTGAAAAGTGAGTAGTGCAAATACCTGTTTGTATTTGTGTATCCTGCTGCAATGCTGGGTTTAGTACTGAGCTTATAGCGAGAAGGGTTTCTTGGTTTTTCTCCAATGTATGACATGGTTTATGAGACTCCACATACTCTGCTGCTGTATCTTTTCCATTTGTAAATGCAATGCAGACTCAGTAAAATGGAGTTTGAACTGACTGTCCTGTAGACATCTCATTAGCAGTTGGTTCAGCTATATCTCATCTAGTGATTGCCAGCACAGAGGCAGGAGTATTTTTGGAAGCAAGTTGTGGTGTTAGGCCTGGATCTGGTGCTCTGCTCTGGATGAGGTGCAGCCCTTTTTGGGGTAAGGGGAAGAAGGTTGGGCTAATCAAGCAAGTACAGGAAAAGATATGGAGCTATTTTCTAATCTAATTTTTATTTTCTTCCAGGTTCTTGGTGACAGCTTTACATTAATTTCTCTCTTTCTGTGGAGAAGGAAGCTTCTTTGGAGAATATGTACATAGAAGTATAGTTATGGTGATTTTTCTTTTAAGAGGAGAAGCCATGTGATTTCTGGTAAGGAAGCATGGGAAGCAATTCGGTTGTTAATGTACTAATTTTTTAGGAGTGCCTAGAATGAGTTGTGAATGTTCACTAAATATTTTTTAAAAGACTTGTAAAGTCAAGTTCTGATAGTAATGTATTGGCTAACTCCAGTGCTGCTGTTAATGTCAATGTAATTGTATTAGGCAACAGAACAGAGCATCCTGATTGCATATAGATGATACATGACTGTATAGAAGTCACACATTAGTATGTAAGTCTAAAGTTTGGTTTAATAAAGTTGGTGTTCCCTGAAAAACCTTTTATTGTCTATCTTCAGACCATCATAGCTTTAATAACACTTACAAACATTCCCATTTATCTGCTTTTAACTGTATAACCTGAATTTGTTTTGTAGCTTTGCTTTAGAGCAATAAACCTGATAAACAGGTATCTATTTGCCTGCTGAGGACTGGAGGATTAGAAGAAGCAGTCAAATCCAAATTGGTACTCTGCAGCCATCTGCAGGACCACGAATAAAATCTGCCAGTTAACTGCTGAGGCTGTCACCATTGTGGGCTTAGTGCCTGTTAGTCAGCCAAAGAGCCATTTAACATTCAAAAGAGTAATTACAGTTGTTCAGAACTGTGCGGCTTAGATGGGGGTGGTTCTGTGCAGGTCTGGAGCAGCCATGGAGTTGGCCAAATCTTAGTTTGACAGGAACAGGGTCTTGTAGAGCGTGGTGTGGTGGGAGGTGAAGGCAGGCAGGGCCTGACAGACAGGCATCTGGTGATCATTCTGGAGACAGGGAGGGAGGTTAACCCTGGGAGAAGGCGGCGTAGAGGCCCCTGAGCAGCATATGTGCAGGCAGGGTGGTTGTGCTGCTCAGCAATTAGTGAATCCTCCTGGACTGGAGGGGAGGACGCTGCAGAACTTGCCCAGGAGCTCTGCAGTGCTGGCAATGAGTCAGCATCGGTCAGTCTTCTGTCCCAGGTCTGCCTAGCTTGTCACAGAGCAGTGGACAGATAATGGGGAAAGCATGGGCAGGATAAAAGGAAAATAAACCTATCCTGAAATGGAAGTGTCAGTTAAATACTTCAGCCTGTTTAAATGAGCAGTTGCACTAGAGTCAACACAACTGGTCCCACGTCTGTCTAACCAGACAGGTTGTTGTAAGACAGTGCAGCAGCAGTGGGGTATCTTGGATGCTGGCTTTTCACAGAGGTGATGATTTCTGTGTATGAAGTAAAACTGATGTAGCAAGTGACATGAATTAATATCCAACCCAAAGCCAGCTATGTTAAAAGAGATTTGAAATCTCAGAAAATTATGTGATTTCTTTTCCAGTAAGATGTGTGTGCTCTTACTGTCTTTCTAAAGGAAGAGAAGTGTCTTTATGGATCCCAAAACTACTGGAGAAAAGACAAATGAAACAGTTACTATTCCACAGTGGCACAGGTAGAAGTGTCTAGAAATTGTAGAGAGGGACAAGCATTGAGAACAAATCTCATTTGTTACAGTAGGTGTTTTCCAGAGCATCTCTGGAAAGATGCAAATTGCTGTACTTTCCCCCATTATTCAATAACCTTGCTATCTTGCTTCCAAGTGAGGCAGGATATTAGAGATTTTTATCTTCCAAAGCAAAGCTAAAGTGGGGGGACAATGAGATGACTGGTTCCGTGGATTAAATGTTTGAACAGTTCTCTTAATCTGGAAAGACTATGTACTTTGTGCAGCAAACTTTGCTCTTCATATTCAATAAGCAATGTCATGGTGATGTCTGGAGTAGCTAACTGCTGCTCCCTAGAGCTGAGTCAGGAAAAAACCTTCCATCGTAAAAAATCAGGTGTCAACCAAGAAGCAGCCATATCACACACATTTTCTTTTCAACTCTGTTCAATGAAAGGATGCTTTGTTATGATATGAATGTGCCATATGGTTGGGACTGGAATAATTACAATGTAATACTTAAACACAGACATTAAGGATTCTCAGCCTACAAAATACTAATCTTATATTCATTATCATCATCTGCAAAGATGAAAGCAGCTTTAGTCTAGTCTCTCTTTTGTAAATAGAGTCCCTAGAGGAGTAAACTGTTTTTTCCAATCCTCAGAGAAGAAATAAATCAGGTTCTCAATCAAGGAAGAATTTTGCTTTATAAAAGCAGGTAAGATTCAAAGACTTACTTAACAAAAAACAACTCTCATCAGTTGGCAGTTTCTGCTTTAATCTGGTTTGTCCTTTTTCTCCCTTGCGCAGAAAATATAATCTCCCCCTTGTATCCTTGTTTGTACACATCACCTCTTGTTCCTTTAAACAGTCAAAAGTCTTAATTTAGAACTGTTGAAGGGAATTAGAGGTGTGATGTTCTCAATTCAGAGGTGAGTAGCCTGAAAACACAGGGAGACTCTGAAGAATAGCATGACCAGAGGAGTGGTTTAAGCCTGTCTCTACCTCTTTGACAAGCACTAGTGCCAGAGCTTGCCCTGGACAGCGCAGGTGCCTGGGAAGCTGCTCAGGGAGGAGTAACTCACCCAGAGAATTTTCCCTACCTCTTTAATTTGCTGGCTCATGCTCTCGTGCAGGACTTCTACCAGTGATGCTCTTTGATCCTCACATCTGCATTCTTCTTATCCAAATCAATGTTTCTCCCCTTTTGGTTGGCCTTTGAAGGCATTTCTGTGCCAGCTGACAGACTGTAGCTGTCCAATCCCTCCGAAACTGTCACAGGATGTTTGAACAGCTAATAAACAAAGGGGACAGCCTTACCAGAATTAGAAAAGGCATCAAAACTCTGATGTGCCACCAAATTCAAAGGAGCTTTAGAGCTCACTGATGAGCTGTAGCGGTTGAAAGCCTTCTATGGGACATAAGAAATGGTGAATTTAGGCTCACTGCTACCCAACTGCTAGCCTCAGAGACGTCTCTGAAAGCACAGGGCAGGCCCTTCAGCTCTCGGGAGAGTACAGTTTGACAAGGTGCTGCAGCTCTGTGGCGTAGCCTGTGATCGGGCAGCGCTGGTGAGTCTTCACATAACTGTACGCGCAGCGGTAGCAAAACACAAAGCCAGATGTGGACAGGGCCGTGGCATTGACACGAATTTTGCGGCACAGAGGGCACACGGTCTTCAGTTTTGGTAAGAGAGCTGAGCTGGTCCCGTGGTCGAGATGCATGGGGGGTGGAGGAGTTGGGAGCGCTGTCAGAGATTTGATAGTCTCTTGGTTTTCTGAGGAGTACCACCAGTCCAGGAACTGGAGGAAGAACACACTGACTGACAGCCCGGAGGACAGGGAGAAGGCAATGCCACCCAACAGTTTCCTCACTGCTGACTGCACTTGTGTTTTAATGCTGTAAAAGAGAGAAGATACGGAGAAATCATTACTACTGCAGATTTGGCCATCTGCAAACAAAGGCAAAAAGGACCTGGGGTGTCACTGCTTTACACAGCTTCTTAATGCTAAGGACGTTGGTCAGCACATCCCATGTTTGTAATGAGGCATCTTCTCGGATGCTTCTCCCAGGTTCTCTGTATTTTAAGAAAGCTTCAAATCCTGTTTTGTTCAGATGTCTAAATGGGAAGAGTTTGGATTCAGGGGACCTGGACCACAGAGTGTTTCACTCATGGATCTTCATTTTACAGGACATTAAGTGTGGTCATGACTAGCTGCTGCTCAGAAACATCAAAGAGCTAAGTTTCAGTCATTTTAGCAATATTGTTGCAGCCTACTTCCCTTGATAGAGAAAAGCAGGTGAGGACTGAGTAAGATAAATACTAGAGTGCCATCCCCCCACCCTCCAGCATTGCAGTTTTATTATCACAAAATCTTGTGAAGTTAATCCCTGCTACTTGTTTCCTGACTTATGCTAATGATATACCCCATTTTGCCAGAGGTAAACTTCATCTTGAAGAACTTCTGAAGAACAAGGCAGTTTACTTGCAGCATTACCTCCAAATTTATGCACTCACAGAACCCTCTAGAAAGCAGCTGCTAAGCTGTGTTCTAACATACCTGGGTGTTTGACTTGAGGTGGCTCCAGCCAATTTCTTCTCCAGCGCCTGGATATCCTCTGCAGTCAGTCTGACCAGGTGAACGCCAGCCAGCCGCAGCATGGGTGAATGATGTTGAGCTTTCCCAAGGATATAGAACAGTTGCTGGATAAGAAACCAGCCCTCCCAGGTCATGTTTACAAAGGGGTAGGCAGCTAGAAAGGCTCTGTAAAAGCGCTTCCAGGATGACGATGGAGGGTGGATGGAGTACTCATCCTCTTCCCTCAGGCTGGACACCAGTTTCTCTAGCTTTCCTTTCAGGTAAGGAACAAGAACGAGCAAAAGGAGAGACTTCCAGTGCTGCTTCTTTGGCAGGCCAGCAGTGGCCAGAGGTTGCTGTCTGCTATCTCCTATTGCTATCCTCTTTAAACTATAAAAGTTTTCAGAAAAGGAGGCGCTGCACCTGGCCAGATAGTGCTGCTGGAGCAGCAAATCCAGAAGGACGTAGATCTCATCAAACCAGTGCCAAAGGAAGCCGTATCGGCCAGGATTAGACTCCACAAGCACCTATTGAAAGGGACACAAAACGGGAGGACCTGGAAGCGGAGTAATGTGCTAAATTACATTCGCTATACATTATACCCCCCGTCCGTAACGCGAGCTGGGTGGGTCAAAACTGTTCCACCAGCTTGGGAGCACGGCCTGGGGTAAACCCTGGCGAGGAACGGCTCAGCCCAGAGCTGTGCAGCCCCTCCGCAGCAGTTTCCCCACAGATATTCACTCCCAAGGCTGCTCCCCTCAGCGTCCTGCTCCCCTCAGCGCGCTGCTCCCCCGGCCCCTCCTCCCCTCAGCCCCAGCCCTGCGGCCTGCCCGACGCCTTTACCTTGACCAGGTGCTGTAGGGCGGGTTTCACGGCGGCCATCAGGCTGTCCTGGGCCACCGCCTCGAAGATGGAGGGCCGGTGATGGCCGGCCGAGGCGGCCGTGAGGTGGGCGCCGAGCTCCGCCATGGCGGCGGCGGCGCCCCCTCCCTGCCCCGCGCCCGCCGCCAGGGGGCGCCCAGCGGAACAGCCGCCCCTCTGGAAGCGCTGCGCAGGCGGCGCTCTGCCTCCTCCCCCCTCTATGGCGGCAGGGGCGCGGCCGCTCTAGGCGGGGGGAGGGTTTATTCTCGCTCCTCGCGAGTCCTCCCGGGCCCCTCCGCTCCGCTCCGCTTCCGGTTCCGCCGCCGCCCCCGCAGCGGTGTGTCCGTCCCGGCGCCGTGAGTGGGGCCGGGGGGGGGGCGTGGGAGCGGGCACGGCGGGGGGGGCGTGGGAGCGGGCACGGCGGGGGGGGCGGCACTGGCGGGGTACCGGGAGGGGGAGGCTGGGATAGGGTGGGGAGAGGCACTGGTGGGGAACTGGGAGGGGCTGAGGTGGTACTGGGAGGAGGTGAGGGGGTACTGCGAGGCGGGACGGGAATAGGGTGGGGAGCGTCGCTGGCGGAGCACTGGTGGGTTGCTGGAGACTGTCACGGGCGAGGTACTGGTGGGACTGGGCGGGTGAGTGCAGAAGGTGCTGGAGGGGTGGGTGCTGGAGGGGTGGGTGCTGGAGGGGTGGGTGCTGGGGGTGGGGAGCTTGGGGAGGGGTGGGGGTGAGCGCTGGGCCCTGGGAGGAGGCGCTGGGCAGGGGTGTGGCGGGAGGGGGGGATGCTGCGGGGTGGCCTGGGGCTTGGTGGGACTGGGGAAGGGAGGTGAGATGAGAATGAGCAGAGCAAGCTACTGGGGTACGGGTGGGACTGGGCAGGTGTGAGGGCTGGGGTGCTGAGGGGGGGGCTAGTGGGGCTGGGAGGGGGGTATGGGGAGGAAGAGGGGATTGGTGGGGGACGCTCCTGCAACTGGAGAGGTTTTGGGGATGCTGCTGTGGGGGGAAGGTGGGTGTGCAGGGGTTTGGGGGGGCTGGGGGTGCCTGGGAGGAGGGCGGGCGCGTGCTGCGGGTGGTGGAGAGTCTGCGAGCCCCGCTGTGGGCTGGGGCTGGAGACATGGGGCATGTGGGGGGGGCTGGTGACAAAGCTGGGACGAGGTCTGAGGAGTGAGGAGGGGATAGGAACCTCGGGGTGTTTGAGAGTGGGGTGGGGAGTACCAAAGGGGTGCTTGCTCCCCAAGATGGAAGCCAATTACCTGCTCCTAGCACATGCTGTTAGGGCTGCAGGTTTCTAAAGCTGAGGCTCTGCTTTCCCTTTGCCATCCGTGTTTGGCTGCTCTGTTTAGTTTTCTGATGCTCTGACAGCCCTGAGCTGCGCTTGGGTCATCGTGCAGCTTCTTGAGGCTTTGCAGGTGAAATATGTGCAAATAAGAGGTGGTAGCACCATCTGGAATGTGAGCCAGGTTAAACCGGGGATCAATTTAGGCATTTAGGGGTTGGACACTGGATTGTTTCAATGCTGTAGAGCTTGGATCATTACTGAAGCCTTAAGGCTGCCACCTTCCTGTTTACACCTATGTGAAATCAGTGGTGGGGAGCTGGTCAGGCTGTTGTTGGAGTCATGCATGGGACAAAGCCTGTTGGTCAGACACAGGATCCAATTTTCTGTGTGGTTTTCAGCTGAGGAGGCTTATATTTCTGCTTATGATGGTTCCTTAGTCCTTTCATTTAGCCATATTTTTGGTTCAGTCTACATTTAAATGTCAAGCCAATGCTTATAGCATTAAACATTGCCAGAGCTTCTGGAGAAATTTCTCTGTTTTGTCTCTTCTTGTTTGCTGGGGTTGGAACAGGAACATTTTGCTGTCAGCTTGAACACCTCTTACCTGCTTCCCCCTTAGCAAGTGCTGGGCACAGAACAACAGCAAGGAGCAGGCAGTCTGATGTAGATTTTCTACTAAAAATACAAGGATGTTCATGATATTGTCATAATTTATCTTGGCTTTCTTCAATTTAGATTTGTGTACAAGAAGCTGGCATTTTCTTGAGTTATTTAAAACATTGCTATTTGTATATCTGGGCTGTTTTGTTTTTGGCCTTCATCTGGGACTTGCTGTAAACCACGCTGAGTTTGCTTCGTGGATGAGATAATATTCAGAACTGCTAGCAAGCTGTCTCTGAACAATGTGCAAAGCAAGCTGTGACATACAGGAAGCAAAAATCTGTGTGCTCATGAGAAAAAGAGCTTTCTCCTGTGTTGCACTTGGAATATGGTAGTTTGCTTTCTGACCTAAGTCAGATCTCATTTACACATACAAAACAGGTTGTAAATACATGTGCTGTGCTTAGCCTTATCTGAGTCTGAGTGTTTCTAGGATTCTTCATGTTGCAAGTATGTGATCTGAAGTTAGAAAAACAACAAAATGTTCTGCTTTTGGGTTTAAAGATCATCTCTGAAATTCAGCAAGGTTTCTTTGTAGCTTTATGCAGCTGGGATGATATGTATGGTGGGTTTTTTTTTCCTCCTGAATTTCTCTGTAATCTGCTGCTCTGGCCACCGTTAAAACAATACTGGACTACCTCAGCTGGGAGGCCTGAGCCAGGTTGACAAATCCACATATAATGCAAATAATGAATGGCGAGGCTATATTCAATGCCTTTTGCATGGCACCTTGCCAAATGCTCTCATAAAGGAAAACATTTAAGTCATCTTTTAAGCTGAGCTCGAATCTGAAGGACTGTGTCGGCAATAATGTTGCAGCTGAACATGGGCTGTGGTTTTAATTCTAAACCAAGACCCACAACAGCTTTTTCTTTTGTGATGCTGTTTTTTTTTTTTTTTTTTTTTTTCTTTCTGGAAAGATTGCAGTGTTGTGGCTTATGCAGCTTTCCCAACCCAGCCTCTGTTTTGGAAGGAAGGAAAACCTTTCCTGTAGATGGAATGTGCTTCCAGAGCTGTCCCCAGGCATCATTTGCTCTCCAGCTTGGCAGGAGAAGAAAGGGAGAGAAATCAAACCAAACCCAGTAATACTGCCTAATTGGGATGAAGTGGTAACCACAGAGGCACAGGGGAGGCAGGAGCTCTGAGGAACTGGGCTGAGCAACAGGTTGTCTCTCATCTGGCCTCTTGGCAGTTGGACAAGGTTACGACTGCTCTGCATTGCCGTGCTGTGGAGCACCTTGGAGGTGGTAGAAGTGGTGGCATTACCCCTCAGCTGCTGCTGGGAATTTAACTGCTGAGGTATTAAATTGATCAAGGAGGACAGTGGAAAAAGGAATGGTAGGGGTGTGGTGTTGGGATTGGTTAAGGGATGAGGAAGGAAAGTGTTAAGAACCAGCAAGCTGGTTGCACTGCTGGGCAGCGTCATGGAGTTCAAAGCTGTGCTTGGCCTTTTGTTGCTGAGCTGGCAAGACGGGCAGTATTTGGGGAACAGATGACTTGCTGCTTTGCTGGTAGCATTTAAGGTCATGGAAGTATGTACAAGAGAAGGGGAATTGAGCAAAAAGGAGGAAGGAGGTAGGAAACCCCTTTTTGGGGATGGTTTTAGGGCCATAGGTTCTTAGCACTGATGCAGTTTCATCAAAAAGAGTAAAACTGCTCACTCTTAGGCTTGTTTTTCAGCCAATACTTGAAAATTGAGTCATATTTTTTCACAGAGCTGGCAATTATAAGAATAAAATGATGGATATCCATGTACGTTTGGGCAATCCCTGTGTTCTAAGGTATTAATAATTTGGTTCCATGGAACAAGAAAAATGCTGGTGAGACCGTTCTCACAGCTTTGCTAAGCACTTGCTGGTCCAGCAACATTTCTTGGTCCTGTCCACAAAAATGCAGTGCAGCACTAAAATGATAAGCTTGCGTGTGTCAGAGGTGGGATGTCAGATCTTGGCAGAGAAAGATCTAAATTTCAAGCTTGAAAGAACTGAAAAGTAATGGCTTTTCTTTTGGAAAAAAAAAAAAAAAACAAAACAAAAAACAAACCAAACCTGCTTTGCATCTACTGGGAACAAAAGAAGGGAAAGAAAGGAAAGAGCTTCGGGGTGGGTATTGCAAGTAGGGTTAATTGTTCCTTCCATCAAGATGCAACACAGGAAAGTATCGTTAGGGGGAGTTGACAGTTTCCTTTGTCTGAAACATGGACTTCTTGCTTCCAGTCGAGATAGTCAACGTGCAGTGCTTTTTTTGGAAAATGAAATTGTGTACCCAGGGGAAAGACAGCTACAGAACATGTCAAGATCTGCTGATTATAACGAGTTAAAAACCGCCTTTTTCCTTTCAGAGATCGAGGGGGTAAAAAGCTGGGCTGAGCACCACCGCTTTTCTAGCCTGTCTGCCTCAAGCTGTTGTGTTTTCACTAGCGTTGTTCATCTGAGCCCTTTAAATCCCTGGGTTTGCCAAGTAATATCAGCAGCAGGTGCAAAATGAAGATTGTGAAACTTGTGCCGGCGGATGTAAAGCATTTGCTTCTTCCCTTACACTGAGCACTCACCAACCACCCTTTCTCCGAGTTCCTGCCTTGCAAGCTGGATGTTGTCAGGGCCAAATGCTGTTTGACTGCTTGTCCTTTTTTTATTATCGTTCTCAGGTATTTTAAGGAACTGGAACCATGACGGACTCCAAATACTTCACGACCAATAAAAAAGGTTAGTGTTAAGCTGGTGCAATGGATTGAAGGTGGTGGGTGGCTATTTTTACACAGCTTTTTTAACCGCATGCAGAAGAACTTGTGCTTTTCTGTTAGCTCTGTCCCTGTTTCTCATCTTAATCATCCAGGGAGAAACTTCATAAGTAGGTCACATGGTGACAAAAGACAAAACTCATGTATTATATGTTTTTTTTAGTGCACAAAATGACCCAAATTGCTGCTTTTTCAAGGATCAGAGAACAAAACATTGAGTTTTGAGTGCAGATCTGTTCAGAGACAAAGTTTTAATTAAGGGCTAATGAGTTCAAGACTGAGGATGGTTGTTCTGTTGGGCATCACAGGATTAAGTTGATTGAGAGACATTTAATATTTAAGGTGTAAGTATGCATCTCTACATCAAGCTGTTGCAAAGATAATGAGATTTCCTATTGCTGTTTCCTGCAAAGCTGCAGTGTTCCATTTGACTTTCCCTTGGCTTTACTGTATGTGTGGTGGTCGCCTCACCTCAGAACAAACTCATGCCCTTAAAAACGGAAAGACTGGAAAGGATCTTTGGGGACATTTTGTCCATTCACCTGTTCCAGAGAAGGGCTTGTTCTGCTGAAACTGCCCCAGGCAGATTTTATTTTCTAGCCTGTTCTTAAACAAAACTGTTGCTGATGGCAATTTAAGCCTGATGTCACTCATCTTCCTTCAGTATATGTGGAAAATGGTTTGCATTAACCTCTTCTTTTCAGAAGGGCTGAATGTTTCTGATGAATGCCTGCTAGTAAAAAAAACCTACAATGTTGATCTGTTTATTTTCATTAAGCTTCAGAATGAGCTCCTAAGTTAAGCAAATGTAGTTCACATCATTCTAAGAAACAACTCCGTCTGTAAGTTGTCTTACAGGCAGATTTTTCTGGTATGGCTGCAGGAGGCCACCCTGCACTGTCTGAGCTCTGGTGAGCATGCTTTTGCTGGCTCAGCTCCACTCCAGGGCATGATCTCAGTGTGAGTAATGCAAACATCTCTTTCTCAGGCAGGAGGTATGACAAGTGGTCACTGCACTGTGTTCTTCAGAACAGTAACTTCTCTTCCTTTTTGAAGTGCCTGTTAGTCTTTTTTGTGTCAGGCCTTTCAGTAATTAGTGCTGCTGATCTGACAAAGTGTGTAGGAATTGAAAGTTAGAAGCTAGAATGTATTTCGTCAGAAATCCTTGGATTTTGTAATGTGTCCTCAGCCTGTGGTTCCAATGGGGATATTGCTCACTGTCCTTCCTGAGGAAAGCTGTTTATTTGTCAGGTTCTCTCACCACTTGCTCTGTCTGGAACAGGCCTGATAAGCAGTCTTTTGCATGTATGGCTTTATTTTGCAAACATGCTGTTACTACTTCTGTGATCCAGCCTGAACTGACTTTCCGCACAGCAATATCTGGAAGAATTAGTGTCATAGAAGAGGCTGCTTTGGCAACCTCTGAATCCAAGTGAACAGTGTTACATGCTGCTTTTGTTAGTAGTAGTAGTTCTGTCTTTCTAGTTTGAAAGGAATTTATTCCACTGGACTAAATTTGTGCTTTCCTGTTTCTGCCACTATGTATCACGGCATTTGGGCTACACTACAATCTGCTGTTTTTTCATTGCGTTCGCAGGAAGCAGGCGATGATGAGCAAAAGTTAAAAAGTCTGGGCAAGATTCCTAGCTTAGTGTTTTCTTTCAGGCACGAATCTGGTGTCTCCAAATATCTCTTCATCCTAGTTATATAATAGTTGCCTCTGAGAAACAGACGCTAAAGTGATGTGATTTAATCTTCTAGAAGTGGGAGAGCTGCAACATGCAATGTGGTTCTTGTTAACTGCTTTTTCATTAGCAAGGTATAGCCCATAACATTCTCTTGAGTGTTGCAGCTTTGTTTCTCATTGAACCATGTGCTCCATAAGGTCTGACAGTTTCCACTTGCTGCTGTACCAGTTTTATGGGAACAACAGGCTGGGAAAGTAAAAAGTCAGTCTTGAACTATCCCTAAAGCGAGACCTTTTTCTTCTCCCAAGAGGCTCAATCTGTTTTGTATTCTGCCAGGAGAGATTTTTGAACTGAAGGCTGAACTCAATAATGAAAAGAAAGAAAAGAGGAAAGAAGCTGTAAAGAAGGTTATTGCAGCCATGACCGTGGGGAAGGATGTCAGGTAAGAGCAACTTTTCTTGCACTTGTAGCTGCTCTGGTTGTCCTGGGACTCAGTCAGGTATAGTGGCACACATCTCCATGGAGCAGCTCTGAGTTTGTCATCTTGGTGTAGCTGGATAGTGAGGCTGGCTGTGTCCTTACCTGTGCTGTGCTTGAGTCACAGGTTTCTCAAGATCATTCCTCTCACTGAGAGTAAAAGGACTGTTTTCAGTGCTGGTTTAGCTAGGTCTCAATAGCCCTCTTTATTTAAAAACCCATCCAGAATTCACCATATTGTGTGTCATTTTAGATTATGTTTTTTCACTGCTTGCTAACCTGGGTTTTAGTGTTAGAAAGGTAATTACAAGTGTTTTTCTTAGCCTTACTTGTCATAGCATAAATTTAAGCTACATTTTAAAATGAGTGAATTTTAAATTGAACCTTTGATTCATAGTGACTAAAGGACAAAAGCATTTACCTTCTGCAACAGTATCCTCAATACATTTTTCTGTCTTTGAGGCAACCAGAAAAACTTGTTTGAGTGCTTTCTCCCTTCTAGCTTCTCCTGTTACTGGAGTCTGTTATAGAGCTGCAGTAGTCCTGGATTCATGGCAGTGTGGTCTGTTGCCACAGAAATTAATACAGGGTTTCAAATTTAGCATCATGACTTTATCATAGAATGAAGGAACAGATAAACTGGAAGGAAGAAAAAATAATCTTTTTGACCAACAGCACTTGCCCTTCACCTTTAGATATATACAGCATATGTAAGTGCTGCAGATATCCTTGTGTAACTTCTTGTGTGCTTCTGCAGTGCTGTTCAGAGGTTGCTGCATGATACTTGAGTGAAACTCAGCTTGTCAGCATTTAAGTTCCTAATCACTCTAGAGTTTACTGGTCTGAAATTTGGCAGGTTCTTTGTAAGTGTCCTGCGTTACCAAAACGTCTTTAAGCAACTTTTTTTTTCCCTTGTGGGTTCATTTCCAGGCCTGACACTGTAGAATTTTCTTGTTTGGTGAACTCCCCAATTAAAACACCTTTAGGAAATTCCATTAGTTTTCACTTGTTCCAGAACTGGCCTACATTAAAGCCCTAGAAGAGATTAAATGATTATTATAAATGTCATTGCAAACTGTTTGGCAGGGAAGTTGACCTCTCATTAGATAGAGGGGTACTTAAAGTAGAGCTCCATTTTTCCTGGCTTCCTTGATACTGTTACTGTCTTGTTTGCATACCGTGCAATCTCACTGCTTTTTTTTTGATCTTGGGTGGGAGTATTGGAGGGTAGAAAGGCTCTACACAGGGATCCGGACAGGCTGGATTGGTGGGCCGAGGCCAATTGTATGAGGTTCAACCAGTCTCAGTGCCAGGTCCTGCATTTGGGTCATCATAACCCCATGTAACACTACAGGCTTGGGGAAGAGTGGCTGGAAAGCCGCTCAGTGGAAAAGAACCTGGGGATGTTGGTCAACAGCCGGCTGAATGTGAGCCATCAGTGTGCCCAGGTAGCCAAGAAGGCCAACTGCATCCTGGCTTGTGTCAGAAATAGTGTGGCCAGCAGGACTGGGGGAGTGATCATCCCCCTGTACTAGGCACTGGTGAGGCCACACCTCAAATACTGTGTTCAGTTTTGGGTCCCTCACTACAAGAAAGACACTGAGGTGCTGGAGTGTGTCCAGAGAAGAGCAACGAAGCTGGTGAAGGATCAGGAGAACAGGTGCTGTGAGGAGTGACTGAGGGAACTGGGGGTGTTTAGTCTGAAGAAAAGGAGGCTCAGGGAAGACCTCATCAGTCTCTACAACTACCTGAGAGGAGGTTCATAGCAAGGTGGGGGTTGGTCTCTTCCCCCAAGTAACAAGTGATAGGACAAGAGAAAATGGCCTCAGGTTGCACCAGGGGAGGTTTAGATGGGATGTTAGGAAAAATGCCTTCACTGAAAGGGTTATCAAGCACTGGAACAGGCTGTACAGGGAAGTGGTTTGAGTCGCCATCCCTGGAGGTATTTAAAAGACATGTGGATGTGGCACTTAGGGACATGGTTTAGTGGTGGACTTGGCAGTGCTAGGTTAACAGTTGGACTCTATGATCTTAAGGGTCTTTTCCAACCAAAATAATTCTATTCTTGCTTACTGTTGTCTATCCAGCTCACTCTTCCCTGATGTTGTGAACTGCATGCAGACTGACAACCTGGAGTTGAAGAAGCTGGTCTACCTGTACCTGATGAACTACGCCAAAAGTCAGCCAGA
Organism: Tyto alba; assembly: GCF_018691265.1. NCBI lineage: Eukaryota > Metazoa > Chordata > Aves > Strigiformes > Tytonidae > Tyto > Tyto alba. Next base: position 12,311,043 of record NW_024881281.1, on the reverse strand, counting down.
TATGGCCATCATGGCTGTCAACAGCTTTGTGAAGGTAAATTGCTCCCACAGCTATTGGAAAATGGTCCAGCACAGTGGCTGTCACCATGTCTCCCGTGTCTGTTAGCCTCTGTGTTTATCTCTGCTTTTGTACTTGAGTCTCTGGACTGGGGGTGCTCGCAGAGGAGCCTGCTGAATCCATTAAGTCTGGGTCTTTTCACTTGCTGCTTCTAGTTATTGCAGAGGAGATGACTTAAGCACCCATGTAAGTGGTTATGAGAGAGCCTGCTCCAGGGAAAGCTGCTTCTATTGTTTTACTAATCATCATTAAAGACCAACTTCTGGTATTGGGTAACAGATTTTATATTGTTCATCTTTCAGCCTTTGTAGTATCTCTGATAGATGGATATCTGCTTCTTGTTTGGCTGTTTCAGCTGTGCTCTGTTTGGAAAACCTTTACCTCTGGTGAAACTGGAAGACAGTTCACTGGAAAAGTAACAGCTCGATTGCTGTATTGCCTTTAATTCTGTTGTCAAGTTGCCTCTCCTTATCTAGGAACTGTTATTTCAGTTCTGCGTTATGCAAGTTAAAATCTAGTGCTTAGAAAAAGTTTGAGACTCCACCTAGAGTATTACAAAGCCTGAGATACTGGGGAATTTGATCATGTTTTAAGCTTCTGTTGTGGTGCCTGAGTCTGAAAGAGGTCAGAAGACCTAGGCAGAGAACAGGTCTGCTCTTCTGGGCAGAGAAGATGTCCCTGTCGTCCTTTCTGGAAGGAATATGTTGTCTGTCAGATCTTTCAAGTGTAATTCTGTTAGAATGGACTAACAAGCAAGCATATTTTCCAGGTTCATACTGTTCCATGCAAGGAAAATGTCCCTTTTGGCAAGTTGAGGGGCAAGTGTCAGTAAAGAGATAGTGTTGACACTAGTCTGCCCTAGCTCAGCATTTCATATGCAGTTCACAGTTCAAGGTGTTGAACGTACTGGTAAGGCGTGTCACTTCTCTTGTATGCTTTAAAAGTGATTCAGTCCAGTGTTTTTTCAGCTGTAGGAAATTTAAACAACGAAAGGTAAATGTACCTCATGCTTTTGTAGGTCATTCTGCAGCCATCCTTTTATAGGCTGATTTTGGGGGAGTGTCGCTCAGATATGGGTGAATTGGATGTACAGGAAAATGATGTAGTCTTGAAGTATGAAAAGTTATATTTCCTTCTGCTTTTTCTTTTTCCTCATCAGAAAAGCACCTCTAGACCAGCCTTTGCTCAGTGTTTCATATGTTGCAAACTTAAGGGATGCTTGTTTCTAGAACTGATGGCCTGTGAGAAATAGGCCTTGGTGACTGTTGCTTTGTGTTTAGTTGTTGACTTTTCCTAATATATTCTCTTGTTCCTTTAAATCAGTAAGGCTGCAAACTTTGAAAGTTGCCTGTAGCTAGCTTTTGGGTGGCGAGAGCTTTGCCTCGAGATTAGCTGTAGCTGCTAGATCATGTTGAAAGAAGCTCTGCCTGGGAGAACCAAGGGACACTGAGATCCCAATTTTGTAAGCTATCATAGCCTGAAAACACCTTGAGATAGTGTAGAATGTCTGTGAGCCTATAAGTTCCATCTTTTATCCCTGATCTGAAATAACTGCCTCTTTTTTAGCATGTAATCAGAGAGAATGCTTTTTGCTTTAAATAAGACCAGCCTGATTCTGGCAGCAGAGAAGGTATCAGTGGCTAGTGGTGCAGGTTTGTTTATTGCATATTCTGTCCTGTTGCAGGACTGTGAAGACCCAAACCCTCTCATCCGTGCTCTGGCTGTCCGTACAATGGGATGCATCCGGGTGGACAAGATCACGGAGTATTTGTGTGAGCCCCTTCGCAAGTGTCTGAAGGATGAAGACCCTTATGTAAGAAAGACTGCAGCTGTCTGTGTGGCGAAGCTGCATGACATCAATGCCCAGATGGTGGAGGACCAAGGATTTCTGGATTCTCTGCGTGACCTGATTGCAGACTCCAATCCCATGGTAACGTAGATGTCCTTCCAGCACATTGCTTGAGTTTGTAATGGGCAGATAATCAGAAACGTGAAGGTTTTTTTTTAATTGCAACTGGTGAATTGTGATGAATGTGTTGGTTAGAGAACACTTGTTACCTCAGAAAACAGGAAATACCTTCTATTCTTAGGTCTGTTTTGGCTTTTGCCTGTTTTGCCTGTCTTGAGTGCTGCAGCAAAAGTCGAGCTTTCCAGTCAGATGAGTCAGTAGAGCAAGAAATACTTGATGCTGCTGTGATGACAGCTTGTAGCTATTGCTTTCCTACAGGCTTTGGCTCTTCTTGGAGTAAGAGGTTGGATGAATTCATTCTCTAATGCAGATAACTCCACTGGCCTGTAATGAGTGGAGAAAATCAATGCTTATGTTTTTAATAAAGTTAAATGAGTCATCAGAGCAGAGGTAGAGATCAAGACCAAGAATTTCACAGGAGTAAATTACCTACTAAATCAGTATTCATCATGGTTGCTGAAGGGTTCATTTCTATGCCTGACATCTTCCACTGTTATTTTGTAACTAAAAGATGGTGGCCAATGGATTGAAGAGTCTCACTGCATAATGGTTTCATTCAGTTTTTTTTACCTGTGATGTACTGGGATCCAGTGAGCATACTGATCTCATCGTTAACTCCTAGCAGGGAAGAAAATTTGTGCAGCTCAGTTTAACTTGGAGTTTAAGGATGTGACTGCTACTTTTATAGCTCTTTTAGGGCACAGATCCGATTTGTCTCTGCTTAAAGACATAGTTTCACATTATTAGGGTAAGTCTAACAGCTCTTTCTACGTGCATGAATCAAACCACATAAAGCAAATCTCTGTCCTCTTATAGCTGTCTTTGGGCAGGATAAATCAAGTGGAGCTGGTAAGGTACCACCCCCTTTAGTAGGAGAGTGAAGGCTGCTGATTGCTTTTCTTACGCCTTTCTAGAGACAGTAAAACTAAAGGTGTCTGACTTTCACAAGCACAAGTCTGAGCAGTGGTGCCGTTTGGAAGATAGAGGTGCCTATTGCCTTTGATATCTGGCTCTCTTACAAGCTGTTCTTTTTGTATACCTTCCTGAATTATTTTTTTTTAATGCCAGGTTTCTGCATGAATATTGATGACTACTTGAAGAAGCTCTCTTTGTCTAGGCAATTCTGAGGCATAAAGGGTAATGCCTGCTTTTTAAATTTAATGTTGAGGGTGTGGCTTGCAGCCTCTGAAAGTATTTGATTGGGCTGCTTTAGCTCCAGGTAAATGCTAGCCCCTGACATTCACTAGCTCACAGGCAGCAATGGAGTGTGCTGTGGACAGGGATATTACCTACTCTTCTCCTAGCCTTGGTTCCAAAGCTTTAATTGTCTTCTGCTGATTATAGCCACACGGATATGAGTTGAGGAGCTCAGGCTGAAAAGATGTGGTAATTCAGGAGAAATTAGTAAGATTTTGCTTGCCCTTTCTGCTCATTGATCTCTATGTATCTAACTGTTTTGGTAAATGAACCATTGGCTGTTATGAGAGCACCCTTTCTCTGTTTCAGAAGTATATTAGCTAAATACTGACTTAAATGAATGGAGAGAAGAGGAGAAATACCAAAGGGCACTGTATGCTCCATTTGCTAAGTAAACCACCAAAAGTAACACAGGGATTCCTAATAAAACATAAGTACAACTAATGAGCTCCTTGATGGGCTGGAACAGCAAAACCTTTGCAGCTGCTGCAGTTGATTGCAGGATCACAGTATCTGCCTCGTGTTGTACTCACCTGTTCTTCCCAAAGCTGAGGATTCACAGCAGGAGAATGCAATTTGGAGGAGTGGTAGTGATGAAGAGGAGAGGCCTGTGGTGTGTTTTCAGATGTGCAGGCTTTGAGAGGATCATGTGGCTGGTTTTCAGTGTACTGGTTTCTCAGGTTCTACTGTAGATAGGTTATTACACCCTTGCTTTTGAAGGGTGCATGGGTATAGATTTTTGTCAGGTTTGGGGCTCTTATAGCTGCTGACTTAATATTTAATCTGCTTACAATATTTAGTAGATATATGCATTCCTTCTATTTAAGTTTATTGCTCTGGTCCCCTTTGAAATTCATGCCTTTGGCACAGTGATTCCCTCAAAAGCACAGGAGCTATCTACCTCTAGTTAAGGTTCATCTTCCTAGTCAAACCATTCAGCTCTTTGCTGCTTTCTCCATGTGAAACTCCAGTGGAGGTTCCTGATGACCAGGACTTGTGCTTACCAGCTAAGTTATATGTGTGTGCAAGTTGAGATTTATTAAGATATTTCTCCATGACCAGGTGGAATGTAGCCCTGCCTGAAAACTCTATTTAAGTAAGATGTATGTATCTGTATTGGCTAGCAAAAGAAAGATTACTGAAGAGAATGACACAGATGGATCCATCCTTATGGCCTATTCCTCTGTAAATGGTGCATCTCAATCATTGCAACCTGTTATCTAAACTAATTCATATTTATATTCTAAATTTTCTCCTCTTTTGATGACTTGTGAAAATAGATAACACTAGACACTTAATGAAGCAGAATTTTGTAGATAGGAAATCCACAATTGTTCCCTCTTCTGAGATGTGAGGATTTTGAGCAGGAGCTGAAAAACTCCCGTTGAAAAATAGTCTTCAGGAAGGGTTTTCTTATGGTTTTGTAATTGGCTCCCTCCAGCACATGAACAAGCACTAAGCATTCTAGCTGGGTAGAGTAACAACTCCATCTGTGGCTTACTAATTGCCTTGTAATTGTGCAGAGATCAGGGTGCGTGTTTCTATCAGCTCAAATCACCCTCATCATAACAATGTTGAAGTTGGAGGTGACCTTGTCAGAAACATTTTGGGTTGGTTTGTTTGTTGTTGTTTTGTTTTGTTTTGTTTTTTCCTCGTATTTTTGGACTAAGTTTATTATCATAGAACAGTGTGAACAGAGATTAAGGATGTTCAGGGCATTGCCCTGAAGTCCTGTTGAGGTGCTGTAGGTGCACAGCCAAGGTGCTTTTCCCTTTTATTTGGGCTTTTTGTTGTCAGAATCTGGCCTTCATTCAAATACAGTAGTACAGTGATCTTTTGAAAAGGTGTGGGGTTGCACCCTTCCAGATGAGCTGGCTGTAGTTGTGATTAAAGGACTGACACCTGAGTCTGTTAGTTCACTGGCTTTTTCTGAAAACTCTCTGTGGTAGCTTTGCAGCTTCTCCTGGATTAATTAATTCAAACTTTATAATTGCACGTATACTGATAGGGATATATATGGCAAGTTACAAGATGGGTTGGTGGCTTACTACATTTCAGCTGAGTTATGGGAGACGTCTTGCCTTGTGCAGGCAATGGGCCAGGAATGCATACAGGGGCATGGTTCAGTTACTGGGTGGTTACACTGCAGAAGTTTGATTGTGGACAGAGTCTTTAATCTCGCTTTACAGATGCGCATGAAGTGCTTGTGGCTGCCCTTTGTCACTTGGGATCCTGCAAAGTGTTCCCCTCTGGAGAGGGAGCCCTTGTTTCTTCTCAGAGCTGTCTTAAGGCAAACCCTTCTCCTTTTTTGCTGTGCATTTCCTTGCGTGAACCTCATCTGGGTGTATATAAAGCTAGGGCCTGGCTGCTTTAGGCTATCAGTGCACTGCTGGACTTATTCAGTCTTCAGGGCCTTTCCTGCTGGTAACATTGGGATAGTGCAACTCAGCATGTTCTAACAGAATACGATTTCAGGACGACACCCCAGGATTTTTGTGTACTCCTGCTTGTACAATGGATGGCAGATTACTACTGCAGGATGCTGTTGACATGCAGCAACGGCAGCAGATAACAGTGGGGTGAGAGAGGTAGGTCTGTTACACACCTGCTGATGGCCAGAGGCTCTTGGAAGTCTTGGACAAACTTTTTTTTTTTCTTTTACCTGATACTATCTTGTTCTGACATTTGTGAATCAGACCAAAGGACTACTTATCGTTAAAGCATTGCAAGTGCTGAGCCCTGGTGATGAAGAGCGGGGCCACGAGATGGCAGCAGTTTAAAGCAGAACCAAAGCTGTTGATCAACACCTTGTTTTGTAACTAGTTCCCTGCTGGCTTTTATCACTGCACTTGGTTTTCTTCAGGAATGTAAATATTAGCGGGAAAACCATCTTAAGCCTTACTGGCCTTTTAATATTAGAATGCAGCAACCTTTCTCTCCAAATATTTTCAATCCTTGACCTTCTGGAGTTACTCTTAACCCATTGAATAGTTTTCTTGTCAATCTACCTGTTATCCACATGATTTAAGTTAGGTTGATGTCACCTTTTCCAAGTTCTTTTCTAGGTGCTGTTGGGTTTTTAATTCTTTGTAGCACTTTTATTTCCTTGTATTCTGCTTTTTCACTGTGATGTACCGGATCAGAGCTTTCACAGGTGTGGCTGTTCTGTTCCTCTGTTTTCGTGGGCTGTATAGACATAACACTTATGTGCTGTCCAATAATATGTCATGTTTTGCACCATCTACACATCACAGTTTATTGGGAGAAACACTGTTGTCAATCAATACAGAGTAAACTGAGATCACATAAGAAGCTGATTAGTAAATACACCCAGTGCATGGAATATAATTAAACTCTGTTGTGCCTGGGTGTTTTTTGCCTTTAGCATTAACCTGCACTAAGAAGGGAATCTACTGAGATCTGACATCTAGAGGTGGTGAGGTCCATCTTGATCTAATCAGAATTCCCTCTAGCAGTATTGAGTTTCTATAGTTCACAGACTAGCCTGAAAACCTGTTGATGTAAATCACAGTGCTCCCTTGTCTCTCCTGCTGTGACTACAAGCTGGGTAGGCTCCTTCTCTGCCAGCCAGAACTTCAGAGTATATGTTTGGGCTTCCTGGATGACCTTATGGAGGAAGAAGGTCTTCCTTTGTTCTTTTTCCTACTAGCTGGCAAGCAGCATATCTTTCTGAGGTCATGTCCTAAGGAATAAGACTGTTTAGAAACAGAAGCAGCTTTTTGCCTCCTGGGCTGTCCTCTGCTTTGTACTTTGCAGGAATTTTAGCCTTCCCTGTGTAATAAAGCTGAGAAATTAACCCTTGCTGAGAAACTGTTGGTGATCCTCTGAGTCCCACAAGGACCTTGGGAGGCAGTCTGGGACATGGGACTTCTCTTACACAGCAGGGAGTAGAACACCACTTTCTTCATGGGCATAGGGTAGTGCTTGTTCCTCGTGGGGAAACTTGGACGTCTCACAGCTGTGTGTTTTCCCCTCTGTAGCTGATGTTTGATCTAGTGCAAGGAGCGAACCACCACTGCTGGATGAGTTCATGATTCCTGCTCAGAACGTTTTAAGGACTTGAAAATTCACATTCTGCTATGGAGCTGAATATTGCTAGGAGATGTGGGCTGTGCCTCTGCAGCATGTCATCAGTCTGGAGCTGCCTCCAAGATAACCTGCCTGCCCCCCTGGCTGAAAAACACCCCTCTTCTTTTCAGCCTAGATGTTGCAAGATGTATCTTGAAGTCCCCCAACCATGTCTGTGTTGGTCCTGTGTGTGGTTTGGGGTTTTTCTAATCTGTTTGTGCTGCAGGTGGAAATAATAGTTCCTTCTGAGACATACTTGATGGCATTTGTAGGCATCAGTAAGTGGAATTTGTTTATTCATTGTTGGATATGTTAGAGCAAATGAGACCATTCCTTAGGGGCTGATGAAGAGTGGTGGCTTTACTTTGGGGCTCTTTAATGGATGCTCTTGCTGTTTACGTGAGGCCACCCAGGAGGGTGAGCAACACTTTTTGCAGAATAAGCAGACAGTTAGCAGTAGCAAGCTAGAAATTAAATAGGTAGAGGGTGTGGAGTGGCCTGTATAAAACAGTGCCTGTGTTTAATGTATGTGGTGGGATGCTTGGAAGAGGCAGTGTGGGAGATTGCCAGGCAGGTTCAGAAGCCAGCTTGTGTGTCTGTTGCAGCGCTCAGACTGTCGAGATTTAAAGTGAGGGAGAAGGGAGAGCTGCCACCTGTAATCAGTGGCACAGTTTCTGGTTAGCCACCCTGACCCTGCTTGCTCTGCCTGTGGAAACCTGGGTTTGGCTTCAGGCTCAGCTCCTGCAACTGCTTCTCCAGAGGAAGGCTGGAGTCCGACTTAGGGAGTAGCTAGGTTTTTTTCCATGTTGTTACCTTTAACAGGTCTGAGGGAATTTCAAGCCTGTATGTGGGACCTGATGGTTTGATTTTGTTTTGGTAGGCTTGTGGATGAGGGATACTGGTCTTGAGCACTTTCCATAGAAGCCAAGCTTTTCCCTGCCTTCTGAATACTAGCACTCTGGGAGAGGTGCAGTGGGTTTGTATGATAATGCATGAATTTTCACAACTCCACAGAGTCTGTCCTCCCAAACCCCTCGTTTATAAAGCTTAATTGACAAATTCATTCATCCACCAGAGACCCATCTCCTTCCAATTACTGCTACCAGTATGTGTCTAATTTCTGAAGTGTTAGTCTTGCTGAATAGACCATTCCAGGATCTCTAATACCAATCAGGGTGCTGGGGAATTTTGTTGACATGTGTCTAGATGTTACGTTTTCAATCAAAACAGACACTTCTAGCTATATATAAGCACCTTTTGTCAAAAAACACTGTGGCTATGATGTTTTGTACCTCTGCAGTCTCCTTTTTAGAACTAGGTAAGACATTTGTTGATGCTTAGCCAGTGCCTTTCTTCTAAATAGCTTCTTGGATCAGAGACAGCCCTGTTTGCCACTGGATGGTGCCAGTGAGAACCTCTGCAAGGAAAATGGCAAGGGGCCTTACAGAATAAACCCACAAAAGAAATCTTCCTGGTTTCCCAGGCTGGGATCAGACCACAGTACTTTCTGGAGGAATCATAGTGGGTTGCAGACCCTTCGTGGCTTCCTACAGAGCTTAGTTTCCTGCACTGGGGGGCTCAGCTGTAGCAAGGAGAAACCCTTTGTGTTAGAGCCATCCCTGAACAGCTTCTTGCCCACCTACTGCAAGAGGTTCAATAGTTGGGGGAAGTATGGTTTCCTGTCTTACAACTAACACGTTCTGATTTTGCAAGGACGAGAGGAGGAGTGGTATTTTAGTCTGCCACAGAGTGGCATTTTTCTGCAGTGCATAGTAGGAGCAGGGAAGTGCAAAAACCAGTTAGGGCAAGCACGCCATGGGAAGCATAGCACTTTGACTTCCCTTTCAGCGCCACCTCCAGAAAAATTCATCCCACTTGCAAAAAGACAAGCAGGAGGTCTTCCCCACCCAAGCAATTTTCAGAACGTGGTCAGGAACTCATCACGTATCCAGCAGCGTGGTTCCAGGCTTTTAAGCACTAAAGTACAACCTCCTGGAATGGAATTAGTGGAAGATGCATGACTTACCCAGAGCCCTGGAAATCTGTCACAAGTAAGGCTGAACAGGGGAGCTGTTACTTTCCGAGACTATACCTAGACTTGGGATGTGCTAGTCTCCCAGAGTTTTAATTTAAATGCATATACACTGTATACTTTAACAGTGTAAGAGGTTCATATAGGCTCTCTGACTTGACTGAATGGGCCATTCTAATTGTTCTTAGACCAATTCTAGGGAAGCAAAGTAAAGGGGGCTTGTAGATGAAAGTTATAACACGAACAGACGTAGGGGTCGTACTCTGGAGAGAGACCTTGCCTGTGTTAGTACTTGTTAGAGACCTTTCAAGCACACAGCATTGTCTGTGGCCATGAAAACGCGTGGCCCTGTGAAATATGCATCCATGCGGATGCCCCTAATATCCCATCTGGGAGTCTGTGCTTAATGACACGAACGTACCATGCAGGCTCAGAGTGCTCTTCGAAAATGTCAGCACCTCTCCGTTCTCGAAAACATCATGTGGTGCCTGGCTCTCTTGAGGGTAGGAGCCCCCAGCTATGTGGGGAAGGCTGCCTTTCCTCACCATCTTTTCAGATCCCCTTAATTTTTTCTCCTTTTCTTCATTTTCTCCTCATTTTAATGGGATAGTGAGCCAGAGGTTCCTGTTTCAAGCAGCAGAACATTGTATTTCATTAACTCCATTACACACTTGGTTTAATTTCCAATTAGCATAGGATGCTAGCAAAATAATCTGATTGCTTTGACTGTTTGGTGTTCTAGATCTGCCTAGCTTCCCTCCTGTCCCCCCACCCCCTGCAAAGCTTTTCCGTGTGGGTTGATAGGCAGACACTTGGGTTTTCACCCACCCCCTTTCCTCCTTGTTAATGTATTTTATACCATTTGCTCTGAGCTAAAGGTTTGAGCTGCCAGAAGGAATAACTGGCAAATCAGTGTTCCTACCTCTGCAGCTTTCCGCGAGGTCAGATCTGGTCTTTCTGGCTGCAGAGGGGGTTTGTCTGTAGGTGGATTTAAAAATGTTGGGTTCTAGTTAAATCTGTAATATAGTTTAAAGTGCAGGAGTTTTTTTATTTTTTTTTAATAAGACCCTGTGAGATTTAGTTATCCTCATCCCAATGACACTTCTGAGTCTAAATTTGTTGGGAAATTCCAGCCAAAAAGAGGGTTTATTGTAATTCGGCTCAGCTGTGCTGTAACGGGATGTTGCTTTGACTGTATTTGAATAATGTTGAAATGTACCCAGATTGAACTGATGTACATCAGCAAGCCAGGGACCTATTACTATTAAATATTCAATCTGCTCTGCATTTATACTTTCTAGGTGTTTTTTTCTCATTGGTTGGTAGCTGTTAGCTTAAAGATGGTATTCTTAATTGCGAGTCAAGTGAGGCGCTTTTCAATGGAGTTAACTTACAAATTTAAGCTTTCAAAAGCTTTTCCTGCTCGTTAATTGTTTGGGCTCACATATCTTTTGGCTAGTGGGTTGACCTTGGGTTTTTTCCGTTATTTTTGAGAACTAAAGACTATGGTAGATGTTAGTTTCTTGTCCTTTTAGTCTCCTCCTTCCAATCTGTGAGTTAAGTTATACAATTCCTGGTTAGCTTCTCATCAAAATGAACTTGTTGCATATTTTGAAAAGCAGAGAATGTTTTCCTAAAGAAGCTTATGGCTCTTTTTCCTCAGCCAACATATAGCATTGTCCAGTTTTATGGACGACTTTGTCCTATACCACTTGTAAAGCTTTAGCTTTACTTCTGATATGTCCCCCAGCAAGTACATCACCATTGCTACTTATTTTCAAGGGGAAAAAACCCAACTTGTTGTGTAACTCATTTTATGACTTTGTACCTTGTACTTGCTATTCAGTGCAGTTGGACTTCACTATCTTGTGTTGCTCTGTTAAGGAAGAAGTATCAACTGAGTTGAAGACTTAAGGTTCATCTTTGATGTAGATTTTCTTTGGCCAAAGCATCTTTGTAAATATTTCTAGTGATACTTATGTAATTGCCGAAGTATGTACTGGGTTACCATGTGATGTTATACTTGAACTGGTGTTGACTGATTCTTAATGGACTTTTTTTTCCATACCTGAGTGGTAAGTATTAGTATCCCAAACTGCAGACAGCACTTCAATCTGTGTTTACATGTTGCCTGAGCCATCACTTAGTGAGAGCTGTCAGCAAAGTAGGAGTTGTCGTGTACTGGAATGAAACCATGCAGTGCTGGCTTGTATTGCTGTGTTCCATCTCATAATGAAGCCAATGGCAGCATCAATGAAGAGAGGTGAGCATGCATGCTTGAACCAGTATTTATGTTGGACTGGTTCCTGAAATCTGTTTTCATTTCAACTGTGCTACAGCTGTGTAAAAAGCCTTGAAGATACTAATTATTTTTGTTGGCATATCATAACATATCAGTATGTTCAGTATGAATAGCCAGCAAGTACTTTTATTTTTTTTTTATAAATGTTGCTTAAAGTTTGAGGGTATTCCCCATCCCTTCCCTTATACTCTTTTGCTTCATTTAATTTCTTGTCACCAAGTTGACAGCAGTACTGTTCTGCTAAGGTGGAAGGTGAGGACCAGCTTTAATTGTGAACTACAAGATTGTAGATCCCATCTCATCTGGCAGAACTGAGCTGCCACCAAATGTTTCATAGTCCTTTTTTTGTAACACCCAAGGAGACCACAGCCCATGCTCTTAAGTGCATCTTGCCACCTGACACTCTTTCTCATGGATGCTTTTAATGGAAATCTGGTATCTAGTGGGTTGCTGTGTAGTGTCCCATCCTCAGCTTTGATTTGGACACTTGCATTTATGCTGCTATGTTAGTTCCTGAAAAGAGCCCAAAAAGGTCCTAAAAGCAAGACCTCATTCACAGTCAGGTGTCTGGGTTGGAGCTACTGTGTGCCAGGCAGCCCATAATAACAGCATTTCTGTGCATCCTTTGCCTGTGGCAAACTCTTTCCTTGCAGAGGAAGTAAAGTCTATTGCCGAAACTCGAGCAGCTGCTTTGACTTGCGCTTGCCCCAGGGTTTAGGAGATCCACATGGCCCAATTACTGCAACGAAGGTGGTGCCTGGCAGTGTGAGTGCATTTGCCAAAGCTCAGCCCTGTTCCTTAGTACATCTGACAGGTATCTTTCTGAAATGCTTTGGCTCTGTCACTTTTTTTAATTGCTTCAAATTTTTTTTTTTCCAAAGTCCTCATTTCATTTTATAAATGCTTTTTCATAATGATTTTGAACTTTTCAGTTGCTTGTAAACTTCCAAAATATAATGAAATTAAAACTGTATTTTACTTCAGTTTTATGCTGTGTCACATTAACCATTCAGGAATTAGGCAAATTAAATGATGGGAAGAAAAAGCTGCATATCTTAAGTTACTCTTTAAAACAGTACAAGAAGACAGCAGTTCGGATTGCTAATGATTTTGGTGACAGAAGGCTCATTCAACTAATGAAATTCATAAAATCTTGGATCAGAATCATATCTCTGACCTCTAGGTGTGAAATGCAAAACAATCAACATTACCGTGCTTGTGCAATGACTTTGGAATATATTGGTTTAATGACAAGCAGTGACGGGAACAATGCAGAAAATTTTCTGGTTGCGCTGTTCTTGTTTTCAGTATACCGCATCAGAAGCATCTTTAGTCATCCGAAGAATCAGATGATTTTAGATAAGATGTTTCTTTGCCTTAATCCCATAGAAAATAATGTTATAAATCTTCATTTTAGCAGATAGGAGTTGTGAGTTGGGCTGGACATGATATGGTAAAATATCCTGAAAACGCCTTTTCATAGGGTATATCAGTTTTGTGTGTCAAACTCAGGCTTAAATCCCATTTCTAGTTAGTTAAAAGAATAAGAGTTTTGTTTTGTCTGCAAATTTTCTATTTTTTTCTCTATATTCTGCAACTCTTCTATTTTAAAAATCTTCACATGGCATCTGTCAGAATAACTGCTGAACTTGAGTATGGAACTAAGAATTAGAAATTTGTGTTGCACTCCCACTTCTCGCTCTTGTCAAGCTGGACCCTGGACCACCTCTGTGTGCTTCCTTTCATCCATGCTTAGAAAAGAGAAGATCTTATATAGTCTTAAATGTAGCAAGAATATTTTCAGTGATGAGTTATGCTGGAGTGCTTGCTTTAACAGGACTCTGTAAAGCAGACAAACGGATGCTACGGAGACTATTTGGAATTGAAATATGTTATTAAAAATTTAGTGGGAGTTGTCTGTTTTAGGGAAATTGTGTGTTTGCTTTCGAACTGGGTGACCTGACAGAATTGCTAGAGCTTAAGGCTGCCTGGCACCTGACATCTCTTAATGAGGAGACAGTTCTTCTCATGTCTTGGATGGTGTTAGGCAGCGTGCCATGGGACTGTAATGGGGAGATTAAGCAAGAGGCATCCAGTCCTGAATGAGTAGGGGCAATTGGAGGTTATGAGACCTTGACTGTATCAGTTGAGCATCTCCTGGAAGTGGGAGGAGTTGATGTCTACTTGAAGCAAGTCAGGGTAGAGGTCGGGATCCTACACGAAGGTGAGATATTCCATGTGGATGCTCTCTGATGCCATGTCTAGCTCCCTTCAGAGTAAAGTCTCTTGTGAGGTCCTGGTCCCAGGTCCCCGTTCTGTCCAGAGGCAACTCGTAACTTTTATCTGCAACAAAAATACTTTCAAGTTGTAACTTCTCTAGCAAAATGCTCTTTGCACCCACGCTGGCCTTTCATGTTTCCTCTGTGTGTCAGCAGTCCCCTCCTCCTCTGCTGCTATTCTTTTACTTCCTCCTCAAGAGACTCTACAAATTTTGGCAAAGAGCAAGGTTACAGTCAAGATTTGGGCTCTCCAGGTTCTTTGTGAGGTTGTACTGGGTCTCTGAAGGGTTGGATGACTGATGTGGCAGCTGCTGCTGAGCAGCTGATAGCACGCACCAGGATCTTTGTGTTTGTTTCCTATGTGTAACCTGTGCTAAGACCAAGTTAATCCCAAGCCACTGGTGGCACGCTAGCAAAAAATGCTGCTTCTTGTCTTCCAGGTGGTAGCGAATGCTGTGGCTGCCTTGTCGGAAATCAGTGAATCACATCCCAACAGCAACCTGCTGGATTTGAACCCTCAGAACATTAACAAGCTGCTGACAGCTTTAAACGAGTGCACAGAGTGGGGCCAGATCTTCATCCTGGACTGTCTGTCCAACTACAACCCCAAGGATGATCGCGAAGCTCAGAGGTACGGTTGTTCCTGCTCTTTGCATGTCGGTAGCAGGGCACTTGCGGGCTATTGGCAGTGCTACAGCTCTCAGCAGGCTTGTGATAACAGGGCTCTCCACTGAGGTCTAGAACAGCACAAGTAAGACTTGATGTAAAAGAGGTTTAAAAGGAAGGCAACTTTTGGTAGTTTGGGCTGATGCTGGGAACCTGCCCATTCCCTTTGCAGAACCATTTTCTCTGGTTATCCTTAGCTTTTTTTTAAAAAAAAAAAAACTTTTTTCCATTTAAAAGACTAGTTCATATGGGAACTGACACTACTAAGAAGGGATCAGCCGAAGACCAAACATGTAACAATTGAAGCACTGTTTGGAGGATTTTATGTCTTAAAGCAGAGCTTTCAAATCTGGTTTTGCTACTTTGAGAGGCAAGAAGCCCTTGTAGGTTTGGGGGCTTCCAAAATACTACAGGTCTGAGACTGGAATATTTTTTGCAACTAAAAACTAGTCTGTGATATGATAGAACTGAAAAGTAAGAAATTTATTTTTCTTATCACTCCAAATTCATCCTTGTGCTTTTACCTTTAGCTGCAATGACTAAACCTAAACACAGAGACCTTAGGATTTAGGTAGTGGATTGTTCATGAATTTCAAGCCTCCTCCTCATCTGTGTCCAGAATCACAAAAAGTCAGATTCTGTACCCAAGAGAACAAGGAACCAGCAAGAAAAATTACTTGCAACAGGGGAATTCTCAGACTTGATATATTTCATGTAGATGATATGGAGGGGGAGGAAGGGGCACAAGCCCATGTGCAAAACCCTGGGCAAGCCTTTTTGAATATGATGGCTTTCTTCACTGACTCTTTTTTTAAGGCACAAGAGATAATCCACTTTTTAAAAAAGCCTGCCAGTAGTCTTACTGATTTTTCTTCTTCTCCTCTCTACTTCCCTTCCCCTTGTGTTCTGTTTCTGTGCCAGAAATGGCTGTTAATGAGTGCTAGAAACCTGCAAAGATCTCCAGTGTGTCAGGCCAGTATTATCCTACCTTTGCCAGAAAGGGACCACTGGTTTGAATAACTGTGAACGTATCCTAGTTCCTTATCCATAATTCCTCTGAAGAGTGGTGTTTAAAACTGGATGGGCAGTAACTGCTTTTACTCCTTTGTATGGAGTTTGACTCTCAGAGGCTTCCTTATTTCAGCACCTAGTTTTATCTAGTGTTCTCCTTTACAGCAAGGCTGGTGTCATTACCCCAGTGCATGGAGAGATGAAGGGGCTTTAGTGCCCAGGTGACCTTGGGCAGAGGCAGCTGGGGACTGCCCCCAACTCTGACTTAGACTCATCTGCTCTTCACTTAGCCATGCTGCTCCCCTTCCAGGGTGGCTGAAAGCAAATCTTTCAGGGAAATAAACTTCAGGAAGCACAGATGGGAGTAAGATTGTTCTGGGTTAGCAATATGCAGGAGGGGGTGGGAAGAAACTTGACAGATGCTGTAAGAAAGACCATATGAACCCAAACTTCCTTTCTGCTTGGGATGGGTTGTTTAGGATGCTGTTGATTATAGGATCCACTGAGACAAGTGGTGAAGCTGAGACTTGGGAGGGTATTTAGGTCACTCTTTTCCCTATATCTTCAGAGTAACAGAAACCTTTTTTTGTAGAAACAAATGGTTGAAATGGCAGCAAACCCCTCAAGCAAGCCAGAAGCATGTATCGCTTCTGAATGATTATATGGGGGCTAAAGTGTTTTTCTGGTAGCTGTTTTGTTAAAGTTGTAGGTGACAGACGAGATCACAGAAATAGAGAGTACCACCAGCCAAAGGCAGAAAGCACTAATAACTTGAACATGCATTGGGACTGTAATGCTGAGAGCTGGAAGAGTTCTTGAGCTAACTGTGACAGGAGAGAAGCTTGAAGCTGTGAGAGAAGTCATTCTTGTTTGCTTCCTGCTGTGTTTGGGAAAGCAGGACTTCGTTCTTTATGAACAAAACCAAATCAAAGTAGTGTCTAAGAAGCTGTCTTCAGCCATGTACAGTCTCCTAAATTTGGATAGGGTCTGAAATATTTGACATTCTAAAATACCTGTGAACCCTTTCTTACTCCTCTGTCTCCAGTATCTGTGAACGGGTGACCCCTCGGCTGTCTCACGCCAACTCGGCAGTGGTGCTGTCAGCAGTGAAGGTCTTGATGAAGTTTCTGGAGCTTCTTCCCAAGGACTCTGATTATTACAACATGTTGCTGAAGAAACTTGCCCCTCCGTTGGTGACCCTGCTGTCTGGAGAGCCTGAAGTTCAGTATGTTGCCCTGAGGAACATCAACTTGATTGTGCAGAAAAGGTAAAGCCTCAGGGGGGTGTTATTCCTGAGTTGTCAAAGGGCACCTAGTTATTTCAGACCTCCAGATATTTCCACATCCTTGAGGGACAGATTAAAGAGTCTCATGACTTTGGTAGCCTGAATTAATTTTCTTTACAGCATACTTGTGATACCAGTATCATGCAGTATTTCTTTACCTGTCTCTCTCTTCACTGCCTTTTTAAGAGCAGCAAGAACTGCCCTCTCATTAGACTATAAAACAGATTGCAAATAGGAAGGAGGGTGCAACTGTACAGTTCATAGTGACCTGTCAAAACTCAATGTGCCTATGCTATTCTCTTCAGCATAAAACTGCCAGCCTGGTGACATACTGAAGTACAGTGGGTTGGTTTTTTCACCAATTTACTCCCACGTGCATGTTTAAATACTGTTGTTCCTTCCTGGAAAGGTGGGATAGGTTGGATAGCACATTGTGACTGTATTCAGGGCAGAGTTACTGTGCACTGGCATCTTGCAAGTGAAATCAGAAAATGAGGTTGTAGGTGGGTTTTGCATTGAGGTAGGGATCTTATTCTTTCACTGTAAACACTGTCATCCACTGACTGCCTGCAGTGGCTGGCTCAGCAGTTCAAATGGAGGAAATACAGATGTAGGTGTAGTTAGAGAGATTTGAATTCTGCATTTTGTATCTAACTAATCTTTTTCTCCAGCTCTCTAATTTTCTTCAAATTGTTGTTCCCATATGCTTGCATGTCCTGGACACAAAGTGACACCATTCTGTTTCTCAGTAAATGTTTGGGTAGATTTCTGAACAGAAGATGCCTCTGGTTAGGATAGAGCCCATTGTTTTTACCAGTCTCAAGTGAAACAACATTATGTTCTCTCCAGGCCTGAAATCCTGAAGCAGGAAATCAAGGTGTTCTTTGTGAAGTACAATGACCCCATCTATGTCAAACTGGAAAAACTGGACATCATGATCCGCCTAGCTTCTCAAGCAAACATTGCCCAGGTCAGCTGAGGAACTTCTGATGTGTTCTGCATGTGTTCTGGGGATGGAGGACCTTCTCATGGCCCTTGCATGAGGATGTATGCAACTACTGCTAGTGTTGTCCTGGCTTTTAGGCATCACTGTCCCTGGTACATTGCTCTTGCAGCTACTTAATGGGAGATGCTGGAATTTCCTCCATAATTTAAACATTAATAGCATGATATGTCTCCCATCGTGACCGTTAGGTAGATCTATTTTACAGATTCCAATTCCAGAAGAGCTGATGTCTCCTGTCACACGAGTCATTGTTAGTGCTGAGGTTGGACTTGAGAGGCTTGTTTCAAGGGATCGAGGTGTGCCTTTAAGGGAGGCATTCAGAAAGGCCAAACATTATTGAAGTGTGAATTTCAATTGTGTTAGTTAAATTGTTAAACCCTTGCACAGGCACTCTTCAGAGCTAAAACAACCTTTATTTTGCTTAACTTGCTTCCATAGGGGAAATAGCAGAAAGCTAAAGCTAAACTAGATTGAGACCGCTTTACAGTGCAGATTCTTTTTGGATTTGATGTCTTAATCCAAACTCCTTTCTTAAAGGAAGCGTTCTTGAGTGCAATCCTGGCCACAAGGCCTAACACTAATGCAGAATGATTAATGCCTCTGGTTAGTGCTATTATTGTCCTATCCTAATTGTCACCAAGCAATTTCATTTAATGTGACATTTTTAGGCAGCTCTCTTCAGCTTTCTCCTCTGATTTTTTTTTTTTTTTTTTTTTTTGAACAGAGCAAGGTAATTCACACTCCTTTTGTGCTGGGAACATGGGAAAACATTTGAAACATCAATTTCCATAAGAATGTATTCAGAATTTTCTATTTACTCTTGGTAGACTCCATACCAATTTTAAAGCATAATGTTTAGATAATGCAGGTTGTTTGGATGAAAGGCAGTGGTGTCTGGAGGGCAGAGGCTGGGTCTGGGATCTACAGACTAATGAATGAATCTCTTTCTGGTTCTAAAGAGGAATTCCTAAAAACAATCCAAGCTTCATCAGAGATATGCCCTGAAATGAGACCCAAGGAGAGCAGGCTTCTACCCGCATCCTCCCTGTGCAGCTTGTCAAGACTCTCCATCTCCGTGCCTGTTCTGGACCAAGGCAGCAGACTAGCTGTATCCTAGTTGTTCAACTTGGGCAGTATTTGAAAAGCATAAGCTACTAAATCTGGGTGCTTTAAGAACTGTGCAACATAGATCATCCAAGGAAATAATAAAACTTCAAAACACAGATGTCCTGTCTACTCCTTGCAGATTTATTTGTCTGCAGTCTGGCCCTTCAAGGCCTCTTTATCTTGTCATTGTTCTGAGCAATTTGCATTTACTAGAGATTTTTCAAACAACTGTCTCACTTTGTGCTGTTCGCTTCTCCCTTGCAATCTATTCGTGACATCACAATGAAATCCCTGATGTCATGTTTGACATGAGAAACTGAAACATGAGATTTTGAGGGAATATAAATTGCATAGAGTCTTTTTGTTTAAAAAAAATCATTCTGTCTAAGCTAAGTGTTTAGTTGAAGACAAAGTAGCTTTTTAGTTAGTGGTCTGTAAGATCCCAGTAGGCCCTGGTTTAAGCCCCTGCTCAGTTTTCATTAACAAAAAAACAGAGACAAAATAGTAAACCTTATTCTTAAGAGGGAAAATATCTTTGCACTGTTACCAATCTCTGTATAGCTGTGCCAGGGTATCCTCAGATCTCCTCTGCATCCTCCTTGGATCCAGAAGTTCATCTCAGCACAGAAAAGGAGAATCATGGAATGGTTTGGGTTGGAAGGGATCTTAAAGACCATCCAGTGCCACCCCCCTGCCCCGGGCAGGGCCCCCTTCCCCCAGCCCAGGGGGCTCCCAGCCCCGTCCAACCTGGCCTTGAACCCTTCCAGGGAGGGGGCACCCACAGCTGCTCTGGGCACCCTGGGCCAGCGCCTCAACCCCTGCACAGGGAAGAATTTTTTCCTTATATCTAATCTAAATCTCCCCTCTGTCAGTTTAAAACCGTTACTTCTCATCCTACCCCCACCCCCTGATCCAGAGTCCCCCCCCCCCTCCTGCCCCCCCTTTAAGCCCTGGGAGGCCACTCTCAGGGTCCCCCCGGAGCCTTCTCTTCTCCAGGCTGAACCCCCCCAACTCTCTCAGCCCGGCCCCCCAGGGGAGCTGCTCCAGCCCCCTCAGCATCTTCATGGCCTCCTCTGTACCTGAGGATCTGAGAGATCAAAAATAGTTGCTGTTGGGAGCCTTGCATACAGTGAGTGTAGAACACTAAGTACAATAAACCATACACAGAATCTACATGCATGGATGTGAGCCCTCTTTCACTGTATTTTCAGCGTAAGAAGGAGTAGCAACATTCAAGTTTGGCAGGGCTGATTTTGCCCGCAGCTTTTGTTCAGGGGTATTTGAAAATAATCTATACCGAGCCTTCTTTTGTCTTTATCCAGCCTAAACCAAGTCTGGCTGCCTAATCCAAACCAGAGGGTTTCAGAGAGAGAGATTGATTGCAAAGTTTGACTGTGTTAGCTTTGAATGTGTGTAGCTAGCTGTGGAAGAATACGTTCTGCTCATGTTCTGGTATTCAAATAACAACACTTGTCAGAGTGGGATGTTCTCTCTGTGTGACACCAGGGGCTTATGTTGGTGCACTTTCTCTGCAGGTCCTGGCAGAGCTCAAGGAATACGCTACTGAGGTGGACGTTGACTTCGTGCGCAAGGCTGTCCGAGCAATTGGGCGCTGTGCCATCAAGGTTGAGGCAAGTATCTGAATCTTGAGGTTTTCTGTGATTCTCTGTCTTCAGAAACAATGATGGGCTTTGCCATCTCATTCCCACATTAGGTAAAGTTTCTTTGCTCCTCTGTTGGCAATTAAGTGACCTGGATACATCATGCTCATGGGCAAAACTCCAGCTGAACAGTAGGACTCACGAGCTCCAGTTGAGTACATCACAAGAGGGTGGTGTGCTCCTCTTAGACCTCAGCTTGCAGGCAGAGCAAGGCAGCTAAATCATCCCTGATGGAATATTTTACTGCACTGGCTGGATGGAACAATGCCCAGTTATCCATGAGGAAGTCCTTTAATAGCTATGGCCTGATCTTTTGAAGGGGGAAGGAGAAGAGATTGTGCAGAGAAACTCACTATTATGAAATGTTTTGTGTATCCCCGTCTCAGCTGAATAGAACACACATGCTTAGAATTACAGAGAATTGGGGCACTTGAGTGCAATTTGCACAGAGTGACTCTATCTGCTTATCTAGTGTCAAAGGTCCAAATAGCTTGTAGCTTCATCTGGAGTATGCTCTCTTTAGCCTAGATGCTTATGCAAATAAGTACCTTAGAACCTCTGAAGTTATTCAGAACAACAGTCTGAAATGTCCTCTGCCAGTTGAACATCCACCAAAATACTCAGAATAGTGGGTTTTTTTGGTGATGTCCCAGTTAATTTCCCTGTAAATGAATCTGGTATGCCTGACAGGAGCTCGGAAAGCTTGTGAAGAGAGGGAAGACTTATGCTGTGGTGTTGGTACTTTTCAGTAAACTGATAAGGGAGTGCAAAATGTCATGTAAATGATCTAATTTCAGCTGAGCTCATTTAGCTTTTGCTGAAGTATGTTCCCATAAGCCTTGCCTGACAGCAGATTTAAATAAAAACCTAATAATTCCTGACTGAGTACAGTGTCAGTGCACAGGTTTCCCTGGTTTCAGCTAAACTATTGTAAGTCTGTGTAAAGGAGATGCCAATGTCTCTCCTTTTGAGAGAACTGACTGCCCATGCAGCCTTCTCTTCCTTTCTTCAGCTCTCAAAGGTTTGTCACTGCCATGGGCTTTTTTTTAAGTGTGGCCCAATAGAGCAGGTGATTGCTGCCTCTACTTCATTTCTTCTGCAGTTCAAAATAGCGGAGTGCTCCTTCCATGTTGTGTGTGGGCAAGAGGCTGTCTGATGGAGCCACGGCAGTGACGGTAGAAAATGCTCTTGAGCATGGAAGAGGGCTACTGAGAAGTTGAAAGAAGCTGGTGGCAGCCCTTTTGTAATAGTGCTTGTGCTGGGGAGTGGGAGTTTGCTTTAGATCTCAGTAGGGACTTTCTCACTAGGATGTCTCACAGACCATGTGTCTGTCCTACTTTCACATGAAAGGTAGCGTATTCCTGCAATATCTAAGTGGTTTCAGATGATTTTACCCTTTTCTGCCTTATATTCTTTCTTCCCATCCCTGACACCATGACAGTCATATTCAATATGCAAAGGACTAACAATAGTCCCAGCAAATTTGCAGCGACCCTCTAACTGTGTAATTGTGTCTCTCAATAAGTAGGGTTAACCTTGATTTTTAGCAAGGCTCCTTTGAAGACACTGCTGTTAAAGATGAGGTCTGTTTACTCCTCTGACAAGAGTCAGACTTAAGAGGGCAAATGTAGAACAACTCATTACAGTGTCCTCATCTCTAGGTTAATCCCTGTCCACAGTGCATTTGTACTTACTAGAGGCTGTTTGCGCTGTAAGTTATGACTAATGGGAGAGCATACTCTCAGCTATCAGTGTCAAAGTTCCCAAGGCTTAGAAATCTGCTTTTCAACATAGGGCACAGCCAGCAGGAGCTGTTGATGAATGAGTATTCACAGGGAACATCAGCTCTGCCTTCAAGGGTGCTACCTTTTGTCTAACTGTCTCTCCTAGAAGAGTAAGACAGTAAATAAATTTGTCTGCTGTGACATGGCACCATAGAGCATTACCTTTGCTGTGCCATGGTGTATGGTGCTAATAGCAGAGATAGCACTTGTTTTGGAAATGTAAGCAACGCCTGTGCTGAATAGCAAGGCTGATGGATTTTGCCCAGGTTTAGGCAGTCATACTGGTTTGGGGGATGTCAGAACGGCATCGTTTTGCATGGATAGACTGGCTGGGCTCAGAGTTAGCTTGAGTTTGTCTACAGCAAGCTGTGTGGTGTATTTAGGCTTGACAGCATGAGGTGAAGGTATCTGGCTTGCACATTGGTTTGCTCCACTGACAGCACTAGATGAAGTCATCTGATGCTTTGATTGTAAGCTTTGATTTTAAGGAGACAAAGCACCACTCCTATGGGAAAAGGAAAATTAAGGACATGCAGTAAGAATAGTGATTCCTGTGGAGCAGAAGAGAAGCAGAAGGAGCCATATTAGAGGGGGATGTGTCTCTGCTCTAGGAGATTGTGCCAGCAGTCTGGTTCTTAGAAATCATTAAGGCTTAGGGCTGTGAGCGTGGTTGGTATGTGCTACTTCAGTAATCTTGCGGGCTTTCATTTGGTTTCTACAGAAAAACAAAGCAATTCTGACGTCGGTTGGTTGTCCTTCCTCACTTCAACTTGAGAGCTGTTCTAGTTGGGGCATTCTTTTAGCGGTTTGCAGAGCGCTGCAGTCCCCAGGGATGTCCACCTTCAAACAGCAATGTGTTTACAAGGGATGGGGTGAGCTGAGATGTATTTTGTTTTACAGGGAAATTTTGTTGGAGGGACTGCTCTACTATGTGTGTGCCCACATGACTGCTCACTTTCCAAGGGACTCTTCGTCCAGAAATCAATACTGCATATTTCAAAGTGGATGTTGTGCTCTTCCTGGAGAAATCATACTTCGAAGCATCTAAAGAAAAATTTGCTTTTCCTTCAATTCAGCAGCTCTCAAAGCCTTGCTAGTTGTAGGCTCTGACAGGATTGGACTGCTTGCTGCAGACAGTGACTGATGCTGTAGGTTCTGTAGAGTACAGTTGGCTTAAGAAAGACTTATTCCAAGTGCCTCTTAAAGCCAATTGTTAAAACATCTGGGAAAAGTTTTTGAGAAACTGATAGGAAATGAAATTGCAAGCTCGGAAGCATCTATCCTGCAAAGACTTTGGGGTTCCCACTGTGAGCAATGTCAGTCTGTGTGGAGCCAGGCCCATGTTCAGTCTCCCTGAAATGGAAGAGCCTTCCAGATCCCAGGCCTCAAATCTCTTCCCGATCAGGAGAAGAGATCAGAGTAGGACATTGTCAGATTGCCATTTCACTGCCTCTGTAGTGGCATAGTACCTGTAAAGCCATGCTACGGAGGGAGAAGTATCATTAAAAAATGATACCAGTCATATAATTTTATATGATACCTCTCCTTACTCTGATACAAATTGTATTGGATTTTTTTCTTTTTCGTGTGAAATTCGGGGGAGGGTCTTATGGACTTCAGTGCCAGTTTGCAAAGACAGAGCAAATGCTGGTTTATAGTGTCGGGCCTCTTGGCTGACCCCATGCCAGCACTGCCAGTGTTTGCGCTTGTAGGCTATGTTTATAAGACTACAGCTAGAGTCACAAGGGCAAGAAATTATCGAGAGGTTTTAGCCTCTGTTTGTCCCAAATTCAGCTCTACAAGCCTTGAGGTTTGTCCTTGAGATGTTTGCCCATTCTCAAAACACTGATTCCTGTGACTTAAATGCCATCTCATTCCTCCTCCTCCTGGCCAGCCTTCAAGTGCTCTGAAAAGTGAAGGGGACTATTAGCTCAGTTGAATTGAAAAATCCACCTACGTTGCTATTGTTTGTGCCCTACAATGTTTGTCTCAATCCTGAATACTTTATGAATGTTCTGATGGTGACTGCCTAGGCAGTGTCGTGAGCAGTCTGCTGCTCACATTAATCACCAGCTGTGTAATGAGGCTTCATATGTGCTCTACTAATAGCCAAATCGCTGTCCTTATTTGAGACTCTCTGGTGCTGGAGTTATTTGCTCCTGCAATGTCCTGCCTCACTGTGCTATTTGGGAATAGATCTCCCTGAATTATTTGCTTCTGACTTCAGTTCTGGTGCCTGGAACACGCCAGTGTCCAGTCCTTGTTATCTTCCAGTGCCTGTGGCTGGGGATTTTGATCTAGTTAATGTAAAAGCTGTATTAGCAACAGCTGGATTCCTATTTATAGCTGTATCTTCACATGTTGCTAGTGACCTTACCCCAAAAATACTGAACATCTTTCTGGTGTGAGCTGATTTTTGCTGCTGCTCTTGCAGCATGACGGATGGCATGGTTTTCTTTTCCCTTCCAGCTTCTCCAGGCACCTTCCAGCAGGCCCTGTCAAAACTCTCCCAGCTCTGCTTGCCACAGCTTGGGCAAGTCCAAGAGAGCCCATTTGGTAGCGTGTTTAAACTGCTAGCCAGCAAGAGGTAGTAATGGAAGCAATGTTCTTAACTTCTCTTGTATAGTGGTCCAGCTACCTACTGGTAGGGTTTTTTCAGTCGTTAATTTTTGCAGGAGCCAGAGTCAGATGTATCTCCACTGTAATACGTAAGCACTTGTCAACCTGTTGTTTTTTTCTGGACATGCAGTTGAGTTGGTAGCTGTTTTCCTTTTGTTCTCCCTCTCTGAGCCTTTTCTTGTGCATATCTCATCATGCATGTGTTTCTTCAACTTATTTTAATTGTATTGTTCTGTTCTGTTGTTCTCTCTAGCAATCTGCAGAGCGCTGCGTGAGCACACTGCTAGACCTCATCCAGACCAAGGTCAACTATGTGGTTCAGGAGGCCATTGTTGTCATCAGAGACATCTTCCGCAAGTACCCCAACAAGTATGTGAAAGTAGTGTAAGGTTTTCGGAAGCCTTTGCCTGCTAGCATCAGAATAGAGCAATGTAAAACTCAGCGTAGCTTACCAGGGCTCTGAAGCAAAGGCGGCTGTTTTTCTGAAAAGCAGTGTCCGTTCTGATTTTAGCTCCTAGTATGGTAGAATTCAGATGTTGGCTCTAGATGAGGTATCACCTGACGCATTATTAATTTGAATTGAAAGCTTTTTCTTCACCACTCCATATTGATGCTGAGCATAAGCCTTAATCAGAAGCTAGTAAAGCTCTTGCAGAGAATGCCAGAAGGAAAATTTGACCAAGTTTTACAGTATCAGGCTTCTGGTTTTGCTTGTCTCGTCTAGAAGGCTTATATACAAGGCCATGAAAGTTCATGGCTCTCGTCATCTGAGGTCCTAGTCAGATTCTGCTGAACGAAATGCTGCTGGTGTTCTCTCTGGCTTGGATAGTAGTTAACTTATTTTAATCTGTTTCTGCAGTAAAGTTTTGCCTCTTCAGCTGCAGAACAGTATCAATGTCTTTCAGCAGAGACTTCATGATCACTTAAAAAGTAATATGGGACATCTGCAAGCCTCTCTGGCAATTTCTGCTGTCAGTTAGAAGATAGATTGCCTGTTTATGACAGGGATACCCACGCATGGGAGCAGGGGAAGCTAAATAGTGTAGGGTATCGTCTGTTTTACAGCAAAGCCTTTGGGGAAATCTAATATCCAGTTTAGAGTTACCAATCTGAAGACGCCAGTGAGGCTGCAGGATCTGATACAGACTCACGGTTTGAACTGTTGGATCACATGTTCCCTTCAGCAAAACAGGGAGGGAGACAGCTTTGTCTTGAATTCCACATCTGGGTGGTCTTGCTGTTTGATAAAACTGCAAAGCTCTGGAGGACTCTGAGATCTTAGTGCTCAGCTTGGAAAAAGAAAAATCCTGGGAATAATTTCTGTAGCTGAGTGATAATGCTGCTTGCTGTGTAGAAATACAAGACGTTGTAATTCAGTGCAGGATTCTCTGCAGAATGATGTGGGCAGAGATGGAATAACACAAGTTGAATTCACCCCAGTAATGCACCTGTACTCTGACAAATCAGGTATGAAAGCATCATTGCCACTCTGTGCGAGAACCTAGATTCCCTGGATGAACCAGATGCCAGAGCTGCCATGATCTGGATAGTGGGAGAATATGCAGAACGAATTGACAATGCAGATGAGCTGTTGGAGAGCTTTTTGGAGGGCTTCCATGATGAAAGTACTCAGGTAAAATTGTGTTGTGCATCTTCTGTAGTGTTTCGTGCAGTGTACGTATGGGACAGATGGTAAATACTATTTCAGTGGTCAGAAAATACCTCCCTATGAAAACTTCAATATTTATGTAAAATAAAACTCTTCAGAGTCTACAGACTTGCTCTGTCATTTTTATCTCCAATACTTCTCTTCTTGGAAGGATAAGACAGAACAGGAGGGGTTTCTAGATGTTGCATATTTCTTGGGGAGTAGCCCTACTAGGGACCAGAACTTACAGAAGAATAGTGATGAGATGCCTAAAATGTATGACATAAATCTCAGTGTGCTTGGGGACTTGCCTACGGAAGTGCTTTGCAACAGGCAAGAGTCTGAGTCTCACTGTAATGGGTTTCACTGACAAAGAATAGTGTAATGCTGTTATAAAGCATAGGACTTGACTTTCGATACTGCTAAAGCGTGGATGAATTTTCTAATCTCCACTGTGTCCCTTTCTCTTAGGTACAGCTCACCCTACTGACTGCTATAGTGAAGTTGTTCTTAAAAAAGCCTTCTGAGACACAAGAACTGGTTCAGCAGGTCCTCAGCCTGGCTACGCAGGTAAGCCAAGATGCCAAATGAACTGGAGCCCTCCAGACACTGTGCTGGCCTGCCATGTGGTGTCCCCCATCTGCCAGGCCAGTCAGCTTTGCCATAGATAGGATTCAAGCGTGTTCCCCTGTCTCCCAAAGAGACTCCACTTACGAGCTGCTCTGTACCAGTTACCATGCCATCTGGCATCTGCTTTCTCCTTCTTAGCTCCTGCTTCAGCCTAATTCCTTCCCCATTCCTCCACCAAGTGAAAAGTTAGGGGCGGGGTAGAGTTATGAAGCAACCAAAATGCGTTTTCCTTGAAGGTGGCTTGCAGTTAAAACATCTGGAGCTATCACGGAGGGAAAGGGCCTGGCAAAGACTTTGTTCTATGAACAGCAAAGCTTAAACAGTGCTATGAAAAAGAGAAAAAACTGAGGTTTGGGGGTTTTTTGTTTGTACTTGGATGCTGTCAACCAATGTGGCAGCTTTGCTGGAAGCTGTGACAGTGGGTTAAGATCCTGGATTCGTTATGGATGAGGTGCTGAGTTATGAGCTCAGATCACTGCAGGCGGGGCTGGGCCTGGGCTGGCAGACAGAAGTGCTGTAGTTCTGGAGGACAGAAGTAGAGAAGTCCTGGTGGCAGGAGTGGGTGAGACCTCAGCCGATCCTCCTACGCTCCCTGGCTGTAATAACTGGAGTAAATGTGTGATGGCATAGCCCAAACAGAGCAGCTCCTCTCCAGACCTGTGTCAAGTGATGAAAATAGTCTCTCAGCTGTTCTGAATGGGCTGCAATTGTTTCTGAGCAGAAAACCTGGAGGCAATCATTAGCTGGCCTTTTTGGTCCTCCTTGCTGCAAGAAGTCATGGCTGTGGACTATTCAGTCCCTTGGGGGTGTTACATTGGTCAGTGGCAAGAAATCTGTGGCCTGCTTTTCTTGCTTCAAAACCTGCTATTAGGTAGGCTCTCGGCTCCTCTTAGAGAAGGGTGAGCCAAGGGCATGCTATATCATTTGTCTAAGCCAACAGAAGAAAGGTACTAAGTGTTAAAACCCACCATGCTGAGTCACAAAACACTTAATAGCACCCTAGGAATATAATAGGCGTCTGTTTTTTTTCTGTCACAAATGTTGATTCAGTCTGGCTTCTTGTATTTTATATGAATAATAAGTCAGTGTAGGATAACTGGCTGTAAAACACTAAAAAGCCTTATGCTTCAGGGTCTGATTTCTAGGTAGAGATACTGTTTTTCACTTGAGTGGGAGAGTAATTACACGTGTGTTTCTTTCCCCAGCTTAGGCATTGTTGCACTTTGAGTGTCTCTTAGGGTATGTCTGCACAGCAAACTGCAGGTGTAATTGTAGCAAGAGCCAGCTTAATCCAGCCAACACTGGTAAAAATAGTAATGAAGCAGCTGGGGATGAGGGACACAGATGTGTAGCCGTGATCAAGGTCCCTGGCAAGCCCATAACCTAACGGATGGCACAGAGCCTCTACATCTCCATTGCTGTTGTCTGTCTGGCACGGAGGGGTAACTAAGCTAGCGTGGGTTCATTGGTATGCACCACAGGTGTGCTTGCAGACCCTGGAGAGCAGAGAATCAGGAGAAATGTGAAGAGGGAAGATCTGAGCCTCTTGTTCCAGTAGATTTACTGAAATTTCAAGTCTGTTTATTTGGCTGTGGGAAGAAACAGTCAGTCTTGAATCTGTATGTGCCTGCAAGTAGATAGGAGCACATGGTCTTTCCAGTCTGCCCCTGCTTGTTCTTCAACTGCCTGCTGTGGGCAGCATGCGGAGAGCCTTACAGGAATTAAGGGTGACGGGTGTAAAGAGTCCACAACTCCACCGTCAACCTGAAAAACAGCACTGCAAAGAAATCTATCGGTTGTCCCAGACATTGTATCTAGGCCCTTACAAGCAAAATGAGTTTAGCATGGTCAGTCTCGTTACAAATAGAGGTTCTGCTCTGTGCCTGAGAACATCTTGAGACAGACAACAGAGAGGCAGGTTATAGCAGGTCAGCATAGCCTGAATGAGATGACAGAAGAGGAAGAGAAATGCCAAGGAGGAAGGCTAATGAGCTATATGATGTTGCCAGAATTTTACGGGGGAGAAGAGTTTGGGGGGAGAAGACTCAGAAACATTTACCCTGCTATTCTGCTGATGTGGGGATTAAAAATCCCAGGTCTTGTTTCTATGAGCAGTTCAAACATGTTGCACTACAACATAAAACCACAGCACTTCCCTCTCCCTAGAACATTAGCTACAAACTATCACCACGCACTTTGCTGCTCTGGGCAGAGCTATTCCAAAAGGAGAGAAATAATTAGCACTTCATGCAGAGGCAGAAGTATCTGCAGTAAAACAGGGGTATTGTTGACAGCTGGAGAGCTGATGAAGTATCCTGACTGGATATGGTTAGCATCTCCCCATACTTCATTAGATAACTAAAAGGCAGGATAAATAAGATCTCTTTTGGTATGAAGAATATGGCTTACTAAGCTCTATCCTGTAGTTCTGCAGTGTCTTTTTGTCCAGCAGTGCCCTTGTGTAAGTCATATATTTCCAGGAATCTTGGATCATTCTGTTCCAATATGCAGTACTGCATGTCTTGCTCTTAGTATGTGACAGTCATTTCGACTCATGTTCTTTTCTCCTGCCTACAACCCCTTGGAGTTCTAATACTTACTGTTATGTCAAGTGGAAGGAGAATTTGGAAAGCACTTGATAGCTCTGTGGGTTGGGGCAGCTGTGGGGTGTAAATCCTGGGCTTTTGGCTCCCTGACCAGCTGAGCAGGAAGCTAGACATTAATACTTTGGTTCTCATTTTTAATTTTGGGATGTTCATTGTAACAAGCAGTTTATAACATCATTCTGAAATTGGTGACTGTTGCTACTGAATGGTTGGGGTTTTTTAATCCAGCAGAACCACTGCTAGAAAAATTAAGTGATTACAGGTGTTAGTCCGCTTCAAACCCGTGATTGATGTTTTGCTTTGTCTCAGGATTCTGACAACCCAGACCTGCGGGATCGTGGCTACATCTACTGGCGCCTTCTTTCCACGGATCCAGTGACTGCCAAAGAAGTGGTCCTCTCAGAAAAGCCGCTTATTTCTGAAGAGACTGATCTGATTGAACCAACTCTGCTAGATGAGTTGATCTGCCATATTGGGTCTCTGGCTTCTGTGTACCACAAACCACCCAATGCTTTTGTGGAGGGGAGTCATGGGATCCACCGCAAACACTTGCCAATTCACCATGGAAGGTAAGCTGAGGCAACCATGGTTATAGTGGGCAGGATTGCTTGTTTCTTTCTAGCAAACAGTCCAAAAGATGCAAGGAACTTCTCTAACACACTAGTGGGGTTTTTTTATTGATTGTGTAGGGGCTTGCAGGTCATTCAAGGGGCCATTTCATTGTAGAATTTAATCCTGAATATGTAGTTTCTGAGTTCCTGGATCAGAAGATAGAGGAAGTGTCAAAGCTCTTGTTGTGAGAAGAAGCTGTGAAGTTTTCTGAGAAGGCACTGGCTATAAGCCCTCTTGACATGAGAGTTTGAATAAAAAAGCTGCAGTTTGGGTGCAAGGGCACACTTCCAGGAGGGGAATGACTGGTAAAAACAAGCATCTTTCAGAAGGATGCACTTCTTTGATTTTGTAAGAGCTTTTGCTTCAGCAACAGCACAGCTTTACAAGCCTCACTTGTGTAGAATAATACCAGTTTCCTGGAACAGGCAAGTACAGGGATGCTTTGCTTTTGGAATATGAAATGGGGAAGGACTGGTAAAACTACCTTTCTAACTTGGTGCCTATAAAGCAGAGGGAGGGTAAAAGCCATCTAAGCCCCATCACTGAAAGCTGGGCTTAAAAGAAGATGGCTAGACTGATATGGTTCTGTCTGACCTTTGGGAGATGAGGGGAAAATGCTTTGACTTACTGTCTGGAGCTTGAATGCTTGCCTGTGATGACAGTCCTGGAAGTGGGTTAGATCTGCAAGAGCAGGCAGTGCAGTAGTCCTGGGCTGCGGTGGTGTTGCTGTTCAGCCTGTTCCCATGGTTCCTCGTTCAGGTAAGAAGTGCTATTTGCACTGATGGTATTAATTACAAATGTAAGTGTGCTTTACAGCAGGAGGCAGAATATCCAGACTTACCTCTTAATAATATTCCCAAAGTGACATTTGGAGTGCTATTTTTTGCTGTTGCACTGATAAATCAGTGTGCGATGCTGCTCCTTTTCTATTTTCTGACACCAGTTCTCTGCTATTCTTAGCAACTAAAGCTATTTCTGTAATGACTAGCTTTGGGAAGCTGAGTTGTTTTCTGCCTGCCTATGAAATAAAGTCTGGCTGCACTGACCCAGGACCATCAAGCACAAGTCTACTGGTCAGACAAGAAAAAAAGCAGTGGCTGCTTTCTGCAGCTACATCTCCCAGTCAAGGATTTGCCTCAATAGAAAAAGAGCTGAGGTGGGTGTAGCTTTGGTCTTTGGTGTTACCAGCCTTCCAGTACACTGTTGTTTCAAGTCACTACAGAAGCTAATGTTTTGGGGGGTTTTAGTTAGCTCAAGGAAATCTGCTTTTGCAAGGAGTGGTCTTTTCATTAGCTGCTTGTGTATGCTGCGTCTGTGGCTTGGCTTTTGTAGCTCATGCTCAGACAGTCTGCTGACCTCAAATCTTTTCTGACTATAGCAGTATTGTACATTGCTCTGGTGGTTACTACTAAATTACCCTTGATTTAAAACCTTCAGACTTCAATCAGCAGTGGCAAGCTGAGGAAGTCAGAGCTGGGGGAGGGCCTGAAGGGTGCTCAGCAGAGCACGCTGCATACTGACGCACTGCTCTAGCCCATTTGGTAAATTAAAAAATTGAGTGGTGCTACTTAATGGCACACCAGGCTTCTCCGATGTGAGCTCACTCATAAAGAGGGCCCGTTATTGTGGTCTTCTGCTTTACTGTTAACAAAAGGACAGTAAAACCTTACAAGCTAATGCCAAGGCCTCCTTGTGCCATGTCACAGCATACCAAATTCTCACTTTCAGCTGTGAGAAATACAGTGAGAAGCTCTGCAGGAGCGTGGTTGCGGTGAGCCTGAATTTGTGCGTTCAGTATGATTTTACTGTTTACTAAGAAATTGGTTTGTCTCTTTCCGGTGCTGTATGTGCATGAAAAGATACATGAAAATCTGTCAGTTTAAGGCAACTTAAGGGTGTCCAGTGACAGCGATAACCTCCTCACCTAGCTGTTTGGAGTTCATTACTTCTGCACTCTGACCATTCTGGTGGCTGACCCATCCACTAGAGACTGAGGTTTTCCTTCAGATTGCACAGTGGGACAGAGGTGGAAGTATGGAAGTGTGGAGATGTCCACAATGAATACAGCTTAAGAATCTCAAGATAGCGTTGCCTTGAGAAGATGGGCAGAAGTAGCTAGATGAACGGTGCTTTCCTGGGTATAAACCTAGGAGGAGTTAGTTATGGTTGGCAGAATACACTACATTGAATTTTGATTCACTTCATTGTCATTCAGAGCAGTGTAGGACATGTTTCTTTCAGCTCTCAGCTGATGGGAAGACCCATTGAGCAGCTCACAGATGGTGAGATAGATGTTCCTGCCTCTGCAATGAGCCCAAGTGTCACAGAGTTGCAGCTGAATCCTAAAGGTGGGGGAGAAGTCTCCTGATTGCTTGGCAGTGTTTCCTCATGTGGTGGCTCCCATCACCCCTGCTCAGCTATAATGCAGCTGGGAAATTTGGGAAGATATTTATAGGGCTCCTGGGAGAGGAGTCGTCCCCCTTCCCACACAGGTGGCTGCAGGAACTTTTTGATTCTGGTTCAGGCTGTGCATCCCTTGTGACACCCAACATCTGTCAGCCACTGGAGCCTGAACTCATAGGAGGGCCAAATCTCCAACTCACATGGGCAAACCCAGCTGCTAACCACTGCCCAAGAATATAAGGGAGAAAGCTTATATCAAGTCTTTTTGACCTTTATAACCAACATATTCTTTTATTCATTTTCTTTTTTTCTTTCAAAGAAAATGCAAAGTTGTTCATACAAATCTCTTTAAAGGCCCATTCTGTTCAGGAAATGGAAGGCTTGGTGTTTTGTTTTTTAATACAAACTGACTTAGCTTTGTCCTTTCCTAATTTCTTGTTGGGCTTCGGGGCAACTGCAGTTACACAAGACCTTGAAGGATTGCTTTATCTCCATCAGAAGAAAGATGAGTAAGTGTTGAAGAGGTGTAGTGTTAAAGGGATTATATACTGGGAACGAACCAAGTGTGTGCACTACCGGCTTGTAATGTGCCTCTGCTCATACATGCTGTTCTTCCCCATTCTCAGGTTGGGGGTGGGGGTGGATCACCATAACCACTTGTTCTTCAAAAATGTTTCAGTTAGCTGTTCAGCATACTCAGAAGTCTCCCTGCTGAAGGCAGAGGTAGAAAGGACAACTAATATTAGTACTGTTAGGGGTCTGCATCTTCTAATGCAAAGAGGCTTTCAACCCTTTCTGTCGCTGCCTGGTAACTAATTCATTCTGCAGTCCTTATGCTACATCTTTTCCTCTTGGCACTGAAGTTGGGAGCAGCTTATACTCTGTTGCTAAGGCTTTCCCCTCAGTTAACTGAATCAGGATAAGGAAGAGTATCATGGCTACTCGAAATCAGGAGCTGCAATCCTTACAAAAGAGCCCCAGTGTTAAGCACCTTGTCAGGACACCAATTCCCATGGCATCTGCGTGCAATTACCTGTTGGCTGCATCTGCAGTAATATAAGTTAGAAATAATTTTTGAAATGTTACTGTTGGCAACAGGATACAAAATAGATTTTAAGTTATCTAAAATATTAGTGTGTCTTGATTTAAAGAATAAATACATTGTAATGAGTTCTCCAGGAGCTACAGTCAGTCTTACTTTTTTTTTTTTAACTCTCCTTGTAAAATTCAGTGGTAAGTGAATATAAAAGGTAGCCAGACTGCATATGATGAGAAATTTTTGGAAGCTTTATCATGAGCATTTCTAGTCTAGTAATTAGCATGCCTGCTAACTTGGAGAAAAAGAAATTATTGATAGAAGGGAGGAATCAATTTTAGATTGAGGTCTTTAATTAGAAGAGACTTGTGGAGCTTGGGGCTGGTTAGTAGAAGGTGGTTAATGCAGATCTGTCAGGGGTGGCTGAGTTTGCACTGGTTAGAGTGAGGGCTCAGGGGTTTTATCAGTGTTAGATCTCTGAGGAAATCTGGATTATTATTTTTTTCATCATGTTTACATGTAGTTCTCCAGGCCCAGTGGGCTGAAAATCATCTCTATAGCTTTCTTCTGAGCTGGAAAATAATTATTTTCAGTGCTGTAGTCTGTGTAATACTCATGGCTCAGTCTTTTTAAGAGGTTTGTGATTCTCAAGGTGGGGAGATTTCACATGCTCTGAACTAAAGACCATGCACAATGTGGGGAAAGTCTTTGTGCTCAAGGCACATGTTGAAGAACCACTTGCCATAACGCATTCCCTCGTACATGGCAGTGGTCAGATCAGCTGCTAGGATAAGCTTTTAACTGGCTTCTGCTCATGAGCCACCTCTTGTGTTTCCCCATGCTGGGAATCTGAAGCTGGAGACTGAAGGTGATTAACGTTTCTCTCTCTTGCTTCTTGTTCCTCCCACCCACAGCACTGATGCAGGCGATAGCCCCGTGGGCACAGCGGCCACTACAAACCTGGAGCAGCCACAGGTCATTCCCTCTCAGGGAGACCTTCTGGGTGACCTTCTCAACCTGGACCTGGGACCCCCAGTGAATGTTCCCCAAGTGTCCTCCATGCAGATGGGTGCTGTGGACCTCCTGGGAGGAGGGCTAGACAGCCTGGTAAGTGGTATCCTCTGGCTTCAGCTGATGTGAAATAATTAGAGCTGTGCTTATCTCTGCAAAGCTTTGATCATTTGTGCTTGTAATGCTTGGATCACTGAGCTCCCGGTGCTGAGTCCTAAACTCCAAGAGGATTTAACCAGTGCTATCGTACCAACTTTCAGCAGGTTTTTCCTGCTATAAAATGAATGTTGCTGCATGCTGTAGAATCCCCATGGTCAGTGAATATATTTGTTCCTTGGTTTTTCTGTCTGTAGAAGAAAACCCAAAAGTTGTTTTAAAGATGTAAAGTGTCCCACTGCTCTGTAATTGATTCAGGTTCCCTTTCAAGAAGGCTTTTGTTCCACCCGGTTGCCAACCCTGAATTTCAGTGCAAAACTGCAGGCCATAGCCCCATGTCATCCTATCTGTATATTCTCCAGAGTCTGTCATGGTTTAATAGGGCTGATGTTTTAATTGCAGTTAGATCAAGAGGGAAGCACTCTGCTTAGGTCCTCACCATGCTGCAGCTGCTCAGCGAGGAGGTGTTCTAGTACTAACAGGGTCAGGCTCCAGAGCGTGAGGAATCATGCAATGCTTCTGCTCCGGGATACAAGCTGGGCATGAGCTACAATGAGAGAATCATTTAGTAAGGAGATGGCAGCAGTGGAGAGGAGCTGGGTGCTGTGGTCCTACCCTGGTGGTAGCCAGGCATTCAGAAGTGGTGAATGTAATCATCAGCCTGGGAGTTGTTCCCGAACACCCTGGTGACTTGCTTACAGGGGTGAAAAGCCATCTAGGTATATCTGCACTGTGTAACCTGAGTAAGACTACCCCAGTGAACACAGCTGGGGGGTTTTCAGACCTACAGTGCATTTGACTTGCTTTGGTTTGAGATTTGGCTTGTAGTGAGCTGGGTTTGGTTACCTGTGTGCCTGGTTTAGGTACGCTTTCAGTTCTGAGTCAAGCTCTGAATAATAGAGGCAGGAGGCAGCTGGATGAACCCCAATGCAATAAATCCTTATGTGTCAAAGATATTTATTTTTAAGCTGCCATAATCTTATTAAAGCAGCCATTAAACGCATTTCCAGCTCCAGCACTTCATGAGCTAATGAACTGGAAATGACCTAACCCTTGATGGCATTGGCATTCATGGAGGTCAGATGTGCTTTAGCCTCTGTGCCATCTAAACAGCATTTTTCTTATTTAGCAGGGAGACTGCTTTTATGCTGGGGACATAGGGGATTAGAGAAATGGTTTAACCAGTTGCTGGGAAAGCAGACAGTGAGCCCAGAGCAGTGACCTTTGCAGCCTTCGCCGTGCATTGCAAGACATGTCACTAAGAAACTTTTTAATTGTGTTGAGGCATTGCAGAAAATGGTGCTCTCAGTAGTGGTTCAAAATGGTTAGGAGTTAAATTCCTCTGTCTATATTGTCTTCCAGGCCACTTATAGTAACCCTTTCGTTTCTCATTAGTGTCAGAGACAAGTAAATGGACACAGCAGGAGGACTAAAGGTTGGTTTTGGGAAGAGTTGTCTCGCAGTTGGCATTAATGGGCTTAATTTAGTGACCCAGTTTGACAGTAGAGCTGTTAGTTGGTATGGTACTAGGCTTTTACTTAATATTTTTCTCAAGCCTTAACTAAATCCATGGGGCTGTGGAGTGTGATCTAACAAAGTGATTATGTCTGGATGGGGAGTAGCTGTGCCTTGGGCTGCGTGGGCCGGCCCTGTCTCACCTGAGTTACTAGATGGGGTGAACACCAAACAAACTTACCTGAATGGTGGTGGGCTTTTCCCCTGGAATGTTTTCTGTTGAAGTGCTGTTGCATCAAATGTCCTGTCTTCTCCTGATCCCTCGCATGTATAAGTAAATATTTTCCTGGTAAATCTCTGTATTTCTCTGGCTTTTCCTTCCCTAATAAGCCTAATTAGTGTGTGAGTGAATGTGATCTCTGTGTTTGTTTATTGTGGGCATGTATTCAACAAGTATCAAGCTGAGTTAACCCTAACCTGGAATTAGCTAAATTGCTAGGCAGTGTCTCTTGGCTGCATGGCTAGCCAAGGGAATTGGCATTTGGATCTTAGGCTAGTATTGAGCCAAACTTGCGCAGTGCCAAAAACAGTCTCAAACTGCAGGTACGCACAGGCCTGATTTCTCTATGTTGTGAGGGGGTGAGATGTATCCCAAGGTGCCCCCTTGAAGAAGGGCTGAGCTCTGCACCCTTCACCAGGGATCAAAAACGGCTGGGGGCTAGGGGTGGCGGTCACTTGGGCTGCTTGTGCAGTCTGTTAGTGGTGGTGGAGACTGAAACGAAAACTTCTTCCTCTGTCCTTACCAATGTTCTGCCTATCAGTGTATCAGTAGGCGTTCTGGCTGGCTGTGTAGCAATCCCTTCCTCTTTCTCTTCCAGACACCTTATATGCACACTTTCTTTATGTTACATTGCTGCCTGATTCATTCAGCTTTGAAGTTTCCCTCTCCATTACTCCTAAAGTCTTTTTTAATACTTTTCTTCCCCTGCTTTGTTGGGAAGACTGAGTCTCCCATACTCTTGCGTGAAGTGTGGAGTGCTGTGAGCAGTCCCTCTCTCCTCCTCAGTCCAGACAGTTTACTTCACTCAGGCCCTTGTGCTACCAGAAAGTAACTCTGGTTGGCTGTGAATGCTAAGAAAGCTCTGTTCCTCTGTGTGTTGCTTTGGTCTTTCTTTTCCTATCCCTCCTGTTGTCTTAAGAGTCTAAGAAAGAGTACTTAAACCAAGTATGGTTGGGGTCTGATATGAGTAAGGATTGAATGTGCAATTTCCTCACAGGAATTTGTCTAGTGTAATTTTTTTCAAGACTCCCAGTGATGGAGTTTGTACCACCTCTACTGTTGATTCCTGTTTTCTGCTCGTCACTAGCAGATCCCTTTTGGATCTCAGGTGACCTGAGAGAAGACAGAGGAACATGAGATATTTGAATGCGATGTATCCTCTGCATTGTGCCTCTGGTGCTCAGCCTGAGCAGGGATGTAAGTTGCTCTACTGCCAGAGTAGAACAACCCCAAACCTCACTTTCATTTTCCAAGCAACTGTTTGATATGTAAAAAAGCCTAAATAAGCCTCTCCGTTACAGTGAAA
Organism: Tyto alba; assembly: GCF_018691265.1. NCBI lineage: Eukaryota > Metazoa > Chordata > Aves > Strigiformes > Tytonidae > Tyto > Tyto alba. Next base: position 12,272,835 of record NW_024881281.1, on the reverse strand, counting down.
GAAAATGGTTTGGGATGTGCTTGAGTTGATGCATGAAATCATGGTCTGTTGCTGTGATGGTGAGATTGCGTCAGTACTGCGAGTGTCTCAAAGGCAGCTGAAGATCTGGAAGAGGCTGCTGGCAGGATCTCAGCCAGTTTGTCAGATTCAGTCAGTGTCATGTGTTGATCTCCTTGGATACTTGTTGCAGCTCTTATGTATTTGATAATGCCTCCTTTTCTTTGGAGGGAGTGTCTGTCTTCAGCGGGATGCTCTTGCAGTGAAAGTCCTGACAGGACTAACACAGAAAGATCAACAGCAGCATTAACTTCCACAGCAAATGTCATTCTGCATTTCCATTTTTTAAACTGTGGGTTTTTTTCCTTCCAGGCATTTAAATAGACTGCATGGTGTAAAACTGGATAAACACCAAACTAATATTGTTCATTTGAATTTTCCTCAGCATTACTAGATGTTTATCCCCATGACCAGTGAGACTCCAACTGCTTGATAGGTTAATTTCTTTAGTGAGTAACTCTTTATTTTATCTCCATACCGAGTCCTGTAATTAGTATTAAATGTAACATGCATATTGCACATGCACAGATGCTGAGCATGTGTTAACAATTAACGAAAAAAAGGAGGAGGAAAAGGGCCTTTAGTACAAGAACAAGCTATGCTTTGCTTATAACCAGAGCTGACTTGCTATATGACTTATGGAGAGCTGTTCTCAAGTGAACAGAACCAGCACTGAGTCTGCTTCAGGTTGTGTCCCTGTTTGACACCCTGGGCAGATCTTCTTCTTCTCCACTTTGCTTTCTTTTCTGTAAAATGGTAACCAAGCCCGCTGTTACAGAGCTGTTTGAGATCTCCAACTCCGCAGTGCAAAGTAGTGATACCAGTCATTAATGTGGGAGGGACAAAACTTGCTTGGGTAGCAGATTGCTGGATGCAGGGTTGGGTATGCTGAGAACTGGAGCTTGATACTTTATCCCCTTAAAGCTGGCTCTTAAGCGGCTAAACTTCATGCAGATTATAGGTAGCCCTCCAACTCCTGGTTTACTGTTAATGTAGCGCTTTGTAGGATGTCTGTCCATGCTGTAATGAGCCAGGGCCATTTTGCCTTTAAACCTTTTTGTGTGTTCATTTGCCCTGAAAATCCATTGGGCGTGAGAGCTCCGTGTTGCCCGGCGCATCGTGCAGCTCACTGTGAGCCCGCGTGTTTAACGGGAGCAGGGCACGGTGGCCAGGAGCCAAGGAGGCTGGCTTTAAACCTAGGGGCATAGCAGTAAATCTGTAGGAATGGACAGGCTTGGATTGTCTGTTATGTAAGGATTTTATTTAATACTCTAGCCACTCATCTACAAGAATATTATTGATTCAAGGCTGGCAGCTGGTCAGGCTGATTTATGTCCTGAATTGTAAAGCTGATACACGCTGGATATGCACAGTTTTCTGTAATACCTAGACTGGTTTAGGCTGTTCCAGGTGGAACTGTGCCCCTCTACGTAATCAGGTCGGATATAGGGGGGTCTGACCCCAGGGGTCTCCTCTACATGCTTCAGGGCTGTGTCCCACCACTGTGCTTGCTCTGAAGTGTGATGGGGGGCTGGGACCCCAGTGCTAGCTCACCCTCTCCCCCAGGGTGTCCTGGGCTCTGGGTGCCTGTGAGCTTGGCAGCCTGGGAAGAAACAAACGCCTGCCCCAGCAGTCCCGAGTGCCTGCTTGATCCAAAAGGCTGGGGAGCAGCAGCTGCTAGCGTCACGCCCTCTCTGTCTGTTTTCAAGTTGAGAGTTCAATGTCTGGCCTTAGTGGACAACACTGTGGCTCATTAAGATTGATTAGGGACTCAGCAGTGTTTTATAAAAAAACCCCTACTAAGTTATTTCTTATACTCTGAGTAGGAAGCCTCACGTAGTTGTGGAAACCCAAAAGTGACCCTCGGTCTGCTCTGGGTGCTAGGTTCCTCTCCTGGCTCTGTATAATCTTAGCAAAGTTACTTTATTTACCTTTTCCTGGAACTACAGTGTGAGAGTGTTTGTGCTAGATCAGCCCCAACATCCCCTTATGCAGCAGATGTGGTGCTTCCCCAGGGTGCTCCTCCAGCCTCCAGACAAGGAGCCGAGTGTCTCCTTTCGTCTGGGCTATTCTGGTTTGATGAGCTACAAAGGATCTCTGTTAGGACTTCTGACACAGGGCATGTACCCATAGCTGGAGTGGTGCTGATATGGCAAAGGTGCTCTTCTGGTGGGTCACTCATTCATGCCTGATTTAACGCTGTTGCTGCTGTAACAGAAGAGGACTCCTAGAGCTTTGTAGAGCTGTTTGGTTTTTTTTTTCTTTACTCTTTCGAAAAAAATGGTTAGTACTTAGTTTTGTTTGCTGATGGTAATCATTCATCAAGGTAAAGCATTAGCAGTAAGTGCTATGGAAACTGGTGGCTGTGGTATTGGCAGCATGACCTGTCTTCTACCACCTTTGACACAGCTCGACTTGGTTTGGACAGTAGCCCTTCCGCTCTGCAAGGCTGACTTGGTGGCATGAAAACAGACACATAAAATAGGCAGCAAATGACATACTGAAAATGCCTCTATGTGAGCCACAGTGGAGTCTCCAATGAGAGATCTACAGCCCATCAGGAGGTCAGAAGATGCAGACCATGCATGATCTCTCCTGCAGTTAAGATGTGTCTAACAGGATTAGCCCAGATCAAGTGGCCTGCTAGCAACTGTGCTCTCAGCATTTCAGTCAGCCCCATCACCTGATGCTTGTTAGGTAAATGCCTTGTGTTCCTTGCTGCTGGGTTACTGAGTGCATGCTCTCACCTAATTCCTTGAGCTGTGATGCTTAACTCTTGGTTTGGGGTACAAGGGAGAGGGGAGGCAGCAGCTGACCCATGTTAACCCATCAGTTATGGCTCCATGAAACACATAGCTGCTCTGAAAGCCCTGCCTATGCTCTGGACACAAAGCAAAGCAGTCGCTGAGCAGTGGTTGTTGCAGCTTCTGTCCCTGACTCCACCCTCCCTGTTATTTTTTGGAGCTCCAAATGCCTCACGTCATGTTGCAGAAGTGATTGTAACCCCTCCGCATCACATGAACACTTCAGCAGTCACTTCATTACAAGCTGCTGTTAAGATGCAAATAAACCCTCCTAATGCAGTAACTCTAGCACTGCTGCACTTCATAAGTCAGCATAACTACTTACATGGAGTTGAAATTACAGGGCAAATGCTCTTCAACTGCAGAGCAGCTGCAACGCTAACAGAACCAACTAATACAAAGTAAAGATGCCAATATAGTTTGGGAAGAAGGGTTGGTACTGTTTTTGCTGATACAGGGTTGAGCCCAGCCGCTTCTTTAAACCTATGTGGCTGCTCGTGTGCTGTTGTGGCAGGATGGATTTGTAGGGAATAAAGACAATTTCTGTTTGAATGTGCGTGTGGTGCCTCAGGCACCCTGTTTATCCCCTGCTCATCTCTTGAAACTGGCAGCTCTTCATCCTGGACAGAGGCTTTGTGCTCTTCAGCAAGAGGCAAGCCTGCCAACTTTGGGCTCAGGATCAGAGCTTTGCAGTGCTACAAGTTCCCCTTGGCCATCAAGTGGCAACCTTTGTCCACCTTCGTAGTGAGTGTCTCAGCCTGAGTAGGGCTGACAGCTGTATAAATGAAGTCCTCTCCTCCACTGGGCTGTTGCCTGCTCTCATGTAAGGCAGGTTTATGTTGTCCTGACAGGAGTGGCTTCCTGCCCATGAGATGAATGGAAATGGTTAACTAGAGCTGCCAGCCCTGGGGAATTGGTTCAGCATCACTTCAGGCCTGACTAATGTATGCTTCTTTCCTTCTGCACTCTGCCTGTCACTCCAGATGGGAGAGGACACTCTGTGGGTAATTGGTTCCTGTTCCCTCTGTCTTCCTCCTTCCCTCTTACTCATACGCGTTGCTGTTACCATCTCTTCCATCGTTTTGAGTTTGGAATAAAGTTAGCTCTTGGGCATCTTGCTGGAGATTCAGGTAAACTAGACCCGTAGTTTCTGGATGGGGAAAGCATTGGTACCATGGGAGGGTGGCAGGCAACAAAAATGGAGAAAGGAGCTTATGTGCTACTGCAATGGGTAGTGCACCCCAGATCTGATTAGTTCTTTATTAACTTCCCCCCTTTAATTTCTGTTGAAGTAGATGTGTTGTCACTTCTCTTTTCACTATATAGGTAGAGCTAGCTCTGCCTGTAGGGACGTGGTGAAGCTGCCAGCTCCTTGGTGATTGCTCTGCAGCTTTGTAGCACGTGTCTGCAGTGCTTGGTCCCAAGCGGAGGAGCCAAGAGAGTGGCAGGCTGCTGTGTGGGCTTCAGCAGGAGCAGGTCAGAGCTTCCTGGCCCTGGAAAGAGATCTTTTCTACCACAAAGCAGAGATGTTGGGTGCAGCTGAGAAACATAAGGAGGTTTATGGTAAATTCTCTGACCCAGTGAGGTTTTTTTCTCCACCTTGTAGGGGATGAGAGCTGAGTCTCTGCTTGAGACAAGCAATAAATCCAAATTTGACTTTTCCCCCAAGGCCTGACAGCTAGGGAAGATGGAAGACTGGTGAATAGCTTGAGGAACCCCAATATGTCATTCCTTCCCTCCTTCACAGTGGGTGCATGCAGATACCAGTGTATGGGTTTCTTCGAGGTCTGATTCCTAGCCTGCAGCTTCTTATGATGAGTGTAATAGGAAATGATAGAATAGTTAACATCTGGCTTGATTTATGCAGAATTATTCAGTCATTTCCATAATACCCTTTGTAAAATGCTTACTGCTTGATAAACTAGTCTTTTTTCTGCTTCAGACGACAGTACCAGAAATCCTTCATGCATACAATAATACCTGGAAACAAACCGGATTCTTTACCCTTTTTTCTTTTCCTCTGGACTTCACTGCCTGTCAGTATAAAGTGTGAAGTTCATCTGTGTGCAAGACTATGAATAGAGATGAGGTGTAATAGTTGCATTTATTACTCCTCAGTGAGCCAGTAACAAGATGTAAATGGTCTGATATATTAATCTAAAACACGGCTTGGCTTAAAGAGGAGTCTGTAGAACAAAACTCTGCTCTGCCAGGCTGTTTCAGTGGGGCACACCTGACAGTGTAATAAGCCCTATTTTATAAGCTCAATATTAATTGGATTTGTATCCTCTGGCTGGCTTCCTTTGGTCTGTGACTGATCCTTCTTTTGACTTGGCAATTGCTCACTTTTATCTGTTATCTCTTAAGTAAGCTAAGAAAAACTGGACTTGTGCAGTGCAGTGCCGTGGGCAGCAAGAGGGCTGTTGCAGAAGATGAGGGATGTGCTATAAACTTCTGCCATGACCTCAAGTAGCAATAAAGTGAGTCTTGCACAGGAAAAAGGATCTTAAGGTTTTTTAAAAAAAGGCAAATTGTGTGTGTTTTGTACTTCCCTAACACCTACTTACAGTAGCTAATATTGCATCAGGTGGCTCCTGTGGGGACTAGGGGAAGGAGGGATGTCAGGGGATAGAAGGGGGATCCAGAATAGCACAGGGATTTGTCAGATTTTACAGGGTTTTTTGGAGGCTAGTTATCATCTATTAAGTCACTGTCTTGCAACTTTGCTGCTGTTCTCAAGGCATTTTAACCCTTTTATCTGTGCTCTGAGGGAGCATTATGGTATCTCTTGACCAGTATAAAATATGTTTGCCATGAGATCTCCCAGAGAGCAGGTCCAGTGGGGACCAGAACAAAGTTTCCAAGCCTTTTGTGCAGAAGGAAAAGGTTGGAGCCTTTTTGGCTCTAAGCACAGGCACTCCTGGAAGCTTCTGGCTTAGCTATATGGTGCATTTTTTTCAGTATCTTAACACATCAGTGTATATTTGAACAACATACCTAGAGCCTTTGTTGTCCTAGTTTGTCAAATACTTTTTAAAAGCAAACTCACTCCCCAAACCCTAATCAAATGTAAGAGCAAAGTCATCTGTGAGGAGAGCTATATTGTTCTGGTCTGCTGGTCCAGCCTTTTCCCCATGGGGCTGGCTCCTGCACTTGCTTCATCCTCTGTGCACATTGCCAGGGCATGATCCTTATCTGAATGTGACAAAAAAACCCCGCACTAGGCAAAAAACTGCCATGATTTTCTGAACAAAAGCCTAGGACATAGATAAGCCTGGAGATATCTCTGTAGAGAATAACCGCTGCAGATTCATGCTTGTTTCCTTTCCTCCTGGCTATCAGTCATCTGTTGAGTGCTTTATAAATATTCACAGGAGTGATGTTGTACTCACAAACAACACTTGTAGCCAGCTTTGGAGTCTGTCCTGATCACTGAGTTCTCTCAAGCATGTAGAATGGTGTGGATGTTTAAAAAATGGGCTTTATCACTGTGAAAGTGGTCTGGATGCTTTATAAAGGGAGTTCATGGTAGGACAGCTTCTAGGTGGGCTGCAGGATGGTTTGGCAGAAGGGCTTCAGAGAGGATTTAGTGTTTATGGAGGGTTGCGCGGGTGGTACACAGTGGCTATTTCAGTCGCCTCAAAATGTAGCTGTGTAGCTTGGCAGAGATTGTTACTGAAATATCCTAGTGCACCGTAAGTTCTCTTTACTATTTGAATGGTCCATTAGATCGTTAAGCTGGTTTTTTTTTGTTTTTTTTTTTTTTTTCTTGTCTAAGGGAGGGGAGCATCTTCAAAGGGAAGGCAAAGCCCACCCATCTGAGCTGTTGTAATAGCCGGCACAGATCCCGTTCTCTTTCTTCCTTGTTACTGAAAAGAGCTGCATGTCAGAGGAGCGTAGCCAAGACGCATTGCATTTTCCTGTAGTTCATAGCTGTTCCCTAGAAAACTAAAGCTTTCGGGAAAACTAAAGCTTAAAGTGAGCTTCCTGTCAGTTTTAATTTTTATTCCATTTCACAGTTACTTGTCTGGGTTTTGTGGAGCTGCTCAGGACTGTTGGCAACCAGTGTGGTGGGTTGAAGGAAAAGCACTAATGCATGAAACCTAAGAATTGTGTAGAGTTTTTGGTGCAGATGACAGGCACAAGAGGGTATGAGTTTTTGTTCTTATTAACCTGCAGAACGCTCCCGTCCACAGTAGGTGTGTGGGGTAGTTCTCCAAATAGCTCTGCTCACACAACAGCATAAAAGCCCCTCTGTTCCCTGCGCTTTCTGTCTGTCCTGTACGCAGCGAGCGAGACGAGCTCGCAGCAGTGTGGTCAGCTGAGCTCCACTCCGGCCATCTGACACTTGGCTTAAATGAACTCGGTCTTTCTCTCCTTTCTCTCCTTCTGTCTTTCAGCTTGGCAGTGACCTTGGCGGGGGCATTGGAGGAAGCCCGGCAGTAAGTGCCATTCCATTTTTTTCCCCGATTTAAAAAGCTGCTCGGAGCTTGGAGTTTATGAATATAACCTCACCCATTATGTGCTGGCAGATGCTTTAAATCCCTGAGGAGGTTTGAAAAGGGACAAATGCAACTGAAATGCACAGGTCCCCACCTATGTTGCTTTGAGCCCAGCTGTCAGCTGGGCTTTCCGGAGAAGAGCCAGGGCCGGAGCTGTTGACTTCAGCTCTTCTTTCTCAGAGCTTTTTAGTTTGAGCACCAGTGTTAACACTGGCAGTACCCCAGTCCTTGTGCAACTGCTCTGGCAGCTGAAAGGCCAAGGATGCTTACCTCTCTACCCGCAAAGCCTGTTCTGTTGTAACCCTAACCCAGTGTCACCACAGGCTTGTCTGAACTCAGTGCTTTTCTCCTCCCAAATGCCACATAAGATTTTTTGTGGACATCAGCATCATGTGCTTTCCTGCTATGTGTGGTCAGTGCTGAACTCTGCCTGCCACTGGCCTCTTTCTCAGTGCCCGTGCTCCGTGAGTGTCCAAGTGCCTAGAGCGCTTCCCAGGACACGGGAGACTTTCAGGCTGCTTCCAAAGCACCCTTGGCTTCAAATGCATACCAGGTTCTTCGAGGAAAGCATGGGAAGAGGATGCAAGGTGACTTGAAGATGCAGTGGACAGGAGGGAGTCTGCCTCCAACCCACAGCCAAAAGCCATCACCCGGAGAAAGCTCGAGTCCCTCTTCCCAAGACTGTGGTGTAGCCAGTAAATTCAGTGAGGAAAGCATGCTCAGTTCTGGCGTGAAGGCTTCTCAGAGACCCTTGTTATGGCTGCAGTCATTCTCTCTCCTTCTTTCCCTGTGAATCTTGCATTTCTTTCTAACTTCAGCATGAGGGCAGAGAAGAGCCAGTGGTCCAGTGTACCTGTAGCCCCCAGGCAGCACACACCCCAGGACGTGGGAGATACTCTGTAGAGGTCATACCTACAAAGCCAGGTCTCTGCCTTCCTGGGCCAGCATAAACCCACCAAGCAGTTCTGTAAAACCACCAGTCCCCCTCCATCCGAAGAGTTGATTGAAACACCACATCTTAGGTGGGTTCCTGAGCACAGAAAAGCAGTGGGACTTCAGACCCAGACCTGTCATCAGTATTTCCTATTGCCTGCCTTAGTCATTTGGCCTGTTTCTGGGCTACTGACTGGTGGATCCTATTGTCAAGCACATAATTCTTCCTGCTCACAGTAAAGAAGAGAACTTGGGAGTCTAATTTGAATGTGACTGTCCCACCTTGAGCTGGGCACTTAAATGTTAATATTCCAGGTTTGGTGCCCTCACTGAAGTCCTGAGAGGGAAGGACTGCCCTTTGTACAGAAAGGTTGTCCTCTGTCAGACAGAGACAATTAGTTCTGCTTCATGTAATGAACCTTTTGGACCACAGTGCTGAGAATGCAGAGCTCTGGCTTTGGGTGGGAGTACACAGTATGGTCATGACTCCCTTGCTATCTCTAGATATGCAAAATCTTGCAGATTGCTAAAGACTGTCATAGTTGGGGGAAGATTTGAAGCTTTTTTTTCTTCTCCCTGGGTTTATGCAGGTTAGATCCACAAAGTGTATTGTCTTTATGAGAAGAAGAGATGGAGAAGAAAGATTCCTCTACAGTGGGAATAGATAACTGGAGCTATAAAAAAATATGTGAAAGCTATTGCATGGTTGAGGTGACAGCCGAGTGTAGAGATTAGTTGCCAAGAGCTTTGGAATTTAAATGTATTATTTAGCGCTATTGATAATTCAGCAGGGAAGCTGCAAACGGCTTTAAAATATTTAGGATATTGCCCAAGTTCATGCTTTATTTAACAAATAGTGTTCTCCATGTGTGATGTTAATCAGTGCCTTTTCTTTCTAACTCCTCCAGGTGGGGCAGACCTACATTCCCTCCTCTGTGCCAGCCACCTTTGCCCCTTCACCCACCCCAGCAGTGGTGAGCAGTGGACTCAACGATCTCTTTGAGCTCTCATCTGGTATAGGCATGGCTCCTGGAGGATATGTGGCTCCCAAGTCTGTACGTAAGGAAAAAGAACATCCTCAGTATGTTGTCTTACCTTAGGCTACAAGAAGTCTAAGACTGCTCACTTATCCCCTTTGTGGGTCTCCAGTGCTATTGGGACACCTTGGCTCAACCATTAGGGATGTCCTGGGTTTTTCCCAGGCAGAGTAATGGTGTGTTGGAGACCATGTTAGTTGCTCATTACAGACTTCCAGTTTCTTAGCCGTTCACTCATTTTGCCTGCTAATGCTACTGCTCTAAAGAATGGCTTATGTAAGTTATGAGAATTTTGATTTTGTCAGAGAAGATTTCCTGGAGACCTACTTCTTAGCAAGTTTCCTCAGGAAACTGAGGGCAGGATACAATTTGCTACAACTTCTGTAACAGATTCATTTATTTGGAGGAATCCAACATGACAGTGAAGATAAAATGATGTGATTGGGACGAACATGCCACAGTGTAATGCAGATAAATGCTCTGTTAGTGACAGAGATGGCAGATGCACTGACTGAAGCACGCTTACTCTGGAGGGTTCGTGAGATACAGAGCATGGTTCTGGTAACAGGCTGTGGCACAGCCACAGCAAGCTTAGGGTTAGCTTTTCATGCCTGAAAGGGAATAAACAAAAATTAGCACTCTTATTAGTCAATGTGTTAATAAACTCAAGTCTTCCTATGAAATCTAGGATCCCAAGGTATTGCAGAGCATACCCAAAGTTTTTGCTCCTTAGCTGCTTGCAAGTATTATACCATATATAAGACCAGGTACAAAAGAACCCAGTGATTTTGAGCTTAGTAGTACTTCATTTTGCACCACTCAAATTTGCATCTGCGTTTTTCTCACCAAGATGATTTAGGAATCCAGAACCCGAACAGCTAATAGTATCAGCCCTGTGATTTTATTTGGTTCAAATTTTAGTATTGTCCTGCCTCTAATAGCCCAACAAGTCCATGGAGAAGCCTGTCCATCAGCAGACTTGGTAAGTCTCACGTTAGTGTGATGGACACAAGCTTTCGCTGTTTCTCGTGCACACTAGTGCTATGGTATATTTGAATTCCCGTGTGAGTGATGTGATCAGATACGGATTAGGAGCAGCAAGCTTATTTCTCATTGGTGAGCTCGATCCTTTCAACATCCCATGTTGTATCTTCCCTGTAGTGTTTCTTTAGTGTTTGTGAGCTTAATGTGCCAATTTAGCTGGATTTCTGAACTCAGAACTTCTGTTGATAGGAAAACTCTACTTGTATGTTATCTTCAGGCCAGACTTCTCATGCTGAATGACATCTCTTGTGTTCAAGGTTTGGTTGCCTGCAGTAAAGGCTAAAGGATTGGAGATCTCAGGCACGTTCAGTCACAGGCAGGGACACATCTACATGGAGATGAACTTTACCAATAAGGCTTTGCAGCACATGACCGACTTTGCCATCCAGTTCAATAAGAACAGGTAAGAAATCAATATACTTTGTCCACTACGTTAAAAAGATTGCATGTTCATATGAAAGGAGTCTGTTTACACTGCTAGAGGTAGGGAGGACTTTTATGTAGGTATATAATGCAGTCATGGAAACAGCTGGATGGTACAGCCTGAAGTCTCCAACACACCACAGTTGTGTGAAAGGGCTGAAAATACAGACTGACAAATCTGTGAGGAAACAGGCAGCAGACGGTCCCGTTGTTCTCCTAGCTTTGAAACAGCATCTGCCCCATTTAATCTCTGCAGAGTTTTAAAGCAGCCTCATGAGTTGTTAGGCAGGTTAGTGGTTTTATAGCCAGTAAGTGCCCTGAGGAAAGCAAGAGCGTAAACAGGCAAGCATTTGAGCTGCACAAATATCAATCCATAATGCCTCTACCTCCTGATTTAATTGCTGTGATGCCCCTCAGACTGTCTGGAAGTACAGGTCTCATTAATAAAGCTATTTGTCAGTGAAGAACTTTCAAGTTAAGACCCTATGGCACATGTTTTCCCTGTAATTGGCAGTAGAACAATTTTGTCAGAAGGAGCAGCCACTTCAATGTTTAGAGCATACAGTTGTTCTCAGAAACTGATCTGGGCCAAAAGACATGACACGGCAGTGCAGCCACCATGTCTTCCCACAAATACCCTTCCCAGTCAGAGAGCATATCGTGTGGTTTGCTATATGTTATTTTCAACAAGGACCAGCCTAGTTCTTAGCAAGACTGTAAAGAATATCTTGTGACTGAAATGTTCCTCATATTTCTTAATATCCCTTCACTGGAAGAAGGTTTTCTATACTAAAGATCCACTGAAATCATCTTTAATATCACTGTTAGCCTTACAAATTTGGGATTTCTTGGGATGAATATTTACTTACAAAAGACATTATGCTAAGTAAGTCTTGGTAAATGCTCTCCCCAGACTGCTATATTTTCTAGAGAGTTTTGCTAAGCTGCTATATGCAAATGTTTCATGCAAATTGGGCTGAAAAAAGGCCGGTTTGCTTGTGATTTTTCCCCATACATCAAGCTGTGTTCTCTAGCCACACCTACATGGTACTTCTTGAGGATGTAAGAAGTTTAAATACTGTACAGTAAAACAGCAGTTTCTCCTTTCAGCATATCAGCACACACTCCATATACAATCTACTACTATTTAGTCTTCTACAAACACTGTTCTGTCACTGCTTTCCACTGGCTGGTGCATTGGGAAGAGCAGCAATGGGCTGACTCTTTAGATTTAAATATTAAGGCTTGTGATTGGGAAGTTTCTACTGCTTTTCCCCCTCTCCTGCTGCTGCTAATCACATTCACCACAGTCTTGGCATAAAGCACTAAAAAAAAAAAAAATAAAAGAAAGCTAGAGCTCTAGTATGCTGTAATATCCCATCACTTAGCAAAATGCAACATTGTTTTCCCTCTGAGTCTTAAGGAAAATACCAGAGCTTCTGTTCCCCAAGGTGAAATGGCTGCAGAAGGCAAATCACATGGCTAGGCCCTTGCTGACAATATTCTTATTTTGGCTGCCTAGAGCTGAAAACTAAGGAGAACAAAGAATGGGGCACCTACTGGTTTTTGAAAGAGTGACGTAGCCAATATGCATGTGGCTGACTCTGTGCAGAGACAGTATCAGTTCTTCAGTGCATAAAATAAAAATACACACCCGTACATCTTTGTTCCTATAAATGCTCTATCACCTCTGATCTAATGTGAATTATGCTAAAGAGAAATACAGTCACAAGTGGACACCAGAACTATCTTATGCATCTGCACTTCCATCTGCTTTTGAAAAGAAGCCGATACATAGTACAGAAGTGTTATGTTAAATGTTAGCTGCTTTTCCTCTTTCACACACTAAACAGAGGTGCCTGCAGAATTAAATGCCTCTTGGACTGAACAGGCAAGTAAACATTTGCTTTGCTATGGTGATGTACATCCCCAGCTGAAGGAGCCTCAGACCAAGCAACAGAGCCAGACGCTGTCATTCGGGACCAGACAGCTGGCTGCATTGATTCATTTGTTCTACAGTGCTCCGTTACAAACCACATACTCCTCCCTGGTTATCTATTTGTTCTGTGTTGGCTCCAGTTCCTTCTTCCACAGCTCCCAATGATACAGCAGCCATGCAGTGCGTGATATGCTCTACCATCAGTGCTCTGCAGCTCTGTAAGAGAGCCAGGAGGCCTGAGTCTGAGTAGAGGTGCTGCTCCTTGCTGTGCGGGTTGCTGCTCAGCATGTAGACTAGTGCCGTGCAGGTAATGGAAGAATTCCCAGATGCTGGTCCCCTGGGCAGGATGGTGCATGTTGTCAGCGAGGCAGACCTGACTGAGTTTCCCATGTCTTGTCCTGCTTTGAGTGTCTCCTGTGTTGAGCTGTGCTTCTCCCCTGGAGCAGCAGAAGCAGCTCAGGAGGAATGGGAAGATGAGCCAGCCTGTGCTTGGCAAAAGGGGGATAGATGTTGGGCAACACAGTGCTGCTCTCATCACCTCTGTTTTTCTCTTGCCCAGCTTTGGGGTCATTCCGAGCACCCCATTGGCCATTCACACACCTCTGATGCCAAACCAAAGTATAGATGTCTCCCTGCCCCTCAACACTCTGGGACCAGTCATGAAAATGGAGCCTCTGAACAACCTCCAGGTAGGAGCTGTCTCATTCTGGGCAGGGGGGAGATCAACAGGTGCTCAGCCCAGTTTATTTGGCCCAACACCATGTGGTAAGACTCCTAGTAACAAAATACCATGTGTATAGGGTAACCAGGCAGACCTGATGGATTTTAGGCCATGTGTCTGGCCAAAGCTTCTTCCTATTCCTTTTTCTAGTCTCTCCCAGAAGGACTGAAGCAGAGACTTCTTGAATTTTGTGACTTTTCAAACACCTCAAACCCACTGCATCTGACTAAAGGTCTTCATCTGCTCCAGTGACACTCTTCTGTAAACTGTGCCTGAGGTCTGGTTGGGTTTACGAACTGAAGCTGGTCTGAACAGAGAAAGTGCATGCCTGTAGTGGAGCAGGCAGTGAGAGCTGTCAGCAAGAATGGAGGCAATTAAAGGAATTGCAGGAAAGATGGCAGCTGCTGAGTGATTAATATTTCTCTAGTGCTCTTAACTTCCAGGGTGTTTTACAAAGGCATTGGCACATCCCTGCCCCAGATAGCTTAATCCAAGGCAAACAAGATGTGTTCCAGGAAAGGCAGTGGAGAAATGGCATAAGCAGCTAATGTTCATTAATGAGGCTGTTGGTCCATGTTGGGGACAGCATTCCCTAGAAGATGTTTTCTGTCAGATTAGGCTGCCAGTCTGATCCAGGTAGATGTTTCCCTCTGGTTTGGACTGGAGACTGTCTCCATCAGTCCTGATGTGCCGCGGGGGCATTGGTCTTGAAGTACTCCTCAGGCAGACAGTTCTCCCTGGAAGGAGGCTCTTCCCCACTGCTGCCACGTGCAGTCACTCTGTGGAGCAGAGCTCAGTGAGTGACTCCTGCCTCTGCTCTGTGTAGCTGGGTCCTCCAGGATGATTTTTCCCAGTTTATCCCAAAGATGCAGTTAACTTGCACTGTAGGGTGTCTCGCTCACCTCAAGTCTCCAGGAGATGGAAGTAGGTTAGGTTCCTGTAGCGTAGCAGCCCATAGAGGGGAATATTTTGAAGCAGCTCATGCTCTTTTTAGATTAAGAGAATGCAATGGAAGTTACTATTTATTCTGCCTGAGCAACTGTTTTTTCCCTTCTTTTGACTTCCATTCTGGGGCTTATGACTTATTGATGAGTCTTTGGGCAAACAGCTCGAAATAGCTTCTCTGGCGCTCAAACGAGCAGTCCTACACTCCAGCTCTGAGCACAGGCACGCGATGGGGGAGCATGCGGACAGTGAATGAATTACATGTGCTTGTCTTCCACAGAGGGCCCTTCCAGCTTGTGGAAAAGCTGGATTCCCTCTGCATCCAGGTCATGAGGATAAGGTTACATCACTGCATTGGGGTCAGCTGTGGTAAAACCTACCTCCTGTTCTGAAGGAAATTTGGAAGTCTCTAGGAGGTGACAGCCCTGATCTTCCTCCATAACACTGGGGACTCTCTCAGCGAGGCATTCTCAAGTTGCTGCTTCCTTTGATCATGAAGGAAGTGGAGGTATTTGGGTTATTAAATCTCTAAAGGAATCGGGACACTGTTTCTTGTAGCATCTTCTGCTAGAACAAAGCAAAGAGAAAACATGGAAGGAAACCTCCAGCTACCTTATATTGAGACAGTGGAGCATTCATTAGTGCCAGACTTAGTTGCTAATTTGCTAGCTCTCTCATTGCCATAGAAGTTGGCTGCCCTTTTACAATTGGGGAAGCTGCCATATGGAGTAATAGTATATTTCTCTGCAAAGAGTTGAATCATGATAGCAGATGCCAAGTTAAAAAGAGCACTCCCCTTACTTTTTTGACAGTAGTGGGTTTGATGGAGATCTGTCATTGCCCTGACAGCCAAGGCTCGGGTTTTGTTTTGTGAGTTCATATAGAAATTATCTGTCTTGAAACATTCAGAAATCGTTTTGGTGACCTACTTAGGGAACAATTTATAGCATAATATAGCAGTAGAGAATACAAATGTTCCTGTATTCATTGAAGAACCAAAACATTCATCAAGTTGAATTTGCTTAATGCGTTTTTTTCTGAGCTGGGGAACATTGAAGTAGATGCAGGGCTGGTTTGAACCTGAGGACCTTATGTTCATCTCATATTCTGGTGGGGTGTTTTTGTTTTAGTAACAAAAAAAAAAAAAAGTCCTGAAGTAACTAAACTGATAGCTTTCAACTTTTTGTCACGTTAATTAGAAACTTCAAAGACTAGTTGTACATTCCTTAGGCAACTATTTCAGAAATAATGAATTCAAGTCTTTTTCAGGTTATTTTTATTACCATTTCTAATCTTTCACCCAGTACAGCTGGTTTAATCTTAACATTTGTAATCATGGAAAGAAACTAAAATATTTGACAAGTTAACAAAAAGGCCATTTTTAGAAGATGATGAAGATGGAAATATTTTCAGAGGCTTACTTAGGTAAAATATAACTGAAGAGTCTTCTGCTTACCAGTCACCTTGCATCTTGTGGTGATGAATACTGGGCTGCTCCCTCCCATTCCAAAGTAGTGATGATAATTTTCTTGACCTGTTGACTCGGATCCAACCCCCAGTCAAGCAGTGATTTATTCAAAGGATAAAGCCAAAGTTAGATTGGACACGGCACTGTAGGGCTGAATGGGCTCCAATCCCTGCTCTCTGGTTCATCGTGATTACTTCTTACAGATTAAAAGGCTGCTGTCAGATGTCTTTGGAGTGTGCCTGTTGCTAAAGAAAATCTTAGTTATTTGTGTGCTGCTAACTTCTGCTGGGGGACACTCTTGTGGTGCCTTGTCGGCATTTTGGAGGCTACCTGGCACTTGTGAATGCTGTGGTCACCCTGCCCAGAGCTGCCCCTGCAGAGCACGGCACTCTTATGTGATAACAAGCTCTTGTCCAAAGGTGTGTGAGAGGCTGCGTTGAGCTTCATGAGTATTTGATGGCCGTGTCTCGTTTGCCAGCCAGGAATATGGCTCTACTAGTTGTACAGATCTTCTTGAGTCCTACAGTTGCCCTTTCACAATCAAAGCAGTGATACCCCTCTGATGACATGACGGCTGTTAGGGTTGTACATAGTGGGGTGGTTGAGGTATCTTTGCCACCATGTGTGTGAGACCTTGAGCTCTCAAAGAGAAAAATGGGTTCTGAAATAGGGATTTGCACTGAGGAGTAATGCTAACTCTTTCCAGATACTTCTTCAAGTCTAATTTGGAGTAAGGAGGTGCCTGGGATGAGATCCTTTCTGTGCTAAAGAGAACCACTATTCCTAATAAGTGGCCTTTCAAGGGCTGTGAAATCAGAGTACCTGCTTTGTTCATTTGGGTACATGAGAACTGCTCCCCTAACCCTGGGAATGGGTGAAGTGGAGCCAGCCTGCTTGTGAGAGTTTGGGAGCTCAGGCCTAGCCTGTCATGGCACTAATAAAATAATCTCTTTGGTAAGATGGTAGCCACTTGCAGGAAATGGTACAATTGAAAACAAGCTGCAGGGACTCCCGGAGCAGTAGTGAGTCTGCCTGAGCCTGGAGCATTGCCATTCTCTTGGGATCCACATTCAGAATTGACAGTCAGTGTGTTGCATTCCCCGGCATCACCTGCTGTCAACTGCCAGGGCTGTTTGTTGCAGCTACTGAGCATGCAACTGAAAGCATAGCTTCAGTTTTCCAAAATGCCTGTAAAATGATTTGGCAAGTATTGAACGGGAAGGACCTGCCAGCTGCATTTCTTCCTGAAAAGTGACACTTGGAAACACAGACCTCTCTCCCTTGCTGCTGAGCAGTGTGAGGTGCAGAACATTTTTGTTTCTTCCAGTGAGTTTGGCAAAACATTTCTATAAAGGCAGGTGAAGGTGCAGCTTCTTCACTGAGAAGAGATTGGTCTTGCTAATGCACTAGATCATACTTGTCCTTCCGTGCTCAGTTCTGCTGTAACTCATCACCTGTGCTCCTCCACTCTTCAGTGGCTCGCTTGCAATGCAGAAGCACTGGAGCTCACATTCATCAGAAGTGTTAATGTATCTCGGGTCACAAATGCAGAGCTCAGTGCTTGGAAACAGATTTCACACATTCAACTCGCCATAAAAACAAGTCTGAGGATCGGTGTGAGCAGCACGTCCAGCCAGCAGATGTTGTCCCTTCAGAGCCTGCTTGATAAATGGCACAATATCTGCCTGTGTGTGAGCTGTGTCAAAATTACTGGACCAGCCACCACAGAACAGCCTTGGGTAGCTAGATGTGGAAGGTGCTTTTTTGGATTTATTGCCTAGGTTATTTTTTTAACAGCCTCTACTAGAGAGGGTCTTATTCCAGCAAAGACAAAGCCTCCTGAGAGCTCCCTGAATTAAGGACTCGGATCGCAGCTTGGCACCTGCAGCCAGTTCCGAGCTCAGCTGCAGAAAGCTGCTGGCTGGCCCGTTAAGAGCAGGTCTGCCACATGGTGCAGCACATTTGATTAAAATGTACGTTTTGAACTTCAAGTACAGCGAGGCACGCGTGAGAGCGTGACCCTCCCAGTAACTGGCTGTTCCCTGACCACTGGCGTTACGCGGCGTGCCGGGAGATGACGGCCGGGGCGCAGCTCCCAGCCTCGCTGGCCGTGCACAGCTCCGCTGCCCGGGCTTGAGCCTCCAGCATGTAGGTAGAGCAGCCGGCTGGCAGCAGCTGGCAGGCACCCGTAGGATCCCGAGAACCCTGCCTGTCAAACAAAATGAAGGAGCTAGCACTCCCTGGGGGCATCTGACAGCCAGAGCAGCAGACTGTCACAGAATAAACCATGACCTTGTGCTGGCAGAGGTAAAAAAGGCTCTGCAGAGGAGAGTTCTTCTCATCTTAACAGTTTGGCTGTTACCAGGCTCTAAAGCAAAACCCAACTTGAAGAAAATCCTTAATTTAGTGTAGGTGCTAATGGGATTCCAAGTGGGTATGTTGTGTACTTGCTGCTGATGGAAAGCATCTGTGTTGCTTTCAGACTTGCCTTTGAAAGCCAGTTCTTATGCTCAAGTCTGGGATATAAAGCATCAGAAACCTACACTACTGAAGAAAATAACTTAGCATTGTTTTTAAGAGGTACCTCTTCCCCAAAATACCATGTGTTGGCTATCAGGGGGTTGCACTGCAAGAAAGGACAACAGAAGGGTGCTCATGCTGCAAGGTGAGCAAATACGTTCTAGGGGTTATTTCTAGAGGTGCTGCTTGCTCTAGTCAGATCACGAATAACTGATGGGGAACCCTGTGCCAATTTTTAGTGGGCTCACACCTTTTCAGCAGTGAAGCATCACATCTGGCACCTTTTGACTTTTATCCCTCAGAAGCTTTGTAGTCTACTTGACCAAACTCACATGGTAGCAATATTATTTTTTTTTTCCTCCTCTCCAAAAAGGTTGCAGATGGAAAGCCATTTTTATTTAAAATGCTTCTGTTTCAACTTTCAAATATCTGAAGCTGAAGGTCTTGTTAAAGCTGTAAAAGTTCATGTCCAGGTCACCAGGTTAAAGCTGCAGAGCCACAGGCAAAGTTAGTCTGGACGGAAGGATTTATTTAATGCAAGTGGAGGTTCCTTTCAAACATAGCAGACCTGGAGAGACTTCTCAGCTACTGGTGTCACTTTAGATGTCATTGATTGTCTCAGGCTGATGTTCTCACCTGAAGAGCACTGGATTTTATTTAATTTTTTTTTTTTTTTTGGCAAGTTGCTGTTACTAGCTACTTGTTTTCTCACAGGTTCTGCTGTGGATTTGCTTTCTGCCAGCAGTTGCTTTTGTAGCCTGTCAGGTGGCACTGGATGCTCCTGATGTGGCAGTACAAAGGTTGAAGCATGACATTGGAAAGCTCTTACCAGCTGGCAGGACCTCTTAGCCTCTTCTTGGTGCAAGTTTCCCCATCCAGATATCTGCAGGTGCCTTTTCATGGACCCTATCTGGGGGACCACAGCACTAACAGTGCATACTGGGCTGTTCAGGGGTAGTATGTGATGTTGCACAATGGAAGCTAGTCTAGAAAAGCATACTGGCCTTATTCCAGTGCTATAGGTTTGAAGACACTGTAGCTTTTTTCTTTCATGTTTGCAAATATTATTTGTAACAGCTGGTTTCTGCGTCATTACAGATACTTGCAAGGTGACATGTGATGTTATTACTGAGCCCAGTGATGCAGTTTGGGAGGAAGGCTGGCATGTGGCTTGCTTTTCTTTGCTGGGAATAAATTGCACTTTAGAGCATCTTAATTGGGTAGCTCTCCAGTGTATAGCCAAAGCAGCTTACTCAGTATGTTTCTGCAGAGTTGAGAAGCAGGTCAGCAGATACCTTTTTATAGCATTCTTATAACTGCAGGGACAGGGTTAGCATAATAATTTGGAGTGTGCCTCTAGAACAGTGACTGGAGAGAGGGCACTGCTTTCTAGCCCCTCTCGTAAGAAACTGCTGTGGTATGGAAGCAACAATTAGCTACAAAAGCGAAGTAATCTTTGTTGTTCTAAGGCAAGGCAATTAATCATGAAATCAGAGTTGGAAAAGATCTTAGGTCATGCAGTGTAGTCCCTGCTATGCTTTGTTTTTCTACAGTTCCTCTTACCGAGAGCATTGTCAAGGCTGATCTTGAATACTCCAAGCACTGGTGCTTCTCTTCCTCAGGACAATTTTGTGCTGCTTAATAATTCTCACTATAGAGTTTTCCCAGACATTTAGCCTAAATTTTTCCTCTTCTGGCTCATCTCCATGTCTAATATCCAAGCATAAGCATCTGGATTGGCTATACTGCTGGCCCTTCCTCAGCTCTCCACCTCTGGGTCTGGGAGGGTGTCTGGCCACTCACCCAGTCTGTTCAATCGCATTTTGCAGAGGTGAATCACATAAATCCATCCACCAATCTGCTTTTACCTCTCTGGCTTTGGTGCCTCCTAGCTCAAACACTAAACACTCTCAACTCATGAGTATGACACTAGAAATTGAAGCACATAACAGCTCCCTATTACAGAGGACCATTTCCATTTTATTTCTAGGTTGCACCATCATTTACATGGTTTTAGTGGGCTTTAAAATAATCCCTTCTTAAGCTGATTTGCACTGTGAGAATTAAATATAAGCTGCTACCTTTAGTGATGGCTGAAAGTAGAAACCCTACGGACTGTCACATCTACCTTTATGCTGTTCTTTGCACTTCTGGGACTTTCCCAATTGCTAGAAGAGGTTTTGGGGGAGCTTGATTCCCTACCACTTGTCCTCTGGCTTATGTGCATGTCTAGTCAGCTGACTTGTGTTTAAATTCTCTCATTTATTCCCCTTCCTTGTCTATCAGCAGCTATTTTTACATTATATTTACAGCAGCAGATATTTGGGGGTGTCTTTTTAAACCTGCCACTACAAGACAATAGATTTTGTCAGCAGGACACTAATACATATAGTTATTAATGTGAATAGAGTTTGTCTTGGCATTAATCTTTGTAGCAGCAAATTTATTTCTTTGGCTCAGCAATTAGCGTGGTCTGGTTTGTGTTTCAGCTGGGTGACAAATTGGCAAATTCCTTCTGGGATTTTTCAAAGGGAGTAGGAGCTCAAATGGCTCCCGAAATTCAGAGCTCCCCACACGACCTCAGTTCTAGGTCTCTTACAGGCTAAGTTTCCTTCGTTGCAAGCAACAGTAGGTGTCTGCTGAACTATACTCCCGTGACAGGCTATTGCTATGTGGCATGATGGAAGGAGAGTGTGAAAGGAATAGAAATAAAGCCCAGAGCTACCTTTTTCTGTGCTATATTATGACAGTGCACTTTCTCAGACCTCCAGTTTGCTCCTGCTGTATCGTCAGCTCTCAGCCTGGGGAAAACTGAAAGTGAGGTTGCTCTTTGTGTTAGCAGAGATTAGTTGGTAATGTGGCAAGCCTGTGTGATAAAAGGCAATCCAGTGCATCTCCCTGTCTGGCGCAGTTTAGTGACACTGAGAATTAAGTCTTTTGTTAGGTGATCTTTTTTCACCTGCCCTGATTGCTCTGTAGCAGGGCTTTCTTCTTCCAGGAATCAACACCCAGCATGTGTTTGCTATATAGCTTTCACTGAGGTAAAGGGAGGAGACTTGGGAGATGGTGCAAGGAAGGTGCAGGCAATGGGCCCGCTTCGGGCTTTCAGAAAGTGTCCAAGCTGAGATAGGACTAATCAGGGAGGGAAAAAATAATGAAGTGGGGGTGAAAATAAAAAAAAAAAAAAATTAAAAAAAAAAAAAAAAAAACCAACAACAACAACAACAAAAAAAAAAAAAAACAGAACAAAAAAACAACACAGGGCTCTAGAACTGGAGAATTACGAGAATGAGATGGCAAAGAGGGGTAATGAAGAAGCTCATGTGCAATATGACAAACATGATAGTAGCAGTGTGCAGCCAAGAGCTATGAATGTACCTCGGAGGTGGAATAAGTGAGGGGAGGGAGAGGCTGAACAAGAGCAGAAAAGAGCAAGGATGCTGGCTGTGCCCCATCAGTGCGTTTGGCTCTGAAGCAGCATGGTGAAACGCTCACAGGAGAAGATTGAGCAGCTTTTAGTGAAAATGGAGTGAAGACAGAGGGGTGGGACTGATCCTCGTCTGAAATTACCCAAAAGCTCAGTAACATCTCTTCAGGTAATCTCCCACTCAGAGCTGGCCTCTGCTCAGAGAGAGCACTCCAGGGTGCACAGGCAGGCAATGAGACTGCACAAAATCTTGGGATCCCTTTGGACTTCCAGCTGACAGAGATAATTTAACCCCCCTGTTTCTTCTATAACAGGTGGCTGTGAAAAACAACATTGATGTCTTTTACTTCAGCTGCCTAATTCCTCTCAACGTGCTTTTTGTAGAGGATGGCAAAATGGGTGAGTGCTTTTAGGTCTGTGGTCAGCCTCCTTCAGCCGGACCGTGCTCCCAGCACCCAGCTGGGTGCAGTTGTCCCGTGGCTGAGATTCACACGTACTTGGCCATGACCTTCATGCCAGTGCATCTCAGCAGCCTGAATTGATCTGGTTTGGTAGCCTGTCCCCATTGTCCTGCAACTCTGATAGTTACCAGGATCTAAGTTCTCTGCTCTGATTCTCTCTGCCAGACAAGGGGTGGATCTGTTTGAGGCTGATTTTTTGGGTGTTTGTTTCATTTTGTTTGGGGGTTTTTCTGAGGGTTTGATTCGCTCATATGGGTCTAGGATTTGCCACCATACCACTTTCACTGTAATTCATATATTCCTGGTCACCTTTATTAAATTGTTGTTTGAATTAGCTGGGAAGTTGCTTCAACAGCAGCTTTCACTAACGTAATCCTAAATATGTGGATCTTCTTCCTTCTTGTCAAATCCTGCTGGTTCTTGGTTTGTAAACAGGTCATATGATAAAGACTGTTTCTGGTTTGGGGGTTCCAAAACCAGCTTTTTTGTTGTTTTTACAGTGAGACTGAGGTTGCTGTAGGAGCAAATCCTGGATCTGTCACAGCAAAATATGACCAAAAGATCTTTTATGTGTCTACCTTGTAACGTTCTGTGGTGAATTAATTAATGCTTACGGTCCTGTGATGATCCAGGAGTGCTGATTGTCTTTCTCGTTTCTAGAGCGCCAGGTCTTCCTTGCAACATGGAAAGATATTCCAAATGAAAATGAGCTTCAGTTCCAGATTAAAGACTGTCACCTAAATGCTGGTGAGTAGCTTAATTCCAGCAGGCTGAGAGCACTTCTGATGTATGGTCACTAGGCATCACCTTGTTAATAGCATTGTCTGTGGCTAATGGATGGATGAGTATTGCACTTACGAACAGAACAGCCTTGGATCCTAGGGCTTGTTTCAGTCAAAAACTTCAGCTGGGTTCCCGTAAAAGCACATCTAAAATCCTAGACCTTAGATTTTACCTAGCTGTTTTTTCCTTTTGTTCTGGACCTTGTATTCTTGTTTTCTCTTTTATACTTTGCTTCTGTGCAAAGCTGTTCTTTTAAATAGAGCTAAATGCGATGTTGGGGCAGTTCAGCAATCCTGTCCTGCTACCGTGTGTTTCAGGCAAGGTGTTCCAGCCCTGACTTTAACCTACTGCATAATCCTGGGCCGATCACTTCACCTTTCACCATTTTCTCTCTTCTTCCTGTTGCAAAAGAGTAAGCCTACATCCACAATAAAATGTTTTGACATCTATGGAAGACATGCCATGTGAGAAGAGTTTTGGTCTGCTGTTGTTAGCTGTTATATTGATGAATTTTGATCATACTCTGTCCATTTAGCTATCTAGTTGCCTCTGTGAGCATCCTACTTCTATGTATGACCTTACTACTGCTGAAGGATGAGGGACTGTAAAAAAGTGGAATGGGGCCAGCATAACAGCTTTGCTCCTGTTCAAGAGGTTCTGGACAGGAACCAAGTGATTCTACCAAAAGCTGCTATGCTTCACAGAGGAAAAAAAGTGTCCCTATTGATTACAAACCCCGTAACCTTTTTATTCTCTCATGTCTGCTCTTACACAATGAATACCCTCTTGTTTCAAATGCAGACAGAAACCATGGGTCTCTAATCATAATTATTACGATTGTGGAATATAAAAGATGGAGCACGCAAGAGGGGAAAAAATAGCAGCTGTTGGACCTTATGACTTGATTTCACTATGGGGCTGCAAATGAGAACAACCTCTGCACCTCCCCCAGTCCTCCCTCTGCTCCCAAACCAACTTGGCGTAGCCTCTCCCCCTGCACTGCAGTGCCCAAACCACGCTGTCCAGAGCTCTCTGTGGCTCAGATCAGAAACCTTGGTGGCTTGTTGTGTTTGGTGCTGGGGTGTTGTGGTGCTGGTTAGCAGAGGATGTATTTGGGAGGGAGAGGGGGGGTGTGCATGGCTGGGAAGATGAGCACTGGTGATCCTGCAGACCGGCCCATGCTCCCTTCTCCCTCCGGAAGAAAATGTTAGAAAACGTGGTGTGAGAGGCGATTCAGGGAGGGTTTGCCAGCTCAAGACCGGATTGCCTGCCCAGGCCTGTCTGAATTGGTGATACTCAGTGGAGGGCACGTTACTAGCTCGCAGGGGGAGCACGGGAAGGCCGGGCGGTTTCTCTGCAGTGGTATCTGCAGCCCGTGCCAGGGCTCAGATGAGAAGAGGCTTCTCGCGGTGCTTTAGCGAGGGGCCTGAAGGCCGTGGCTCTCCCGAGCGCCATCCGCCCCTCGGGGGGCTCGGGGGCGTGCGGGAGCTGCCAGCCTCTGTGGCTTAGGTACGGGAGAAAGTGGGTCATGTCTCACAAACAGATTTCAGACACTTCCATCCACTGCGGCTTCTCTTCTTGCATTTCCACTGCTGACACCTCCTCCCTCTTGTGACGATACCATCGGTTTCCTTCCTTGACCACCTGTGCTTCGGCATGGAGCAGGCCAGTAGCTTGCAGGAGGGAAAACTAGGGAGATCTTGCGTGCTTGTCGCAGTCCCTTGTATTTTAACTGCCAATGCAACCCTGACTCGGTCTGCTGCTCACCTTGATTTCACCGAAGCAGTAAGCCTCTCTAGTACAGACCAGCCTTAGAGCATCAAGCCTTGCCTTTACAAAGATCAGCTAGACCCCAGACCTCGTGGAGGACTGGGCTTACAGCAGCCTCAGAGACGGAGCCTTCTCGCAGCATGGCCAGTGGTGCACACCAGGGCAGAGCTGAAATGAGCTGGATGTGTTCTAATGACAGTTGGATCCATCTGGCTTCCAGTTTACACCAGAGCAGGGGTGCGTGTCTGGCCATGTGCCGCAGCAGGGCGATAGTCTTTCAGGATTCACAGTTTTGATCGTTTAAATCCAGTGAAAATAGCCTGGCTTTAAGACACCTCCTTTCTTCCAAGAATAGCGGCTCTGGGTATAAAATCTTTAGGAACTTGATCCTTGTGGAGGAAACACTGGTTCGTGTTCACAAGACTCTTGTAGGAGATGCCTAACCAGAACAAAGCTCTCGACTCGGGCCGTCGGCAGTTCTGTTGTTCGCTGATGAAATACCGCTGCATAAGTTAAGGCAAGCAGCGGCTGCCGCGGCACAGCTGTGCAGCACAGCGGCTGCAGATTTCAACGGCTCCGAACTAAAGCTGAGGGGGACGCCGGGTCTTTGCAGCCCTTGCAGCACAGGTGAAAAGCCTCTGACCGCCGCGCGGGTGAGGAGCTCGTGCCGAGCGTGAGCCCACCTGCTTGGCAGCGAGTCGCCGCCGAGGCTCGGGGACGCGCCGCACCACCGTTCGTGCTTCGGGCTGAGCCATTCCAGCCCAGTGACGCGAATTTAGCTGTGGGCTAAAAATACCCCTGCTCCCAGCTGATGTGCCCTGATCGCAGCACTGCCAGCCCCTTAAATAGAGCCGCGTGGCTGCAGCAGGCGTCGGGCAGATGGAGCAGAGCACGGCTGCTGCTGGGCAGGGGGCTGCTCGGAAGCGTGGTCCCCGCACCCGCGGTGCCTGGCGTTTCTTTTAGCTGCAAAGAGCCTTCGCTTTGCCGAGCGCTCAGATCTGCGCTGTTTCTGCACCGCGTGATAAGCGGGGTTGAAGTTACGTGCCGGCATGCAGGAGGCCCTGCCAGGCAGCTAAACAGGGGATGCTGATTTTTCTCCAGTGGAGAAACTGAAATTTGAATTTCTTTGTCTTTAAACCAAAGTGAAATTGGCCTGGAACAGGGATTTTTAGGGGGCTGGGATTTGCATTTGTTGTACATCCAGAGCTGTCTGTCTGTCACCGTGTAACAGTCACCTTACAGCACCTCCCGTATAAACTGCAGGCTTTTCCCCAGGTTATTTCTTTTGTTCCTTCAAACAAAACAAAGATAAACACAGTCCATCAGTGGAGATGCTCCTGTGTGAATCTGTGCTTCCAGGCCTTTGCAGGTCGAAGATCCATCCTGTGCCCACGAGGCGAGCCAAATAGGATTGGCTCGAGCTTTGGGGGTTTGCAACAGGGATGGCAGAAAAAGCTCCCATCCCTGGCAGCTCACCCCATAACAGGGCACGGAACAGCCAGAAAATCTTGGCTGCTGCAGGTAGCCCATAGCACTGCAAAGTGAAACCTAGGAGGAGGTGCCAGGCTGCAGGTACCCTTAAATGGTTAGACTCTCATCCCTGTCTCTAGCATCTTTGGGGGGGAAAAAAAAAAAAAAAAAAAAAAAAACACAGACACACAAAAAAACAACCAACCAACCAAAAAAACAATTCCTGGATCCTTCAAGGGATTCCCAGTGACTTGGAGAGGGATTAGTGCTTCATTCTGGGGCTCAGGGTCCCAGCAGTGAGAGCCGGCCCTGGCCTGAGGCTGTTCTTCAGGGCTGGGGCCATATGGCTGTGGAGGAGCCAGTCTCTCTGGAGTTGCATCCTGGGGCCAAGGTGTACTAAGGATGTACTGCACATCTTGAATTCATTAGAGTTGTTTCATGCATCTGCCTCTTAGAAAGAGGTTATGATAGTGCTACGGAGAAAACCGTATTCAGGAATACAACTTGTAATGAGAACACATCGTGGTTATACCCCAGCATTCTCATCTCTGATGAATCCAGTGCTAAATTAATTGATTTGGGGATTTTTTTTTTTTTAATGAAAATATAATAATCTAGTGCATGAAAACAGATTCCTAGACTGTTGTAGCTCAAATAATCTGGGACCTGTCGGTACAACTATACCAACTGAGGTTTCCCCTGCAGCTGAGCATGCGCTAAAGCTCAGTTTGCCTTGTTTACGCTGTATTTTCAACATGCTAAGTTTCATTACATTTTACAGGATCACTACATTAAGCTAAGATATGCAAATCAGATTAGCTAAATGTTTTTCTTTTTTTAAATTCTGCTTACCCAAACCCAGAGTGAAAGAGGACAAAGCTGACTTGCACATGGAGATTGAATGCCATTAAATAGGAAGCAATTAGTCGCTGTGCTGTTCAGCAGTTCTAGGAACTTTGGTTTTGCTTGCTTATTACTGGCCCACGATTTGATGTGGAACAACAGCTTTAGTGTTTGGAGTTGAATATGGCTTTACTGGTACGCAGTGGTCACTTTGTCATTGTCTGTCCCATGCCCCTCCACCCCGAGTAATTTACTATTGCTAGAACAAAGAGAAGTTGGATTTTCTTGCTGGAACAATCTGGGGACAACCATACACAGGCTTTCCTGGTATGCTTTTTTTTTTTTTTTTTCAGTTTGTGGAAGTCTAGTAACCCGATCGTTTAATCAACTACAGAACTTGTGCATGTTACATGTCTTGGAAATAAATATACTGTCATAATATTGACCAAAGTGCCTCCCCACTAGATCAGAGTCTGCAGATGTCTGGTGTTTGAATGCGCTTCTTGGCTGGATGCTCAGAACCATTCAGGTGTTACTAGAAATGGCATGGGGATGTTTTCAGCTACCACAGCACAAAGTATAGTCATTACATTTTACTTTCTGATATCCAATGCTTGATGAAAAATGCCGTGAAGGTCCAAGTTTAAAAAAGGTTTTTTGTCAATGTTGATTGAGTTGTGTGTGTCTCTGAAAACTCCAGGTGTTGCCAACTGGTCATCTTGGCTGTTTGAGTTTGGAAGTGAAATTGTAAGCTGTGTGGGCAGATGATGTAAGTGTGTCCTTTGCTTTACCCAGGAGGAGAGTGCTGTTGAAAAGAATTGGATTACTTCAGTGCAAGGGAGGAGACCTTGTGCAGCTGTTCTTCCTGTGTGCCAGTGTTTCCATGTGTGCTACTTAGTTGTTGGACTGAGGTAGGGTAAAGAATTCTGTTTAAAAAGCAAAAGAAAATGGACAAACTAAAAAAAAAACCTCCACAAACAAACAAAAAAGCCCAACCCTGAAAAATGAACTGATGTCAGGCTTCCCTGGCCTTGGTGATGGGGGAAACTTTCTGTATCCTTACACTGTGCTTCAAGGAGGTTTTGAGAATAAGCGCTGAGCCAAAAGAAAAAAAGCCCTGCGGAATGCTGCTTGGGAAGGTTGGATGTAGACGGTGCCGTCTTGCCGAAGGGCTCATGTGGCTCTGGTTTGCAGAGTCACCAGGCCCCACGTGCGTGGGGAGCACGGCTCAGCCCCTCCTGCCTGTGCTGGCTCTAACCAGGGCTTCGGTGGCTGCTGCGCGCTCGCTCGGCAGCCAGCAGCCCTGCCCAGAGCTGGGCTCAGCGCTCCGCTCCCAGCAAATAGCTGCCTTTTTAAATTTTTCTTTTATAGGGCTGCGCTGTCACACGGCATTAGTGGTCCTGCCTTCAGCCAGGCACAGCCTGGCACTGTTGCTTAGCAACTCTGCCCGATCTCCAAAATCCCAAATGCTGACACTCGGGAGCACAGGAGGGATGGGAGCTGCTACCTGGGGGAAAGGGGGGTTGGCTCTCGCTGGGCTCCAAATCTGTGCTGAGAGAGAGGGGCAGGAGGAGTCAGGCCAGCCAAGCATCAGCACTCCAGCCTGCTCACGATTGCTCTGGGTGTCTGGCTGAGACAGGGTATATTTTGGTAGGGTTTCTTCCACTCCTCAGAGAGTAACTGAGGTCAGACAGGGAAGGTGGAAAACAGGCTTTCTTAGGAGTTGCCCTGCCTCAGTTTCCCTCCCTGTACCCCCCTACAAGCATGGCCCTACTTGGAAATCTGCACACACACACCCCACACACACACACACCCCCCCCAGCAGAGGCAGCGGCTGTTTAAATTGCAAGAGGTGCCATCACACGGTTGAAGGCTTTGGCGTAAAAGCAGCTGCTCTGCGGCCCCGTTTCATCCGCTGTGCCCCCAAAGCGCAGCTCCCCGGGCATCAGGAGCGCTCCCCCCCTGCCGCCACACTGCGTGATGGGATAGCAGCCCCACAGCTGCTAAAATTACAGCTTCCCCCTTGCAGCCTTGCTTCTGACCCTGCACTCAGGCTCCCTGTGCTCTGACAGAATCCCCCCGTGGAGGGGGAGACTGCTGCTGGCGGGTATAAAGATTGCTGGAGAAAGTCTTGAACCCTTGCCAGCAGTTCCACGTCCGTGTCCAGAGGGGCTTCAGACCGATGAGGTTTAACCGCAGCCTCTTCAAATTGAGCAAACAAAATCCCATTTAATACCAATGTCCCTTGCAAACAACGATGCACTCTCTTGAGCCGGTGTTCACGTTGAAGGCCGTGCCTTTGCAAAGCCCTGGAAGCTGCTCTCGCTGGCGGCAGGGGCATGAGGAGATGGGACTTTGGGCTTCATTCTTAGCCAGCGACGTCCCTCCAGCACGGGTCTCTCCCAGCCACGCTGCCTGCGAGCTGGGGACTGCTCTGCGTTGCCTGTTTCACTCTTCTGGATGAGTTTGTTGTATAAAGGAGGAGTAGAGGTGGGAGGAGGAGACAGAGGGAACGAGGACTTTTAAGCAAAGGATCTCATTAGTTACTTATATCTGCCAGTTTCCATAGTAACTGGGGAAGAGAGGAAACCTAAATCGGAGTGTGTCTGAGTAGCTGGGTGCTGAGCCCTCCTCGACCTGCACGCAGCCCCTCTGAAGCCTGGGGAGCAAAAGGGTTGAGCCCAGCCGTGGGCCAAGGGTCCAGCTGCCGGTGGAGCTGCTCCCCAGCTCGGGTTGTCAACACTGCTCTGGGGAGAGGCAGCAGGTCCAAGTCTCTGCATCAGTCTGGGGATTTGCGGGCCCTTCCTTTCATGCTTCTACCATTCCCTGGTGCATGAACAGACTCTGCTGTCCCCTCCCTAATCCCTCTGTGCACCCGCACAGACTTGTGTCTGTTCTCAAATCCACCATGGGTGCTGGCAGCTCCTGGTGTTTGTAGGTGCAGGGATGGATTAGAGCTGCACGGCTGCTCTGTGCTGCTTCTCTGCTGCTGTCCTGCCCCTTGAAATGGATCCCACATTTCCTTGATTTCTTGACTTTCAATGCAAATTGGTTTAAGATGACTTCTCTCTCTTGCTTTCTGTTGAAAGTGTTCAACCTGCTTATAATGGCCCAGCACAGACAGGGTGTTCTCTCCTGCCCCAGCAGAGAGCTTGAATGAGTTAAATTTCTCCTGTTGCATACCAGGAATGGGAGTTTGCCGGTCATGCTTATCAGATGTGGAATCCTCCTCCCTCCGCCTTCCACCCAAAGTGGGAATGGGCAGCCAAAGACTGAGGTTTGCTCTGCTCTGTGCTGAGAAACCCCTTGGCATCCAGAGGCCGCTGGTTTGGGTCTTTGTGTTCTGCATATTTGGCTCTGTTCTTGTCTTTGAAAGATCCTTTAGAAATAATGTGTGCCGTGGTTACGTCCATACAGGTCTCCAGGTGAAATCACACATCTTCTGTGAGCACTGAGGTCATACAGTGTGTTAAAACTGTATCACAGCCCTATGATGTCTAGAGACAGATGTCTGCGGGTTTTTACCTTTTCAAGTGATTGCTTTAAAAAAAAGGAAAGGATTTTTACTGCATTGTAGGACACTGGTTTGGACAGGGGTGTCTGTGCGTGAGAGGGAGGGAAGCAGGAGGGAGCTGTCACGGTTGGGACAGGACTTCAGAACCAGGTACCCAAGTGAGCCTCGGGCAGGGATCTTGTTCCTCTCCACCTTCATCTTCTGACTTTTGGCTGCCTCCAGGTTAGCCTGCCTGGGGCTTGTTGGGGGTTAGAGATAGAGTTGAGTCTTCTTACCCTCTGAGCAGCAGACTCTCGCTTTGCTAAAGGCAGCAAGTCCCGAGTGACCCAGAGCAGTAAGTGAAAGCCCTGCAAGATGGACAAATCCTTCACAAGGGATCACAGCCTGAAAAGGATGAGGTGGGTCCATGGAAGCAAATGGGAATTTCTCCTTGTGTCATGTCTGCTCCTGTCACCAGGGGAAACTCTGGAACAGAAGTCGGCATTTCCTCTTGCGCTTGCGTCCTGGAAATGCTCCTCTGGGCTCTCCTGTCTCCGCAGATGATGAGTCTGAATTAACAGATGTGTATTTCTTCCTTCTCTCTGAAGACACTGTCTCCAGCAAACTGCAGAACAACAACGTCTACACCATTGCCAAGAGGAACGTGGAAGGCCAGGACATGCTCTACCAGTCTCTGAAACTCACCAACGGCATCTGGATCTTGGCCGAGCTTCGCATTCAGCCGGGGAACCCGAACTACACGGTGAGGTGTCAGACTGCTGAGGGCATGTGGCGGCGGCTGGGACCCTTCTAACTTGCCTCACACACAAAGCAATTTCTCCCTGCTTTGCCTAATGTGCTTGTTTTCAGGGAGATCCTGTTAATTTTCCCTGGGGGGTTAGGAATACCCACTGAACTGGAAAAAAGTGAGAAGCAACAGACTTGCGCTGCTCTGTTACCACTGAGCTGGGATAATGTCCACTCAGCAATGAGCAGTGACTTGCCAAGGTTATCCAGAGATAAAGCCAGGAAACATTAGCGAGGAAACATTGCCAGGATGCCCTTCCCCCTCTCATAAACAGGGAGAAATTTATGCCCTGCCGTGTTCCTGCAGCAGAGCCCGGCTGTCTGGATGTCAGAGGCTCTTTGGCCTTGTGCTGTTGTCAGCCGACGGCTGCTGGGAAGGTGTGCTCTGTCCTGCATCATGCACTCCTGTAGCTCTTCTCTTTGACTTTGCTCCCCTTCTGAGGACCTGGATGCCTGAGCATCCTGGTGTTAGAGCATTTATCTCCTGTTGGAAGCTCTCGCGGGAGTTTCAAGAAAAATCCGTGGTCTGGGGTCCCCCAGGGTAAAAGCGAGTGTTGGAAGGTGATTTGAAGTGTTTGCCCAAGGATTCATGACACAAGCCTGGTCTCAGCCTGATCCTTGCTTTAGAGAGGAGTGACAGCCAAGTTTGTGTTTGTCAGGACTGAGCAGCAAACTGTTAGAATCCCCCAGGTTTCGTGCTCTAATTTACAGCGTGAGGGTAAACAAGTCCCTTGTCTCAGAGTCTGGGGCAATGTCCCTTTCCTTCATGCCTGCAGAGGCACCTACATTTGTTAAGGAATTAGGGATCCCCACAGTGAGAGTTTGCTTTCATGTACCTCCTCCTGCTCGTAGCAAGCTCTGAAAAGGCAGGTTGGTGACTAAGAAAGCAACATCCAGGAGAAATATTCTGAGGGACTGTCATCAGCCACGTCTATGATCTGTCCCACCCGTGCTGCAGGTCAGACATTTCCAGTGGCCTCGTGGAGACAGTAGAAAGCTCTTGCCTTCCTTTGCACCACTGCTAACCTCTCCTCTCCTCTCCACAGCTCTCCCTGAAGTGCCGAGCTCCTGAAGTGTCCCAGTACATCTACCAGGCCTACGATGCCATCTTGAAAAACTAACAGGAGATCAGCCTGTGCCTCACCCTGCAGAAGGAGGGGGAAGAAAGGGGTCCCCGGATCCTCCTTCACCACCCGTGCAGGGAAAAGCACTCTTTAACTGGAAGCAGCTGTACTCATGTGTAGGATTTCAGTCAAAGGCACTGATTAAACAAGGTAGCAATTAGTATCCACGTGCTAATGATGATAGGGAACAAACCCCTTTGATATTTTTAGCGTCCATGGAGTTTGTAACCACTGCTTCAACTACTCCCACACCCCCCTCACCCCTCACTCGTCCGTTCTCGTGGGCTTCTCCATTTTGTGCCAATGTTCAGTGTTTTCTAAATGGCTTTAGGCGTAGTTACGATTTTGTAAAATACCGCTCATTGAAGGAAAAAAAAAAAAAAAAAAAACAACAAGCAAAAACCACCTGTCAGCTCATTAAAACAAGGCAAAAGTGTCGAAAACATAACACTGCACTTTATTTTATATTTTTATACTTTTTTTTTGGAGTTTTTCTATTGTAATTGGCTTAAAGGGAAGGTGATTCCAAGGAAGTCTTGGGAGCCCTGCAGGGATGTCAGGCTCTGGCAGGGTGAGCATGGCCTCGGGGAACTAGGAACAGAGCCATCAGTTCAGTCCGTGGAGGCGGATGGAGCCCTAAAGAGAAGGGGTTTTTTATTACACTTGTGCTGGCAGACTCAGCTCTGCTTTTGATGGTGTGTTTTCACTCCAACCATCTCCCTGGCTCATTAGCTGCTGATTTGAGAAGTGAGGCTGCTTTTGTGTGGGGAGGAGCTGCAGCCCTAGATTGAGAACGGGACAGCGGTGGATGAAATGAAGGAAATGAGCCTGCTCTTAGAGCAAAAGGCTCTTCCCAGAGTTCCAGGGATGGCCTCTGCATCCTCCCCCATCTGCAGCCCCCCTTCTTCTTGTTCTTTCCGTGCCTGTTACGGCCAAACTGCCTTCTCGGCCACCCCCTGAGCTGTGCCGCCTTCGCCCGGCACTGCGCTCACCCCCGGCACTCCCCAAGGGCCGTGCTGATAGATCTGAGCGTGGCCACGCTGCTTCCCCTACGGAGAGGGGCTGCTGCTGGCAGTGTCCTGGGGGCGCTTCAGGGAGTGGAGCGGCTCTCCCTGGTCCCCTGCTGTCCCCCAAAACCCAGGCTGTGGGGTACTGGGAGATGGTTTGGGCTTGGTGGCGTTTGCACCGGGCCTGCCGGGGGGCTTCGGGCGCTGGGCTGGGAGTCGAGTGGATCACGGAAGCCTTTCCTCCCTTTGCAGCTTGGGTCTTTGCGCCCAGAGGCAGGTGGTAACAAGGCCCAGTCGGGTTCCTGCTCTCACCCTCTGCCCTCAGCAGCCCCACACCCTGGCCCCTCTTTCCCGACCTGTCCTTGGGGCCAGGACTGCTTCCCTTTCCAGTCCGTGGCCGTGAACTCACCACATTGCAACCACTAAGTGCTGCAGCAACAGCAGTGAAAGCAAAGCCTCTTGCATGTCCTTGCTCCATCCATAGCTTGTCCTGCTTCAACCAAGCCACTAACCAGAGCAGCTTCCCCCTCCCCAGCATGCTTCGACGCCATCTCCTCCCCAGCAAGCAAAGCTCTTACGCATAGCAAACCCCATCTTGTCTTTTTAGATGCCATGTTCAAAGTCAATAAATGTTTTATGGTGGGAGATGGCTCGCTAGGGCTTTGGCACTGTCTGCAACCAGGAAGCCAGCGCTAGGGAAAGGTCACAATGCCCTGGAAGAGACTCCAGCAGGGCCTGGGAGCTGCAGGATGTTGAGGGAGGTGGTGTCCCTGTTGTGTAGGAACCCCTGTGTCTGACTAGGGGAAAAAGTGGGGCAGAGCTGAAGCAATCCAGCCCTGGAGCCCTGCCCATGCGTGCTGGGAGGTAATTTGCTCCAAGCCCTGCGGGTGCACTGCAAAAATCATTAATAGAGCAATTAAGCAAGCACCAGTGGCACTGAGTGCGATGCTGTGTTGGGGCAGGGAGGAGATGATAGAGGGTCAGGAACAAGCACTTCAGCCTGCTGCACTGAACAGCCGGTGTAGCTTTGAGGCAGGGAGGGGTTGCTGAGCACCCCCTTCCCTTGCCACGTTTCTTCCCAGCCTCTCGGGCACGTGGGTGTCTCTGTGCTGCGGGGCAGAGCCTGGGCTCGGTCGGTGGCGTTTCGCCCTCCTCTCCCACCGCGCCGCTCGGTCGAGTGTTCGCCGCGTAGTTGTGTTGCTCTTCAGGCTTTACCTGCCGTCCGTGTCAATAAACTCATTTCCACGATGCTGTGGCTGCGTGTGGCTCTGTGGGGCAGGGGAGAGGATCCAATTGCCCTGCTTCGGGCCCTGCCCGTGGGAGCAGGCGGGGCTGAAGGCTGGATTTGGTGAGAAGGAGGCTGTTTGCTCACCGGGAGCCTTTCGTCCTCTTTTTACCAGCCAATTCTCTTCTACAGCTGAGACCCCACAGACGCAAAACAGAGGCTTGTAGGGTGAGGAGGTAGCAAACATCCTCAGCCCTTTGCCTCCAGCTGCTGCTCTCATCTCGTCTCGAAGGGCAGCAGGAGCAGGGCCCTGGCGTGCAGAGGGCACGGGCACCACGGCGCCGACAGCCTCTGAGGAGGAGCGCGAGATGGATGTACACATTTAGCCCTTTCTGGGCCCCAGGTGGGCTGTGTGTGATGTGACCTGCTTTCCCTGGGGTGAAATGATAAAATCATGTGAGGCCGCGATGCGTTTGCATTGCTCCGGGCTGGTGCTGGCATTTTCTAGAGGGCTTTGCCACCGCTGGTCCTGTTTTGGGCTGCAAAACCTCTGTATGGGGCTGGAGCCAAGCTCAGGCAGCCCCAAACTCAGCACTGGACGTGGCCAGAAATGCAACAACACATGAAGCACTTTTTGAGGTGCTTTTCTCAAGCAGAGCATCTCTCCCTCGCCCCTGCCCAGCCTTGCCTTAGCAGCACTTGGAGATAAGGTAACTTCTACCCTCCGAGGACCTGGGCTGGCATCAGCCCCCGATGCTCTGCCCTGGGATGTTTTTGTGTTAGAAGCTGGCCTATGTGTGTAGTAGCAAGAGTGGCAGGCAAAACGGGTGTTGCTGTCACGTCCCTCCATGCACCCCTGGTGTGCCTGGGGTGGGCTGCACGCCCAGTCCTTGGGGAGGGGGTGGGATGGAATGGGACCAGACCGTCGTTCCCCACTGTGCCTCTGCTCCTGCTGCGGTGCTGGGCGTGAGCCTGGGGCAGCGTTTGGACCAACAGGAACAAAAGCTGCTGTAAGATGCTCAGGGCTCTGCCACGGCGACCGCTGTCCCCTTCATGTCCTGTGGCAAAGGGAAAGGTTTCTCCATCCCTCCCCATTCTGCCGGGGGCTCCTCAGGGAGAAATTGGTGTTTCCTGCTGCTCTGGATTTGCAGGCACACTCACGCCCCGCAAATGGGGACACACCAACCCCGGGCCATGCTGTACCTTGCAAAGTGGGTTTGCTTCATTAACATCATTAGCCACCGGTGCTGGGAGCTCAGGGGACACAGGTGACGCTCCCTGGGCTGGGAGCTGCTGTGGGATGGACGGCTCCCGCCACCTTCCCCATTCCTGAGGCCCGTGCTGTGGGGCAGGGACCTCCCGGGCTGCCCCTTGCTGCTCCAGCTGGAGCTCGGGTCAGCCCTGCTGTGCTGGGCGAGCCCCCCCCAAAACCCCTGCTGCTCCTGCCGGCCTTGCACGCATCCTGCTCCATGCCAGAGCGTGTGCTGAGGGCCAGCATCGGGTCACAGCAGGTCCCTGAGCCCACCATGCAGCTCAGGGAGAGGCAGGGACTCGCCCAAGGATTTTGGAAGCTCTGGCAGAGGTGGGGGCTGACCACGGCCCCTTGAGCCATCAGCTCTGCCTGTCCCCTCCTGCCGCCTGCGTGCCAGGATCCGGGAGCTCTTTGACAGATGATTTTAGGTTTGCGTTGGTTTTCTGTCGCTGAGGCTGGGATAAGCCTCCCAGCCAGCGGGGACGCACCAGGATCCAGCCCCGCTCCCCTCCCCCCCGCCTCGTATATTAAATTTCACAAATAAAACTGCAAGTGAAGAGCATCTCAGAGGGAACTGCTAAAAATAGCCCCGAGGCTGGAGCCTGAATTGTGCAGGCGAGTTCATATGCAGCGGCGATCCCTGCCCTCTCCCTGAAATATTCCCGGGCTCGGGGCTGGTTTATGGCGATGCAGGGAAGAGGAGCTGGGCAGCTGTGGAAGCAGAGCAGCTTCTAGGGCTGGTAATAACCCCCAGGGACACCTAAATATTTCCCTAGCTGCGAGCATCAGGCAGCTCTGCAGGGAAATAAGCGCCAAATCTCTGAAAGCCTGGGTGATAATGTGCGAAACAAAAACGGGGCTTTGACTCCCCTTGCCTGGTGCTGACCTCAGCCCCGGCCTTGGTGCAGAGAAGCACACAGGCTGTCCCGTGTTTTGCCAGCTGCCCTTGTCCCCCCAAGCCTTGGGGCTGTGTCTGCCGTGCCCTTTTCCCTCAGGAAGGATACAGCATTGTGTTTCCACTTGTGCCCTCTCCTCACCCTGGAGTGGAGCCCTGGACATGATGTATTTCCCGGCCAAAGGTGCTGACGAGGCTGGGGGGAGCCTGGCCGCGCCGTGGCCGGTGTTCGGGCTCAGCCAAGCCTGCGTGATCGCAGCCAGACCCACAGAGCCACCCCGGTGCTCGCTGGTGTCACGGTGAGCAGGAGCAGCGGTTGAGGGTCTGCTTCGAGGAGAAGAGAGGTGCGGGGAGTCCACCGGCAGCGTGTCGTGGGGGCCTGGACCACGCTCCCCAGAGGCGCGACCGGCATCTTCCTCGCTATCCAGCGCCCAGGTAAACGCTCGGTGCGGGGTGTCTCAAAAAGGCAGACACCTCAACAGAAATGTCCCTCCCTTGGTGGGACCCGGCACCACCCCAGACCGAGAGCACCCCCCGGTGACAGCGGGCACAGAGACCGGGGGCTGGCAGAGCAAGGAGGTGAAGTGATGTGCCCAAGAGCATACCGAGCAGCGGTGTCAGAGGAAGGAACGGCTCCCTGGGAGGGGTCCGACCCTCCTCCCCCAAAGGAGTCCGGCCTTGGAGGGCTCCCGCGGGGTGGGCATGAGGGCACAGGTGCTGCTGGGTGCCGGGGAGCGAAGGGGCGAGGGTGTTGCACCCATCACGCTGCAGGGGGGACATGGGAGGGCCTTTTACCATCAGCACCTCCCCAGAGCCCCGGGAGCAGCCGGTGTCCCTCCCGGCTTCCTGCGACTCGGTCTGGGCTATTCCCTGCCTCCTTTCCCCGGCGCTGGCTCCCTCCCTGCCTGGGCAGAGCCTCCATCCCTCCCCGGGCATCCCCTGCATCCCTGCCTGGGCAGAGCCTCCATCCCTCCCCGGGCATCCCCTGCATCCCTGCCTGGGCAGAGCCTCCATCCCTCCCCGGGCATCCCCTGCATCCCTGCCTGGGCAGAGCCTCCATCCCTCCCCGGGCGCTGCCTGCATCACTCCCGGGCATCGCTCTGCCTGCGTCCCCGCCCGAGCAGCGCCTGCCTCCCTCCCCAGGCACTGCCTGCCTCCCCGCCCGGGCATTCCCCGCAGCCCTCCCCGGGCGCTGCCTCCCCGGCCGCCTCCTGCCCCCCCCCCCGGCCCCCAGCCCCGGCCGGGCTTTGCGACCCAGCGGCGGCCGCGCCCCCCGCCCGGCGCCCCTCACCGCCGCCTCCGGCCCCTCGGTAGCGCCGGGCGGGGGCCGGGCCGGGCCGGGCCGGGGCTCTGCAGCGGGGCCGCCCGCCCCGCACCGGGCTCGCCGCATGGCTCCGCCGCCCGCCGGGGCGCCGCCGGCCCGGGCCGCCGCTGCAAGGTAAAGGGGGGGGGGGCCCGCCGGGAAGGGGGGTCGGGGGGCAAAGTTGCCGCTGGGCAGGGCCGAGGTGGTGGGGGAACCGATGGCGGGGGGGGGGGAGGATCCCCAGCGAAAGTTGAGCGCAGGTACTCCCCGCTTTCCTCCCACCCTGCCTGCCGGGGGGGGTGCGTGTGTGTGTCCCCCGGCACCCCCAGACCTCCCCCCAGCCCCAGCACCTCCCCCCCCCCCACCCCCGCGGGCCGGTGCCGGGGATGCTGCGCCGCCCGCCGCGGAGGGAACATCCCCCCGGGGAGGGTCGCGGTAGGATGCGGGGTGCCGCGGGGGTCAGGGCTTGCTCCTCTGGCTGCCCCCGTTGTCGCGGGGGAGCAGGTACGGGGGGGTGGCGGGGTGCCCCAAGGTCGCGCCGGGGGTCGGGGCATCCTTCCCGGGAGCACCCTGAGAGCCTCCGCCCGGCCCCGCAGCCCACCGAGCTCGGCCTTGTGCTGAGAGCCTGGGGCCCCCCCGGCTGCTCCCCGCTCTGACACCTCACCACGGGGCCCCCCCGGCTGCACCCCCCCTCTGCGCCTCAGTTTCCCACGGTGGTGTGCTGGTGCGAGACGCTTATGGGGCTGGGAGCCATCGGGGCTGCCTCTGATGCTTCGGGGTTCGAGCCCGCTTTTTGGGGCCCGTGAGCCAGCCCTCCCCGTGCGTGGCCATGGAGGGGGACGGGGGGTTTTGGGGGTGGCACGACAGGGCTCAGCCCGCTCTGCAGTTTGGGGCGGCCGTGCAGGTGCTGGGTCACCAGCAGAGGTGTCGGGGTCGCTTCTGCGAGGAGGAAAGGTTTGTGGGGGACGGGGTTTGTCCCTGCAGCAGAGTGGCCCCCCGGGACTTGCAATGACAGTGCTTTCTGCTGGGGGAGAAAGGCCCCAGAAGGGCCGGGCGTGGGGGTTCCTGCACCCCCCGTTTCCCTGCGCGTGGCACAGACACGCTCCTGCTGCCGGGGCTGGGGCGAGCATATCCCAGAGGGCAGGCAGCACCCCGGGGTTCGGTGCCAGCAGCACGGCGTGTCACGGGCCCCAGCCCTGGGCACAGACCCACCCTGCTGCCCTGGGGCTGGATCAGGCCCTGCCGGCCCTCAGCCCCGCTGTCAGGAGGGTGAGGATGGTGTGAGCCAGGGCCTGTCTTGGGGGTCCGCGGGGACCCCGGCCTCCCCTGCACCCCGCAGCAGGAACCTCCACGGCTGGGCTCTCCCCAGGGCAAATAACCTCCAGCAAACAGGCCGGACAGGGTGGTTTGAACCTGCCGCTTTCTGCCAGCACAGGGACCACTGCCCTGTGCTTTGGGAATGGTTTTCAGGGGAAAATGGACCAGCTCATCACAAATTGGTACAAGCATCTGCACTTCGGGATAAAGTACAAGCCGCTCCGTAGCGATGGCAGCGAGCAGAAGTGGGACACAGCCCCTCACCCTTGCTGTTTCCATCACAGCTTCTGGTCTGGAACCAGGTGCCAGTGGGCGTTTAGGCCCCTTGGACTGGTCTCCTGCATCCTCGTGTATGGGCTACCACCCTGTGTCCTCCCGCACGCGTGGCCCTGCCCCGGGGCCCCTCCGGCCTCAGCACA
This sequence comes from Tyto alba, assembly GCF_018691265.1. Taxonomy (NCBI): domain Eukaryota; kingdom Metazoa; phylum Chordata; class Aves; order Strigiformes; family Tytonidae; genus Tyto; species Tyto alba. The sequence goes on along the minus strand of NW_024881281.1, from coordinate 12,232,846 downwards.
TGTGCCAGCGGCTCGTGGGCTCACCCCGTCAGCTGGCTCGGAAATTAGCCTCCATCAAGTTAATTGCCAAACCGCTCAAAGCCTGAAATTAAACATTAAAGCTGTCGCTTGCAGGCAGAGAGCAATCGCCCCCCCCCGCCCCGGCAAAAGGCAATTCTGGCTGTCCAAACGGAGGGAAGATGGATTCCCCAGCTTGGGGCAGCGCTGGGATGGAGCAGCCAGTGACAGACCCTGTGGGTGCTGTGGGACAAGTCCCCAACACAGCCTGGGACCCCGCTGCTGCCGGGGCTGGGCTGCAGACATTCCCTTTCCCGGAGTTTTTCCTTGCTCTGGTACCGAAAGGGCTGTGAGAACCTTCCTGGGATGAAGTTCACTCAAATCCTGTCTCTCCTTGGATCTGCAGAGCGGGAGCCTCCAAGGGGGACCCTGAGGTGTCGCGGTGCCAAGGCCCCCGCTGGGGATGTGGCCCAGCCCTGAGGGATGCTCCTGTTCCCTGAGGACAGATATAACCCTTTTCCATGGGCTTCCGCTTGGAAAAATATCGCCTGAAGCGATAGTGGGGTCTGCCAGGGTTGTCTCTCCGATCTGACCAGCTTCTCCTTGGCCTTGCAGTGACGGGCTGTCCCGGAGGGGAAATGCATCCTGAATGGGGCTGAAGCCCCCTGCGCGGGAATATGCAGCCTCGGCACCGCGGGGGCAGCACCAGGGCAGCGGCCGGCGCGCAGCGGCATGGTGGCAACGTTCAAGATCGCTGTGCTGGGAGCCCAGGGCGTGGGCAAGAGCGCCATAGTCCGGCAGTTCCTCTACAACGAGTTCAGCGAGGTCTGCGTGCCCACCACGGCCCGCCGCGTCTACCTGCCCGCCGTCGTCATGAACGGCCACGTCCACGACCTGCAGATCATGGACTTTCCCCCCATCACCGCCTTCCCCGTCAACACCCTGCAGGTAGGGGCACACCTGGGATCTCCACGTCGGGGGGGGGGGGGTCTCTGGTCACCTCGCTGGGCTTTCGCCGTATCACCCTGCGGGGTCCCGGTTCCTTCTCTTCAGGGGCTGCTTCTCCCGCCACCTTGGGGTTTGCTTGCTAAAAGCTGGTGCGAGGGGGTTGCATCCTCACGGCTGCTGGCTGAGCAGGCCCGGGACAAAGTGTATTTTAAAGCTTTTTCACCTAAAATGATGGCAAACGCGGGAGGGACACCGTCCCACTCTGAAGCCCGGGTCTCTGGTGATGCCCACAGCCCCGTCCATCCCGGGGCACTGGGATCCAGTTCCACGGCTGTCAGAGCCAGTGCCAGCAAAAGGCTGGGGGAGCGTGGGCAGAGCATTTGGGTGAAAACCAGGGGTTCCTGGAGAGCCAGACCCCCGATGCACCCACGGCCCCAGCCAGGCAGAGTGGGGCTGCTTGTCCCCTTGTGGAGTGACCATCACCCCCCCCCCCCAGCATTGCCTGGGCTTGTCCCCAGAGTGCCGAGTCCACCAGCTCCTCCTCAACCCCCCCCGAGCTCTCAGGTGCTTCCAAAACAGCCCCAAAAGGCAGCATGGGGTTGGAAGGCATTGCCACCAGTGCCAACTGCATTTGTGGGGTTTAATGGGGAAAAAGGGGATTTTAAGCTTATGCTGTAGCCCTGTCCCGGGGGCACAAGTTGGGCCATCACTGCGAGAAAAGGAGCCAAAGGTGCCCAACCGTGGCCATAGCCACACCGGAGGGCAATGCCACCGGTGGGAGCACCTCCACAGGAGCTGGACTTTCTTGTATTTTTAATCAACACAATTATATTGCTCCTGTGCCCAACGGGGATGGGGCTATAGGGGCCTTGTAGTGCTCCAAGTCTCCCCTGTGCCATTAGGCAGGAGGCGAAGTGAGCACTCCGCGGGTGAGGAGGAGGTTTAAAAATTAATCGGCGTGTGGAGGGAATGAAAGGTCAGCGTGAGAGACAGCCCGAAATAGCAAAGGGTAATTTATTGACACGGCAGCCGATGCTAACATACTTAATTAACTCCCTGCCTTGCTGTGCTCAAGAGGAGGCGGCTGGTGGGAACAGATGGAGGTTTCCGGGGAAGAGAGGGTGGTCGGAGGGATGGCTCCGAGGGGAAAGGAGACGACCACGGTGGGGGGATATGGCTCTGCTGGGAAGCACCGCTGGGCTCTGCTCTGTGCTCAGGAGCAGCATCCCTGCGGCGATGCTCCGGGAGAGGAGTGAGAGCCAGTGGCTCCCCGACAGCCTGATCCCGCACGGGGCCAGGCGGGACGCGCACTGCAACCCTGCTCCAGCCCCAAGCATCCCGGGAGCCCTGCCCTGCGTGGGGAAAACCATCCCGACCTCGCAGCGCCGGGGCAAGCTGCACCCCAGCGTGGTGAAATAGCTGCAATTTATTAAGCTCCCAGGTGTATCAGGACTCAGAGGAACCTGAGACACTGCTGCTTCATCCACCTGCATCACTCTGAGACCGATTTGCTCCACATCATCTCCCCTCAGTGGGCAGGAGCGGGGCTGTGTCACGCCGCTCGCTCCCAGCTCCTTGCTGTGCTGTGGTTTGCAATGGAGACCAGCCCGCACCCCAAAACTTTCCTTTTCCCAATTTCCTTTGGTCTGAGGTCTTCTCATTTTGCCTTATTCTGATGATAAACTCAGAAAGGGATGATTCATGATACTGAAGAGGTTTGCCTGGGGAGAAGTGATGCCTTTCCTCCTTGGTGCATCCTTCTCCTCTCCAGTGGTGCTCAGGAGGGTCTGTGGTGCTGCCTGCATGTGCTGCCATTCCCAGTACCACTGCTGGGCTGGGAAAGTGGCTGGAAGTGGGGCAGATTTTAACTCTTATAGCGTGGAAACAACAACAAAAAAAAAGCCTGTTATTCCTGGAAACTCAAAGCTTTCCTAACAACATGTATTTCTTACAGCTCCGAATTTTGGCTGTGGAAATGCCACCCCTGACTGCCTCTGCCTCAGCTCCCGATCTCACTCACCCCACTCCCGAGCAGCTACTGCTCCTCTCCTGTCCCCATGTCCCGCCCCCCCCCCAGCCCTGCTGCCACCTTTCCCCTCTGACCCACGGAGCTGCTGGTCCCTCACACCCAGCCCCATGGGGACAGGGATCCTCCTCACCTGCCCTGCCCCAAAACCAAGGTGCGCCACTAATTAACACACCTAATTAGCAGCTCTAGAGGATGAACCTTTTCCATCCAGGGCAGGGGGCTGCATTCAGCCTCTGGGCCGCTGTGTATTAGGCAAACAGTAATCCTTGCTCAAGAGAGGAATTGGGGCTGACAAATCCTGTTACCTCGCATCTGGATTAACGAGGGGGGATAAAGGATCTCCAGAGATGGGGGGTGAGGGGGTGGGGGGGTGGCTGCAGGGCTGTGGGGGGCAGACGCAGCCGTCGCAGGGAGGGGTCAGGGCAGAGCAGAGCAGAGGTGGGTGCCGGGTGCCGTGCCAGCCCCCTTGCTACCTGCTGGCACAGCAGCCTCCCTGACGTGCCCAGCCCCGAAGCAGTGCAGGGCATCCCCCGGGCACAGCGAGGGGCTGAGCCAGGATTGATCCCTCTCTGCACCTTGCAGGAGTGGGCGGACGTGTGTTGCAGGGGGCTCCGGAGCGTCCATGCCTACATCCTGGTCTATGACATCTGTTGCTTTGACAGCTTCGAGTACATCAAAACCATCCGTCAGCAGATCCTGGAAACGAGGTAGGGACCTCTTCGCTAGAGGGTGCATCCCCCCCCCAAGCTCCCAGCAGGGCGGTATGGCTTGCCCCAGTGCTCCCCTGCTCTTGGCTTTGGAGATGAGGTATTACAGACTGGGACAAAGCCCCTTTGCGGGGCTGGGAGCCCAAAAGCAAAAGTAAAACTGGACCCAAGCGCAGGAGAAGGAGCAGGGCCCCAGGCAGGTATCCCCTGGGGGCGAGGGCAGCCAGCCCTGGGAAAGCAACTGGGGCTGGCACGGTGAGTGGCTGGCCACGGAGAGGGACAAGGGCACAGGCCAAGAGGTCGCACGTCCCTCTTGGCAAGCCAAAGCCAAGAGCTGGCTTGGGACGGGCTGGGGTCAGTCGTCGCCTTCTGTCCTCCCTCACCACCCGCCCTCCCCAGGGTCATCGGCACTTCGGAGACACCCATCATCATCGTGGGCAACAAGCGGGACCTGCAGCGGGGCCGGGTGATCCCGCGCTGGAACGTCTCCAACCTGGTGAAGAAGACGTGGAAGTGCGGCTACATCGAGTGCTCGGCCAAGTACAACTGGCACATCCTGCTGCTCTTCAGCGAGCTCCTGAAGAGCGTGGGCTGCGCCCGCTGCAAGCACGTCCACACCACCATCCGCTTCCAGGGCGCCCTGCGCAGGAACCGGTGCACCATCATGTGAGCCCCCCCCCCTCCTCCTCCTCCAACCCCCCCCTCCCCTCGCCCCCGGCCCCCCGACGGACCGTCCTCGGGGACCGCGGCTCCCCGGCGAGCACCGGCGACGCCGCTCTCTGCGGGGGCGATGCCGCGGCGGGAGCTGCGCCGGAGGCACCTCGGGGTTTGCTTCCCCGCCAGCGCCCTGCGGTGACATTTGGGGGGGATGCTGCACCTTGGGCGGGTGCTGGGCAGGGTGATGCGGTGGCCACCGGTGGGTGGGAGTGGGTGGGTTGGCCAGGCTGCCCCGGAGGTAGTGAGGGGTGAGGGAGGACCTCGGCACTCGGGGCCAAAGCCATCTCCCCGGAGCTGGGGGGGGGTGTGTGTGTGTGTGTTTCTGCCGTGCCTGAAAATGCTGCGTGGCACCCGGGGGTGTGGAGGAGATGCCTCAGATGGTGCCCAGAGCTTGGCTGTTGGGTCCATCCTTGCTGGCTCCTGCCCCGGCATCGCAGGGGCCGTGCTTGCTGCAGCCTCCCAGCACCTGCCCTCTGGAAGGAACTTGCCTGGCACTTGTGTCCTGATGTGCCGGGGAGGGGGCGGCGGAGGGGGGAGGTGGCTCCATCCCTGGGGCACGGGTGGCGATGGGAGTCCTGTTTTCCTCCCTGCAGAGCTGGGGTTTGTCTCCTTGGAGGGCAGCCTCTGGCAAGAGGTCAGGTTACACGGGCTCTCCTTTGGCTCAGTTGGGCCAGATTTCCAGGCAGAATTTCTGGATGAAAGCAAGAAAAAAAAAAAAAAAAATCATAAATAAAGCCCCCATCCTGCCCCTTACATCCCCCCGGGGTGCTGGGTGCTGCTTCCCCAGGGCTTTGAGTCCTCTTTCTGCCCTGGTTCAGCCAAGGAAGGCTTCTCCTCCCCCACCAGCCTGTCGAACACCAAATAATCTCGAAACACTCCTTGCCAGGCAGGTCACCCCTCTGCTACCTCGCGTCCTGGGCTCAGCAGGCGACCGGCTTTGCACGGCTCCAACCCAAACCCCCGGCATCTCCCGGGCAGGCAGGCAGCCCCCCCACGCCATTGCACCCCACCAGCGGTGCCGTGGGGCAGGTCTGACCCACGGCAGCGCCTCCATCCCCGGGGGATGGCAGCCGTGCAGAAGCAGCCTCCGAAGCAATAGGGAGCTGGCGTTGCATTTCCAGTTGCCTTCCTTTATTTCCCTCTCTGCCTATCCCTAATAGGAATGTAGCCCCCCCCCTCCCACCCCATTATTATTATTTTTACTATTTTTCATTCTTTCAGCTTGCTTTTACACCAGACTCGCAGCTCACCTCTGTCTTCTCCTGCAGGGCGGGTGGCAAAGTGCAGCCCCTGTTAGGAAATGGTGTTGGGGCGATGTGCCAACAAGGGGTGGGCAGGAGGCCGAGGGGGTTGTGGTTCCTCCTTCTTGGCGGATCCCTGTGAGACACGGGGAAACACCATCCTCGCCCCCGCCGAGGCAGGATCTGAGGCTGGTCCATCCTCCAGCAAAACCATCTCAGCGATTTCTGGCGTAACGAGGGGATGCAGGTATCCAGCGCCGCTCTCGGCAGCAAAGCAGAAGGCCGCCAGCCCCATCTCCCCCCCCCCCGCCCCCCCGGCCAGGTTTCCATCTCGAAGCACCGCGGTGCTCTCGGTAACACTTTCTGTTAAGAGCGGGCCCAGCTGAGCGCCGGCACGGCGCATTCACCGCCCCATCCCTGCTGCCGGGGCCCGGTGCTGCAGCCCCGATGCTGTGGGGTTGGGGCTCACCCTGCTCCTCCCTTCCCGCCCCCAGCAGCCACTTTGGGAACCAAGCCCGGTTCCGCTTGGTCCAAAAAAAAAAAAAAAAAAAAAAAAAAAAAATGAAGTACACAAGAGGAAAGGCGATGGTGGGACACAGGGTCTGTCTCGGGTGGCTGCGGGGAAGGGCAGCGGCACTCATCAGCATCCCTCACCTTCACAGCAAACCCACCGGCACCCCCCGACCTCATCTCGTCAGGATTTATTAACACGTGTAAGTCCACGTTATCAGTCTCTGGCTAGCTTTATCCCTCCAAATTGTTTGAGACGGAAACTCCTTGGTAAATGCTAATAATAAAGCATTTATAAAGTGCTCTGATGTACACATATCAACGACTAAGCCAATACATTGTTTGTTATAACCCTGTAGCCTGCAGTTTATAGCACAATTAGTTACAGGTTTTTATAGCGTCTATTTAGTATTTTGGAAAAAAAAAAAAAAAAAAGGTTATAAATATAATTGTTATACTCTCTTGTACTTTATAGACAGAGAAAGTTATATTAGTAATAATAACTCTCACTGCTTTGACAGCATTTCCCAGCTCCTGAGAAAACGAGGGCAACAAAGAGCTACTTTCCCGCGAGCCCAGGAGGGGGTAGGTGGTGGTCCCCGCCGGGCGCAGGCGGGGGACCCGGGGCAGGGGGGTCCGGGCTCGCGGGGCCCGGAGCAGCCAGGAGCGCAGCGGCAGCTACGAGCGACCCGCGCCTTGCCCCTGCTCGCTCCCTTAGTACGAAGGGTCACTGCTCGCCCAATGCCACTCCGGTCCTGCTAAAAATATCCCGCTCCTGAGCCTGGGAGAGGCTGGGGATGTCCCCACCGCTGTCCCCAGGGCAGTGCCGGGCTTCTGCCCCCGTGCACGTGGTGCCGCAGGAGGCGATGCCCGGTCTCGCCCCAGCCCCGGCGAGGACGTTTCCCCCTCCTCCTGCCCCGGTGAGCGTCCCGGTTGCCTGCACTTGGCTTTCCTTCTCCCCCCTGGACTTCTTGTCGGAGACATCCCGAGGTGTCCACACCGCCTGTAACACCCTGCACCCCCCTTCTTTGAAATCGAATTAAAAATCAGGTCTGTCCCCCCTTGCTCTGTACCCGCCTCGCTGCTCTTTGCCCGTGGCGCCCGTTTGCTCACTGCCCCACCGCCGCTCTCACAGCCTTTCTGCCAGCGGCAACGGGCCCGGCTGGGGGAATTCCCTTCTCTCCTGCAAAAGGAGTAATTCTGCAAGCAAGTTTTGCAGCCACAGGGCCCTGCCGCTCGCCTTTGACGCTCCTCTGAATGGGTGTGGGTCTGGCTTTACCCTCTCATGGAAGATGGGGCTCTTCTGGCCCCGCCGTGGGGCTCTCAGAGGGACCTTCACTGTGCACACGGACAGCAGACTGGCAGCACGAACCCCCTCCACCAGCTGTGACCCCTCATCAGGATTATCCTCTCTCCCTCCCCGCCCACACAGAACAGAGGCTGAAACAGAAGAGCTTTGGTACGTCTCTATTGCACAACCACCACTGCCGGGTCGGTGGCTGTAGGCTCGGGAGTGCGGCGGTGTCTGCAATGAGCCTTGGTGACCACCATCACGGCTGAGGTGGCCACCGACGCCTCCCCCTGCCCGGGTCTCCCACCTTTGTGCATAAGGAACCCCCGCGGGGGCTCAGCCCCTCTGGGGATCCCCCAACCTGAGCGACTCCCAACACTCATCAAGGCTCTTGGTGCTGTAACGCATGCCGATTGTCAGTCCCATTGTACAGACGGGGAAGACTGAGGTACAAATGTTTTGCATGTTTGGATGCCAGCTCCCCACTTTAGGGGGACACCATAGGGGCCGGCTACACCCCTCCACCCCTCTTCCCTGCAGACAGTGCCCCATTCTCTCAATTTGGGGCAGAATTTTTCCACCCAACCAGTACAGGAGCGCCTGTTTAGGAGGAGAATTACCAGTGTCCCCCCCCCCCAAAAAAAAAAACAAAACAAAAAACCCAAGGGGAAGGAGGGGGTGCAGCTCTGGAGAGCGGGAAGGGGGACCCCCGGGTTGCCTGGGAACAAATCCATTGCACTGCCCACACCAACCTCCGGCACCTCAGCTCCGGCTTCAGCGTCGCCCCCACCTTCGGACAAGCGAGGGGTCTGTCCCCACCTCGGGGTGCAGGGGGGGTGTCAGACCCATGCCTCCTCCTCATCCTCGGTCAGCCAGGCCCCGCTGTCGGCCGGCGAGGGCTTGGCCCCGGGGAGTGCAGAGTGGGTCTGGGGGTGCCGGGGGGGCTCCGGGGGGCGATGCTGGTCCCGGGGGGCAGGTGGGAGCTGCCCCAGCGGGGTGGGGATGCGTGAGGGACGTTTGCCCGGCCTGTGGTCCCGCCGGGGACGTGCCTTGGGCCGCAGCTTCAGCTTGTAGATGGAGGGCACACGCTCAGGTTTCTTCAGGCACCGCCGGGGCTTGGGGACGTTGCTGGCCCGGGCCCCCCGCGGGGTTTGGCCCCCTGTTCCTGGGGCCTCCACCTCCCCCCTAACCGGGAGAACGGTGGGCTGTGAGGTGGCTCGTGGGGGCGTTTTGGGGACCCACCTCCCCAGCCCCACGGGGCGCAGGGACTGCTGCCCACGGGAGAGCTCCTCCACCACCTGGCTGTAGCCAGGGGGCTGTGCATGCCCCCAGCACCCCCCGAGCCGCTCGCTCCCCCCACTAGGGCCACAGGCCACCCCCGGTTCATCAGCCTGCACCCCAGGTCCCTCGGCACCCCCAGCCCTTGGGCTTGGGGCTGGGTGGCACTGCTGGGTCCCCTGGGGACCCCTCCCAGCAGCACAGACCTTCCACCCATCTGCAAAATGGGCCAGAGGGGTGGGGGGCCGGCAGACGGCCGGGTTGGCTTTGACGAGGGGTTTAATGCTGCCGTCGTGTTTCGGGGGCTGGCTGGAGGAATTTCGGGGTGAGGGCAGTTGGCCCCTGCCAAGGGGTCCCCAGATTTTCTGGTTCTGTGAGTCTCCCCAGGCGTCTCGGTGTGGGGAGGGGGCACAGACCTTGCTGGGGCTGGAGGCACGGGGTGTCACCGCAGCAAGGACCCCCCCTTCCTGCAGCCTGGCACCTGTCGCAGATGATTTGCGTCCTTGCAGGGTGCTTTTAGGAGGTGCCTGTGTCAGCCGGGTGCTGGGTGTCATGGCCCTGCCCCGTGTCGGTGCCGTGGGGTTTTTCCCCGAGGTGCTCCCACGCGGCACCTTAGGGACCCCTACACAGTCCTGCGTGCTGGGGGCTGGCCGGGAAGGGGTGGGTGCCCGGCTCGTCACCCCACAGCCAGGGGAGCTGGGTCGAGGAGGTGACCCGGACGGTGGTGGCTGCCTCCCCAAAGGGACAACCGGTGACTCCCGCATCCTGCAAGGAGAGAGAGCAGAGAGGGGCTGGGGAGCTGCTGCGTGTCCCCCCCTCCATCCATCCAGCCCGGTGCTGGGCACCTCCGGAAGGGAGGGGCAAAAAAATTCTGGGATGTGAGAAAAACGGCACGGAAACCAGGCGGTTTGGGGCACCTCTGCACCGCTTACCTGCCCAAAGGGCCCCTCTGGGGCTGCGCTGGCTCCTGGCGAGGGTTGGCACCCGGCGGGTGACCCGAGGCCTCCAGCGAGGGGGTGGCAGGGGGTCGGGGGCCGGGGGGGACACGGGACCCCCAGGTGACGGGGGGCAGGGGGCTCTGCGAGCGGCTGACCAGCAGCGCGGGCTGGGGCTGGCCACGGGCGGCTGCCTTCGAGGCTGGGCACAGCCAGATCTCGTGCTGCACTTGCTGCTGGGGGCTCCTGGTTTTCCAGGCTTGTTTGTGAGCTGCAGGGAAAACCGGGGCGGGGGGGGGGGCGGAGAGGGGCTCAGCACCCCTGTCCACTGCACCCACCACCCCGTGCAGCCCACCCAGACGTTGCTCAGCATCCAGCTCCCCCCACCCCCTCCTTCTGGGGATGCTGGTGCAAACCTCTGCTCCCTGCAAAAGGGCTTTTGGGGTCCAGCTCCATCCAAAAGTCTGCCGTGACCTCTAGTGGCCACCAAAGCCAACGAGAGTCCCCGAAATCAGACATTCCCCAGCAAAGCAACGAGGCATTTCAGTAGCAAAGCTCCTGCAAACAGCCCCAGAAGCAGCGAGATCCATGATAGAGCCTCCACCCCACTCCCCCCACCCCCCCCACCCCAGCCGTGGGGCAGGGCCGTGGGGTTTGGGGACGCAGGGACTCACAGAGGGAGGTGCAGCGGCACGGGTCGTGCTTGTCCAGGTAGTGCTCCAGCGTGTCCCAGCCGCCCCCGACCCGCACCATGACGTGCTCCCGCAGGATCTGGGCGGGATGCCGTGTGCCGTGAGGCCCCAGGAGGTGCCTGCGACACACCCGTGGGATCTCCACCTCTTTTTAAGCAGTTTGGGGGTGGCCAGGCTTCGAGAGCTGTGGGCTTGCCCCAAGTGCCACCAGGTCTCCCGAAGGACAGCTTCATCCCCAGCTCAGCACCACAGGGGCAGGGAGGGTCTCAGCTCCACTGCTGTCCCGACAGGTACATTTCATCACCCCACGGAGAGTGGGGATCCTTTTGGAAACCCCCTCTCCATTGAGCCCTTTGGGCAGGCCAGGCTTAGGGACAGATCCAGGCAGAGACAGAGCATCCCTGTGTTCCCATTTCTGGGTAAAACCTGGCTCTGTTTTGATGTGGGACGCCAGGTTTTGTCCCATACACATGGATGGTTACATCCGTACAAACATGTACCACAGGGCCTGTCTGCACCCTGCTGCCCTGCTTTGGGGATAATGGTCAAAAACCTCACACTGGCCTCATTTGGAGGATGGGTTATGGGAGAGGCTTCGTGGGATCAGAGCAAGATTCCTGGTGCCTGTGCCCCAAAAGCACAGGGCAAAGCAGACTCACCCGGACAAAGATGAGGGTGTCAGAGTCACCCACGCGGTATTTCCCTTCAGATATCTTGATCATGGGGAACTGGATGGGGCAGGTACAGCGGCTCACCAGGTGCTGGACCTGTGGGCAGCAGGGATGGGTCCTCACCTGGGCTCCTGGGAAAGGTCCTGGAGTGGCCATCCTCATCCCCATCCCCATCCCCAACCCCATCCCCATCCCACTTCATGCCCCTCTGTACCATCTGATCGAGGTTGTGGAGGTCCCGTGGTTTCCTGGGGGGCCGGGGCAGGGGGGTGTCTGCAGGCGGCAGGTCCAGCTCCTGGCGCAGCTCCTCCTCGATCTCCTCCTCCATCTGCACGAGGGTCGGGGCGCGCATGCCGAAGCGGGCGGCACGGCGTGCCAGCTCCAGCAGGCACAGCACAAAGTTCTTCTCATTCTTCCTCAGCACCAGGTCCTCCGTCTCAAACATCAGAACGTCTGGGGCAGGACAAGGGTGGACTGAGCCAGGGCAGGCATGTGGGGAGGGGGATAAAGGAGGCACAGGGCACGGGTGGAGTCAAAACCCACCCAAAAGGGTGTTATTGCCTGGAGCCATCCCACTAGGAGTACGGTTGGGTCCAACAAGAGTTGGGATAAATTAATGGAGGAAGAGCCTTCCCCTTGGGCATCTGCATGCAAAGGTGCTATGGGTGATCCACGGCACCCCAAAGCCACAAAACCCAGTGGCTGGGTGCGCTGAGGACATGGCACTCCGTGCCCCTCCTGGGCATCAACTGGTGGTGGGGACAGGGTGACAGACCCTTTGCTCAGAGCCAGAACCGCTCCTGATGTCCCTGTGGCTGGGATCACGGCATGCATGGCAGTGCCACGCTGCGCCACACGCCCTTTCCATTTCAACCCCTCCAGTGTGCATTTGCACCCAAGCAAATACACCCACCGCATGCCAGCACCCTGCGAAGCTGCTTCCAAGCCCAGAGGAGCTTGTGCAAGAATTCCCAGCTCAGGGATGTATGTGCATGGTGCTGTCTGATGCCGGGGTGGCACTGGCTTTGGGGGACACATGGGAAAACACCCAGGGTGATGCCAGGAGCAGCTGGAAAGGACTCGCACACGGGGCCACGGGGCAGCTGGAGCCTGGCGTCTTACCTTTAATATCCATCTCCTTCCTGCACCACTGGATGAAGTTGGAGATGTTGTCCCTGGCCTGGAAGGTGCCCGGCTGTGCCGCGAGGTTGCAGGCGACGCCGGTGGTGGGCAGGCGGAGGTGGCGTGCCACGCCGGGGCAGGCGCGGGCAAACTCCCCGGCCACGTGGGTGACGTTGTTGGCGTGGGAGCAGAGCACAGCCCCCGTCTCCAGCACCTCCACGAAGGTGCCCACCCCGATGTCCAGGCCGTACAGCTCCTTCAGCCACTCCGCCAAGTCCTCCTTCATGGCGTAGAGGTACTGCTCGCTGGACTGGTAGGGGCGGATGCTCCGCACCGCGGTGCCCGGCGCCCCCCACATTTTGCCATAAGACTGGGAGGAGATCGAGGGAACGGGGTGGTGGGGGACCCGGGTGCTGGGGACTTGGGGAGCTGCCCGGGGCCGTGTCCCCAGCCCACCTCCCCAGCAGCCACCAGACTCACCTGGTGCCACTTGATCTCTGCCACCCGGGATGGTGGCACTGACCGTCCAGTGCCAGGAGCCCTTCTGGGGTCCGTGGGGAAAGGAAATCACCCTCCTGGGCAGTGGGTGTTTTGTTTCCTTCCCAAGTGCTGTTCCCTTCTCCTTGGTGACAAGGGACAGGCTGCAAACACTCCCTGTTAACCCTTCAGCGCCTGCTCCTCCGCCACCCGCAGCCCTGCTCCTCCTTCCCCAGCCACTACAGGGGTTGATTTTCCCCCGAGGTTCCTGGCTCTGGTGCAGGAGGGAGTTAGAGAGCCGCTTTTCAGCATCCCAAGTTGCTCACAACCCCCAAACAGAGGGGATTTCCCTCTCTCCACCATCTCTGCACCCACCTCCGCTGCAGGTGGGGTGACCTGGGGGCCCTAGAAGGTGCATCTTCAGGGCTCGATGCCCCTGAATCGAGAGCCTTGAGGCAGTCACATTTTTGCACCCATTTTGCAGGCTCAGACACTCCACTGAGATGCCACTGCATGCCGTTGCAAGCCCAAACAGGCTGTGGTGAGGAGCGCACCCAAGCAGGGCAGCCCCAGCATGGGTGACCCCTGAGCAGGGCTCCCTCCTCCAAGGGTGGGATGCCCAGAGGGATGGGGAGAGGTCGACCTCAGTGCAGGACCGGTGTGAGGACCTCAGAATGCATCACGGCCGTGATGCTCAGACCGGTCCCTCCACACCCCTCCTGCCCTCCACACATCCACCCTGGGGCACAGCGGCACGGGGAGCTGGAAAGTCAAACCCCAAGGTGAGGGCTTCTCAAAGCTGTCAGGATTGGGGCAGAGATCCCTTGGAGACACCTGGTCCTGACACTGGTTGGACTCCCAAACTCCTCGGCTCAGCCTTCCCACATGGGTTTTGTGCAACCTGGAAATGTCCCAGTGGAGAGAGCCAAAGGAGGAGGAGGAAGAGGCTGAAGAGATGCAAGAGGTAGAGGGTAGCAACAGCCATTGCTTGTTGTGCGCTTTCCAAGATGTGGAGCAAGGTCTGAGAGCTGAGGACCCCTTCACCCCCCTGATCTGCCCCAGCTCCCCCCCTGCCAGCTCCTCCCTCCTCTGCTGCACCCACAGCTCCCAAGGAAACACCCCCATGCTGATCTCAAGCACCACCATTCACTCTCATCATCTCATCTGGTTAAAACCACTAGTGGCTGCTCATGCTTGGATGTAAATCCCTACACTCGAACCCAGGCTCATTCCTTGATCTCGCTGCAGGAAACAGACAGGTCTTCTCACCTCCAAAAGTTGGGGGCCAGAGCAGGTCCCCGCAAGGACCCCGCTCTCCTGGGAGCCCCCTTAGTAGGAGCTGGGAAGCCCTGTGACATGCAGCGTGTCAGGGCTCAGCTCAAGCTCCAAGGAAATGCAGTAGCTCCACCTGCAAATCACAGCACAAATCCATCAATCCTCTTCCCAAACCTCTTTCTGAGAAAGGGAAAAAAAAAAAAAAAAAAAAAAAAGAAGGGCGAAACAGGGGGTTTGTTGGCATGCCTGCCTTTGTGGTTTATCTGCACCGTGTTCCCTTGCAAACTTCTTCCTAAATTGCCCATGATAGTGAGGACTGGCAAAAGCCAAGCACCTCCACAGATGGCATGACTCCAGGAGCTGGGGCTTTAAGAAAATAGCTACATGGGTGAGTGGGCACTGCTGGGAATGCTGGAGACTCCTTCCCTAACCCGGGCCTTGCAGAGCTGCCCCAGCACCCAGGTTGAGCGAATCTGCCAGGGATGGGATGTGCTCACACCATGGGACTAAAATGAGCCTCTCGTGGGGTTGGGGGGCTTCTTGCTGCGTCAGGAGACCCCGTCCTCTCCTTGGAGCCAGCTGCTGACGCTCACTGGACATCACAGTCCAGCCAGTGTCATTTTGGGGGAGGAAATGCAAGAATCCCAGCAATTCCCCTGGGCTGGGGAATGCATGGCAGGCTGGCCAGAGGAGTCTGCGCCTGGCATGCCCTGCCAGGGAGCCCGGCAGGAGAAAAGGACACTTGTGACACAGGATTTTCAGCCAACGGGGCTGATCGCTTGGCTCAGGGTGTGAGTCCACCTCCCCTAGATCGCCCCCACTCCTGTGGGGTACAGGCGATGCAGCACAGTCACCCCTCCTCTGACAGCAACACCCCCAGCCCTGGCAGCACCACGTGTGACCCCAAGGCACCCCGACAGCACACAGCCCCAGGAAACACACCATGGCAAACAAAGGAGGAAAACACAAAAAGAGGAGAGGAGCTGAGGTTGTGTCATCCTCATCCTCCCATCCCATGGCAGAAGGGGTGCCTGGTTCTCTCCTAAGGGGACATGAAAGGGGATAACAATCCGCTGCTTCTCTGCAGAGCTGCAGGTGTGGAGCACCCCTGGGCTACAGATGGACAGGTGGAGACCTGGAGGGCCTGCAGCAGCATGAATTCATCCTCCGTGCTGGGAAAAAAACCCTATTAACACATCCCAAGGTATGGAGAAATCCTCAGTAATTTGGGATGAAGTAGGGAAGAGAGTTTGTGTGTTTTCGTCACCATCAGTGTGTTTTCAGTGAGATCCATCCCCTCCATTTGATCCAGCAAGCATGAAAGCTGAGGCCAAATTCAGCAATACCCACGCCAGCCCCAAACACACACATGCATCTTAAATATAGCCTTTTCAGGAAACAGGAGACTGGCTTAAAAAAAAAAAATTACAAAATTGTGCCATGAAAACAAGCAGCAATCCCAATGCCGCATACCCAGAGGTTTGTTTTACTTGCTGTCAGGTCTCCAAGCCCTCAGAATATCCCTGCAAGCGATGTCGTCTTATTATCATTCAACACAAAAAAAAAAAATGATGTGGCCCCGTCTCTTTGGCAACATTTACAGTCCCCTGAGATTTTAAGCCAGGAGCAGATGAAGTGTCTGTGTCTGCGCAGGCAGAGCTCACTCACAAATATTGCAAAGACCGGGCAGAACGGTTTGTGTCAGCCCTCCGTCCTGCAAACCCCGCTCTCAGCTGGCACCTGGCAGCACCGAAAGCCCTTGAGAAGTACCTGCATGACACCCTGCCAGGTGAAATATCCCCAGATCTCTCAAATCAAAAGACATTTTAAGGAAATTCAGCCCTGTCCGGGTCAGCACCAAGAGCTGGCATTTGCTGCCACTGAATTCAAGCCTCGGGGACTCAACGCTCCCCCTTTGTGACCGGTGACTTGGTGCACAGGAGCCAGCTTTTTTTTTTTTTGGTGCACAGGTTTCCAGGTGGGGAGCCTGCTTTGGGAAAGGAATGTGGAATATGCAGCTGAGTTGTCCTTGTGAGCCTGCATGCACAGACATGTCTGTCTGTCCTGCTCACCCTCTGCTCTTCCCCTCCTCCCCGGAGTAATTTTTCAACCCGGTTCAGCCAACTGTGGCCGAGGGGCACAGGACTCAAACATACGTTTGATCCTGTCGGCGCAGCGGCCAGACACTTGTTCTGTACACACAAAAGGCTGCCAGGTGAGCACAACCCTTACTAGACACCAGAGAACCTACCCAGCCACCCCAAGCCCATCAGAAAACCAAGCTGCAACCCTCCTGGTGCCCTCGAGCTGCACAGCACCGTCCCACAGCGACAGGCAGCAGCTCAGCCGTACCTCCCACCTCCCTTCACCCCAAAGAGGCTCCTACACCAAAACCCTCTGCTTTCTCCCCCAAAATCCCATGGCGTTGGTATCTCCAGCTGGTGCCTCACCAGAGAGCTGGGATGTGAATGCAGCCCCACAAAGCATTCCCTTCATCCCTGGGGCAAGGGAGGGCAGGAGGCAGGAGTGGGGGCTCTGCACACACAGCAGATGCAAAGCTCAACACAGACCCAGATTTTTGTCCAAATGTCTCTTTTTCTTTTTGTCTAACGAGGAAACATTCTCAGTCCCTTACTTAAAACCACCCAAGCCCCAACCCAAGCAACGGCGAGGCGCTTTTCTGCCTGATCGTGGGGAAATGACAGCTGAAGTATCAACAATCCCCAGTCCCGGTTTGAAAAAAAAAAATTTGTAACAATATTCTAAACATTAACAGAAACGGTTGTGTTTGCAGTCTCTATGGCTTATAACTTTTTTTGTGGTCTTTTTAAAAAAATGTTGTCTCCTGAAGCTTCCAGCCCACCTGGCTGTGGCAGAACCTCCCCGGCTGCCGGCTGCCCCATCCCGGCTGCATCCCTGCTGCGCCGGGGCATCGCTCCACCGACCCACGGATCCAGCCAGCCGTGGGCAGCCCCGACCCGCCCGTCCCTGCCAAACCCTCCCCAGACAGGAATCCAGAGTCAAATAAACAAGGATCTGGGCAAAGGCGAGCAAGGTGGGGTTCAGCCCCCCCCCCCCCCCCGCCCCATTTTGTCTCAAGACTCTCTGCTCAGAAGAGGACCTGCCCACCATTTGCATCCCAGCAGCCCATCCAGGGTAGCTGGGTGGCCCATTTGCCAGTGGCCACCACTTGCAGCTTGGCCTGGTCGAATTGCCAGTACTGGTCATCCCGAAAGAAGTAGACGAAGCCGTCGCGGTGGGTGAGGGCGCCCGCCGTGCCGGGGGGCAAGCCCTCCCAGTCCCGCAGGCTGCGGGGGTAGTAGGGCTCCACGCCGAGGGTCTCCTCGCTCACCACGAAGTACTTGGGTCCTTTGAAGAGGACCAGGCGCCGGAGCTGCTGGAAGTAGAGTGCGGTGTCGGGGTGCCGCGGGAGGCCGCGGGCGCTGCATTTCTGGGGGAAACCTGCCTCCGAGGTGGAGCCCGTGTAGCGCCAGCATCGGCCCCCTGGGGAGAGCAGGGGAGCGAGGGGTTAGAGCCCACCCCGACGGGGGTCCATCGCACCACCAGCTCCAGGAGATGTGGAAGGACTCAGCCACAGGAGCAGCCTTGCAGCCCGAGACACGCGTCTGCGACATCCACCCTGCTGGGGACCCAACCAGCATCACTGGGCGGCTGCCCCATGGGTCAGGCTGGAGGGGAAACTGAGTCACGGTAGCTCAGGGGCTTGAAGGGACTCTTTGCCAGGGCCAGAGCAAGGCCACCACACCATCTGTTAGCCCACAGTGCTTCCTTGCAAACCTCCCCTCTGTGCCTGCACAGGGAGCGGGACAGACGGACCCTGACCCCTCCAGGGCCGGGCGAGCCGAGCCCCGGACTGCAGCAGCGGGAATTGCAACTGCGGCCAAGCTTTTGGCTGTCCCCACAAAGCCCTGTCCCCACAGAGCCGTGTCACTGCAGAGCCCTGTCCCCACGAAGCAGGCAGACAAAAGCCCCTTTTTCTGCTCGTAAACCGCGGCCTGACCCAGCCCCAGGGAGGGAAGGAGTAGCCGAGGGCTGGGGAGGGAGAGGGGCTTTTGGCTCTCACCCAGGCGCAGCAACAAAGCCCCCTTTCTGATGAGCCAGCAACTGGTTTCCATTAAAAGTTGGGGCTAACTCTGGCAGCCGGGCTGCCTGGTTTGACCTTTCTCTACCCGTCTGGCCGCGGCGTGCTGCCGGGCAGCTTGCAAGCGGCATTTCAGCTCCCCATGGCAGCTCAGCCCCCCGCCCGGCGCAGGGAGCCATGTGTGCCATGAAAATGCCACGCTTGTCTCAGCTCCCCTGCGGCCACGCACCTTTGGGGAGAGCTTGGGGATGTCCCAGCTCTGCACTGGGACGGGACCAGCGGGAGGGGACAGGGGCCAGGGGCAGGAGAAGGTGCTCCAGCCCCGCTCAGACAGCCCAACCAGCAAGCAGGAGCAGCGGCAGCCCCGCAGGGAGCTCTCCTGCCCGTGCCTCACCTACCTTTGAAGAAGTAAAATTTGCCACTGAGCTGGGACCAGGCACAGGCATCGATGCCGGCAGGGAGGCCAGGCCAGCGCGTCTGCAGGGACTGGGGGTCGCTGGCATTGCCACTGGCTGGCACCACCCAGTAGTGGCTGCCCTTGAAGATGTAGAGGTTGTGATCCGCATCTGCGGGGCAGAGGGAGGAGTGAGGAGGTCCTGGGGGAGAAACCTCATCCCACCTCCCAGCTGCCGCTCCCCTGTTCCCCTCTCCTCCTCATGCAGCTCCTTCGTGCTTTGGGGATGCTTGGGTTTTGGAGGCTCCCTTCTGTCTTGCCAGCCAGTCCCTCAGCTTCCATAATTCATTGCCTCCACTCCAGACTGGAGAGGATAAAAGCTGACCACAGCTCCCGCTCAAGGCTCATCTTTCGTGGTTGAGCTCTTGCAGCGAATGAGCCTTGCCACGGCCCAAGTTTTAGGATGTCTTCCCCCCTCCTAACACACCAAGCCATTGTCACGTCCTCAAGATGCACTCTGCTCTGCGGCAGCGATGTGCATCGGTGATGCCACCAGCCCCAGGAGCACGTACAGGGCTGTGGAGCAGCCAAACCCACCTTTCCCACCCCTGGAGCTTATCAGAGCAGCACCAGGCTGCTGCAGCAGTGGGGCGAGGGGTGGGGGTGCGTGTTTTGGGAGAGGGTTGCACCAGCCAACACCCACCAGCAGTTATGGCGTCGAAGAAGGAGTGGCAGTAATAGGCGCTGAGGCTCCTCTGCTGCTGGTCCCTGCCATAAAAGTCCGTGTTCCAGTCCTGGAAGTGAGTGAAGACCTTTCCCGGGAGCTGGACGGCCGAGCCCTTGGAGGGCTTCCCTGCAAGGAGCAGTGAGTCGCGGAGAAGTGGCAGGGAAACGGCTTTTCCAGAGCACTGTGTGAGCACAGGGCTGGGGATACATCCCAGGGCTCCAGACACTCCCTGCCCCACTGTTTGGCTCCTGTCCCCACTCATAAGTTGGTGGCAAAGATCCCTTGGTACCCCCAAAAGACATGCACTAGTGTTTCCCCAGTTAAAAACAAGCAGGCAGCAAGTCCAACCTTCCCTACCCTAGAAGACCTCATACCCGTCCCACACCCTCTATCACATCTTCCTCACCACCTGCAAAGGGATGGCCCCATCTCCACCATGACCCCTGCATGTAGTCCTCTCCCCTTGCAGAGACCCCTTCCTATCCCTGCTCCTCACCCTTCAGCCCAGGGAACAGCCCTGGAGGAACCAAGAGATGCCCAGGGAAGCCAGGCTCACCGTATAAGTTCTGGACAGCCAAGATGTCATCCCAGCTGAGGACAAAATCCTTGCTGAGCTTCTTGTAGTAGGGAGACATCAGGGCGCTCTTGACCGGGGAGTGCTCCAGCCCCAGCGTGTGGCCCACCTCGTGTGCCACCACCACGAAGAGGTTGCGCCCTTTGCCGCTGTGCAGGGACCAGCGCTCGGCGCTGTCGAAGTGGGCTTCTCCACGCCGGGGGAAGAAGGCGTGAGCCAGGGCACCTCCTGGGGACACGAGAGCCATCAGGGACCACGGGGCAGGAGAGGACCTCAGCCACAAGCCGAGGGGTAGGGGGGCACATACAGGTTTGGTTGGATTAAACATGCATCGATTTTAGCTCTTCGGGAGGCCCCCTGAGAAAGAACAGCAGCTTCCCACGAGCATTTCCCACAGCAAGTGCAACCCAGAGCAGTTGTCCTTCTGCTCCTGAGCACGGCGGGGTTTGTCTGCTCTGTGGTTTGGTTTCTTGCTGGGCTCGGGCCAGGGACTGAAATCATTGCAACGACCCATGCCGAGCAAAGGCTCAAGAAGAGAGAAAACCTGGGCTTGTCTGATAGTGGATAAGCAGAAAGTCTCAGCTGGAAGGAATGAACTGAGGTTTGGAGGATGCTGTCGGTGGGGGGGGGAGGGATCCTTGAAAGCCATTAGCATGATCCTACAATGTCAGCTGCCTCGCTGGCAGACCTCAGTTGCAGAGTTGGGAGCGAGGACGCAAAATCAGAAAGCAAACTGGTGTAAACCGGGTTAGAGGGGCTGCTGGGGCAGAGCCTTGCCTCCATCACCCCCAGCCCATCGCTGCCCCCGTCCTCCTCCCAGCCAGGGAAGAGCCCACGTTGTAAAAGAGAAGCTTACGAGGGGGAAGCGACCAGCACCTGGCCCATCGAAGGCGTTGTTGAGTCCGTCGTTGTGGTCCCCATGGAAGAAGGTCAGGCGGATGTCGGCCAGGCCGTCCCGCGCCTCCCAGAACACCAGGGAGGACACGTTGCTCCAGAGCTCGAAGGCGGCTTTCACGGCCAGGCGCACCTCGTGCTGCGGCAGGTAGGAGGGCCAGTTCACCACCCGGTAGGTCAAGTGCCGCTTGTACCACCTCCCACCTGCAAGAGGGGCACGATCTGCACAGTGATGGGGACTCGGACTTGTTCTCCCGCCCGGGGGCTGCCTGGGCGGAGGGAAGCTTCCCAGAGCTGCAAAATGCCACGGCTTTCCCAAGCTGAAGCTGAAGGTCAACGCAGGCGTCCCACCAGCACCCTCAGCACCCCGCGCCAGCAGCAGGCTCTGACTCATTAAATCCCTCTGAAGGTGCCACCACTAGATCCCAACCAGAGATTCCCAAGGCTGGAGCTGCAACCAAACCCTAAGAGAGGGGCCAAAACCTGTTTGAGGAGAGGAGAACCTGGTGCACCCAGTTTGGATACCCCCCCTTGCCTCATCATGCTTTCCAGGGCCAAATCCAGCATGGGTCCCTGCCATGTAGGTCTCCTGCCTGATGCCAGCCTCACGCCAAGAAGAAGATGCAGCCCAAGGACTGGCTTTCAGGGAGAGAAAGCAAAGCCACCTCTGAAAACCAAGTGGCCTAAAGGCAAAAGGAGTGAGAAGGGCTGTTGGCAGCACCTTGGAGGCACAAGGGAAGGCGGGGATGGGGGGATGCAGGATTGCAGCCTGGATAAGGCAGATTTGCCAGGAGCTGTGCACCAGCCAGAGGGGGAAAAAGAGCCGATCCTCAAGGGGAGAACAGTTGGGTATGAAATGCATCCCCACGAAGGAATGGTACCGACTGCCGTAACAGCAGATGCCGATACCCTTCATGTGCCCAGAGACCCCAGAGACATCCAGGGTTTCACCCCCCTGGCTGGCGAGCACAGGCAGGGAGGGAAAGTGACTGTTTCTGCTGGGGGGAGCTGCAGCAGAGCCCTGCGGTCAGTCCCTGCGGTGCCTCTGCACCTTCTGCAACAAGCCTGGATGCTGCGGGGACACCCACACCGGGGTCCACGGGAGGTGTGTGCGCCGGGCTGGGGCTCCCCAGCACCCAAAGCTCCCTCGGTCTCCTCCCTGTCTCTCCTGAACTCCCTCCCTGAGTTCCAGCCTTGTCTGGTTTTATAGGGGATCCCTTTTCTTTTTTCCCCTGTATGTGTAATTCAAACAAAGCAGATACTAAGCCAAGGCAAGGAAAATGAGGCCAGCTCCCCAGTGGCAGGGATGTCTTTTCACATTTTTAAGGGCATCCTGACCATTTCTACCTGCAGAAGTTGTTGCCTGAAATCCCAGCCGGGAATATCCCAGCAGGAACAAACCACTGCTCACCATCCATTTTAAAGGCATTTTACCAGCGCTGAGGATCTTACTGTCTATGGCTTCCTTAAAAGCTCTTTCAGGGGAGACAGAGACCGGATAACACCAGGGCAGATGGTGGCAATGATGAAGGAGACAAGCCCATGAGATCCCCCTAAGCTCCCCACCCTCCTCCCACCATACAGGAGTGCAAAGACATGCGTTCCCACAGCCACCGCGCAGCATCGCAGCCCCCCCCTCCTCCTTCAGCACCCCGTGGCAGCTGTGGGGACCCCAGGGCCCTGCAGTTACATCTTGCTGGGAGCAGGAAAGAAGCCATGGGGCCGTGCTGGGGAGATGCAGGTGCCGGAGCCGGTGCCGAGGCGTGGGAGCAGCAACAGACCTCCGGTGCCTGTGCCTGCCCCAGATGTGCGGGGAAACAGGGGGAACGGAGCCGGCAGCACGCCGGGGTGTGCTGCTGTGGGGCTGAGCCAAGCTGCTCAGCAAACCTGGCGGACAGCCCAGCCCGGCTCTGTTTCCTCCTCCCCTGTTTCTGAGCAGCCCAGGGCAGGGGAGGCTCCGGGCTGGCTGGTTGCAGTTCTGGGGACAGAATCGGTTCTCCCCCTGCTCGTCAGCGCGACGACGGCCTCCAACTCGAAAGGGACACGGCCGCGCTTTCCACCAGCCAGGACAAACCCCATGTGGCAAAGGCTAAATACCTGCCTGGATGGCTGCAGCCCTAAGATAAAGCCCCGGCACCCCATCCTTCCCTCCGCAGGGGCAGAGCATCTCCCAGCGGAGGAGGATGGATGGCCCCAGCAGGCAGGGCTGGGTGAGGCAAACACGGCCGGCTCTTGGGAAGAGGAGGGCACTGCGTGCGCCCTTTGAGCCCGGGACAATCACGGGCAGGGAGCTCCCCGAGGGGAAATCCAGGATGCTGGCTGCCCAACACACCGTCTGGCCGAGGACCTGCTGGTCAGCACAGCTCCTGGCCAGCTCTGGTGCCTGGTGAAACCCAGCAAGGCAGCTAGAAGAAAGTCCTCTTCCCAGCACCCTCCACTGCAGACCCCAATTTCCAAACAGGACCTGTCCCCAAACCTTCCCAGAGAGCAGAAAGGCTCTTTGGGCTTTGACTGCAGAGGGGAGGTTTTGTTTAGATGGGCACAGACGGGTGGATGGACTGGACCCTGTCCCACGCAGGGAGCCGATCTCCACTGCTGGGCTGGGACTGACCCCGGGACCAGCGGGAGGGATGGGTGCCCTCCCCAGCCCCACGCTGGCCACCTCCGCCAGGCTAACGCGGTTGGGAGCCAAAGCCCAGCAGCCCAGCTGGCACGGGCTTTGGCCCGTGCGCTGAGGTGTGAGCGTTGCCCGAAGCTGCCGGGGGGACGGACACAGCGGCCGGCTGGCGAAGCTCCTGCAGGGAGAGGGGTGGATAACAAAGCACTTTGCTGGCTCGGCTGCAGCGGCTTCCGGATTCAAGTAGGATAAACAGCCAACTTTGCCCAAAGCCTCCGGCCTTCCTGGTCGGTGCCGCCAGCCGTGGGGACACTCCCTCCCTCCCCTCCAGCCTCTGGGCACCACTATGGCGATGCTCCCCTCCCTGCTGCCTGCTGGTGCTGCTGCCGACTGCACCCCTGCTTGCTGCCACGGGGAAATCTGACGGCACCAGACCACCGGAGCAACAACATGTGCCCCAGGCAGCCCTTCTCTGCCTGGGCTCAGAGCCACTGGGTATCTCTTGCCACCCACCCGTGGACCACGACCCCCCCAAAAAGGAGCCCCGTGAGCCACAGGGCACAGGCTGCTTCTGTTTGTCCATCTCCTGCTGCGTGCCCTTCCCGGCTCTGCCTCCCTGCCCTCCTGCCGGGGCACAGCTGACCCTCTGCCCAGGACAGCGCCTGCAGGGCCGATGCTCCCTGTCAGGGTTTTGGAAGAAAAGTCAGAAGCAGGAGGGGGATGACCGGGCTGTCTCCTGGGACCATCCATCGCCAGCCCTGCCAGATGCAGAGACAGCCTGACAAGGCACAGAGCCCTTACTTAATCTCGCCTTCATTTTTCCCATGTCCTAAGCGCAGCTGGTCCCAGCCCTCTTGCTCTCTAGGAATCCAGTTACTCATCTACAAGCCCTGGAGGCAGCTTGTGAGAGACAAGAGGCCCAACCCTGGATGCGCAGGAGCAAGAAAGGTTGCTTGGACAGAGTTAAACCCCATAAAGGTGGGTGAGATGGTTCCATGGCCAGGCAGTCCGACACCAACAGGTTTTGTGGTTACTGCTGTGTGACTAACGCACAGTAGAAGTCTCAAAGCTCAGCAAAGCCTGGTGATAATTTCATTGTGTGCCAGCCCCTGCCCTCCAGATCATGCCACCACGGCCGTGTCTGGGGCCCCAGTGACCTGATACCTCCCTGGGAGATGCCCTGGCTCCCTCAACAGCAGTAAAACCACCCCGGAGAGCTGAATTTCCCTGCAAGTGGGACTTGCATCTCTCTAATCACTGCTGACATCAAGCCATACAGAATAACTAAAAATAAAGAAGTTTAAAAATAAAGCGGTGCGAAGCCCAGGCAGGTCCTGGGATGGACGCTGTGCTGGCAGGGCTGCACCTCCCACCCGCAGCAGCATCTCCAAGAATCCAGTTATGGGATGGCAGAGTTGGCCTGCCGGCACCCCCGAAACCCCCCGGGTGCCCCCAGTGTCGGTGCTCACCCTGCGGCGTGGTGCGCCTGCGGCGCCGGCCGGCAGATGCCCGGCGTGCCCCGTCGCCTGTGCCGCACCGCGGCAAAGCCATCTGACGGAGCGTGGGGGAGTCCAGGACCCCGCTGAGCGGGAGGTGGGTCACCCACTGGAAGTCCCTGGAAAAGGAAAGGAGACATCAGCACCCACGGCCGGAATCCCCCAGGGGGGTTCGCTTAGGTTTGTGCGTGGTGTTTGAACTGAGCCAGAGCTTCCACCCGGCGAGCCCCGTGCCCCACCATCGGGAATGCGTCCTGGTGACAAAACAAGAAGGATTTGCCCCTGCAACCACATCTGACCAGCAAGCCCTAGTAGGGCAAAAGTAGACAGGGGAGCCTGAAAAATGCCTTTCCCAGTTTTCAACACCAGTTTGACTTTGCACTTGACTTTGCACAAGGTCAGGCCGGGGTTGCTCCTCGAGCCAGTGTGATCTCATTAGAAGTCTGAGCGGAGGCTGTCACCTCGGCCCCCTGACATCTCCCAGCCGTCCCCAACCTCGGCCTTGCCGCAGATATTACTGTAAGGGGAGCGCCGGGCCATAAAAGGCAAATAAAGCAGCGCAGCGAGGCGCTGGGCTGCCAGCAGCCGGCATCCAGCTGTGGGAGCTGGGTACAGACTGGTGTTTCCAAAAAGGACCAGTTGTGCTTTATCATCAGACCATGCGAGAGAGAGCCCCTGGCTGCAAAAAGATCCCCTCCAGCTGTAGAAAGACCCCCCCTCCAAGCACCAGCAGCTCCCACGCGGCCAGAGTTGCTGAATTTCTGCTGCATTTTTAAATAAAAGGCTCATACCTCACTGCCTCCGTGAACTCGGCGCGGCTGTGAGTGCCGGCCCCCAGCTCGCCGAAGTAGCCGTATTTCTCGAGGAACAGCTGCAAGAAGAGACGCAGGAGAGGTGCAGCTCAGAGCACGGGCAGACATTTGCACATGTTGGCTTTAGGGGGGGTGTGTGGAGGAGGGGATGTGATGGGAATCAGTGCAGCAAACCCAGGGCTGTGCTGAAATTCCCAGTTACGTTTTTTTTTCCCTGAGCTCGCTGCAACCCAAACAGCCACACCTCCTGAAGGTGCCAAGCTGATCTGGTCTATATGTTTGCATTATGCGACTTGGGAAAACCTCAGCTAAGCCCGTCATTTTTGATGGCTCTTGGGTTTTTGGCCATGACACGATGGAGGCATAGGAGGGAACATTGCTAACAACAGATCAAAAAACCCTGCTGCCATGTCATCTGTGGCCAGAGGCTACCAAACCCACTCTAATCACCTCAGATGGATCAAGGCAATAATTAAAGTAAAGGCTAGAGTGCTGCGGACATGAGTAGGGTGGGGTGAGATGGGGTCAGGCTGCAGCCTCCCCCCATCCCCACGCAGGATGTGCTGCTGCAAAGCGGAGACACTCCGGGGGCAATCTGCTCTGCCAAACCATTCTTCTTCTTATCGGCCCTTTACATGGACGGAGATTGTCGCTCTGAACTTGCTCCAACACATAAATTGCACGTTAAAGAAAATAAATGGCTTCCCTCTGCCCAGTCTGTGCGCCCAGCCTTTGGAGAAGTTAACAGCCACAGTCACAGGAATGCTCCACACCCGCCTTCCCCGCCGCCGGGGATGTCTGCAGCAGACAAACAAGCCGCCCAGCATCCTGTTAGTGCAACGGAGTCAAAGTAATGAGGAATAAAAAGTGAAAGTGGCTGCTTCCTCTCCCGCATCCCAAAGGAGAGGTGGGCTGAGCACCGGGAATGTCACGGACTGCCCCTGGACAGCACGGCTGCTGCCCGCTGCAGAGCCTTGTGCTTGTAAAGCCTCTTTCCCCCCTCTCGTCCAGGGGGTTGGTGGTGGGCGAGAGGGCAGGGAGAAGAAGGGGATTGGTGCTAAGCTGCACTCGATGCTACTCCTGACCACCCACCTCTGGGAGGTGACTCAATTCCCCCCCCCGGGCATCCCCCCGGAGGCAGCAGCATCCCTCCTGGGCACGGGCAGCACCTGGGCTTTGCTGGCATCAGTGGGGAGAGGGAATGGTTTCGGGATATGGCAGCCCCAGGGCATCTCTCTCTCCTCCTCCTGCCCAAACCCTCTGCGTGCCCGTAACAGTCATCGTCACGTCATCCCCAAACACGTCACCCTCTGCACCCACCACCTCCCTGCGGGCAGGGCAGGCACCTTCCACGTGCTCTCAGCCCGCTGCTCGCCGCTTTGGAAGCCCTCCCTACCCCTTCCCCAAACCTCCTCTCCTCCAGCTCTGGAGTCGATCTCCTTTACACCCCTTCTACCTGGAGGATCCCACTCTGGCTGCAGCGTGGCAAGGACCAGCACGGCTTCCTGCTAGGACACACTCATCACTCAGCCCCAGCCAAAAAATGTGTTTCCCACCGAACACCTTTACCAGCCTGCCTGCCTTGGCCGGAGGAAGCAGCATCCTGTAGCGGCATCAGGCTGCAGCAGTAAAAGCCTGAGCGTGGCCAGAGTCACCCAGTCACCACGTACCCCGTCCCGGTGAGTCAGGATAAATTGGGAATGAGCAAGTGTCACACCAGCAGGCGAGAGCAGCGGCTTGCTCACCAGGCAAAGCCACAGCACTTCTGCCCGGGGATGGACCCTATAGCCTGGACATGCCATCGCCCCAGCCATACGGGGGTAAATCCCCACTTCACGTGGGTACCAGGGGGCAAAATACAGCAGCGACAGGCTGCTCATGACGGGGGGGAGGCTGCAGGGACAGCGGAGCCTCCCAGGGACAGGGCGGCGGGGAGGTTTGGTAGCCCTGAGAGTAATCTGGAGAGGAGGTGTCTGGCCCTCTTTCTCAGTTGTGTTTTTATAATGTTCTCCAGAATTAGAAAATCGCCAGCTCCATACATATGGACACGGAGTGATAATCCCTAGCGGTTACATCACTGCAGATAAATGTGAGCTACAAAGCACCCAGACAGAAAGTCCTGTTTCTCAAAAGCATGGCACAGTCTAAACCTTTCCTACCACAATTTTGCTTTCACTCAGCATTCTAAAACATAACAACTTGAAGTTGTTTCCTCTCCTGTAACCTAACACAAACCCATTCTTAAAGCATGAAAATATTTTCCCCACCATGATCTCATGAAGGCTTAAAACCCCATCTGGACAAGTCAGGGTGCATTGCAGAAAAGCAATGGCTATCACAGCAGCTGCTCTTGCATGGCACCAAAATGTACACAGGCCACTGGCTTTATTATTCCTGCCCACATCTCCTTGATCTTTGCAAGTCCAACCAAATCAGCAGTTTCCCTGTAGTTTCTGGCCCATGTCATATTGGGTTTTTGGCACACAGGCATCAGATCTCAGGCTGTGAAACTACAAGGAGAAATTTTATTACATTTCCTAGACACAGTTATTGTGAGCTAGAGGTGATACTAGTCCTGGAAACACAGAGGTAGAGGGGAGGGATGTGCTGATCCTCCACTGTGTAAGGTATTTATCAGACAGCAGAGCATATAAATTCCCCTGGACCAGAGATTTTTCAGGATGACAAGGGAACCCAAGAGCCCCATGTCACAGTGTCCTGTGCCCAAACCAGCGCTCACGACCCCCTCCAGCACTGCCCGTGCCCTGCACACCCCAGAGACTGGCCGGGCTCTGGTGGGGCTGGATGGAAGCTGGCACGAACCCGCTAAACCTCTGCGGAGGCTGCAAACCAAAGCCTGGCCGTGCTGGGAAAACCCCCTCCCTCCTGCCCCAGATGGGGAAATGCTCCATACAATGGGAAAAGAAAAACAGCAGGAAACCAAAGGCAGAGCATTAACATGAAATATGCCTGGCTGCCTCTCCACAGGAGGGAGGGAGAAGAGGGAAGGTCCCAGGAGCCAGCACTGGGGCAGAAAAGCCTTTGGAGTTGCAGCAGGGACAGCGGGAGGAGAGCCTGGGGGAGATGAGGGGCCCTTCCCAGGGGACTCTCCTGCCCAGACATCTCGTCAGGGGACTCTGATGGGGAGCTGGTCACAACCCTGGAAATCACCTCTGCTGAGAGCTAAAGCCAAGGAAACACCTTGCCCTTGACCACGGGCATCCCAGGTGGAAGACAGCCAACGGCAAATGCAATTAGACCTCCCTCCTTGGAAACGAGGATAAGAAGGGTGCAGAGACAGCAGGCTCCGGTCCTGCCTGCCCCCCCGCCCAGACACTCAGCTTCTGGCACCTTGCCACCGGTTAAATACCAAGAGAAGCCTCACGTTAGGTTCCTGTCGACTGTGGTCCCTTCTGCTCTGCCTGGATCCAAGCCCCACCTCTCCTCCCCAGCCCCTGGGAGCGGGGGGCAGCGATCCCATCTTGCCAAAGAGTGGGCAGGCGTTTCGTGCCACGGCTGCAGAGAATGCCGGCCGCAAACTGCACCTCCAAGGCCTTCTGGTTTTAATCATGAGATGATAGCAGCCCAGCGAGCCAGCCCAGGCAGGTCCTCAGCCCCTGTGCCCAGCAGCCCCAGGCTCCATCCCGCATCATTGCACCGTGGAGATGGACACAGGGGAAGGTGCAGCTCCCGCTTCCCAGCCGCAGTTTCCCCCTGCAGCACACACAGAGGAAGAGCTGATCCCCAGGATGAGCACGTTGTGGCACAGCCGCAGAAGGAGCTGCCTTCAGAAGACGTCAAGGCATTTAACAACATTAATTTATTTTTCACTCTCCCAAGCTGCATTCCCGCCTGCAGTCGCAAACCCTTAGGCAGAGTCCTTGTGTGTCTTTTGTTTAAGTGTGTGTATAAGTATCTATATAAATATTATACATATAGACACACAGAGACACACAAGAAGGGAGATTAGCAAGTACAGAGTTTGCTTGTCCTCCTGCTGAAAAGACAGTGAACACACCAACTAATTCTGTGTTAATGACAGAGGTTGATTAAAAACCCAAGCCTTGTCTGGTTGCTGTGATGCTCCCCCGCTGTGCCTAATCCAGTCCTGAAGGAATCTTCTCTCCCACCTACCCCTCCTGAAAATCTACTTTAACTGGAAATTATCTACTTGCCACTGAAGATGTGGAGCTGGGGAAATACTGTGCCCAGCATGTTTTAAGCTCCTTTACTCTTCATGCTCGTTCTTGAGCTGGGAAGCAGGGGTAGCAGGGCAGGACTGCAGCAGGGCTAACTAAAACCCCTCCTGGTTTCAGTAACTCAGAACTTTGGGGTGCTGAACCAGAGCTAGTTCCCTGTCTCCCTGTCTGCCTGGACAGGAGGGATGCTGCAGGACAGGAACAATAAATATCACATCACTTGAAAGGAAAAAAATGCCATGAAATTCATTGGGCTTGGCCTTACCTGCCTGCGGGGCTGGCAGATCACTCTGCTTGCTTGTGTGTTAAACACAAGGAGTATCTCATCAGCAGTCACAACAATTCACTCCTGCATTTGAAACCAGCACTCAGATTTACCCCAGGCACCCCGTGTCTGGGGTAGCACCAGGCTACACCACCCAGCAGCAGCTCGGGCAGCACTGAAGCTACCCGAACACCACCCAAAGCACTTGGGGAAAAGAGGAGAAAACATTGGCCTTGGCCAAACCTTCCCCTACGAATACCAGAGCAGCTGACAAACCAGTTTGGTCATGCAGGCTGGTTGTGCTTTCATGTCTAAGGAGAGAAAGGAAACAAGATGCTTGGTCTCCCCTTTCCATCGGGATGGGAACCGGGGCGAAGGCAACGTGCCCGCTCCCAGCAGCCGCCGGCCCCGTGCCCGGCGGGCGATACTCGCCGTTACAAATGGGGATTGTCTGGGGGGAGAAAGAGGGGCCCTGTACGCTGCGGTGACTCAGGGGGCTGTTAATCACACCGGGGGACCGCTGGGTGCCTCGGAACCGCCTGCCACATCCGTGCTGCCAGCAGCGACGCCGAGCCACGATCTCACGGGTTTCACACGCTCTCCCCCGCCGCGCAGAGCCCAGCTGTGCCTCGCAGGGGTGGCGGGCACCTGTGTAATTCCTCCTCCTCTTCTCCACTCCTTGCATTGCCCTGCTGAGCCTGCACAGCAGGAATTTTTTCCCCAGGAAGAAGGTTTTCTTCCTCTTATTTCAACCAGAGGGAAGATGTGGGGGTGCCCCGGGAGCACGCGGGGGTCCCAGCTGACCCCCCCAGCCCACCACATGCTGTGTGGTACCCAGAGACGCTCGCTCCGGCCAGGCTGCGCTCAGCATCCCGCATCCCAACTGGCTGCCCATGACAGAACAGAGCTCATCTGGACACTGGAACATTTCTCAGCACAAATACAGCTCAAAGCCTATGCTAAATGCGAGCCCTTGGGCTGCCAAGGGGGGAAAGTCAGAGGCCACGTGTCACTGCAAGAGAGGGAGGGGAGCAGGATAAGAAAAAAAAAAAAAAAATCCAGAATGAGAATGTCTTGGTCCCTTAGTCTCGCTCTCCACTTCCATTCCCTGCTTTTCTCAAATTTCTACCCAATTTTTCTTCCCATTGCAACAGACCTGTATCTTCTCACACAAATCACCACAGGGACTTTATTGTCTTTTGTCCTTGGCACCACCAGCTCTTCACTCCCAACACGGGCTGTGGTCTCACGTGCCACACATTTTACACAATTCCCCCGGGATGAGGGGGACTCGGGCATTACCACACACCCAACCGCTGTCCTGAGCACAGCCCAGCCACAAACCAGGTCTGCCAAACTACATGCTATCTAGCATCGGGCCTTCTCCTATCTGGAGCCCGCAGATAATGAGATGATTTCATGTACAAGTGTTTCAAATTAAATTTCCAAACTTTTCTTCTTTTTTTTTTTTTTTATGTAGCTGCAATTGATACAAATGTAGTGAAAACTGGGGCACAAGCCAGGAAAATAACACAACTGGACATTGCTCAGCCTTTGCATCTAAGTTTACACAACCCATTGTTGCTAACTTTGGTTATTTTAAAAGCAATAAAAAAAAAAGCTTTAGAAGCAAAGCCTGGCAGTGGTCTGAAAGCCACGAATAACTAGAACTATTTGACTTTATATGAGAATTTCAGCTTCCTCTTAAAAGCAAAATTAACTGCTCAATTTATTTAGACAAGTTTTCTGATCCCCATCTCTACACATTTCCATTGTGTATATTGTCCCAAAGCCCCTGGCCAGTGCAGCATGTCATGCTGGGGAAACTGAGGCGGGGAGACAGGAAAGTCACTTGCCCAGCACCCACCCCCGGGGATCTGCTGGGACCCTGGGACCTGCTCTGAGGCTTCAAAGGAAAAGTTCTCACAGGTCACTAGTGAGGAACCAAAAGGCAGATCGGACCTTTTAAAGCTCTCGCCCTCAGTGAGCTGGTTTTCTGTTTAGAGTGAATTTTAAATGATTATTTTCTGAGCATTAAGAACTTTGCAGATTTATTTTTCTCCAGGTGTCACGAGGGGCCGGGCTGAGGTTTGTGCACACTGGGACAAGCACACGTATAAATCACCTCTTTGAAACAGCATGTCCCAGCACAACAAGTCCGTGCATTAAAACAAGCTGCTGAGCATTTTACATGCACTTTTCATCTTAGAGCATGTGAAAAATCCCAACCGATCCACCAAGACTTGCTGGGGTTTTAAAATCAAGCATCTGTGCAAATGTACACTGGATTGATGCCTAAACAAGAAAAAAAGCCCCAACATTATCCTTTGTTCACCAGCCAAATCTCTTACCTCGTCCTCCCAAACCAAACAGGAATGGGTGGCAGGATGGTGTGACAATGCTATGGGGACAAACAGAAGAAATCCAAACAGAAGCAATGGGGGCAGCCCTGGTGAGGGGCAGGGCAGGGGAAAGACCGGCTTTTGTCCCTCCTGATTTTCAGGAGACGGGAAGGTTTCCTAGTGCAAGCCTTCTATTGTTGTCAGAGCTATACGGGCGGGGGGGTTGCAGGCGCACATCGCCCCTGGGGACACGGCTCCATGCGCAGCATGCACGCACCAGGGCACCCCAAAAATGACCCCATACCACAGTCCTGTCCCCAGCAGGCCCGGCCGTCGGCCTGCGCCGTGCCCACGCACCCCCGGCACGGCTGCACCACCAGCACACGCGGGCACGGGGCTGGGGCCAGCACGCACACACCTGCGGCCCACGGGGCTCAGCCTCACCACCCCCCGGGCACACGCGTGTGCTACGGACACGCACGGGGCACTCGGGGCACACAGCACGCTCCCAGAGCGTGGGCACGCGTGTGTCAGGCACCCGTGGGTGTGCAGCTGGGGTGGGAACGTTCCTCGGGGACAGGCGCGCACCTACAGCACCGGCACGCCTATGGTATACACACACCTATGGGATGGGCACACCTATGGCACGTGCACATGTACGGCACAGGCACACCTATAGCACACGCACACCTATGGCGCGGGCATGCCTATGGCACATGCACACCTATAGCACACGCACACATTTGGCATGGGCACACCTATAGCACACGCACACCTATGGCACAAGTACATCTATGTCACATGCACCCCTATGGCACACGCACACCTATAGAGCACACATACCTATGGCACACGGACCCCTATAGCACAGACACCCCTATGGCACACGCACACCTATAGAGCACACATACCTATGGCACACGCACCCCTATAGCACAGACACACCTATGGCACAAGCACACCTATAGAACAGACACATCTATGGCACACGCACCCCTATAGCACAGACACGCCTATGGCACAAGCACACCTATAGAACACACATACCTATGGCACATGCACACCTACATCATGGGCACGCCTGTAGCACACCCCCCCTATGGCACACGCACCCCTATAGCACAGACACGCCTATAGCACAGACACCCCTACAGAACACACACACCTACGGCACAGGCACCCCTATAGCACAGACACGCCTATGGCACACGCACCCCTATAGCACAAACACGCCAATGGCACACACAGACACCCCTATAGCACAGACACCCCTACAGAACACACACCCCTATGGCACACGCACCCCTATAGCACAAACACGCCAATGGCACACACAGACACCCCTATAGCACAGACACCCCTACAGAACACACACACCAATGGCACACACACCCCTATAGCACAGACACCCCTATGGCACACACACCCCTATGGCACACACACCCCTATAGCACAAACACGCCTATGGCACACGCACCCCTATAGCACACGCACCCCCCAGCACACGCCCCCCCCCCCGACGGCCGGGCGCAGGAGGGCGGTTGGCAGCGCCCTTTCCCCCCGCGTTGTTCCCCGCGTTGTTCCCCCCCCCCCCCCGCTCCTACCTCCGCCTCCCGCCGCTGCCGAGCGGCCGGGCCGGGCCGCGCCGCCGCCAGCAGCCCCAGCGCCAGGGCGGCCCGCAGCGCCCCGCCCGCCCGCGCCCCCATCGCGGCTCCGCTCCGCTCGGCCCCGGCCCGGTTCTCCCCGGCTCTCCCCGCCCCAGCCCCGGGGGGGGGGCGGCCCCGGCCCGCCCCGGCCCCGGCCGAGGGCTGGGCTCCGCCGGCGGGACCCGGGTGTCCGCCCCCCCCCCCCCCCCCCCCCCCCGGGGCGCTGCCTCCCTCCCGCTCCTGGAGGAGAGGACCGATCCCTCGCGCATCCTTCATCCCCCTTCCCGCATCCTTCATCCCCCTTCCCGCCACGGCCCTCTCTTGCACACCCACGCTTCGTGAACGAGGCCGAAAGGGCACGGGTGGGGGGTGGGGGGGGGAGCTGGGGCAAATCCCGCCTCCGGGGTAAAGCTGGGATTGCTGCCCCCGGCGTGGCACGGAGGCTGGACCCTTCTTGGTCTGCCCCGTGCGGCGTTGCTGCTGCCCCGCCGGGCATCACGAACTCAGCCCATGGAGCGCAGAGCACGCTGGCTGCCACCCCGGCGGGCTGGCTGGGGAGCAGAGCAGGGGTGGGTTGGGGTGCTGGGCCAAACCTCCCACCCACAGGGGCAGCCGGGCTTGGGCTCTGCCCCAGTTAAAGCTGGGGGAAGGAGAAGGAGAAAGCAAGCCGAGCTTTGCCTAAAGCTGCGTTCAGCTGCGGTCCAGACCAGGCGAGTGTGGAACAGACCAGGGTTTGGGTGCAGGGGATCCCCCTCCGAGAGCGGCCAGCACTAGCCCCGAGCACAGCAATGCTGGGGGCTGCACAGGCGGCACCACCCCTCTCCGTGGGTCTGGCAAAAACCACGCCACGCTCTCAAGCTTTACAAAATACCTGCCCACTCAGGGCTGTGGGTTTGCTCCTCCTTCCCAGGCCTGGGACCCGGTCACCCGTGGGCAACGAGGGTCTATTTGCCACCCAACACAAGGTGAGGTGATGCACCTGGGACAGGACTGCAGCTCTCCTGCAACTCCTACCATTGATCATCTTGCAGTTTCCAGTGACAAGTTAACAGCTCTGTTTACTCCCTGCACTATTTTGTTTGACTATTTTGTTTTAATTTGACTGAAGCAAGAGGATGTTTTGACTCTGCTTTGGGGGGGAGGGAATAGGATGTGACTTATATCTGCTTTTGTTTTCACATCAGCTTCAACCACACACCTATTTTAAAGCTCACAGGCCTCTTCCTCTTCTTTTTAACCGTGCCAAAATCCAAAAGTTACAGGAGCATCGGTTGAGTGCAGCTTGAAGAGATCCGCAGGGATCCTGTAACATGTTGCTTTTCAGCTGGACAGGGATTAGCATGCAAGGAAGGCAAGAGAAAGAGATCTGCATAACATGGCAAAATAAGGAAGTGGCTGAGCCACAGGGAGAAAAATAGAGATGGGAGAAATGAAGAAGGTCGTGGCTGGGCCAGCAAGCACTGACCGAGGGCTGCCAGGGGAGGACGGCGGGCAGCTGGCACGCTGCGAGGGGCTGCTGCAAGGGGAATACTCGGCCTTGCTGCAGAGATCCAAGGGCCAGCTGCTCCTCGCACAGGTCAGCCCAGCGCTTCCTTGCAAAACAAGAGCGGCTCTGTCTGCAAACGCATCCGTGTTTCGTCCGTATCTAGGAAGCAACTGATCCATCTGCTTTTCCACTTAAGAAAATGGATGATGAGAAAGTGAACTGGCCGGGCTCCAGCAGGAGCAGGAAACTCCCTCCTCTGCTCATTGTAACGGGGGGAAGTCTGGGAGGGCACCTGCAGCCCCCGGAGCAGCCAGCTTTCCGACCTGGCATTTCCCGGGGCTGCTGCATTAGGCCTTCGCGGTTTTGGCACTTGGACAGAGAATTTAGCCCAGCCTCGGAGATGCCAGCTCACAGTTCTCTTCAGATCTTTGGCTTGGAGTATAAAGACGTTTATCCAGCTGCTGTCATCAGAATGGTATCAGGAACCATCTTGTGGAAAGGTGAACAGATTTCCAACTCTTTCAGCGTTAGGTAAAAGCTCAGAAGTGGGACAGAAGAAAGAATCTGATTCCTTGTAACCTCTACCCCAAACCTGAAACCTGAGAAGCTGAGCCTATGGCTAATAGCTGACAAAGTTTTAATAAAAAACATTCTCAGAAGAGCATGATAAATAAATCCATACAAGCTCTAGTTGCCTCAACATTCCTGATTTTGTAGGTTTCTAGACAAAATGCCACCTCCCTCGAATTTAATGCAAAAGGTCTCCATGCAGTCAGCTAGCTTGATGTCTAAACCCTTTCCTAAGACGCCTCCACGGCTTGAACCTGGAGATCCAGAGGGTTCCTAATTTAATGCCATCAGCATATTCACCTGAAAACATCATGGAGAACTAAGTGGTGTTATCACAGAGAGAGCCTGGAATCGGGGAGGCTTGTCTGTCAATGTGGGTGCAGCACAGCGCGAGCAGCTGAACCGCCAGTGAATCACTGCCTGCTTCTGGCAGAGGTGAGCTCCAAGAGGAGTTTATAAACCAACATTAGGAAACAGCATTTCAGTGACATGAAATTCCTCAGAACAGCTTTTAATGTTTGCCACAACTGATAAGCAAATAGCAACGCCATTACTCCTTCATGGCAGTTTCTACCCAGGATGGATGCGATGCACAAGAGCTGCCGGTTAAAAACCTTTGATGTTTTCCACTAAGAACACGTTCAAGTTGTTCCATTTTATCCACCCAAGACACTGCCTCCAGAACAGTCATTCTTCAAATGTTTGCTGCTCAACAGTTGCAGCAGCTGGGGAGCAGTGGGATGGCTCGTTGGGTGCTGTGTCAGGCAATGCTGAGAGTATTAACCCTGCTGCTAAAATGTGGCCAGATCTGGGACCGCTTCAGATCAGACGGGCACGGCTTGCCCTCCTGCCCTCCGGTACCAGCAGCAACCCTAGCCTGCAAGTCAAATTCTTTAGAAAGGCACAAGGACCTTACATTCCCCTGGCTTCAGCTCTCACAAGGGTACAGCTTTTCTGCTTAAACTGAGTTTTCTTTGGTACTTCATCTGCGCCCGGCAAGTTCTCACAAGTCGGAGGACTTCCCCCTGTGTCCTTAATGTGTTAGGTAAGTCTGTCTAGTCCAGTACCCTGTCTTCAGCAGAGCCAGGAACAGATATTTATCACAAGGGTGATTGGGAAAAAGAAAATGCAAAATCCGTACACGCTTTCTTTGGCTTTAGCTTCTGTGTGCAGAGTTCCTGGGAAGTTGGTGAGGTCGAGAGGCTGCACCCAGCTCACGAGCCCTCCTACAAACACATCAGCACAAGTTGTGCTGCATTTGCTGGAGCAGTTTGATTGAATCTCACCAGTTATTTGCTCAGTGGACAGCTAAAACCATGCATCTCTTTCTAGGATCAGGGTGTCACCCAAGTTCCAGCAGACATCATCATATTAGTATGAAAAGTGGACTTTTAAGCCCTTTTGCAACTTCGGGTGCATTCTGACAGCTGTGTTTTATTACAACAGCTCTGCAAGCAATTTCTACAGCAGCATTAGCAACATTGTCTACTGGGAACAATGTCACACAAAGCTCTTTGTTACTCTGGAAATGGGAATCATCAAATCTAGATTAGGCAAAGTAGCACTGGCTGAATCCTGGCCTCAAAACCCCAGACTCAAGCTATTGGCTTCAGTCACTGCTTCCATATCTCTCCCTAGGACTGTGGTATCTGAGCAATTTTTTAAGTTGCATTACTTCTTAGGGTGAGGTGGGTTTGGCTGTATAGAGCCAGCATAGAAATTATTTGGCTGTCTCTTGGATTGTTTAGCTATTTTTGTTGCATTTCAGCTCTGTAACGATCACATGTCTCTTCTACACTGCCATCCCTCTGTTATGCTTTTCTCTATAAAGTCATTGTTGAGCTTGGCAAGTGCTAGATGTGTTTTTATAAATAAACCACCAGCATTCCATACAGCACTGATATCCAAAAACTAAAACCTCTCTGCTTAGAAAAATGTATTGGAGGATAGATCATAAGAGATGAAGGAAGCAGAGCACAGCCATTCCCAGATCAGACAACCTGAACTGCTCCTTCTGCTGAGATAGCCTCTCTTGGTTTTCTACCTCCTGACAGATCTGCAGTCCTGACTCTCCTTAGTTTGCAATTTTATTACTCAAACGCCTATCAAATTCTTACAGAGCCCCTGCTGCAGATAAATTCGAAGTAAGATTCATGAGATCTGCCTTTTATTTTTGATTCAGCCGTTGGCCTGTTAAAAGTAAAAGATTACTTGTCAACAGACACCGTCCTCACCTGTTTAAAAAATAAAAGCAGCAATTCTAGTACCTGTAAAGTCCTGAGTCTTCTTATGAAGAGTGCCGACCACTAGTAAAGCATTTTATTTGCTTAGTATTACAAATAAATCCTTAGAGACAGGAGCAGCTAGTCACAGTGCCAACAATGCTCACTTAAATATGCAACCTGCTCAGCTGATCTAAATGCAGGAATATTCTTAGCGTGACTGTAAGGTCCTGTATTTAAAAGAGCAATCTGCTTCACCAGAGTGCAAGAAGTTAACAGCAAGTATCACCATGTCAGGAAGAGCTAAAATTAAATCCTTAATATATTAGTACTTACTGATTTTTTTTCTTTTAAGCTTTTTACTTTTATTTTAACCTCAATTAAAGCTTATGCTCCTGAATTTTAGGCAGTGGTAGAGAAAAACTGCAGTGCTAAAGGACTTAGCAGAAACAATTGGGAGGGCAATGACATAGTTAAAACTGTCATCGGGGTTTACATCTTTTACAAAACACCACTTCCCAGGCCTCTCTCAACTAATTTAATTCTCTCTGCACCAAAAGCATGACAAACATGCCATCAAACTAGTACCCTCCTTTCTGTGCCTGACCTGCTAGTCTTCTGTAAATCAAAACAGCTGGTGAAGATGTCTTCGCTGTCTTAGAAACCACATAGGAACACAGGTTGTGTTTTGCCCTGATGCAGAATAGAACAAAACACAAATGTTCAGCATCACTTCCAGGCTGGAAAAACTGTGAAGGTGGCGACAGCTCCGGCAGTTTTGTGGCTTGCTGGAATACTGGTCTACTTAGTAATCCAGGTGGGTAGTGACTGTTTAAAGACATGCGTGCTTTTAGCCCTGGGGGAGAAAGTGGGGTTGGAAGCTGAGTCAGCATTAAAGGGAGCCAGAACTGTTGCTCCCGATATTGGAAGTCCCAGCTTTTCCAACCACCCCTCCTTTCCCCAGGAGGGAAAAGGTGAGAGCCCCACCAGGGAACTTGTGGCACCAGGCAGGTGACACCGCGCCTGCCTCGGCACGGCTGGTTTTGCTCAGCTCAGCCATCCCCACCTCTCCCTGCACAGCTCTGAGGGCTCAGGGTGCAGCCCGGGGAAGTGTTTGTGCAGTGCAACGCGCCAGCACAGCTCTGCTGGGGGAGAAACCTCACGCAGTGACACATCCCCTTCTGTTCTCAGCTGCTTTCCTCCTTCACCCCATCCAGCAGCCACCACTCCAATGCAGAGACATGCAAGAGCACCCTCTAGCCTGCTTCACCCAAAATAATCACACTAGCTTAAAAATGATAAACACTCAAACTTTGCTAGCCCAGCTCATTTTTGACAGAGCCAAGTTAGGAGTATCAGGCCTCAGATCTTAAATCTTAAGCAAAACAACAGATACTAAATTTATTTGTCTATAATTTGCCTTTCTAAAGCCTCACTCATACATTAAATTTTATAATGCCACTAATACACATATACCTCAAATTCCACTGTTTTAAGAGGAACAAGCCATCCAGAATCCGTGACAAATTACTTTTCTGACAGAGCAGTGACAGCACCCGTGCTTTCCAGAAGAAGCCTTAAAAAGGCACAGCATAGTTATTACATTTACAGCCACGGGTAATTGCTGATTTGAAGTTACCCTTACCATGACCATGAATGTACACCAAGCTAGAGTCGGCTTATAAAAATTAACAAAAGCTATTTTGGTTCATTTCTCTGCGAGAGGCCAAGGATATTGTGCAGCTGTATGCCCAATTATCAAGATTGTAACTACAGACCCTGAGAATTTGTATTTGTGGCATTTTACCCACCAGAGTACTGGGCGACCAGACGTTCTCTCTGAGAGGCCTGTGAGGAGGCAGCACTGGACACAAGCTGGTACGGCAGTGCTAGCTTCTCACAGCAGCGTGCAGAGTGACCTAGTCCCAGGAGGAGTGATAATTAACCCCTCTCGTTTCTTCAGACCTTGGCTTCAGTGCTGAATCCCAAACGCTTACCATGTGCCTACTGAACCTCACCTGCATCTTATCTCAAAGATGAAACTGCTGCACACAACACTTGTTTGCTATCACCCACACTTCAACAGCAGCAATTGAAAGTTACAGCAATATGTAGCAAATTACTTTTTTTTTTTTTTTTTTTTTAAGTCATCCCACCTTGTTTTTTGAGCTATCCTGGCCTGGACATAATATGCTCCCTGGCAGCATGAGAATACACTGCCATCTGCCTGCTCCTCGTGAAGGCTGCAGGGCACACCAAATCATGCGTAGCAGGAAATGCAGGCAACACAGGACGTCAGTCTCAGAGGGAAATAAGAAAGGGGCAGGGGACAAGTCTGCAAGTCTGGGATAGACGGCATGGCTAGCAGGGAGGCTCACCACCAACTTAGCTGCAGATTTTTGCCAACGGCGCAGAGCTAGGGTCAAAGCAGCGGTGCCATTTCAAACAAGACTCTATTTACTACTTGGGTCATACCACAGGAAGACGAGGAATATGTAAGGAAACACCTGCAACTGAAGTAACTGCAAAACAGTACGATTTCACAAATAAAACAATCAGCATTTATTGCTGTATTACAAAACATTTCTTATTTTGGCAATGTTTGTACAGTTTATCCTCTTCCTTTTTAGGGCCTGTTGAAAAGGTATGGGTAGGAAGAAAAGAGGACAATGTTGAAGATTAAGATTAAATTTCAATGTCTTGCTTAAAGAGGAATCCTCCCAAACCACCCCAGTCCCTCCCACCAAAATAAAAATCCAGTTCCACTCAATTTCACTATTCCAAGAGGCCATGGGTGAAGCAGCAGGCAAAACTCTGGCAATTTCACTATCAAACGCATCAAGAAGACAAACAAAACATTCACAGTGATCTTCAGTATGGTCTGTTGCGTTGATCATTTCTGAAAGGGAAATAAAAAGTTATAAAGAATCCCTTAAGCAAATAACAAATAGTCCCTTCAGTCAAACATCTCTGCTCCAACTTCTGTGTATTCTTCTATGTTTAGATAGCCTTATCCAAAAATGTTCACAAAACACTCTCAACATGCAAACTGACTTTTCTCCGGAAGCTCTTATCTGTAGTTAATATTTTCATAGCACAGTTGTGCACGCACACCTAAACAACACTCTTTTCCTACAGTCCCTATCAGTTCCACAGTCTGTACGCTACACAACTAAGCCAGGGCAAAGAAACTGCTCACCTTCCTCCCATTTTACCACCATAGCCACCTCCCCAGTCACCGCCTCTGCCACCACGCCCTCGATATCCTCTCTCTCCTCCATAGCCACCTCTCCCACGAAAACCTGGAGGAAAATGCAAACCAACACATCAACCAAGTTTTTCAAAAAGCCGCAGATGACATTAACACTTTTAACACTTCAGAAGAGACGCAGTTGTTTTTACACACCTCCTGATGGACGCGAATCTTCTGGTCTAGGCTCACCACACTGGTTGCAGGAATTCCTGCGAGCGAAGTTCATATTACCACAAGCCCTAGAAAAGACAAGGATTCCCCAGATTTAGCTGCTAAGAAACTCAGAGAGCATACATGAAACACCACTGCCCAATTCAAATGACACTTACGGGTTAGGACAAACCCAATCACCATTTTTGGGCTCCCCACTTCTCCCCTGGAAGCCCCCACCTCTTCCATATCCACCTCGTGAACCTGTAGACAAAATTATAGTCAGAATAAAGGAGGGGAAGTGTCTACAACCTGTACATGAGAAACATTTATTAAGGACTGTCACAGGCTTCAGAACCCGTGACAGACAGACTTTTCAGGTGGAAGAAAGAGCGTTTAACATAAATATGCCCCTACTAGGCAAGCCTCTGAAACCATATTAGGAACTCTGAAACAGCAGGTAGTGCCAATGACAAAAAAATTGTACCACCATAGAATCTGGCATCTACTAGTTGATTTACTACTAGCTACAAGATAGCTAGAAGACTTGAGCAAATGACACAGAATTTTCAGCCACCACCAAATCTCAACCGCGTTTGGTGGCTTGAAGTTAATGTATCTGCATAGCTGAAATACACATGTTCATACGGACAGATTCATAACTTAAGCAGATGAGAAAAAATAAGAGGCAAGGATAGCACATGGTGGACAGAAAAATTTGCTCCACCACATATTTTATACATTCTTTTTCAGCAGTAAAAGGAAATTTGATCTGCCTGAATTGCCAATGGGTAAATATAAACCCACTATGTGCATTAATAATATTTCATAAAGATTTAACAATGTATAATATCAGTCACATATGGCCAGTCTTAGTCACAGAACAAAAATTTAACAACAACAAAAAAAAATCTGTCTGGATTAATGCCAGGAGGTATCTAACACAAGCACAGGGACAACACAGTTCTTGCTTTCTCCATCAAAAAGATTAAGAACTCTTATACCAATTGAAGTTCTTGAAGGATAATTTTTTTCATCAGACTACAAAACTGCCTGGTTTAAGAACTAAAATTTGTTGACAGCCTCTGCACAAAGCATGCTTCCTGTAAAATGGTAATTAATACCCAGTGGACTACTGAGAAAACTGTATCATGCACAGAATCAGGAAGATTAACATCTATTTAATTAAAGGAGTCAGATATCCAACTGCTGCTCTAAATCAGTAGCAGCTGAACAATTTACCCTGCTTACATACCATCTGGAAACATCAGAGTATCTCTGTGCTTCGCTGTAATAAGCAAATACTCAGTGGGAATTCGCACCTATATACACGGAAGCTGTACAGCCTCAACATCATTATCAACTATCTCTT
Organism: Tyto alba; assembly: GCF_018691265.1. Taxonomy (NCBI): domain Eukaryota; kingdom Metazoa; phylum Chordata; class Aves; order Strigiformes; family Tytonidae; genus Tyto; species Tyto alba. The sequence goes on along the minus strand of NW_024881281.1, from coordinate 12,189,835 downwards.
TAAAAGCAATGCTCAGACATGATCTGGAGACTTCCTAGTTGAAAAGGAAAGCATAAATTCTGTGCTGTGCAAAAGACATTACGTATTTCGGTTTACTTAACTTGGTCCAACCTTTATTACTCCCTTTCATGGCAGAATCCCAAAGGCCCACATACTTTGACGAATCACTCCTTCAAAGTCAGCTTTTCTTTTATAAACCAGTAATAGGTAAAAAGCATTTAACTATGCAAAAACAAGGATTTCACAGATTTTAGTCCCACCTCGACGACCGCCACCTCCACCTCCTCTCATGAATTCAGGCCTTCTAGTTGCAAAAGAAACTTTGATAACATTGCCATTGAACTCTTTTCCTGTGGAAAGAAAAAGTGAGAGAAAGATCAATACAGCTCCCAAAAACACAGCAGCAAGTTCAGAAGAACAGAAGCGATTTGCATATATGGACTCTTAATACACAGGGAGCCTGAAGTAAATCACTTATTTTTGAAGATACTGGTCCAAATGTGAGATGGCAAACACTGAGGTACTTGCTAATTTCTCCATAAACCCAGATATTTCTCTTAATTTAAATGTGATCTGGAAGTTGCAATTTAACTAGACACATAAGAACATTTAAAAGATTTTTGGCCATGTTCATGGATAAGTAGTTCAGATATTAGAACTCTGTTTGCTCTTCCCCAAAGTCAAGTAACAAGGTTTTTGTACAATTCAGCAGCCAGCAGAAAAATTAAATACTCCCAAGTAAGTGAAAAACATGAACTTGTTAAATACAAAGTCTCAGTTCTCAATAGATATAAAGTTTATCACAGAACAAACAGGACTGCTTATGTGCCCAATATAGTCATATTTACTTTACTCTCCTAAACAAAAGTCAATTTGCATTTTATTAACAAAATATAAACCATCAAATAGCATGCCATGCCAGATTCTTTATGCGCTATCATTTCACACCAGATGCAGAGTGTCCTTTTGTTTCTGCCAATGTTACTAAAATTCTGTGAACACACAAGGTCACAGGAGCAGGCACGTCTCCCTCTCCTGCCCTCAAGTTTACTACTACAGAAGAGTATCACTATTTTCTGCATCAAGTCTGAAGAGTTTTATACCAATGTATTTCTAGGATCTGCTCTCTTCCTCCACTGAACCCATAATTTAAAAAAGCCCTTGCTCTTCATGGGGTATATACAACACATTTGGCACAAGATAGTCATAACCATTGCCAAACTCTAAAAATGCTACCACAACGCTAATAATATCAATACTAACCGTGCAGGAGATCCCCCCAGCTGCTAACACAGATTAAAGCTCTATTGGTCTGAACAAATTACGCTCTCCTGAGCGTCATGAACACCATCTCATACTTTGTGCAGGAATGATTTGAGGTACAGCAGCAAACCCTAACAATGTCATTACACATTTTTGGTCTTAAATCAATAGCTGCTGTTCTACCAGATGAGAAAGCCAGCACACACAAAATACCATGAAATAGAAGACTGTGTAAAAAAAAAAAAAAGTAGTCAAAAAAAATCCCACCCAAACAAACGAAAAACCAAAAGCCAAACAAAAAGTAGCATGGGGTCCCTCAGTGAGTTTATTGATTTGCTTCCTCCACTGCTTGTTAGATTCATGAATAACCAAAAGAACAGGTACTCTCACCCACCATCAAACCAGTCAATGGCTGCTTTAGCAGAAGGAGGGTCATCAAAAGATACTGTTGCTTCTCCCTTTGGTTTGCCAGTATCTTTATCTGTATAAAGATTTATCATAGGTTTGCCAGTCTTTTTGTTGGTCTGAAAAGAAAAATTTTAAATACCGATATTTAATAAATAACATTAATAATTAATAAAAATATTCTCAACAACTGCTGGCGACTCAGAGCGAGCATCTGCCTTGAATGATATCAGTAGATTTCCAATACAGTAGTTCCACAAGTCCTCTTCCTTCTTACCAATGTTTTCTCATTTCACATACCTTTATAATACCAATTTGTTTGAAATAGTCTGCCACTTGATCTGTTGAAACATCCTCTCCAAGTCCTTGCACGAAGATAGTGTTGTTATCAGAGTTGTCAGACTCTGAATCTATGAAGAAATAAGCTACATTTACTGCGCATTTTACTGGTAGCAACAGAAGCAACATGTTAAGCTCAGGTCTATGTTGCCCAGTAGCAGATCTTTAAATCCCAAAGACAACTTAACTGAAATAAAAGATGAGCAGAGAGCATAATTTTGAAGTTAACACCATCAACTTAAAAAATGCATGCACAGCACCTTCAGATGTTGCAGTATATCAAAGACTGAATACATTCAACAGCTGACCAGCTGTCTGCCACACACTCAACCTGTCTGTGCAGCTAGGACATCCAAACCCATCAAAGTAGTAAATGTTTTGATTAACACAATTTTAGCAGAAGTGTTATGGCAGTGAAAGCAGCTGTTTGGCTAAAGCAGATTCAAAGTTCATCAGCAAATTCTTACTTGCTGCCTGAAAAGACATCCATTCACATGCACTTTAATAAAATAAATTTATTTCAAGGAAGACAAGCTTTAGCCAAATTTCTTTTGAGCCGTGAGAATTGCAGCCACATCCATCTTTCTACACATAGATTTTAAAAGCAATGACCTAAGAGCTACAGTCCACTCCCACCCGCTGCTTGTTTTCTTACCAGCATCTGATCTCGGTCCATAATCCCTTTGACCTATGAAATGGGTTTAAAAAAAAAAAGAAAAATACTGTTTTTAGCAAAGCATTTTCAAGTGACTTTTTAAAAGAGAGTATGCATGTTATGCATCTAAGATCTAAAACATTAACCAGAGATTTAGAGACTACTTAGATTAAAACGTTCAACAGAAGGTGTCTGTAGGACGTTAACGTGTTCTTTAACTTGCAGCATGTGGCAGTTGCCACACTGATGCTATGCTGGTGTTATGTTGCAAATGCTGGTTGTCAGATCACCAAGCAGTTTACATTTTTTTTTTTTTTACCTCTAGTGCCTTTCTAAGAAGCATTTGTAACAAAAAATTTTAAAATAAAATAAAAAAAATAATCCAGTGAACGTCACTGTCTCCACAAATTCTTTCATGCAATTTGACAAAGTAGAAATCCAGTCTACTGCTAAAAGTTTGGCTATTAAAACTCATGAACACACCAGCCTCACCAAAACACTATAATGCTTCTACTAGATAGTAACAAGATATTGGTGGCTTTTAGATTTATACAGAATTTCCACTGAAACATTTTTGGATACTCGGCACTTACCACCGTAATTTTTGAAGCCACCACGGTCACCACCACTGCAGAGGAAAAATTGAAGAAATGATTTCTTCCTTAAGTCTCTATGTGCTGAGCCCAAGGCTCAATCTACAGTTAACTGATTACAAGTTGAGAGTTACTGTCTGGCAGCTAAAGCACTGTCTCCATGTTCTCCTCACTATTCATTCATGTTCAAGGATTAAATTACATGAAAGTGAATAATCTCACAGGGTGCTACACTGGAGAAGAGAAGCCCTAAAGAGTATTTTAAACTAAGCCATACACGTTGCTGTTTCAATACTTTCTCCCATCCCATAAGCCAAAATGACTGCTATTAAAAACTGTGTTTTAAAACAGAAACATTCTTTTCATGAAGGTTAACAGGCTTTAATTGTAGATGTAATTGCTACTTTGGAGTAATTAGTACTTTCCTAGAAGTAAGAAGAGCTAAAGTTAATTAACCTCCATTGTTATGCATTTATATGAGGGATAAATTAGCAGTATCAGCCATTCTCTGAAAAAGGGTCTGTGGGGACCTACTGTACTATTAGCACTTGGTATTACAGAGAAGGTGTGTGTATGTGAGCTTCAAAAGCAGAGGCCGTGAAGTTTTATTTCATTCATTCTGAAACCTGTGGCACAAAATGTAGACCAAGTTAAGAGATTACACACAGCAATTTTCAAAGGTTAGAAGGGACGTTACACCTCCAATTATGTGCATGAAAATAAACCCTCACTCTTTTCAATGTAAATGTTCATACTAGTAGGATTTTTCACAACCGCATTTTTAATTGCATCCACGTTACGAACACAGTATGATCAGTATTAAAAACCTTCAGGAACAATACAACCACTGGATTTTTTAGAAAGTCAATAACCAAGCGTCAGAAAGACTGTCTCCTACTGCCATGTACAACTGCCAGCTTGCCCTGCTTTGCATAGGGGACACAGCTGCCACCTGAAAATTAGGCAGGTTCACCTAATCCTGATAGCTTTCACGCTCAGCAGCTAAGATCAAGCCTGTGTAAATTCAAGCCCTGATGTAGAGGGCTATCTCCAGACTCTGGAACTATTGTGCCAGTACAAGTAGCCTCTTCACCAACGCGTTTTTAGAACTAGAAGTCACTCCAGGCTTTAATTCAATCTACTTGCCAACGCATCAGAGTCCAAACATGGGACACAAATACCCCAGCAAAAGGCAATGAAATAAAATTAGGGCGTAACTTCTTTGGCACTCTGTGTATCTGTTTTCTGCTACAGCAAATGCAAAGTCATGAATGGAAGGTACTGGTTACTTAATATTTATGAGATAAAATCTGCTCAAAGTAAGGGGACAAGAAAGAAATAAGGTTTCAACAGACATTAACAAAACTGGATTGAGACATTCTTTGAAGGGCGACTGACTTTCTGTGACAGTACATATAAGGAATATTAGGTGTTTGTCATGATAGACTATCACTTTTACTGGGACTTTTCTTAAAATAATTTTTTGCTGCAGATTTTAAATGGCTTCTCCACAGAAAAAATCTGAATGCCAAATTGCAGTGTCATTTACTCATCAGTAATTAATTCTGCTCACTAAAAAATTAATTAATTTTATATTCATTCTATATTCAGAGCTGGTCTTTATTCAAGGCTGGCTATTTTCAAGGACTGATGACAAAAACACAATGGTGATCTTAAAATTTACTGTAAGTATCTTTCTGCCACCTCCAATTCACTTCAGCTAAAAAAATCTCTTCAATATGACACAACAATTTTCAGTAGGATGCCTGCTCTTCTAGGATTTTAACTCAGAAATAACAACAGTGAATATATCAACCATGGAAATGTTATCAAAGTTTTCCAACCCTAGAACATGGTCCCAATTCATCAGGACAGCATTATCCAGGAAATGTTTTTTTTTTTTTTTTTCTGATTTTGAAGTATACAGCAGCAGAGACACAAATTAGAAAAACCCAACAATCTAAAAACATACAGAAAATAAGTTTATGACTAACACAGCCAGGATTTTACAGAAAGTGAGGATTTTGCAAAGATGTGGGGGTAAAAATGCATGCACCGTGATTCTGAGAAGCAATACAGTTGGATAGATAAAAAGTAAAGGAAGTCACAATCAAATGCCTGATTTCTAACTATGATACAGTAATTCTGCACCCCACATCAACAAGCGGAATCCACAATTTTTAATTAGTTTTCTAATTTATGTCTATAGAATTATGTTTTTGCCCAAGTATGCTTCAGCATGTTCTCTTCTGCTTAAGTCTCACACGACCACCACAACCAAAACCGGCATCAATTCAGTGACAGATACCTGTGATACAGATTAATGCTTTCCTCCACTTTTAAGTGTATTGGGTTTGTGTGTGGCAGGGTTTTGGTAGCAGGGGAGGGCCTACGGGGGTGGCTCCTGTGAGAAGCTGCTAAAAGCTTCCCCAGCTCCACGTCGGACCTGCCTGAGGCCAAGGGCGAGCTGGTCGGTGACGGTGGTAGCGCCTCTGCGATAACGTGTTTAAGAAGGGGAACCTGCAGCGGAGGGAGGAGTAGGAGTGAGGGAAACACCTCTGCAGACCCCAAGGTCAGTGAATAAGGAGCAAGGGAGGTGCACCTGAGCAGAGACCCCTCTGCAGCCCGTGGTGAGAGGGCAGGCTGTGCCCTGCACCCAGGGGAGTCACTGGCGGAGCAGATGCCACCCACAGCCCGTGGAAGAGCCCACACCGGAGCAGGGGGCTGCGCCCGAAGGAGGCCGGGACTCTGAGGGTGGCCCACGCTGGGGCAGTCTGCTGCTGGAAGGACTGCAGCCCGTGGGAGGGACCCACACTGAGCAGGGAAAGCTGAGGAGTCCTCCCCCTGAGGAGGAAGGAGTGGCAAAGGCAACAGGTGATGAACTGAACGCAGCCCCCATCGCCTGCCCCCTGCATTGCTGGGGGGGAGGAAGGAGACATATCGGGGGCAGAGCTGAGCCTGGGAAGAAGGGAGGGGTGGGGGAAGGTGTTTTTAAGATGTGGTAATGCTTCTCACTGTCCTGCTCTGGTTTGATTGGTGTGTTAGTGGTGGTGGTGTTCAAACTAAATTGATTTTCTTTCTTCCCCAAGCAAGCCTGTCCTTTGCCCATGACTGTAACTGTCGAGTGACCTCTCTCTGTCCTTGTCTAGACCCCCGAGCTTTTTATCCTATTTCCTCCTCCCCATCCCCCTGGGGTGGAGGAATGAGCGAGCAGCTGCATGGTGTTTTGTTGCCCTCTGGGCCAAAACCACATTAAGTTCCATTTCATATGTGATTTATAAAGCTGCAGTGTGTTACCTTCCTGAGATTGCTGGGCAAAGCTACCTAAGATCCCCAGGAGTTATGTGGATATGCTGCAGCAAGTGAGGTCAAACACAGAAACTGGTTGCAAGCAGCTGATGCCACAGTCTGAGATCTACCCCTCGCTGAGACCTGAACTCTAAGTCTCAATCTCAGCAACTATCAGTTCCCACACCATTGTCATAGAACGTATGGAAAACAGAACTGCAGTGTTTCACAATCTACTGCTTTACCAGTCTTGCACACAAACCAAATCAGTGGGTGACCAGATGGAGTTTGGGGTTTTAACAACCTATGTTAGAATCACGAACAAGTAGCTAAAATTCAGCAATGCCACCACCAAAGACAATAAAATAAGAGATTGAACTGCAAGCAGGCAAAATGTGTACATGACACCATTCATAGTGACAAAAACTTACTGCTATGAAAGAAATGTCATCAGATGTTCTTTTCTCCTAACTCAGTCATATATTTAAACATCACCTACTTGCACGTAAACGGAATTCATCTGAACATTGTTTACTTCAGGTGGGAATAACTTTCAATTACAGGCACAGTGACATGGAGAGCTGAACATTACAGATACAAGAAATATATTTTTAAAAAGTGATCATATATTGGCAGAGGAGGCACCGAGAATTCAGGAACAAAATTTCAGCCTCCAATATGCCCCTATGTCTCACCAAGCATGTGGAAGTTACATGTAAGAATGTATTTTTACAAACAAGAAAGGAATGCTTAGTGCACCAAGAAAGTCACTGACAGATGAGGGTTTCTTTTGCTGCCTATATTTACTGCCTCTGTTCATGTTTTTCCAAAGTCTATATAAGGTTAAGCTCAAACATATAAATTACAAGTCAAAATATTAATTCTGAACACAAACCGCACTGCTGTAAAAAACGTTTGTGCTAAGTCGTAGTTTCTTTATACCACAATAAGCTAATTTCCACTCACAACAGCTAATATAGCAATCACACTGCATAGGTAAGTTTTATTTATACATCAATATCAAATCTGCACAAGAGGAAAACAAACAAAGAAATCTATGCTGAGCAAAGCTAGGATTTCTATGACAAATCCTAACGCAACAACAAACCCTTTTCTAAACTGCATTTATACAGTTCCACCAACACAGACTGCATGAGCAGATTCAAAGGCAAATCTTCTCCCACTTAATCCACAGATTCTAAAAGAAGGGCAGTGTCACAGCTATGGCTACTGGACTGCCTGAACAGCTTTTCCAAGATGAAAGAAAAAAACCTGCTTTGTGTTGCTACTGTATTTCCCACTTATGTGCTTAACCAAAACAATTCAGTCCCACAACCACAATGAGCAATTAACTCCTTACCTTTTGGATGAGAACTCTAACAGAAAGGTGACTTACTCTACAAGGAAACTTGGAGTAAAACTCTGCATTCTCAAGACCTGGTGTACCTGCTTTCTAACCAAAAGAGCTCAAAGATGAGACTCTTCTACTATCAGTTTTAAAGAGAGAAAAGATTTTGCTTCTTAGCCAAAATACAAATCATCGAGATCATCAATTTTTCAAACTTCAAAATGAAAGGGTGGAAAAATTCTTCTAAAATCCCAAAAGAAATCTGAATAATAATTTTGAAACCTGTAGTTAGTAAGATTAAAAAGTGAACATCTGACGCATAAGAAAATGTTTATTCTCTATCATAATAATATCATCTAGGGAATCTGAAAAGTAATTTCTCAAAAGATATTTTTTTCCTCAGTGCTGCATGAATTTGCACAGGCACAAAAGAAAAATGAGTGCTGAAAGCATTTATTACAGTACATATTCAATTCATTCTAGTTTTCAGAATAATGATTCATACCTTAACATTACCAACTATGTTTTGAAGCACTTTTATAAAAAAGTTATGCAAAGAAATGAAAGCTCTCAGAATTTAAAAATGCTGATTCGATTTTGCCCCAAGTATTCCAGAATAATTTTCTGCATTTGCAGACTGCTCTGAGAGGTTTTCATGCAGGGTAAGTTTATACAGGCCAATGTAGCTCCCAAGAATCTTGTGGGAGAATTGATGTTGCAGCCAAAGTCACCGCGTCCCAAGCACAGGACAGTCAGCGATGATGCTGGTAAACAGGATGGGTGGCCCAGCACTACAGAGGAGATTAGGCAGCGCAGCTGTAAGAACACCAGCAACTGGGTAATGCTCTTACCGACCAGCATAAGCTGCAACAAGTTCTCCCTGCCTTTAAATGCCAGTCAAGACAAAACTTTTATTACTAGCTAACACAGAAGATTAATTCGCTATGATCTCAAGTTAGCTATTAGGATTTTTTTTTGTAATGTCAAGGAACAATTTTTTTTTATGTTGATAGAACTCATTTACACATTATTTTCTAGCCACTATAAAAATCAAAGCCTATGTTATTAAAGCTGTACAAATATCTGCATAGACAAGATTGTTTCCTGATGGCTATGGCATTTTCACAATTTAACGGTAAGCATTAAAATGTGATCAAAGTAAAAAACTGAAAATGATAACTAGTTACTGGAGATAGACTTGACACAAGCTGCTTTTGAGGCAGGGGGGAAACACCAATGAAACAAAACTAACCTGAAAGCCCACATTTTCACGGGACTAAACATGATTTCTTACCTTATTAGAAGTTATTTTCACTTTGATCATACAGCTTGTTATTTAATTTAACTTTTTACACTTTTCTAATAAGCATAACTTTGGTAAAATATATGTCAGAAGCAGAATCCTCCATCATAATCATGTGGAAAGATGGAATAAACATGTATGACACTGTGGTAAAAATTTCACTGCAAACGGCATTAAAGACTGCATCACTTAACAGAAGCAGACAACACTTCTTAATAAAGGCCTTCCCACTTTGCTGTATTTTCCCCCCACTTCTCCATTCACCTCCGCTCTTTTCCTTCTTTTGGCTTGCAAGCCCACCACATGGATGTGTGAATAAAATTTTTCTTACATTTTGGAAAAATATGGGAAGAGGCTTTATTTTCACAGACATTAATTTATCTTACTTTATCTCGCAAAAACAGAAGTTTGTTTCAAAGCGATAAAATCTACCAAAAGTATGTTTTTTGAAGCTCACATTCATTTCTCTTATTGGAAAGGGCTCACCTATAAACAGTTTTTTTAAAAACACAGCTTTTGTCATAGGAATATGGAAAATCCTCGTTCACATAGAAAAGATAATTTTAAAAAATTGTTCAAACTGAAAACAAACTTAGAAATTACTTTGATAGTTAAGTTTATATTATATAAAACCCCAGCAAAGTGTAACATAAAATAACTACTAATACACTTTTGCAATTGTGCTACCACACCTAATGAGCGGAGATAGGGTCCACTTACATCATCAATGCTACAATCTGGGACGACCTTAGGAGCAGGCAGATTTTAAATATGGTTTAAAAATAAATATTTTTAAAATTCACCAAGTCTTATCACACTTTGGATTATTTTATTTAAATGAGATCAGTTCAAACAAACAGCACTGTATATAATTAGAGTTCTTCATCTGGAGTTCTAGCAATAACCCAGGACTGTGTAGCCTACTAAAGGGTAAGTGGTGCTGACAAACATCACTTCAAAGCTCACTGGAAGCTTCAACATTCTTGACTTTGCATCAAGGAGCACTCTGCACCTCCAACCATTTCACAGAGGTACACAAAAGGGAAGCCAACTGTGATAGTTTATTAAGAAATAATAATGTCATTTGGCCTAATTCAATAGCATTTAAAGCAAAGGTCTCAGTCTCTCAGACCTATGCACAAAATCATCCCCAAGCAAAAAATTAAACATGTGCATAGATTTTCTTAACAAGAACAGGGCCTAAGGCAATGGCAGAAGGGGTAACAGTATTGTTAGCATTTAAAATCTACCTAAAATGTGTTTAGACTGACAGCTAAACCATTAATAAAAACTGTATTTTAATGAAAGATTAAAATTGTAAAAAACAGTAAAGAACGAGTAATGTTATTACTTAATTACTACTAAATTTTTTAGAAAGCAGAAAGGTAATTAGCCAACTTGAGCGTAATGATTTGTCACTGTAAAGTCAAAATAATTCCCTGCTAAAATGTTAGCTAGTTTAGCTACCAATTTTATAAAACTTTCTCAATCCCTGGGTGTTGGTTTTCTTATCATTGAAAACAACTTTTTACAGGTTTTAAAACACTGTATTTCAAGGGATGGGCTCAGGCAGTTTTTTTTATTGCAACTCATGTGAATAAAATGCAGCTATCTGTCCTACCCACCAAATTCTTGGTCTCAATCTATCTGAACCTAAAAGCTTTTCCTAGGCAAAATGCATTTCTGTGCAGTGCAGAAAGGTTTAATTTTAGAAACCTTCCATTTTTGGAAATCTAAATCTGAACCGCATTAGGAACAGACATAGTAAACAAATATTAAAACCAGCTAAATAATAAGAAACAAGGGTAAGGAACTGCAGGCACTGAAATGAGATCACTTACCTATATCCAGACATATGACCTCTTCCATCCACGTCATATCCCCCTCTACCTCCTCCCTGTGACCCGCCATATCCTCTATTATCTTCTCCATACCTACTCTTTTCACGACGATCATCTGGAGGAATGAGTAAAACAAAACAAAACATGAGTAAATTTTAGTGCAAACTGCAGTGCATTGAAAATTTCCACCCTACAATTTTTTTTCCCCTCCCTCTCAAGTCTGCCATTTAAATCTGGAAAGTATCAACTCCTAAACCTCTCTTAAATTATCTACGCCACAAAGTAATGGAGCAAAGTTTGATTTTGTTCCAGTTATTGCCCTTGGCTTCCAGGGATACAAGGTATCTCAGAATGTAAACACTCTGTACTTTATTTACACTCCATTTTCCAAATCTTAAAGACACATTGTCTAAAATACCTTCCCAGTTTGTAGAAGACATAACTGAAGACAGAACAAGGATAAAGAGTGTGGGCTGTGCCACCTGTGAGAAGTTACTGCAAAAGAAGGGTTGATCTTAAACTTCTCATTTCCTTCTATCTCAGAATTCACTTAGACAGAGTAAAACAGGAAGGTGAAGGGCAAAAGCTCTTCATGACTCATCGAGACATGTCACCCTCATGCAGGAAGAGAGTTGAAAACAGCTTAGAAGAAAATTCCGTCTAGAATCTGGAGAACTCAGGGAGATGGACTCTGCAAGGCTGCCTCCAACAAATGCAAACGGGGCCCCAACAATTTTTCATCCCTGCATAATGTTTTGAAAGTCTTAACAAATAAAACATTCCCAAAAAATATCAACATGGCAAAAGAGTTTTAACTAGGCATCAAAGCAACTGCCTGTGGAAGGAAATCCAACTATTTCACAGTGCTTCTGGCTCAATTTTATTAGCCAATATTGAATTCAACCTGTGAATTTTACCTTGGCTGTTGTGGCTATAGCTTCCCTTCTGAGACTGGTAGGATTGCTGAGAATGGCCATATGAGCTTTGGTGCTGGTTATAGCCTGACTTTTGGTCATATGAACTCTGGTGGCCATAGCCCGACTGCTGGTCATATGAGCCCTGGTGGCCATAGCCCGACTGCTGGTCATATGAGCTTGACTGCTGGTCATAAGAGTCTTGGTTTTGTCCATAGCTTGACTGCTGGTCATAAGAGCTTTGGTGCTGACCATAGTTTGACTTTTGTTCATAAGAGCCTCTTCCACTTAAAATAAACAGAATTTGTATTAATAGCTAAATGTTCACAGAATAGAGAGCAAAATAATGGCTGAAAATTCATGACATTGCTACAATTTCCTAGTCACAGTTACCTCCCAGTCATTACTGGCATATGGATAAGAAAATACTCCATGTTTCATCTCTGTTGGGATATATCTGGCTTCCAATAAAAGCAGGAAGAAAACTGTTACCATTGCTTTCAAGACATCCTGTTTCCACTGCAAATATAACTTAAGAGAATCACTCCCTTTACATATCTAGTACAATGCTTACTTTCTCCCCGCTTCCCAGTAGGATGACAATGGCTAATGGATAGCCCATGACCTGCTAAATGCCAAATCCCTCTCTACAGAACTGCAGGAAGACACCTGCTGCTCAAGTTGTATTGCACAGCTGATACTTGCTGCCTACAAAAAAAAAAAAAAAAATCCCCAAATTTTGCTTTCACTGAATTGCAACCTTTTTCTGGGCATTCTACCATTTTGTCAAGAACTCTCCTAACTCTTGTGACGTCCTCTGATGTACTTGCAGTTCTTCTCACTTCAGTGCCATCTACATATACTATCCCACCAACTTTCAGCAGCAGCATTGACCAATACCACATCTAGGATACTCCAACACAGCGTGGCTACACATTCTAAGATGGAGTCATAACTCTTCTCTGACTGATAACAACTCTATAGCAACCACAAAGAAAGGTCACCTAAACCATAATTCCCTAGGCTACTTCAGCATCCAAAATAGAAACAAAAGTATTTTGAAAATCTTGATATATGAGAGAATAGTTCCAGTTGGGTTACCCTTTCACAGCAAGACATTATACAAATTCATGAGAAATAAATTACATCCAGGAAACACTGGCTGTTATTCATACCTTTGATTTCCCACTGGGTATTTAGTTGCAGCTTAACTGTATTATTTTTTCCGTAATTTAAATTAATCATGGACCTCTGTCACCCTTTCTTCTCTTCCTACTTTGGCTCTTTTTCAAAAGATGAGGTACTATATTTGCCACTCTCCAGCCTTTGGAAATCTTACATGCTAGCCAAAATGTCTCAAAAACAAACAAAAAAGCACCTACAGAAAGTTTCCACCAGCTTTCTGAACCACTCTAAGATGAAGTCCATTGGGTCCAACCAATGTCAAAATATCCCATCCATGTAAATACCATCTAATTTGCTCTCTCCCAGTTCTAGCCTAGATCTCAGCTTTAACTTTACTAATCCCAGTGACAGAACTTGCAAAGAATTTTGTTAATATCTTCACTTCAAAAAAAAAGTCAGCTCCACTTTAGCCTTTGCACCATCACCAACAAAACTGGTGTGAAGTTGACAGCATCCACTATTGGCTAGTTTTCATTCTCTCCCTCCCTTTTAGGTGTGAGAACTACAGTTTTGTGGCCATCCTCTTCAAAGTTGTTATCATTTGATCTGTCAGTTGCTCCTTTCTTGTTACAATCATACATTGAAAAGTTTTCCTCCAATGCCTTTTCTTCATTTTCTTGGTCAAAACCAACTTGTTGGAGAATCTATGCCCTACTGTATTTTTTTATCCACTAGATGTTTACAGAGTGAAAAATTAGATTATTGGCTAGTCCTGTACCTTTGTACAGCTCTAATAAATGCTCAGAAAACAAAGCAAAGCAGAACAAAACTTAACCACGTTCCTGCCTTCTTTAGGGATGTGAAAAAGACGCTAGGGTGTGAGCAACAGCACCTACGGCTGACAGACTAAGCCCTTGCTTGTTTGTATTAAGATGTTTTGTAATAATAACTACAAAAATAGAAACCAAGCGCACGTTTGCTGAAGTCCAGACTGTTTTATCAGCTTGTAAAACCCCACAAAAATATTTGGACCTTGGACACAAGAATGAGGTTTAGTACATGACAGTGTATTTTAAAGAGGTCACATGATCCTCAATAAAGATCTAACGCAAGCAGTAACCTTGGGGTGTATGTATGCAGCTTGTAAATTAGATAATGAACGTATTCTAGTGCCAAGTGGCCTTTTAAGTTATTACAGGAAGTTGGTTTGTATTTTCCAACATACTTTCACCGTTGTATCACTAATCCTCCTGAAATTGATTTGAGCACAGCATCACTTAACAAGTAAAACACACTTGCAATAGCATAAAGTACTGAATCAGAGTGCGGTATGCATATGCACATTTCAGTTATTGATGAGACATGACGTTTTGAGAATCCTACTTGGCTGGAAAAAGAAAAGATATTTCTTAAATTACATTTCTGAATCCTTTCCTCTTTCACCAAGAAAAAGCATTCTAAGTCAGAAAACAAACCTGCAAATCTAAGAAAGAATAGCTAAGAATTTCCTTGCTAACAGCTTATTTGAATTTAATAAGAGTACTGTAAGTTTATACAAAAGAATGTGATTCCTAATCAAAATACTTTTTCCTAAACAAAATACTCTCTACCAAGTCCATTCTTCGCTGTAGTCACAATCCAAAGACTTCCTAAAGTGCATCTCCCTGTACAACTTGACTTCAAAACAACTGCATCCATCCTTCTTATATAATGAAATACTCTTCCCTTAACTCCTGTTCTTTCAAGCATTAAAAATGTCTTAAGACTGTGGATTTTCAGATGTTTGTCATTTTTTTAGCAAGGAAAGCAGGAAATTTATTATAGCTCTAGTTAAGAAGGTACAACTACTGAACAGTACTTTAACTATATCCTGTTAATCTGTGCTTCCTTACCCTCTAGACGACCCTTTCTGCTGCCCCTGACTGCCATAAGACTGCTGGTTGTATGAGCTCCGATTCTGATTTTCATAACTGGATTCATCATTGTATCCCTGGGAATCTTGTCCATAACCTGGAAATTGAGGAAGAACATTTTTAGTAAATATTCACCTTTTAATGACTGTTAATGAATGTAACAAGCTAGCCAAACCTGTTTGATTTTGTCCATAGTTTCCATGATAGCTTCCATAGTTCTGTCCATAGGAGGAATTGTCTCCACTCTGCCCATAACCAGAATATCCCTGTAATTTCAAGAACACACTCAAATAAATGTAATTTCCACAGTAGGTAATTACAGTTTTCCTTTGCTAGACACAACTGTAAACATCAAGCACAGCTGAGAATGGACTTCTTCCTGGCCCAGATATGGTCACCCAGGAGCAATTATTTTTACTCAAGGAACCCCTGCTTTGAAAGACTCTATGTTTTTTTTTCAACTTACCTGTGCTTGTCCATAATATTGACTGCTCTGATTGCCATAGGACAAATAGCTGTAAGAGAAAAAGGCATTTAGTAAATGCTTACAGTGTCCTTTCAAGTAAAGGTATTTTTGGTGCTATTTTAAGTTACTTTTTATTCCAAAATAGGTGTTTAATCTGAATACTGCAGTTGTAGGCATATTAGAACTGCATCAATAAACTAGTGGTCACCACCACAGTTGACTGTCAGAAGTCTGAAGAGCTTATTTTAATTTCTGCTCTGTTTCAAATTTAAAGTACATGGGAGCTGGGCTTATTGTAATTTGACAGATTCTTCAGAATCACAGAAAACATCATATGAAACCAAGGAATTTTCAGTTTTTCAGTATATTCTTACAGAGCTAATTTTATTTTAATCAATTACTGTCGATTTGGCATTTGTCAGACTTCAACTATAACATCATAAAAAAACCACACTAGCTTTAGATTATACTTACTCATTATTCTGCCACTAAGACTTCATGAACTGACAGAAGAACCATGCGCTGAAACTCATATCATACTCAGATATAAACTCAAACTCAACAGTGCTGTATGCAAAGAGCCTTATGACTTTCATTAGCACAGTCAGTATTAGCAGTGATTTTCATACTTCCATAAAAATGCTTTTGTTTCACCGCTTAAAATATCCCTCTCACCACTTGTAGCTATTTTACGAACTGGCTTTTAAATTTTACAATTATGAACAGTCATCAGAGGGTTTTAACAAAAATTTCCCTCCAACGGGAAAATAAAATGAAAAAGTTAAATTTTACATCCATATGGCCGACCATCTTTACACTTGTATAACCTTTGACTAAAATCTTTGTGAACAGCTTAAGGCAGTTATGTGAAAAATATTTCTCCATATTCATGACATTTCAAAAGTTCTTACTAATAAGAGATGTCATTCCACTTTAAACCTATTAATTATCTTCTCAGGAATATACACATTTTTTTCTGTTTTATAGGGCATCTTAATAAAGGCCCAGAGCAGCAAGCTCTCTGCACCCGTAACTCCAAAAACATACCGACACTGTATCATGCCCAGAGATTCAAACATCATGCTGGGAATACTAAATGGCCTTCTATTTTGCAGATTTAATTGCTAACAGCAAAAAAACCCACACATACCTCTGCTGGCCCCCAGACTGACTGTAACTTCCAGAATCTAGAAAAAGAAGTAAGTCATATTGAGAACTTCTAGTTAATGTTTTATTCCTCTACTTACTATAAGAGGAAGGAATCTGGGGAGAGGGAGAAAGGTTCAAGTACACTGGATAATGCAACTACTTTCCCTGCAGAATGAGACCGCTTATTCTTTATTAACAGAAAAGAAAATGCTGAGACTAGGAGAACAAGATCACAGAAGCACAGGGTGCAGGGGACAGAACACAGGTATATCCACTACGAACTTTTCCATTTTGAAGGATCTGAATTATATTTCTAAGGCATCTCCAAATATTTGGGACTGCACAACCCCCTCTAACGGCTACTGAATACAGTGCCATCATCAATGAACAGAATGCAGCAGTTTAATTAATCAAGAAAAGCTAAGTAGATCAGTCCTACCGAGGCCTTTTTTTAAGATGCCATAAGAAAGCTCTGCCTAGCTAAAGGGCATAAACACAGGCAGAATGTGGAGGTGCAAAATCAGGGATGGAGGAACCATGACATTTTCCTTCCCCCATACAGCAAAAGGAGAAACATTACTGATAGCTCAAACCATACAAAAATTCATTTACACAATACAAGTCGTTCAGGCAGGTACTATGAATATTATTTCCAACTAATGTAAACATCAGTTATTAAGGAAATTTATTTTTGAAACACACTGGAAGACTATGCATTTCAAAATATGACCTCAAGTTAAAAAAAAATTCACTGAAATGGTTTGACATGTATTTAAAGTATAGCATCTGATTTGCAAAAGCTATCACCATTATGAGAAATCCTTCTACCTACTAGCTGGAATTCAGTTCTTAAATAGGGTGCTTTGTCTTTATTGATTTAGCTTATCATGTTACTTTATCTTGTTAACTGCACAATGATGGATTTCCTCATCTTCTGCAAAACTGCAAGTTTTTATGTGTTAAAAGCTCTTATTATACATAGGAAAACACACATTCCTACCAATTTAGTTTCCCAAGCCAGCTACATGTAATAGATGCAGACAAACATAACACACATGCATTGCTCCATCAACCTCAGACCCTGCAGAAATGAGATTGTCACGAGCAGGCTTCAACTCTTCAGAGATACCCACACGCCCCAAGCCGCTCTGCGCCCTACCAACTTCTTACACAGACTGTCAATCTCACTTTCTATGCGGGCGACTCAATTCCTCTTGACATTTTGGATTGAATTTCTCACCTTCTTGTCAAAACACAAACACCTTCTTCATTTCTCCACCAGCCTCACCAGTACTGTCGCTCTGGATAACAGCCCTGCAATTTTCCCATTCCTTTCAAATCACCTCAAGAATTCATACAAATGTTGTGGTGCCACAGTCTAATAAAAACTATTAGGAACTTCTGCATTTTCATCCCTGATTCCAGTCTTTCCCCCACACTCTCTTTCTAACCTCTATGCCTAGAGCTGACTAAAAAGCCGAAACTGAGAATGACAATGCAGCATAAATGTGAAAAACTAGAAACTACCATAACCATTTTCCAATCAAAACACTCATCAAATTGCTGAAAGTCTGTTCATTATACCTCCCTCATCTGGTTATAAATCCAATCCCACCAGTACTTACACATACACTTAAACACATGCATCTATACTTGCAAGATGAGGATATCATCTAAGCTATTCAGACATGAAGCAGCATTTTTAATGGTAAAGCATCTCCTCAAAGCAACACAAAGCAAACATCAAATTTCATATTCTGTAAGAGTAATATCTACCAAAAGCTGAGATGAAATAATATTTCATTTCACACATCCTATAAAGCAGTTTCACTCAGATGTGAAACATTCTCCTCCTTTTGCATTGCTACACAAATATTTCATTGCCTTTTCATAATGAAAAGCAACTAAAAAACAATGTAAAAGTTCAACTCAAACACATTTATTGTTTTTAATGAGATGAAGGTCAAATTTTCACATTATTTCAATTTAAATGATCACAAAGACTACTATTAAATAGGTAACCACATTTTAAAACTATGGTTGAACTCTAAAATATATATGTTATTAATGCTGCTAATTAAAGCAGAGAATATTAATTCTTGTATCAGAAAGAATTCTTCAGTAAGGATGTAATTAGCTATAAACTGAAGGACTACGTTTACTTTCCTTAGCTTCTCCCTTATGAACTTCTGCCAAACCATAAAATTTTGGAAAAAGGTTGAAAGCAAACAGATAAGGAGCCCGTAAAACATGAATATGCAGAATCAGAGGAATTGCCTTTATTTATGCATTTTTCTACATCCTTTGATGGACCTCTTAGTCTATGGACTTCTGATCAATTTATTTTGGTGGAGTCAATGGGGACAAAAGTCTAAGTATTGTTGGAAACAACAGATAGCTTATTCTGGAAATTCCTGGATACACAGACATTTTTTTACGAATGTTTAAAAAGCTCATGGGAAAATATCCTGTGAATGAAGTGGGGCAGAGCAGACCAATCACCTTGCACTGCTCAGGAAGCGTGTTCCTCTTAGAATAGAAGAAACTGATGTGTACATTTGAAAACTGAAGTTCTCGTACAAAGTAATCCATATAAAGAAGAAGCACTGCTTCTATAGTATTCTCAACAGAGAAATAATCTTGTTTGAACATCCCCATAGAGTGAAAACACAGGAGACACTCAGGTGCTTGAGTGGCAAATACCTGAAGCCTGTGAAGAAAGTGGTTTTAGTTTACTGCCAAACTTTCCTCATGTACTAGAAGACTTCATGGTCTGAGGTCATTTTACGGTACCTTCAGACATGTTTTATTCTCATAGCAAAGGGCTGTCCTTGCAATAAAGGAGTTCTTTAACATACCTTGCTTTGCTTTCTTTCTATTCTCTATCATTCAGATACATGACGTAAAACAACACTAAAATGGCTCAACCCTAACAAAACACGGCTTACTTCACAAAGCACTTACTGCCCTGGCATTTTTTATTCTCATCCTGGGGTACACCACCTATCCATGGCTTCACAGGGGCATCACTGCAGGTGGGACTGAAACATTTTCACCTCAAATGGGATGAAGAAACTGCAACATGATGTGCCCACAGGAGCCTCAGAAGCTGGGCTGTGTCAAACCACCTGGGACAGCAGACATACTGTCTCCAAACTCAGCTAAAGGCCTCCGCTAGGAAAGAATTACAGTCAGTGCATTTTTAAGCCTACAACTGAGGGGCCGTGGAGCTCCCCCCTTCGCTATACTGGTCCCCTCGGGGCGGGGGTGCTGCTAGAGCAGAATGAAGAGCAGATGCAGCAGATACAGGCACATAAAGGTGGGTCCGATGCTGGGGGGCCGGGCAGGGATGTCTCATGCTAAGGGAGGGCGGGAGCACACAAACCATGCTGTGGGGAGTGGCACGGCCGAAAAGCGGGTCCACATCTCACCGGGGGGGGGGGGGGGGGGAAGGAGACACGACACAACCCAGAGCGGGGTCATATACGGGGGAAGGACTGTGACCCAAAACGGGGGAGGCTTACATCTCACATGGGAGAGAACACGACCCAAAGTGGGGGGGGCTTACACTGAGGGGCATGAACCAAAACGGGGTCCACATCACACCGGGGGGGGGGCGGTGTAACAAAACCCAAAGGGGTGGGGGGAGATCCCACACGCAGGGAGGTGCCTAGATCCAAAAGGGGGTTTTACATCCCCCGCAGCACCCGAGCGGGCGACCCCAGGGGGACCCTGACCCCCTCACGCCCCCCACCCCACTGCGACACGGGGAGGGGGGGGGGGACGGACACTGGCCACGCCCCCGGCCGTAAAGGGGCGGGGCCACGCGGGGGCGTGGCTCCCCTCCCCCTCTCCATCGGCTGCAGGCGGGTGGTAAAAGGGGGGGCGGGGGTGAGGCGGTGTGAGGGGGGAAAAGGGTCGCGTCTCCCCCCCCCCCCCCCCCCCCAGATACGGCCGCGGCCTTTTCCACCTGCGACACACGGCGCTCGCCCACCACCTCCCGCGATTAAGTGATGAGAAGCAAAGCCGCCACCAACACACGCAACGCCCCCACCTCTCCCTCCCTCCCTCCCTCCCTCCCTCCCTCTCCCCTCAGCCCGCCGGGCCTGGCAGCCCCTACCCGAAGCCATGGCGGCGGTTCAACCGGGCTGGGGGAAAACGCTGCAGGAACGGGGCCCGAGCGCCGCGCCGGCCGCGCGCACCCCCGGGCACCCGCAGCTCGCGCGGACTGCGGGGCCGGGCAGCCAATCCGCGCGCGCGGCGCCTACCACTCTCGCCTGGGGGAGGGGGGAGCGTACCAAGTGACGGCGGTCGGAGGGGAAGCGGAGGGGTGGGTGTTGTACCAGCGGCGAGTGCTCGGAGTTGTACGGGCGGGCTGGGTTTTCGGGGGCGGTGCAGGGAGAGGCCGGGAATCCCTTAAATTAGTTTAATTAATGAACAGGAGGTGCTTGGTGAGGGTGCTGGGAGGGAAGCGGGGGGGCTGGAAGCCGGGCATCCGCCCCAGCAGCACCCCCCGGGTCTCTCTCGGCGCCCTGATTGTGCATCGCCCTTTGGGCCGGAGGGGGCTGCCGGCGTTCCGAAAGGGAATTCACCACGCCAAACTTCACAGCAGCCGGGGGGAAAGGTCCTCGCTACGTTTTGGGCGTGCCCAGCCAGGAAAAGAAGTGAGATGCTAAAATGGAGTTAAAGAAAACATCCAGAATCTGGGTCCTAAAGAGAAAAACAAAACAACACACACACACAAAAAAAAACAACCAAACAAACAAAAACAACCAAAAAAAACAGGCTTGCTAGGATTTCTTACTCTTAAAAAGGCAAATATTGACTTGGAGAATGACTTTCTAGGGAAAGGGATCATGATCTTGGAAGCCACATCTCTGAAACGAGCCATTGCTTCAGAAAGGAAGATTAATGAGAAACGAGCTGAAATGACGGCAGAAGCCACGTTGGTTATTTCATCTGATCGGGTTTTTTAGCGGTCATATTTCTTGTTTCAGATCAAGCTACTTTCTTGCAAGAGTTGTAGAGGGAAAGTTAACAGTTGCACATTTTCTGTCTAGTCACAGTCTGCAGGTGCATCAGCTGGGAAAACGGTGAGTGCAGCGAGGTTTTACCCTGCTGTGTTTTTCTTTTTTTTTTTTTTTTTTTTTTTAAAAAAAAAAAAAAAGGCGCTGAAGAACATTCTCTGATTTCAACTGAATGGATTAAGCAGATTGGCAACAAAGTTGAGCTGTTTCTTTCCCTCCTGGGTGCAGCAGTGGGAAGCAAATCCCAACACCACAACCTAAAATAAATTTCTTCAAAACAAGCAGTGACTAGAATGATTAATTTAAAAAAAGAGGTTGAGCTGTCTGCCCATCTTTCAGTTTCTCCTTGAAAAACTTCATCTCTTCCAGCCACAATGTCTTCTGTCATGCCATGAGCCTTCCTGTGACTGCAACAACCTGGGACCTCACAAAGCTGCCTTCGTAATGCACCATCGGGATTAGGGCAGATCCTAAACAATGCACAGAGCCTCTCAGTGCCTTAACATTCCTCAGAGATTAAAATGAAAAATGGCATTAGTTGAGACACAGTGACAAGCTCTGTTCTCCTGCTGATAGATCTGTGCTGTGCTCTCCTGTTGCTTTCACAAATCTTTGAAGCTGGGGTGGCAAAAAGATGTCTGCCTTTCAACCTTCTGCTCATCCCCCTTGACTGTAAGAGATCCCAGCTGCTTCAAACTCTTTCCCCACTTTGCAAAATCAGAGGGGGTGTGGGAAGGCGTGTTTCTTTTGATCCTTCCCATGTAGATGAGACCTCGCGGATCTCTTGTTAGACTTGAACCAGCAGCCAGCGACTGGGGTCGTGTCCGGAGGAGGAGGTGGTGTCAGGGGAGCGTTTCTGCCACGTAACTGTTCATGGCGAGCAGATGTAGGTCAAAGCACCAGGAACTGGGCAATGGGAGCCACATTCTCTGCTCACTGCTGGGGGCCTCCCACCGCCCTTGGAGCAAAGCCTCTATTTCTCCCCGATTCTCACTTTCTTCCTGTACATCCCTCTCCTCATGCAGGGGCTTCTCAGGGTGAGGGGCTCCCATGCCAGAGCACTCCTCCATCTGCCGCTTCCCTTCAGGCAGTGGTGTGTTCAGCACAGAACCATAGACAAACAGCAAAGTTGATGCCACTTCAGCATGTTTAGCCTGGTTTGTAACACGGTGACATGGAGGAGGCCTGTCTTTGGGCAGGCAACCCCGCCCTCTTTGCTGTGCCAGCGAGGGTGGGTGGGTGGACGCAGCTCGGGCATAGGCCATCCTTTCCACCTCCATCCGTCACACCTGAAAGGAAACACTTGGCCTTTCCAAGCAGCCTAACCGGGTGCCACGGCACAGCAGTGGGGAGGTGCGTGGGGGCAGCCGCATCCCCGGGGGAGGCTGTACATGGTGGTAACCCAGCCTGGGGCGGGCTTCCAGCGATAGCCCGCTCCTCCTGCGGGGATATCTTTCCCTTCTGAAGGGGAAGGAAAATAATAATTTTAAAATTGTAAAAAGAAAGGGGGGGGGGAGGGAGGAAGGCAAAACACCGTCTCCATGGTAACGGTGGCGCCGCAGCGCCCCGCGTTGCCGCGGCGACGCCGCAGGCCTTCCGGCAGCGGCCGGAAGTGGCGAGGTGCGCGGCAGCATGGCTGAAGGCCGAGGGCGGCCGCCGGTCGCCGCCACGCTCACGCTGCTGTTGTCGCTTGGCGTCTCCGTGCCCGGGCTGCTGCGGGCCGGGCCCGCCGCCCGCTCCGCCGCCTCGTTGCGGCCTGCCGCCCTGCGCTCGGGGGAAGGTGAGCGGGGGGCCGCTGGGCTGGGGCAGCCTCCGCCTCGGTTCCCCCGGAGCCCCCACTAGGCCTTTGCCTCCCTCCTCACCGGAGCCCCTTGGCCGCCCCTCCTCAGCCCCCGTGTCTGGGCACCCCCTCACGGAGCCCGCGGCCCGCTCCGTGGGCCTTCGCCAGGTCCCTGTGCGCCGTGCCCCCCCGCTCCCCCTGAGCTGCGCCGAGCCTGCCGGGCACCATCCCAGGGATATGCTTTCTTCGGTCCCTGTGGTACTCCCAGAAGGAGTTTTGATCACGGTTTTAATTCCCGTGTTCCTACTTTGCAGTGATTTCTTTTAGCAGCCTGGTGCTCTGAGCCAATGGGTGAATCCTGCCACCTCCTCACGTGTCTCCCACGGCGCAGTCCGCTTGCACCATGTCTCTCAACTGCTGTTTTTCTGGCTATGGGAGGGAGGTGGAGAACTCTGCCTCGGTCCCCACTGATTCCCCAGGAGAACAGCTAACCAGGGGGCCTGGGAACACTTCTGAGGCCTGGTAACCACCAGGCATTTGTTGTGAGAAAAATCAGCCTTCTAGCACTTGAAGTGTTTATCTTTTAAGCAAGATCATATTTACCGTAACAGTCATTTTTACGTTTCTTGCCTTCTCTCTTAATGAGACTTAAATTTGCTGCAGATACTGTTGCTTTTTTTCCAGGCAGCTTCCCAGAAAGCAGCATGTCAGTCCATATGTCTGCAATACCCAAGATAGCACTTGTTTTAACTCTATTTGGTTATTTATGCCTGGTTTTAAAGGCCTCAAGTTCCTCCTTTCCACCACCAGGATAGAAATGAACGCTATTAATTAATCCTGTAGGCTGACTCTCCCTCAGCTCTAGCATGTCATCTCAGTGGTTTAAAACAAATTCATTGCTGCTCTGCCTTTCTAATGTGCTGGTGTGCTCAGTTCACAGGTTAGTTACCTACATCTTTGTCTATGAAGACCTGATATCCTTGACCTGCGGTGCCATTATCATCTGGTATTTTGCTGGCAGCTTTGAGAAGAACGTTGGCACTGTGAAGCACTGCTTCCTCACCATCGCATTTGCTGTCCTCTCCGCCCTCCTGTTCCTCTTACTCGAGACCATTGTCTTGAGGGTGACAGAGGTGGAGGATGCCAAAGGATTCATGCCAGTAGCTTTTGCTATGTTGGGTGTGTCCACCACCCGCTCGCAGATGAAGAGGACCCTGTTTTTTGGGGTTAGAGTTCCAGTGATGCTGGTGCCATGGTTTATGCTCTGTATAGCATGGTTTATCCCCCACTCTTCTCTCTTGAGTAACCTGTGTGGGCTCCTAACCGGAGAAGCCTGTATCCTTTCCAAGTGCGAAGCCCTGAACCAGAGTGGGATCACTGGTTCACGAGGCAGAGGACGTGCTGTGGTTCTCGTTGCCAAGATGCCCTTACGGTGTTTCTTGGGCTCTTCTTCATTAAACTCTCACTGGCTTTGCCAGTCCTCATTACACCCAGTTCTCCATTTGTTTTTCACCTCCCACTTCCCCTGTGGCTTTAGCCTACACAGAGAATGTGGAGCTGGGAAGGGTGATGGTCTGTGACAATGGCACTGGGTAGAACTGGGAGAATTCCCCAGGGAAAGTGGTTTGTGGCCAGACGGGAACTGTGTGTGAGGCTGTGTTAAAAATTAGTGTGTTTTGTCTGCAGTCCTCCTTAATGTGCTGCTGATTTCAGATGGCCTTGGATACTGTTTCTGCTTGGATTTTCCAGAGTCGGTGGGCTCTAAGCTGGACCGGGTGTTCCCTTTCAGCCTGCTAAAGAGGATACCAGGGCTGAAATATATCCCAGGGTCCTTAGCAGAGAGAAGAGCCCTTGAAAGTAGCAAGTAAGTACAAGAGTTCCTGTGAAAGATCTTACAGGGGAGTTTTGAGGCGTAAATGGAGGCATTAAATAGCCTTTAAAAGCTGTATTGTGCTTGTTGTGTCCATATCCTGGGTATTAGGGAGAACAGAGTGACCCACTGATGTTACTCTGGTGACATTACTGTGACTAATACATTATCACAGTTTAACTCAACCAGGTCTTTCAGTGAAAGCTAAATTGAGGTGAAAGACCTCTCATTTGCTGCAAGGGCAGTCTGTACACATGTGAAGGTATTGCAGCTCGGCTGATGTGAGAACTAAGTTGTGCAGTTCTGCCCTAACATTAGGACTTACAGCATTTGTTCCTGGCTGTGTGGCTCCCAGGGGTGTGATCTTTATCTCTCTGTGCCCCACCTCACCTTCCAGGAATGCTGTGAAGTGAGTTGTGTCCAAATCTATGTAGGAGCAGGGCATTATAAATTAAAGATGTCACTTACGAAGTTCAATGTAGACCTTTCAATGCATGTTTTCAGTGTTAAAGCAAGAGTGCTTTACCAAAGAAAACCCTGGGGCCTGGGACTGACATTCAGGAATGGTTTTAGGTTTGTGTATATCACAAGCCATGAGAACTCACTTGTATTCTAAAAAGCTTGGAAATGTAGGTCAAATTTTTCCCTGTTCTAAGATGTCATTTCAGTTTCACAGAGGAAGGATAGTTTTCTATTAAGGGTTAAAATCTGTGTATTGTTTAAGCCATCAGCTCACTGTAAAGCTTCTTTGAAATGGAGGTTTGCATCTGCCCTCACTCATGGGGAAACCATAAAACAAACCCTTGCCTGCAGCAGGACTGTAACCCAGATCCATCAGGGCGCTCAAACATGTGGGTGCTTGCAGGGGAGGCCAGGCAGATCCAGCAGCATTTGTGGTTTTACTCTCTCCCTTCAGTGCAAGTGCTGCTTTTGGGAGGAGGAACTGTCTCGCTGTATGCTGAGCCTGTGTCTGCATCAGTCTAAAGTTTCTGCTAATAACTGTTGTGCACAGCATCTCAGCTCTGTGTCTAAACCTGCTTTCTTTAGGTGAGATGACATAAATAGACTGTTCTGGCTCAAAGGTATTTACATAAACATTTGACTATCAAGCAGGACGTGGGAAGGTGTTTCTAGGATGTTTCCATTTCTGCAGCTGAATTTGCATGTCTGTCTTAAACACAAGTTCTGTATGTGCTTATGTGGCTTAATTTTTATTATTTTGATTCTTATTAGGAAGTAAGAGCTCTTGGTGGTTTGGGCTTTGGGTTTTCTTCTCTAAGTTTTCATAATACTTCAGGCATCAGCTTGCCACCAAACGGGAGACATTTTGAGGAGGCCCAGGCTTTGGCATCATGTTTGTGTCCACAGATAAAAAAAAACCTAAACCAAAACAGAAACCCATACAAAACCAAACCCACACCCCAAATAATAAAAAAAAAAAATAATCCAAGCCTGAAAACCCCATCATGAGCCAATCTTCTTCTTGCTGGAAACCTGAATATTGTCTTGATTCTCAGCACTCAGTGCTGCGTGTGGGCTGAGCAGGACTTCTGAAGTCACAGAGGCTTTGGCTTCTAGGCAGATTGCTTCTCTCTTGATATGTTTCATTGGGATGAGTCATGCCTTCTGTTGGCAAAGGCTGTTTCTAGACCTCACTTCTGAATGATTAATTTTATTTGTAACTCTCCTCCTTCCCTTTTCGGTCTATAGCCTGGGCTCCTTCTCTCACCAAAGGCTTTTATGGCTTCTTGAGAAATAACACTTGGCAGCTGTGACTTCTCCTGATTATTAACTTAGCAGATGTGTTGTTCAGTGGAAGTCAAGGAGGATGTATACGGAAATCTTAAAGCACATTGCAGTTTGGCTTGCATATTCCTTGCACAAAGCGACTTGGGGCCAAGAAATGTGCTTGTTCAGTGGGTGTGGAATTGGTGTGGGTTGGGAGTGGGAACATCTGTCCTGGAAAGCCAGTAAACCTATTTTTACTCAAGTCCTGCTTATACTAAGAGCTTTTCTTGTTGTAATGAACCTCTCTTGGATTGCAGTGACCCTTTTGGGCACTGGTCAGGAGGAAATTTACCCCCAGGGCACTTCCAGCTCTAATTAGGCAATGCCAGTTCTGAACACAGTGTAACCTTATGTTTTCTTCCTGCCCAGGATTAACCCTGCACGGGGCACCTACCCCACCCAAAGCTACTACTGCTCTTCCCCACCTCCAGCTCTCCCTGCTTTCCAGATGCAGCACCCCGGTGTTCAGAGCCAGGGGTTTCAACACCACTGCGCTCCAGGATACGGCCATGCTCTGGGACACGAGGGATCTCAGCACAGCCATGCTGCAGGACACAGCCTCACTTCTTCCCCCTACCAAGCCAGAAAAGCCTTTGGAGAGTGTTACGTGCAGGCCCCCGCTGGAGCCTCACCGGGCCAGTGCTGCCAGGGCAAGTTCTCTCCCCCACAGCGTGTGTGCCCGACTGATCCACAGACGCCTGCAGGTGTGGGCCCCCTGGCTGGGGTTCAGGAAGCATCAGGATACCCAACAGCCACAGTGGTTTCTGTTTCAGCTGAATTTTCAACAGTCCAGGTGTACTGATCCTCCAGGAAGCAGCAAGGCTATCATACAGTGGCAGGACCATTGTGTGATCCTCCAGAAAGCTGCAGGAGCATCTCTGCTGTCTCAGGGGTGACTAGTGGAATGGGTTGGTAGCTCGACTGTAGGCCATTCCCCTGCTCCCTGGCACAAGTTACTTTAATTATATTTTCTTTATTTTTCTTTTTTAAAATTCTTTTATACTGCTGGGGGATAGGGACTCTGTCACCTCTGTGTACTTCTCACCCTTTTGTAGTCTTTTTTCACTTTCATTTAGCAGCTGACTTTTTCCACACTGCCACTAGAGTTATGGTGCGTCAACTCCCCAACTCAAGCTAGGAGCCTAACTGGCAAAACACTGGATTAATCTGGAGTTTAACTAGGCTGCAGCAATGAGGACATGTTCCATCTACACTGAGGCTCTTAGCCTCCTATCTTGTTTACAGGTTTGATGTAGTTAGGACCTAAAAGAGGTTGAAATCATGGAAGCCTTGGTTTATAACTTAACATGTGAGTGGAGAGGGACAGATATCTGTTCTACTAGTGACTTCTCCACTAAGTGTGCCTTGAAGTGGGCTTGTTAAAGCAGGGCTGGGGTAAGAGTGCAGAATACCCTTTTCTGCCCCCCCAACCACAGCTCTAAAATGCTGAAGGTCCTTCTTAGCTTCAGTCTGTGCATGCATCAACATGTTGCCTTCATTTCCTGGTAGCACTGCACTAGCCCAGCCTGTGTTGCCAGAGCTTGTCCATAAGGCAACCACAGATACATGAAAAGTAGTGGAAGACATTAATAAGGGATTTGGACCATTTGTGGAGCAAACGTGTAACGATCCAAGCAGCTGGGAGGGACCTTAACAGTGGGTTAGAAGAATTAACTGGAATGTAGCAATTCCACTGGGGGTGTTCACACTGCTCAGCTTCAGATGTCTCACCCACCAGTATTAGCACAATCTCTCCCTGTTTTCTTCAGAGCTGGTGGAAGGGTGTGTGGGAGAGGGGAGTTTAGCAAGGGATTCAGAGCAGGATGCAGTGTTTGGTGCCTGTGGTGGTAGTGAAGGAATTCAGTCAAGTTGGTGGGACTTGAATTTTATTTCCAGCTGTGTAGCTGCTTTACTGTGCCATGCCCAGGAGGAATCTGCTGTCTCTGTGTCTGTAAATCAGCCAGGATCTCAACTGTTGCCCTTGATTCTTTGCTTAGAGTTTGATTGTGCTCCAAAAAAAAAAAAAAAAAATGCTATATGAAGCACAAAGTGCCATTACTGCTCCTGGAGACATTCTTGCAGTGCCTAACCTGTCCCGTAGAAACCGCGATAGCCTCAGAGCTCTTCCATGCTATCAGTGAGCCAGGGTCATGGGCAGCACGGGCAGCTGCGTGCTCTGAAACATATACGTGCCTCTTTCTTTTTTTCCCCTCTTCCATGGCTGAAGAAGCCCCGTGTTGCCGTACAGCCACTTCTTCAGCAGCCCTGCTGGGATGACCACACAGTTACCTGCGGCCTCGCAGGGGCTTGCTTTGGGGGGAGACCAAAGTGGATGCTGAGGACTTGGGCCTCAGGTGCACATTAGTAAGAAGCTCTGCTTGCAAAGGTGGTCGCCCCTGGGCAGGGGCTCTCTGCAGGAGGATGCAGCAATTTGAGAACCAGCCTGGAGTTGGTGGCCAGCACCGTCTGATCCCTGGTTGCTTCACTCCTCCATGGGATCACAAATGGACTTGGCTTCATGGTCCTGTTTGTCCTGAACTGCTGACAGCACTTGCATTGTTATGTGTTTAGTGTGGAGCAAGAACAGGATAAGGTGCTTGTTTGTTTTGAATACTGGGAAAGACATGCCAGAGATAACATTGAGATGTTGATACTCCACTCTCATTAGTGCCTTGATTTTCCTCAGTTGTGGTTTAAACCCAGCCAGCAACTAAGCACCACAGAGCTGCTCACTCCCTCCTCCCCCTCCCAGTGGGATGGGGAGGAGAATCAGAAAAAAAAAAGTAAAACTCATGAGTTAAGAACAGTTTAATAACTAAAATAAAATATAATAATAATAAAATACAATAATGGTAATTAAAAGGACTGTAATTTAAAACAAACCAAGGAAAAAACAAAAAACCAGGAGAAGACAAGTGGTGCACAATGCAATTGCTTACCACCCAATGCCTGAGCAGTGATCCACCCCCCAGCAAACCCCCCAGTTTATACACTGGGCATGATGTCCTGTGGTATGGAACAGCCTTTGGGCTAGTTTGGCTCAGCTCTCCTGGCCATGCTCCCGCTCAGCTTCTTGTCTGCCTGCTCTCTGGCAGAGCATGGGAGACCGAAAAATCCTTGATTTAGCATAAGCACTATTTAACACAGTGATGTTTTAGTTGATGCTATCAATATTATTGTCATACTAAATCCAAAACACAGCACTGTACCAGATACTAAGAAGAAAAGTAATTCTATCCCAGCTGCAACCAGGACATCTTCCTTGTGAGATCCCTATCTGTAAACCTAGGAATTTTATCACTGTTTTTTTCAGAAACGTGCAGACGGGTGATGAGGACTGGTAGCAATCACAAATGTTGCGTACCTCCAAACTGTAAGCTTGAAACACAATCTGAAGGACAAACTGCTCTGTCTCCTGGTTTGTTTTCGGGTGGGGAGCTGCAGTGTGTCCCTCCGGGTGGTGGGCTGGGGGCTGCGGGTGTCTGGTGGGTGCTAGCTGCATGCCAGGCTGGGGATGAAGGCCGGGTGCTGGGCATGAGGGGTACTGCATGTTGGAAAATGCTCATGGGGCTGGAAAATGGTTATTTTTCTTTTCTGACTCTTTTTATCAATTGATCTGGTAGGAGATCCGCTCTCCCTGCAGACCTGTTGAAGGGATGGCATGTTTCCAGTGAGTAGCTTCATGGCTTTACATTGGTAGAGGGTTCCCTGACCTGCAAGAGTCACCGTAGGGTTGCTGCTGGCAGGGAGAACAGCCCCACGCCTGGCTGGTGCGAGGAACAGACAGCAAACCTCCTCCCTCCTTCCAAACCTGCCTTGGCCCTGGCATGGGGGGGGGGGGGGGGATGTGCCCACCCCTGAGGGAGCAGCAGGTACCAGCCATTAACCTTTCCATGCGGGGATGAGGCAACTCCGCAGCGTTGCAGGTGAGCCCTGGGCATGGGACATGGGATGGACACAGAACCACAGCCCAGGGTTTCTTCCTTCTGCTCCCAGCTCTGTCATGAGCTTCTTGGTGACCTTGGCAGGTGGCTTGGCCTCAGTGATCTCTATGACTTTCACCGTGCCCCAAGGCTGTTCCGAGTCCAGTTGCACAACTGCCCTGGTGCCTACCTGTCACTTGAAATGTTGTCATTCCTGTGCTCAGTGGCCTTCAGATGGATGTTTGCAAAAATAAAGATGATTTCTAGCAAGGTCTCTTCCCTGCCTTTCCTGGGGGCAGCCATTTCACAGTGAAATGCTGTCGTATAAATCAGCTGAGGACCATCTGCTTCTCCAGCAGTGGAGTCCAAGTCCCAGGAGGCCAAGGCTGGTGGCAAAGTTGGAATGCCTCACCCAGGCAAGGGAAGTTGCTGGGAGGGAGGGAAGGGGTCGGGATGAGACATCTGCAAATGTGTCTAAGGCTGAAAAGAGGAACTAAATTTGTAAGAGGGAGGTAAAAACTATCAGCTCACTGGGCTTCAGCTTTTGCTTAACTAAGCTCACAGCAACTGATCATATGTTGCAATGCCACATTATTTCCATGGAGGGGAGACAGAGAATTAAAGTTTCTAAGGCAAAAAATAATAAGAAAAAATATCAGTAAACCCCCAGTTCAGCCTGGGATGGCTGCCCCTGGGGAACATGCTGTCCCTGAAGCTTTGTTATTCTGTGCTTCTGGGGCATTCCCAGTAAAGCTGCCAGTACTCTGAAGGTCAGGATGGCTTCTGCCCTGGAGGCAGAGTGCAGAGGGACTCCAGAAAGCCCTTTGGGTCCTCCCTTTTTTTCCTGGGGAGTCACTGCAGAGTGATGAGATTCTGGGGACAAGCACTGGGAGCTGAGCTGGCCATTCCCCTGCGCTCAGGGCAGCAGCGCTGCTGGGACACCCTGGTCCTGCTGCGGGATGGATGCTCCAGGAGACCCCAGCTCCTTCCCCTCTGCTTTTCCACACCCACCATGGTGCGAGATGAAAGGAGTTGGGGGTACATGGGGAAGCAGAACCAACTCTGAACAACATCACCACTGCAGCTGGGAGCAAGGGGGGGGTCCCGCAGTGTGGGGAGGCCCAGTGGGAGACCCTGATGTCAGAAGGGAAGTGGGTCTGTGTTCACTTTCTTGTCACTCATTCATTTGTGGCGAAGCACACATGAGCAGAGTTACCCCGCGCTGGGGGCCAGCTTAGCTGTGCCAGCTCCAGGATGCTGCTGAGCACCACCTCTGCGGCTAGCCCACTGGGTCCTGGTTTGTTTGCCGGCACTGCGGAGGCTCCGCGGCCAAAAGATCATCCCCAGCTTGTGCTGGGGATGATGGAGGAGAGCTGGAGAGGTGTGAGCTCACACACGCTCTGCAGCGGGTGGGAGAAACACACCTGGAGACAAAGCACAGACCGAACAGGTCCCTGCAGGCTGGCCGGGCCGGGTTTCCTCATCCACCCCGGGGATTTGGGCTGGGTGTGATGAGAGCCTGGGCCCTTCACTGCTGGGAACAGGACGGGACGGGCTGTGCCATAGTGCCTGTCCCCGCTGCAGGCCCCCGATGGGCATGATGAGCCCAAACCATGAAGCAGCTCCGTCCTGACGTGTCCTGGCTGCTGCGATCTTTAATTCTGCAGCTGTTCACCCCACGGGGGACGGTCACGCACCAAAGTCACCCCGGGGAGCTTCCGCGGGGTTGATCCCAGAGCCGATGCGGGTGGCAGCAGTGCCCGGGCGGCTCCACACCCCTGAGCCCTCTGCTCAGATGCCGTCACGAAAGGGGGTGTCCCCGCACCCCCGGGCATCGCCACCCCAGATCCAGCGTGTCCCAGGTAGGTGCCCCCTCCTCGCACCCCTCCTGTCCCTCGGGTGCCTGCCCACCCCAGCTCGGCCGGCACAGACTTTGCCCCTTCCCGGGGGTTTTATTGACTCTGAAGCGAGCGTCAACACAGCGATAGCAGCAGGACCATGACCTCGGATGTGCCGGTGCTTGGTCACCAGCCCCAGGGTGACCCCACGCACGATGCTGGGGGCTGCTCAGTGGGGTGACACAGTGGGGCAAGCTGTGTTCCCAGCTTCAGCCGGGCTGAGCTTGGCAGAGTTGTGACCCAGCTTCACAAAAAACAGGAGAGAGGGCAGCACTGGTCCCTCTGTGCCCGCGGGAGCTGGGGTCTGGGAGTCCGGGTTACGAAACCTTTCCAGCCGGGACCTCCGGGGAGTTTTCCGGAGCTGCTTGTGCAACTCCCCGGCAGCAGCAGCGTGAGCGTTATGAGCAAGGCCTCCCCGAAATGCCCGAGTCACCCGGTTAGCGGTGAGATCAGGAGCATCCCCTTGCTCGGGCTGTAGGCTGGCTGCCCCCCGGCTCCCAGGGAGGGGTGGCAGTGGAGGTGCCAGCCTCCATCCTGGGGTCCCCCAGCCCCTCAGGGTCCTGCTCTGAGCAGCGGCCTCAGGGGGGCTGGGGGTCCCCCCCCTTCCGCGTGCACCCAGGCACAGCCACGGCGGGGTCCTGGGTCTGGGGGTCCTGGGTCAGGCAGGGCCTGTGTCCAAAGCTTCTTTGTACTCTGACCCCAAACCCCGGCCCCTCTGTGACCCCAAACCTGAGCCCAAACCCCAGCCCCTCTGTGACCCCAAATCTGACCCCAAACCCTGACCACCCTGTGACCTCGAATCTGACCCCAAACCCCGGCCCCCCTGTGACCCCAGCCCTGACCCTAAACCCCAACCCCAACCCTGGTCCCACCTTGACCCCAATGCTGGCTGCAATCCTCACCCCCTCCCCAACTACAATGTTGGCCCCAACCCTGCCCCCCCACCTTAACCCAACCCCACTTTGACCCCCGACCCCCTGCTTACACCCCACCCTGACCTCTGACTCCTAGACCTCTGCACCCTGACCCCCACCCTCGGCCATGCTACACCCGAATCCTAATCCCTCCTCTGGACCCCCACCCCACCCTCACCTCTGACCCCTCTGACCACTCCCTGAGCTCACTCCCTGACCCTCACCTTGACCGCTGACCCCGCCCCCACACCCCCCCAGCGCTCCCTGTCTCTTTAAGACGCCCACCCCGACGCCGGGCGCGGTGCGGCTGTACCAACCGCACCGCCACAGATGGCGGGAGGGGGGGGATCGTCACCGCCGGGCTCGCGCTCAGCCCATTGGCGGGCGGCGGGGGCGGAGCGTGTCTCTCCCTGCAGCGTGTGCCCGAGTGGTGCGATCCGCCCTACGTACCGGCCGCGCCGGGGCTGAGGAGGAGCAGCCGCCAGCGGCGGACGGGCCGGGGCGGTGGGTGCTGGGGGGGGGGGTCCCCCGGGGGTCGAGGGGGTCCCCTGGGGCTGGGGGGGGGCCGGGCTCGGGCATCTGGGTCCTCTGTGATAGAGAAGGGAGGGCCCGTATCCCCTGGTAGGGGAGGGTGGGATGAGGGGGCCGCCTGTTACATGGCGGGGGGACACACACTGGTGTGACTGGCCCCCTGTTTTGGGGAGGGCTGGGATGACTGCGCGTGGGCTGATGTGACTGGCCCCCACGGGGAGGTTGATGTGACTGGACCCCCTGTTATTTTTTTTGAGGGGGGGGGAGTTGATGTGACTGGATCCCCTGTTGGTTTTTTGGGGGGGGAGGTTGATGTGACTGGACCCCCTGTTATTTTGGGGAGGGGGGAAGTTGATGTGACTGGATCCCCTGTTGTTTTTTTTGGGGGGGAGGTTGATGTGACTGGACCCCCTGTTATTTTTTTTGAGGGGGGGGGAGTTGATGTGACTGGATCCCCTGTTGGTTTTTTGGGGGGGGAGGTTGATGTGACTGGACCCCCTGTTATTTTGGGGAGGGGGGAAGTTGATGTGACTGGATCCCCTGTTGTTTTTTTTGGGGGGGAGGTTGATGTGACTGGACCCCCTGTTATTTTTGGGGGGGGGGGAAGTTGATGTGACTGGGTCCCCTGTTATTTTTTGGGGGGGGGGGGTTGATGTGACTGGACCCCCTGTTATTTGAGGGGGGGGCTAGAATGACTGGAGCTCCCTGTTATACGGGGGGGACTGGTGTGACTCGGGTCCCCTATACTGGGGAGCGTGGCATGAGTGGGCTCCCTGTTATTTGGAGGGGGGGTGTGTGCCCCTATCATGCCTGGCTACCCGGTGGTGGTGGGGCAGGGGGCTCGCCAGCACCCAGGTGTCAGGGTCCCCCCCCGGGGAGGGGTGCGGGGCAGGGTGGGCAGCCTGGGAAGGGGGAGCCCCAGGGTGCTGCAGGCCCTGCCCCGCTTCCACAGCGCTGGAGAGTGGCTTGTCCTTACCCCACCCCAAGCTGTCGCTGGTTACAAGCCTTCAATGAACTTTTCTGGCATTTCTCTTTTCCTGGCATCTACCTGACACCTTTGCTGCATGCTGGGCTGGCTTGCTGTTGTCTCACCTGTTTCTCTTTATAAACTTCTGGGGTGTTGGAAGACTTTTTACGCCTGTCTCTTCCTGGTGGAATTGCTTTTGAGAGTGAAGTTATTCCCTTAGGGAATGTGCTTGTCAAAGGAAATAATGGAAAACCCCCAGTTTGGGAATATTAAGGCTGGAGGAGGTGAAGAAACCTGGATCACCTTGTTGGGGGTTAGTCATCAGCATGGAATTAATTCTTAGGAAGCTGTCTTACTTGCAGGAGTAACCACAGCTGATGCAGCTTGGAGTGTGCTTTGGTCTGCTGGTGGTTAGACCGTGGGTTAGCTTAGGTTACCTTTCAGAGTGTGGAAAGAAATAGTAATGTTTAGTGGAGCGCACATAGCAAAGAGGGATCGCTGAGGTTTTCTGCCTGATGAGTGAGACTGGAAAACTGAAATGGGTTTGCACTTTTACAGATCTTTTTAAAAAGCAGAAACATATATCCAGTTGAGAAGGTGGAAAACCACAAGGAAGGATCAGGTCTCTGTTTCTAAATTCTGAAAATGAAACAGTGCTAGTGTTGGTGGGGGTATCCCTTTTTCCATAGTGCTTTATGTGGGCCGTAGTGAGGAGCTGCATGATTTAATATTTTTTTTGTTCACCACCAGAGCTGTGCTTAGCAGGGTGCACTGATGCACACATCCTTTTTTGTTAGATAGAAAGGAACATTCTTCCAGTATTTCCGTAGTTCTCTGAGAAATCCTGATGAGCAGTTGTGCACATGCAAAGCAAACTTGCAGATTCACCTACTGCAGATGAGGAAGTCGGTGTTTTGTTGGGGAGGGGCTGGTGAGCCTCCTGGACAGCCCGATGTCCCGGTACAGCTCTTGGTTTTTCCTCAAATGCATCTTTTGCTGGTTGACTGCACTGAAGCAGGGTGTGCACATCACAGAGCATCTGGATTTGCAGAGTCCTGTGTTGCAGGTGGACGTGATGGTGCATGGGAACTGTATTTGCAAAACACTTTCCTATAAAGCAGAGAAGAAGCAGGGAGGATACTGGTGCTACAGGAAAAAAAAACAACTCTGACACAACCGAGCACTCTATTATAACCTTCTGCTGTGAAAGCCTTGGAGAGTAAGGTGAAGAGTGGGCAGGAAGGAGGAGGTAGTGTCACACAGCTGGCTTTCACCCTGCTCCAATTGTGACAGGGTAAAACCTCTTGCTTTGTCATCACTTTGCAGTTGCCTCCTGCTCAGTCAATAATCTCCGGGGTGGTGCTTTCTGGGTAGCCAGGATTGAGCAAGTAAGTGCCCTCTCCAACTTTTATTTTGTTTCTTCCAAGGCAGCTGGAGGAGCTCGACGGGGCCATACGACCAAAACTTGTCTTGTCGTGAGGGAGGCTTTCTCTGCTGCTCACCACCCTTCGTGCTGGAGCTCTCAGGCCGCATCAGCGCTTGCTGGCAGGACCGTAGGTGCAAGGTAACCTCTTCCTTTTGAGCGTCACAGGTTGTAGAGCATCTGTGGGTGCAGTTGGGTTTGGGGAGGGTGGCTGGCAGTGAGAGCTGACAGGCCGGGAGCTGGGAGTGATGGTATCTGTACCCAGTTCACCCACAGTAAAAGCGGCACGTGGAACTCTGTCAGAACTGAAATACCATTTGATCTTTACTCTCTCCTTTTGCTGTTACAACACAGCCAAGATAACATGCTTGCTCGGTCCTGGAGGACTAGGGGAAAGGCTCCCATGCTCAGGTCTGCACTCTGGCCATCTCCTCCCCACCCCTTTCCTCTGGTGTAGAGGAAAGCCACCTGCCAGTTTCCTCTGCTGACGCTGGACTTTGTGCTGTTTCCTGACGTGGGCTTTCCTACTGCTGAAAACACAATTCGTAGAACTTGCATAAGTTGCTTTCCCAACGTGATCATTTGATCCACCTGATGAGATTAATTTATACGTGCTATTGTTGAGCGTGAGTCACGAGCCCTGCAGTGACAGGTGCGTGTCTGCCAAGATTGCTTTTCTATAGAGTATGAAATTTCATACATAAGAACAAATAATTACAGGCTGCTCATAATCTCTTGATGCTTCTCTCAAGTAAATATTCAAGTCAATTGTGTGCTGCTGATCACTCACAGAATCCAGAAAGTGCAGAAGAGGCTTCCCTGGGGCCACAAGTCCAAAGAGTGGCTGAGTTTGACTTACAGTGGCGGATTATTTTAGTATTCTTAGCCACTTCTGGGCCTCTCATTATTCCTTTGCAAGGAATAATGCAGAGTTATTGACTAATTTTCCTTTCTGTCCTCACTGTACAGAGGGGATTGCTGAACGGGGAGGTTTGGAGTTATAGATGGGGTTGGATTTTTCTTGGAAAATCTGGCTCTGGCAGTGCATGTGCAAGTCTGCCAGGATGGTTCAGTAACCACCTTAGGGAGCTGGTAGGTCTGTCTGTGAGGTGCTGGCAGATACGCTGGATCTTGCTGCACGGTTGCTTGTGAAATGCATCTATTTACTTGCTTTCTCGGGTCATTGTTAGCATGGCTTGGTTCTAGCTAGCTCCAAGCTTTGGAGGAGCAAGCTGATAAAATGCCTGCAAGGATTGTGCAAGCCCTGGTTGTGTAAGGGCTGTGTGCATAACTACTGGAGGTAAGAGGAGCAGCTCGTGTTACAAAGGGAAAGAAAAATCCTGTGTCCAGTACCTTTTGTTTATGTTGACCATAGTGGGGTGGGAGTGTGAAGTTGGAGAGCTGTGGGTTTTGCCACTGGGGATCAGCCTTTCAGCCTGTGATCCCACTTACTCCCTGCCCAACTTCTCTGTTGTCCGGTGACCTCCTGCCCGTTTTCAGCCCGGGGACATCCACTTTAGATCTGGGGTCGATCTGCTGGTGCACTCAGCTGTATGTGATTGCAGGGGGCTGGGCTGGGTAGTTGCCTGTATTTCACAAGTGTTCAAAAAAGTAAAATACAGCTCAGATTGCCCTACCCATAGCAGGTAGAGAGGTTCGTAGGGTGACTGCACACACTTCTAATCGGGCAGCCAGATGTGAAGCCTGGGTCTGGGATCAGGACGACAGCTCTCTTGCTGAGTTACCACGTAATGTAGGGATCGTGCAGTAACACCTCCTTCCTGTACAGCAACATAGGACATAGGTTTGTAATGTCTGAAAAGCTCTTACATCCTCAGAGGAAAGCTACCTTATAAATACAAAATGTCTCAGTTCCATATGAAAAGTGCTTGGGTTTCTTTAAATAAATAAATCCCCCAAACATACTGTTCCAATCGGAGGTCTTTACATTTCTTAAACCTTTGCAGGATCTATTTAACCACGTCCCTCTGATGCTCTTCCAGGTGTTTGTTTCAAAGGAAACCTCCCAAATGAGAACAGCTTTAGAGGGTTTTGCTGTCCAAACTTGCTAGTAGAAGAGGTCAAAGTCTGTGGCTACCAACCCCACCTGTAGTGCCTCCCTCCCTGTAGTGGCTGCAGACAAAATCAGAGCTTGTCCCATCAACCCTTAGCAAATGCAGGCAGGGGGTAAACAAACACCCTGGTTGGGGAAACTGAACTTCCAGCTGAGACTCTGGCAGCATTGGGTGCAACACTTGCAGAAGAAATTGCTGAAAAAATACCATATTCCCCCCCTTGATCTTAAAAAAACATCTTCAGCAGGATCTGAACCATGCAAAATACATGCCTGAATGGGTTGCTCCTGAGATTTTGCAGCATAGCCCTCTGAGCAGTTGGTTTGACTGAGTGGTGCCTACGGTAGCTGGCAGTAGGGTGATCTAAAACTCCTGCAGACTTGTCCCAACTCCTGAATATTGGTGGTGTTGAGACCTTTGTTTCTCTTTCAAATGGTGCCTGAAGCATGGTGCTCTGAATTTTTAATTCCCTGTTGGGGAAGGCTGGGGAACAGGATTACTTAGCAGGGGGTGCAGTTTACCTGCCATTGTCAGGTTTTCTTTATCCTGTAATCCTGAACACTTGGATTTTCTGTACTGGTTTATGTTAATCTGTGTGAAGGAATGCCCTCAGGTGCCTAAGGTAGTGAGATGCCCCACATCCTTGTTTAGAGGTTGAGAAATGGGCTTTTATCTGGTGAAAGGAAGTGTGCCAACTCGGTAATGCTGGGTTGCTTTCTTTTAAGGCAACTTGGCAGGTTTGAATTAATTTTTGTGTTGGATAATGCCTCAAGTCCTTTGCTTTAGTGTACTGGACTAACTGAATAGCCCCACCTTGGTTGTACCTGTAGGGTAGAGTTGCTTTCTGCCTCAGTAAAACCGTTCCTATTGTTGTTTTTCTCTTCCTTGCTTTTACAATGGCACTGCTGTCCTTGAATAAGACCTATTGGCCAGAAAAAAAAATCCAACTGTGACAGTGAAAGTTCAAATATGCAGTATTTCAAGCTCCAGACTGACTGATGCACGCTACACATCTGTTTGATGCCTAAAATAGAAGTTCTGCTGACGTCTGAGCTGGTGTGTCAAGGTCTGGCTAGAGGAGACCTCGCCCAGTGAGAGTAATTTGTTCAGTTTCACCAAACAGCTTTGAGCTGGGTGTGTGTTTCTTAGCCCTGCTCGAGGTGTTGCTGCAGCCAAGTTCTCTGTTTAGACTGGGGTTTCTGAGTTGCTGGAAGTGCTGAGAGATCTGTGGAGAGTCACTTGCCCAGTATTGCGTAAAAAAGAGACTCGGCTGCTTTCCACCCTTCTTTACTGAGCTGATGGTGGTTAATGGGAAGTTGTGGGATGTGCTGGAATTTCTTTTAAATACGTGGGAAGAAAGTGATACAGAAGTGCTAGGCGTAGGGAGCCTCGTGTGTAGTGAAAGCCAAACCTTGTCGCAGGCACTGGTGGAAGTCAGCCCTGGACCACCGCTCGTTAGCGCCGTGATGAGGAAAGCGTGCCCTTGGCTCGCCGGGGGCAGTGGCTGCCTCGCCTCATAGTGAGCACCAACACGGGTGCTCGGGCTGAGGCTGATGGGGCGAGGAAGCCCTGAGGTTTCTCACCATGCCTGCCTTCCCCAGCACGGCCCCAGGAACTCGCCCGGGGGATGAGCCCACCCGAAGCAAGGAGCCTGTGCAGGCCAGACCAAGCACAGCCACTCATCTGGCCAGACCAAAGGCCTCTTGTTGAGGGGAAACGCGATCTCTGCACGGCAGAGCTACAGAGAAAAGGCTAATCCAAGGGCTGTTGAAGGCAATGTTAAGTAACCTGGATCTGAGCGCCAACTTCAATGGTCTGCTTTTGTTTTAGAAAGGACCGCTTTTCTTGCCAGGTCTCTTCTTACTAAAAAGGAAGGGAAAAAGAGCTAATTTGAGACTTGTTGAAGCCAGTAACTGGCACAGGCTGATGTAAACAGAATTTCTTATTGTAATTGGTTGCATTCATATCCGAGGAGGAATGAGAGAAGATCTGGTTTTGCCCTGAAGGTCTCCCGGCCTAATACCGCACACTAGCATGCAGGAAAGTCTTCACTGCAGTAGAATTCAGAAGAGGCTGGGCACGGGAGTCTGAACAGAAATGCCATCTCCATTATCAGCCATGCTCTCCTGCTGCTGACCCTCCTCCTTCCTTCCTGACACACGTCAGTAACCCGCCCGTCTCGTATCTTTAGTGGGTGAAAGAAGAAAACCCTTTGCTGGTCACAAGGCTGCATTCCTGCTTGTAAGCAAGTCTGTTCCTTCTCCACTGCCACCGCTGCACAGAGACAGGAGCTTGCTGCAGCTTTCTTCTGGTGCTGCCGTCTGTGCGAGCTCTCAACAAGCTTTGCAGGTGTCATGGCAATAGGGACCTGTGAGAGGGCTGCCGAGTGGTTTTCTTTTTTTCCTCCCAGGTGTTCTAGTTGGTTTTTAAGTTAGTTTCTCTTTATTTTGCCATTGTTGCTAAAGCTCAGGCTGCAGGTCAGTGCTGTACAAACAGGAGTTTCCATTTTCTTTGGCTGCTGTGTGTCCCCTCTGCCCTGAAGCTGTCTTTTGGGTCTGTGCTGTGATGCCAGGGAAAATAACCCATCTATGGTTTAAAAGCATGTTTTTTTTTTTTTTTTTTTTAAGGCTTCTTCTCAAGGCTGATCTGTGTTGTGCCATGGTCCTGTGCAAGGATGGTCAGCACAAGAGAAAGGGTGATCCCTAGGGTAGGTCAGGCACAACGGGGGTGTCTGGCCATGAACACCCACCTGCACCTAGGGAATTTGGGTTGGTCCCTCTCGATCAGAAAAATGGCTGTGGCAGATCTCATGGTGATGCTGACATCCCCAGCCACGCAGAGCTTCCAGTGGTAGGAATCATGACAGCTCTGCTTCCGCTTTTTCCACGAATGCAATGCATGTGCTGAGTCAGTGACACGAGGGTCATCGTCACGTGGCTGCAGAGAGCAAGAAGAGGGCTCTGCCAAATCAGCTCTGCCAGCAGTGTCCCTTTGTCCCCTTCCCTGGCACAGCTGTGCGGGGCTTGTACTGGGAGCTGAAAGCCAGTCGGAAAGAACCAGCGGCTTTTTGAGCGTGTACAGCTGTTAGATGTGGTGGTGACTTGCATGGATTCCCGTTTACAAGAAACCAGAAAGCATTCCTTCGGTAAGTGCCCTTGCTGGATGTGGATGGGGTGGCTAGCATGGAGGAACTGGGCGCTCCAGGGCTTGTGTTGGTGGTGTGATGGTGTTGCTGCGATGTGTGGCGAGCTCCTTCCTGCAGGCATGGTTTGACTTCAAACCAGCTACGTGGCGTCCCTGCTAGCGTTTAGCTGAGACAGCCTGGCCCTTGCTGCGGGCTGGGGAAGGCTTGGCTGCCTGCTGCTTGCCCTTTGAATAGTGCCTGGCAGTGGTGCAAGGGTCAGGCAGACGGTGACTAACGGCATTGCGTGTGTTTATGTCACTTGATTCCTTCTTTGACTCGGTCGTCACAGATTTTTGCGTGCACGTACTGCAAAATAAAGCTTCTGCCTGCAGCTCCTGTGTTTTACTGCAGGTGCCCCAAGGGTGCTGCTGCCGCTTGGTTCCCATTGAGAAAACTGGCTGTTTCAATAAGCTCAGGGGCGTGGGAGATGGGGTGCAGCCTCTGTGCTGCCCTGTGCCAGGGCAGGCAGAGTCTGCAGGGCGCAGTGGGACTCGTGCCTATCGCCACGTGGCCGTGCCAGGGTCGTGGGGAGCCCTCTCTGCTGGGCTAAGCCGAACCCGGGGGGCTTCTTGGTGCTACAGGCTGTGATCAGCTGGAGCCTGGGGATCGGGTTATCCGAGGTGGGAGCAGCGAGCAGCCCGGGGCTGTGCTTGGTCAGCAGTCTTCCTTCTCCTTTCTCTCTCATGTGAGCAGGGCTGAACGGTGAGGGTCACGGTGTGCTTAGAGTGCCACAGGGCTTGGTCACTCATTCTTGGGGCAAGAGTCGCCGGCTGCAGTCCTGATCTGGGACTGGGAAGCCAAACTGCCCTGAGATGCTTCAAACTCATCACAAGCATGATATAAATAAAAGGCTACTTCAACCCACAGAGCCACCTTCCTGCCCAAATTGCCAATTTAG
The DNA here is from genome assembly GCF_018691265.1 of Tyto alba. NCBI lineage: Eukaryota > Metazoa > Chordata > Aves > Strigiformes > Tytonidae > Tyto > Tyto alba. Next base: position 12,146,955 of record NW_024881281.1, on the reverse strand, counting down.
CTTTAGAGGCAAGGCCTTTTGGTCACTAGAAGATGCTACAGTGTGACTTGCAGAAGGGGACACCTCCCAGGCACATTTCATGACCGTGGTGCTGTGCCTGCCAGTTGGAGTTGAGGGCTCCAGCGTGCTTTCGGGGGCATCTGCACCACCTCCTAATGCTGCATCAGCTCTGTGCAAGAGATAGGGAAGACTAGATTTCTTCAGATTGCTGACCGCTTGGCTTTTAGGGCATTCTCCATCCCATCTTGTTTGTTGTAATACTACTGTCATTTTAATATTTTTAACGTTGTGACCTTTAATCCACATGGAAATTGTGGGGAATTGGAGCATGCCTGGCACTGACAGTGCTTCCAGTCCTTGCTTGAGATGTGCATGAGCAGTAGGAATCTGGTTTTTAATATGAGAAGGAAGTGCACCAGTTGGGCAACATGGAGATGTGCAGAGTGGGTCCCCGGTGATTTGAATGAGTGCAAGCTGCCGTGTATCAAACAAATTTCCAGGTTTAGAATCTGCATTCAGAGACTGAAAAGCTGTGCTAAAATATAGCATTGTTTGATTGCAGTCTTTCAAAATGTTGTGACTTTTCTGTGTGATGTAGATGACTCGCATCTCAGCTGAGACTGATTGCTTTATACCAGATACTGTGTGCATAAACAAGGATCCAGGAACTGGAGCAATGAATTTTTTTAAAAAAAAAAGGTGGGGGGGAGAGGGGAAAATAGAGGTCTGCCTTATCTTGATTGAAGATATAATAAGCATTGGGGATAAAATAACTGCCTTTGAAACTGGTGCCATGGGATCTTTTGCTTCTGCATCATAAATTTCTTTTCCTTTCCCCTGTAAAAGCCTGATCTGATTCTCTCACGGTCCTTCCAGAGACTGCAGGATTTCCAGGATAGCTAGAGTCAGGTTTTTTGTCACTGGAAGTTATAAAAATACATGTATTTGAATTGCTATGAACTTCTGGGAAATAATTGTTACATCCAACTAGATAAGACTGAGATAAATTGAGGAATAAACTTCCCGTGCTAGGTGAAGTGAGTTAAAAAGTTCCTGAGTTATGACAACCCTTTAAAAACAAAAAAAGCATGAGGTCTAATTCCACATCCTTTGTCTTTCTCTTGATACAACTAAGCAAGCCTTTTCCTAAGGGTGGTAAGCAAAAAGAAAAATCTATAGCTAAGATACTGGACTTGAATAACTAAATGTCCAGGACCAGATGAAGCAAAATTAAAGCAGTTCTTGTGTCTTTGGTTCCATCACTAGAGAATGACTGTTTTCTTCCAGGGTTAGAGATCAGCATATAACCTTTATGCTAGGCAGACTTGTGAATGAAGAGAGGAGACCAAAGCAAGCCTCTGGTCCATGCACCAGACCCCTAAGCCCCCAGAAATGGTGCTCTTCCTTCTGGCTGTGGGTGTGGGGACTGAGCGGGTGGTCTGGCTGCTGCTGCAGCTGTAGGGTTCCACTTTGAAGTGCTGGAGAGCTGCAGCGTGGTGAAGGCCAGGAGACAGTCTGTCTTCCTCCCCCGTGTCTGTCCATGCTGCATTCCTGGGAGTTTCCCTCCTGAGGATGCCTCTTTCTAAGGCATTGCTGCCTGGGAGAGCAGATTACCTCCAGAGGCTTGGAAAAGCAAAACCCCCTCACACTGCTGCTTGTCCGCTCTGCTGCTTTGGGCATAGCCACGATTTAGCGCTGGGGATGGAGCCCTTGCCTTGCTGTTGAGCCCACAAATCCATTCTCTTACCAGGGCAGCTGGCGAATATCCACATCTGAGCTGCCTGGAGCTGGGAGGGGAATTGCTGTGCGACCAGGCATATGCAGCCTGTATGCGTTCCACCCCAGGCTGGCTGCTGCTCACCAAAGACGTGTCTCGCTCGAAACGCTCCTCCATGTGCAGTTTGTTACAAGAGATGCGGCTGTGCTCTGTGCAAGGAGGGCTTCGTTTCTGCAGGTGCTGGGTTTGGCACTCGGAAGGGAAGGGGTCCAGCTGCTGCCCAAAACCAGCTTAGTGTGGTCTCCACCAGCCCAGGTTTTTTTCCATGGCTTCCTCTGAGCAAAGGTTTGTCATTAACTTACGTGCCATGGGAAAGGGCTTGTCAAGGAAAGTGGGTGAACAACCCGCTGCTGAAGATAAACTTACTGACATGGCCATCACTGACCTGTGTGAGTGGAACTGGCCACCCTTCTATAATTTGGACAATGGAAGCTGGCACTGAAAAAATATGCACTTTGCAGCATTGGAGACGTTTATCCAGGCAGCCTACTGCTCGTGTTTGGGCACTGCTTCCTCCAACTCTTTGCAGAAGAGTTGGGGCCACACTGTGCATGAGCAGCAGCTGAGGCTCCCCAGGGAGGCACTGACCAGCAGCCCTCAGGGTTTTTTTGCCCTGAGATGTAACGAGCAATTCAAGTGATGAGCAAAAAGGTAGCAGCCAAAACTGTGTGTGAGAGGCTGGGTTGCCAGCCAGTTTTTGGCTGAGATCTTCCTACAGATGAGGTGGGGTGGCAGTGAGGAGGAGGAGAAGAGCTTGGAATTAAAAATTCTGGGGTTTCATCAGGAGTAAAGGCAATAAACCAGCAACACTCTTCCTCCCACTGGTGCATTCACTTGGTGTCAGTTGCCAGACCAGCTCCTCAGTGATTTACTGGAACCGAATGAGGAGGAGAGGGACTCTGCTGGGAGCTGTGCCTTGTTGGCAACTAAGGTCCAGTTGTGGGGGTTTTAACAGTTTAGTCTACAGTTGTACAGAAATAACACCCAGCTTGGCTCTGAGATCCAGCGATGGAAGGCCTGTCTGCAAGGAGGGAGGACGGGGTGACCTGCCTGATGGAGAGGAATGAGCAGTTTGCTTGTCTGCAGTTAGATCACTCACATTTTATTCCCAACCCCCTGCTTAGTGTCATCTCTGGGAACCTAATGGGAAGCTTTGCAGTGCCCTTCGTAGTACAGTCACTTGCCACATTCTCCACAGAATTAAACTTCTTGTGGAGTTGAGAACTAGTTGGGCTGTAAAAGCACCCAGGAGCCCAGCCCTGATCACTGCCAGGTGGCTGTGGACTTCTCCCAACACTCTGCAGGGCTGCTTTTTATAGCTGGTGGCCTGTGGGAGAGTACTTCATGTTTTCTGGAGCTGAACTTTTTCTTTGCAGGAGTAACAACAAGAGGTGGTTCGTTGCTGAAGATCTTGCCTGGTCTCCCTCATTAGTGATCCCTAATCCTCACCTTCCTTATCATCCCAGTTCTTAAATGCCTTAGCATAACCTTAAACTTCAGTTGGTTTTATTTGTCAGCCCAGGCACAGCTTGGAGTTTGCTGCTTCTCTTTCAGCCTCCCAGGAATGCTGTCTGGAAGCTTTTTTCCAGCAGGCACAGGTTTGCTGAACAGGTTAACTCTCCCCTCACAGCTCAGCCATGGGATGTGTACTTTCTCTCCAGTGGCACCCCAACAGCTGAGTCACTTCTGTGTGCAAGTTCAAATGTCCATGGTCTCCTGGGTTGGCAGCATGCCCAAGTACAAGAAGAGAGTCACTTTGCCCTTACAAATCAAGTTTTGAGTTAATTATCTGTTTGCTTGGACAGAATGCGTCCTTGTGTATTGGAAGATAATCTTGTGATCTGGACTAGGGTCGGAGGAGTTCAGAGCTTTGGCAGCGCAGCGGGAGGGAGTGCGTGATGGGTGGCTCCTCAGGGGAAGGACAGGGGCCATGGGGCTAGCTGGGGACTTGAGGGCTGGGCGCTCCTCCGTGCGCTACCACAGACTCTGGGTATGGCCGTGGGCAAGTCACGAGTCACTTAAACTGTCTGGGCAAGTGGAAAGGAGCAATTCAAGGAGATGGAAGTTAAACTGGGGAAGATAGGGGAGAGGACTGGGAAGCCATCGGCTCAAAAGGGGGTGGGTAGTAAATCAGAAGTATTCATCGTGTATGTTGTAATGACCTGATGTGGGGGTGCCCACAGAAGTACCACACCACAGTCCTGCTCTGCGGTTTATAAGCACAGCGGTAGGTCTGGGGCATCGTGTCACCGTGTGGAAAGGAGGGAGAAAGCTTCAGATCTGTGGCGTGACTGGCAGGGGGGGGTCTTCTCCCACTAACACCCCATGGGGTCCGTGGTAAGGGCTTTAATGAAGGCTGGCCATGAGCCAGGGGCATTGCTGGGGCGTTCGTAGGAGCCAGGGTGGGCTCCCTGGCTGGAATGTGCGGCTGCTCCGATGGTGCTGGCATAGGGAGAGCAGAAATCGCTTCTGATGGATCAGCATGGATGCAACAGGAAGGGAAAAGCTTGGTGGGACAGTGAGATACCTTGGGACGCAAAAGGATCTTGCAGTATTATGGTGCAAAGCCTTTCTCCAAAGAGTTGTTGGGCTGCCTTGTGCTCCTAGGACTAAATGTATAGTGCAAAAGCATACTTCGAGTGGCCTTTAATGCTCTTCTGGGCTTCCGTGGCACTGTGTGGCTGCTGGTGTTCATTTGTTTTTCCTTGCTTTCAGTGCCTCTGACCATCATGGAGGATGCCGGCATGGAATCAAACATCTCCCCTCCTGACAACACTTCACAGCAGGACTCTCCCTTCAGCATGATGGACCTGTTTCTTGTCTCGCTCATCATCGGACTTTTTACTTACTGGTGGTTCTTCCGCAAGAAAAAGGAGGAAGTCCCAGACCTCCCCAAAATACAATCAGTGTAAGTAACAGCTCTCAGGTAGTGGGGTGAGTGTAGCTTTGCCTTGTTTATGGCGGGTCCTTGGAGGCCGTGCAGGAGGCTCAGCTGGATTAGAGGAAGTCCCCAGGTGAGGACACTTGGCCCCACAGTGCATTTCTCTCCCTTCACATTTCTTCTGAGCTGTGTGTTCACCTGGCAATGCAGAAATCCCCATGGAAGAGCCAGGCTGCAGTTCTGCCTTACCCCGCTGTGTGGCTCAAATCAGTAATTTGCCTTTCCCAAGCAAGGCAGGAAAAGGCAAGGCAGAAAAGCCTCTGGCTGTACTTCAAAACTCTTAAGAATTGCTTTGACTATTCTCTGTGTTTTCTGATAAAAGTAATATTTAGATAAATCTGGAGAAAGGTGGACTTGCTCTTAAGCAGGTTTCTTATCAGAAATCTTACCTACACTTAGCTATGAAGAGAAGAAATAATCTTGGGGAGCTGGGAGATAGTTTCTGGGCATGAGGTCCTTGGCAGCTCTTGTGAAACTTGCTTGGCTTTGCCAGGTTGCCACAGCAGCAGGAGACTGATTTTTGAAGAGGGAGAGGTCCTTGTTCTACCCCATCTTCTGCAAAGGGCTTAGGGCCAGGAGCGAGCCGTGTTGGTGGAGGTCTGGGTGCATTTAATTCCTTGTCTCAGTCACATACCAAAGTTAACATGAGTTTTCTGCTGGGCTTTTTAGCTCATTCCTGCTGTTTCCTTCTGGAGCACTGGTAAGAGCACTAAATAGAGGTTTGAATCCCACTGAAACAGAGACTGTGGAAGCTGGTGTTGTGCAGTATCTTTCCCTTCAGTCTCTTGTGATCTGTTCCCTGTGTGGGTGCAGTTTGCCCCAGAGAGAAAAGTGACCCCGGCCTTAGCCCAGCTCTGTGCTTTCCAGTATTAGGCCTTTGCAGGAGGTAACCACGCAACAAAGGTCAATCCTCTGGGTTTATAATGCCGGCTGTAAATTCACTGTAGGGTCCCCAGTCCTGGGTGGTTGGTTGTGAGGCCGTGCCACGAGGAGGGGGCAAGTGATGTCTGTCTGCCTGCAGTAGGTTCAAGGTTTCATGCATACAGTTGTACCAGCAAAGTGTCCTGTATGAAGTGAGCTTCTCCCCGTGGCACTTAGCAGGTGCTGCTCTCGTAAGAGGTACTTGTCAGTCCTTCATTTCAAAGTGTTACAGCCCAACGTGGAAAGAAGCTGAGGCAGGACCTGTACGTAGGCTGCTCAGATGAGGATGTTTGATGATAAGCCGAGGCATTTAGCAGGGGATTGGTGCTCCTGTTACCCTGTGTGTAAAAGCTAAATCAAACACAGCAAGCGGTTGTGCATCTGTTATCTCAGACTTTTATAACCTTAGCGGGTTATGCTGCTCTTGGTTTTCAGGGCTCGTCATCCAGTGTTTGTGTTGTAATTCAGGTCATAATTGAACAGGAGCAGTTTTGGCCTCATCGTTTCTGTTTTGGTCAGATCATGACCCTTTCCTGTGGCAGCAAAGCCCTCTGCTTGAAGGCAAGCTTGGGATGCCAGATCTGTTGTGAAGTCCCTGGGTAATGGCGAGGAGTAGCTCACAGCTCAGAGCAAACTCTCAGGCAGGCTGCGCACACTGATCTCACAGGAGGAGGAGTATGTTTTCTGGTTGGGAGAGTTTTAAAAAGAAGAAACGTCCCTGGCTGCTTTACCTTGTGCAGACAGGTACAGACGAGGCTGGTAGCAGCCCACCTATCCATGCCTGCTTGGCCTTACCATTGGGAATGTGTTTTGCTGGATCGGTCAGACACTTTCCCTCTCGTGCCTGCAAGAGAGGGCTGTGTGTATCAGTGCGTGCAGTTGCCTCTGGAGATTGTAACGAAAACGGCCACGCTGTGATGAGAGCTAAACTGGCTGGAGAAGTGGCACTATCAATCTGAAATTAGATCCTGACGTGGCACAGAGGGACTCGGAGTGCTCCTGTGCTCACTGTCCTTGTGACTGTTTCCACCCATCACACGCAGCTCTTCCAGAGGCGGCCGTGACCTGGCAGAGAAGTTGTTCTGAATCCCCCCGGGCGTGTGGTACCGCTGCAGGACCTCAGCACGTGGGCTTCCATCTGAGACTGGCTGGAGGTTCTGCCTCCAGAGCTGGCTCACAGGCATTTTGCCTACGTTTCGTTTGTGGGGTCTGTGCTGCCTTCTCCATCTGCAGGGGAGATGGCTGGCAGGGAGGGAGCACTGTGCAACTGCTGCTTGCAAGAGCTGTGCAAGAGCAGCACCTCCCATCACCGATAACCAGCGGGGAGAGGTGAGGTTGCTCTGGACCTTGTCTGATACGACTGCATTTTGGAAAAGTGACAGCCAGGCAGGTGAAGATTGAGAGGAAGCTGTGAAGTAGTTTTTCCCTGTCCATTAAGCCTGACCCTGCCATTGCCTGCTGCAGCCCTGCTGTGCTCACTGTAGCAAGCTGGGCTGAGGGCAGCAGGGCCCCGTGAGCCAAGGCTGTGGCAGGCAGCACATCGATCCTCCAGGACAGAGACAGCGACTTCCTGCAGCTTTTGCAGTGTTATTTTATGGGACACTTGGAACCAGGAGGGAAATGAGTGGGGAAAACAAGCTTGTTCAGCCTCGGGTTTCCTTCTCTCCTGTCTTCCTTGAGTCTGGGGTGGAGTTTCCTTTCTGATGAACAAGCAAATTGGCAAGATACAGGATCACACTGTCAGCTGCTGCCTGTGGCTGGCTGGATGTGACAGGCTGGCCCATGGGCAGGCAGGGAAGCTGTCCCAGACCCGTGAAGGCAGAGAGCCCTCGGGGGGGACTGTCTCCAGCTGAGGTGGAGAGACTTGACCTTAAGAGGTGTTGCTTTTCTTCAGTACGTTCTCTGCAGCTCTGCCTTGACTCTCCAAACTGTCCTGAGCTGCTTTATCTGATGGTACTGCATGGCGGTTTCTGTTGTGTTGCTTTGGTCCCCAGCTTCAGCTTCAGCCTCGGGAGACAGGAGGACAGAAGTGCTGAACAGCAATTCAGATGTGTCACGATGGCTGATGCTTTAATTGGGTTTGCTTGCAACGTGGGAGAGTGCCAGCAGAGTCTCCGACCTGAACACGGCGTCCAGCACCTCGGTGCCCTCCTGAGGTTTTTGGGAGCCACCGCTGAGCAGCATGCCGTCATCAAGCGACGTCAGCTCAGCAGGGTCTGCAAAGGAAACGCCACTGCTGCAGCTGCCCTTAGTTGTGGAAGAAGAGATGCGTGGTCAAAATACCCTGTGCTGGATGGCACCTGAGCTGGGTTCGCTCTGCACGGCCTGGGAATGGTCGTGATCTTGCCTCGACGGTGCGTCCCTGGGTTCGGCCACAGCTCGGCCGCTTGCTGATCCCTCACCCTTGCAGCCAAGTGGAGCTGTTTTCCTGCCTGAAGTCCCCAGAGAAGGGGCAGAGTCCGGCATATGCAGAGGTTTCCCATGGACGAGACGTCCTGTACCTGTGTTGTGTAATAGGCGCGTGCGTGGGGCAGGCTGGGATACTGCTGTCTGAAGATCGCTTGCGTTTTGACCGTTTTCAGACTTAATTGAAACCACCGGAGCAGCCTTTCCCATAGCCTGCTCTGCAGATGTCATTAGGGAGAATGGCTCTCGATCGCCACGCAGCCATGGCCACCGCGCTTCCTCGCAGGGGAATGCACTAATTTATTTTTATTCTTTGGCTGTGCCTTCTCTTCGTGTTTCCCAATCGCAGATTGCTTTCCTTTCTTGAGTGCCGGCTCTGGAGTTGTGCAGACTGTCACCCTGGGGAGACGCAGGCGAGTCAGTGATTGGTATGCTGGGTGTCACCCCCCTCCCTCCTCCCTCTGTCTTTAACATTGTTTGGGGCATAGATTGGCTTATCTCTATTCCGCAGCTATAGAGAAGTCCACTCCCTGGTGCTTGTAGGGCTTCCTGTGGCAGGAATTGCTCAAAGTCCTTAGCCTGATTAGCTCTCTTTGCTGCCTGCGTGTATATTAGAGAGAGAGAGAGAGACCATCTCTAATTTAATTTAATAGGATCCTGAAGAGAACAAACTCCTTTGAGCTGCCTCCGTAATGGCACTGCCATAGTTACCCGCCGCTTTGCTCACGCAGTGTCTGGAATCATTTCATTCAGCTACAGCGTCAACTTTTTTTTTTTTTTTTAAAGAAGAATATATAGAAATGCAGCTGTGATATAAACAGTTTCCAAGGTAACAAGGCGGGGGGAGGGTTTTGTGTCCCGTCCCCCTGCTCCACGCTGCTGGGAGAGGGATGTGTGCTGCGGAGGATCCTGGGAGGTTTCATTCTCCACTCCTAATTCCTTTCTGCCACTGCTGCCAGATGTTGCAGTTTCTCAGCACTGCGCGGATCCACTCGGTAACTTCCAAAGCCCCGCCACGAGGATCCGAGCGGACGGGACCACTCCTGCTATGACCCGGGCCGGGACCTTTTGTGCCGGCTCTCTTCTCCTTAACAAAAGGCTGACGCTTGGCTTTAATGCCCAGGAGGAGCAGAATGGAGAGGCCTGTGTGTGTGTTGCTCCAGAGCTAAGTTAGATCCGTCCCCCTACACCTCCCCTCGCAGCCAGGCACGGCTGCCCTGCAACTCTTTGTCTGCCTCTTCCCTGCCCCGACCATGGGCTGCGTGTACTCAGCCCCGCGAGAAGAGGCGGCCGTGGCGAGGTGAGTTAATCTGCTCACTGGGCAGGCGGGATTGCTCCCCAAAGCTGGGTGCAGTGGGGTGCCTCTTCCTTCTGGGGCAGGAGGAGAAGGAAGGGGAGAGGCTCTGCTCGGAGGCAGGCTGCTCCAGAGGGGACCCTGCCGCCGGTGTTTGGTTTCTCTGCAACGTCCAGGCTGCGTTCTCACTTCTGGATGTATGTGTGCTTCCAGGAGGATATGACAGGCATGGGAGCTTTCTGAAGGAGAGGTGTTCAGCTGAGACAGAGACTTTGATATTGTTGCTGAGCTGTCAGGGAACTTCCTCCCCCCTTCTGCCTTTCTTTCTCCTGAAATCAAAGTGACAGATAGCCCTGGGAGTCACTTGTGCTGTGGGCAATCACCAAGGGTGGGCAATCTGTATAAGGTAAAGACTCGCTCCAAAAATGGAGTTAATCCCCTTCCCTCCACCCTTCACTTCTTCTAACTCTCGTAGTCGTTAACCTGAGCTATCTAAGCTGTGAGAGTAGTTGTAGCTGAAAACACACTTTCTCTTCTAAGTTTTCTTGTCTGAGCAGTGGAAATGAGTGTCGTTTCTGTCTTCGGTGTCTGTGCATTTTTGCAACTCGGATTTTTTTCAAGCCACCCTGGTGAAGCAATTTCAGGGAGTTGTGTAGCCTTTATTCAAAAGCCAGACTCATTATTTCTTCTTGTCTGAGCCACAGACTGGTCTCCACCACAACACTTCAGTGCAGGGTTGCCTCCTTTGAAAACGGACAAGCTTCATGTACTTCACCCTTTTCTCTTCCAAAGGGAGCTTGCTAAAAGGATCTAAAACTTTTTTTTTTTTTTCCTCCTTTAAAAGTGTTTTGTTTAGCAGTTGACCCAACAGCTATTTTAATTGGATCTCATTTGCAGAGGGCAGTAATCCAAAGAGGTTCACCAGGGAGCCAAAAGTGAGGTGGAAGCTGAGTCTCGTGAGCTGGCTGGGGGACAGCTCTCCCAAGCCCCCGTCCTGGCGGTACTGTGGGCAGGGTTGGGGCTGGTCTGTTAAGATGCTTCCGACACCCCTGTTCCCAACAGGGGACAAATGACGAGGAGAGACTTAACTGCTGAGAGTTGGGGGCTGCAAAAGCAGTTCCCTCCTGGGAGCACAACTGCCTTGGGTAGCTTTTTTGGTAGGGTTTGCTTGTCTTCCGTGCATGCTGTATGAGCCTGTGTTGGTGCTCGAAGCTGTCAGGCCTAGTTACAGTGCTCCTCGATACCTTTGGGTAGAAGGGGGTGCTTGAAGGCATGCTTTACTGAATGTCCCTCACCCTTCTCTGTGTCTGTGTGTGTGCTCTGCAAATGTCTCAGCACATCCGCAGAGATCCCTCCCTCTGGACTCCAGAGTTTAGGAAACTGTTAGCGAGCTCTGCACATTCTCATGTGGGCCGGAGCCAAAGCCATTTGTTTTTTGCCTGCAGGCTTCTCTCTTCCCACAGGAGACCCAGCCTTGCATTCTTCCATTGTGAAAGAGGAACAGGAACGGGTCCCACGTTCCTCCTCCCCACTACTGAAGCTTCAGCAGGACGGACAGCAAGTGAGCTCCTGGCACTTGTCCTCCTGCCTTGAAAAGACCACAGTGCCTAATCTGACTCTACCTAGACCCACCTCTGCTTGTGAGATTCCCCAGGGCTGGGTTGCTTTCACCCTGTGACACTGAAAATCCATGGGTGTGCTTAGGATAGCAAAGCTCTTCTAGCTCCCAACCTAATAGGGTAGCCACAGCAGTGTGAATCTCTGCCTTGGTGCTTCTGCTGCTGCTGTGGTTTGTCCCTCTTCAGAGCTAGAGAAAGCCACCTCCGTGCAAACCCTCTCCATGCTGGGGATGGAAACCCCGGCGTGGGAACGAGCCCTGCGGGACCTTGGCAGGCAGCAGTCGCCTTGCTGGAGGCTCTGTGGGTCTGATCAGCTGCCTCTGTCTGCTCTGCAGGGCTCCTCAGCTCTGGGACTCGTGTCTGGCATGCTGTTTCAAGGTCAGAACAGCTGTTTTTTAGCCCTGTCTGACTTCAAGCTTGTGGAATCTGCCTTGGGGGGTCATGGCTCAGGACATCCCCTGCCTATCTGCTGTGGTGGAGAAGTACAGAGCTCTCCATTCCATTCTCTCCCAACACGGCTTGGCCCCTGAGATTTGTCTTGAGATCTGCTCTTGCACCTTAGCTGTGTGAGATCCTTGTGACCTGCTCAGGTGTGAAACTTCTCAGAGCAGTTGATAGAGTGAAGGCTTCCTGGGCCCCAGGGCTGAGTGCCTGGGCTTTGCCTGTGGGAGGATTTACTGATGGAGGCAAGGCAGGGGGTCAGCATTTCCCCTCTGCGCCGAGTCCCTGCTCCATGGTGGTGTGCAGAGAAGCCGTGCAGCTGAGCGATGGGCATCCCTGGGACAGGGTAAATAAGAGTGATTGATGGGGACCCCCACCCCTTTGGGCAGCGTTCCTGCAATCTGGGGGCCACTTTTTCCCCACTTGCCTTATTCCTGACCTTAAAGAACGCACATGCTCATCTGAAAGGAGTTTCCTCCTGTCTTTCAGAGCAGCTCCGGTGAGAGACAGCAGCTTCATTGAGAAGATGAAGAAAACGGTAAGCTTCTTGCTCGGGCCACGTGGGGTGCTGGGAACGTGGGGAAGCTCGTGTCCTTCCCAGTTTCCTCTGGAGACTGTCTAGCTGTGTCAGCAGTGGGGACTGGTTTGGATCCAGACTGCTGCAAAGGGTATCCAGAGGAAGGCTGTGCGGGCAGGCAGGAATAGCTCTTTCAGTCTGTGCCTCAGAGTCATTCGTAGAGAAAAAATTGAAGTGAAAATTTGATGCAAAAAAAGTGTAATACAAGATCAAAGTCAGGAGGGGAAATGGCAGAGACTTTAAAGTCATTGTCTGGCAGTTTATCTGCATGGTTGGTTCCTAAAACTGGCTCACTCTGGAATGGGAACTGGCAGCTTTTGACTTCGTGGACTGGACACGAGAGGAAGCAGAGGAAGAAGCAAGGGCTGGATATATTTTCCGTTTTACTTCAAAGTAGCTGGCTTGTGGCAGAGCAGGAGCTCCAGTGTTTAGGCACTTTCCCAAAGCTTAGGCAAGTCTCCTTCCTCATCCAGGGAGTTCCCTGTTTCCAGGAGTCACGCTGCAGCCTTGAAGCTGAAAATAAATCTTGAGGGTTTATTCGTTGCTTTGAGTTTTAGTCTGACCTGAGTCACCCCTCTGAGATTGATAAGAGTCGTGTTCTTATTGGCAGTTTAGCTTTGAGTTTTCTGCCACAGACCTGGCGTGGAGTCCCGTACGAGTGCAGACTCCTATTTGCCTTTAGATTGCGGTCCAGGGCTCCTGATCCCAGGCATTTCCTTTGTCTCTGACAAGATGTGCTTCATCCTTGCATTTGCCAAATGAGTAATCACCATTTAACAGGGATTTCTTTGTCTCTCCAGGGGCGAAACATAGTGGTTTTCTATGGTTCCCAGACGGGTACAGCAGAGGAGTTTGCCAATCGTCTCTCCAAAGATGCTCATCGCTACGGCCTCCGGGGCATGGCAGCAGATCCAGAGGAGTATGACTTGGTAATTTAGCCATGAACAGCCTCAGGATAGGTAACATGCTTTTAGTGTCCCCTAAAAAAAAAAACAAACAAAGCCTGACCGAGGAACAGTTGCCCTTTCAGTAGTGTCATTTAGCGGAGGAAAGATCAGCCTGAGAGATACAGAGATGGGCTTGGTCTTTGCCATTCCACAGATTTGGAGTGAACACTGCAACATGACTGAAGGAGGAAGGTAGCCGTGACAGTTGGGGAGTTGCAGGTCACCCGTTGGCAACATGAAATTTGCTCTGTATTCCTTCTGCAGTTAGCATTGGTCCCATACTGCTGCAGTCTTGGACAGAGGCATTGACACTGTAGTGTTCTCCAGAGTGAACGACAATCCTGGTCCCTTAAAGCCTTGTCTGGAAAATCCCATCGCTTTTCTGGTGGGGTGATCAGCTGTCTGACGTTACGTGGTGCTGTTCTGTACACCGGAGGTAGTTGTATTGTAGGAACAGGCTTGCCCAGTAACCATGCTGGGGGATCCTTGAGGGTTTATTCTTTCCTTTGGTTGTAGTCGGACCTGAGTCGCCTCTCTGAGATCGACAAGTCCTTAGCTGTGTTCTGCATGGCCACTTACGGCGAGGGCGATCCCACGGACAATGCCCAAGACTTCTACGACTGGCTGCAGGAGGCTGACGCTGACTTGTCGGGTCTCCGATTTGCAGTAAGTGGCTCAATTTCAGTTTGGAGTTGGATTTGGGCAGGAAAGTCAAAAGCCCTCCGCTGTGCCTGCACGTGGCTTGGGTGAAGGCACAACATGATGTCTATGCCTCGGACGCCTGTGTCGGATGCGGTCTCTATTGTCTTCCTCCCCCAGATTCACAGACACTTGCAAACATATCTGGGGGCTTTAAATGCAGATGTCAGAGTGCTCTCTCCACTCCCTAAATCACAAGGGTTTGCTGGTAATGTCTTGCCACAAACAGCCCAGCAGGCATTGAATACAAGGTCTGTAAATGAGTTACAGGCTGCTGTTCAGGAGCTAATTGAGCAGCCCTGGGCCAGATCTTCTCCCACAAATTAAATCACTTGGAGGAGCGTGTGGCTCTCTTCCTGTGCTGAGCTGAATAATTGGCTGAGATGCAGCCACCTCACCTAAACCCCAGCCAAATTCCTTAGGCAGCATAATGAGTGCAAATGAGGAGACAGTCCACTGCGGGAGATGTTAAGCTGCTCTGTGTAAGCAGAAGGCAAACGTTTGCTGAGTGGTTTTTGGGAGACCAGGGACAGCGGTTGGTCTCCAGGCTTTTACTGGTCCCTTGAGGAGAGGGTGCAGGCAGGTCCTGTGTGTGCATCCTCCTGACATGCCCGGGGCCTGGCTCGGGGGAGGTGTGGTACCGACTGACCAGACACTCCCCAGTAGACCCTTACTCGAGGTCTACAAACAGCTGATGGGGAGCTGGGAGAGGTCTTGTCGCCTTTCTTCAACATCCTTTGCTGGCTGATACTGGCCAGAGGATGCCAACTGGGTGGGAAAAGTCCTGCCCCTGCTCCTCCACACTCGTCAGCATTCCCTTCTAGGTCTTTGGGCTGGGGAACAAGACTTATGAGCACTTCAATGCCATGGGAAAATATGTGGACAAGAGACTGGAGGAACTTGGAGCCCAGCGCATCTTTGAACTTGGGCTGGGAGATGACGATGGCAAGTGAGTAGCTTGGCTTGGAGGGCTGGTCAGAGCTGGCTAAAGCTTTGGGGTAGGGACCTTGGCAGGGAGTTGGCTAACTGCTAAGCTGTCTAAGACAGAAATAAACTCTTCCATAGGGCTAGTTGTGGGAGCTGACATGTTTCTGAGTGTGTGTCTGTCTGCTCGCTCTCCCACAATCAGATCCCTGTACACTTAGAGTATCCTAGGGGATCCTGTGTTTGGAAAATCCCACATCAGCTTTAAATGACCATAGTTATATACTCGAGGAGGCTTTGCAGCCTCCTCTGGCTTTGCCTTGCTGCAGCTCCATTGCTAATCCAGCTGGATGGATAAAATCACCCATCCCCGTGGAGGGGATAAACTCCATCTCCTTGTGAACTGTTTGTTTTATGGTGGAAGGCAGCAATTTTCCAACTTGGGCAATGATTTTTTTTTTTTTTTTTTTTTTGGACCTCTCTATGCTCACCTAAACACCCTGTGGGTAGCAGCTTAACCCGGGAAATTACATCAGTCTGTGGCTTTAACTCCAAGGGCTGCAAGATCTGAGAGGGATGTGCTGTATGTAGGAGGCTTTGAGCCCATAAAAATAAGCATTGTCGTGGTGGAATCCGCCTTTAGGAAGGTGACCTAATGCCAGGAGTGGGTGAGGGGGAGCTGAGTTTGTTAAAGACAGAGTCTGAATAACAGAGCCTTGCTTGGCAGACCTGGTGAAGGGAGGGGTGGCTGTTAGAGCACAGTTCCCTCCCACCCACTTAGTGATCTGAAGATGCTGTTCTGGTGATCTGTGGGCATGTAGACGTACCAAAACTGCCTGGGTCCAAGGGCAAATGCCTTTTCCCATGGTGAAGGAGGACGTCCGTAGGGATCTGGGATGGCTCCTCTGGGAATACACCTTTGCTCCCCCTTGGGCGGGGTTATTGAATCTCTCTTTTGCCCTGATTAGCTTGGAAGAAGACTTCATCACCTGGAGAGAGCAGTTCTGGCCAGCGGTGTGTGAGCACTTTGGGGTGGAGGCTACAGGAGAAGAGTCCAGGTGGGTATGGGAACAGGTTCTCCTGGGTGCCACAGGGATTGGTCACCTCTGACTGGTGGCTGTGCCGTCTGCCCTGAGCTGCTGTCCTGTTCCTCGTGTGCTGCTTCTCCCCTTCCAAACCTGAGAGGGCACATGTGAAGTAGATCAGTGAGTTGGGGCTGTTTGGACTGAGCCCTGTCCTGGTGCAAGTTTGAACCCAGCTGCGGATTTGTGTTCTGAATGGAGATGTGATGGGGTTTGTGCCTTTGTGGATGGCTTTGCTGGGTTGTAATGTTCCCAGTGAAGCTGATGTTTCCCCTTGGTTTGGGCTTTCTGCATGGTCTGCCTGATTCCTAACGTCTCGAGAGGGGCGAAGGGATGGAAGTTGCATTTGTTTTTGAACTGCAGAAAATCCAGCAAAGCAGGTGATGGTTCGTTCCAACTGTACCTTGTAATTTCCAGTTTGACTTTTTTTCTCTTTTCTCTCCAGCATCCGCCAGTATGAACTGGTGGTGCACACAGATGTGAACATGAACAAAGTCTACACTGGTGAGATGGGTCGTCTCAAGAGCTACGAGAACCAGAAGCCGTAAGTGCTGGTGGAGCCCTTGACATTTCTAACAACCTGCTGTGTGGGCAGTGTCACTTCTGCAATGCAGCCATGTGTCAGATAACCTGCCCAAGAGAAATGGGCTCAGATCTTCACTGGGACTCAGAGGGATTCCAGGGTTAATGAATCAGTGTGTGGGAAGGTGGCTGTGTTCACATGTGCTGTTTGGCTGGTACCTCTGCAGCATCTGTCTTGAGGTCACTCGGAGACTTTCCTCGCCCAGGGTAGCTAATGCATGATGGCAGCTTGCAGCTTTACTTTGAGGAGATTAGCTGTATAAATTATCTCCAAACTGAAATATCTCTTTGAGATGTGACATTCCCTCCAATCTACTTTTGCGTCGCTGCTTCTTAACGGGGCTGAAGCTGTCAACTGCTGGGCTGTGTTTAGAAGGAAAATTACTGGTTTTCAGGATCATAATTTGGTTTGTGCTGGGGTGTGCTTTGAAACATGAGCCAGGACAACCCCATGCTCAAATCCTGGGAGCCTGCTCTGGAGGCAGAGGGAACGTGCTTGGATACAGAAAGCACTGTCAGCCTGCAGAAGAGTAACCCAGAGGATCCTTGTCTTCCCTTCCAGACCGTTCGATGCCAAGAACCCCTTCCTGGCCCAGGTTACAGAGAACCGCAAGCTGAACGAGGGCGGAGAGCGACACCTTATGCACCTGGAGCTGGACATCTCCAATTCCAAAATCAGGTAGTTTCCCACAGGAGACTGCTCCTCTGGTTTGGCAAGAGCAGCCTGCATCAGGAGCAAAGAACAAGGATGTGGCACTGGCCTCATCCAGTGCTTCAGAAGAGGGAGCCTTGTTCTCATAATTACTTAACACTGCCCCTCTGGGCTTCTCTACCACATGCCATGTACCCCACGTCAGGTCTTTCTCCCAGCTCTTGCGCTGTGCCTGCCCACGCCAGCTGGCTGCTCTGGGTTCCTCCAGAGCTGGTTGCACATACCCATCCTACTTGAGCAGTCCCAGCTGCAAGAATTCTCTAGGAGTCATTAGAAAACCTAGTGGGCAGATGAGCTGTGAGAGAGGGGAGATGCCTGGGCTTGCCAGGCTTAGGTGTACAAGCATGGGGGGAATAAAGCCCTATTCTTAACAACCCTCTTGCTGGCTGAAATTCCTCTGTGTGCTTGTGAGAAAGCCACGAATCCAGGTGGCTTCACATAACAAAATACTGCAGAGGTTTCAAGCATCTTTGCTTCTTGCCTGTCAGGGAGTTGGCCTGTCCTTGCTGGAAGTCTGGCCTTGTTGAAGTCTCTGGCAAAACTGCTGTTATCTTGGAGGTCCCTTGTAAAAAAACCTGGTTCTTAAAACCATTATTCCACAAGGGTCCTTTCTGCTCTTACTGCCAGCTCTGCAGGATCCCTGATGGTGTAGGCACTGTGTAGCAGCTCAGACCTCAGTGTTGTCCTACTGCCCCTTGCACTAACCTGCTTTGTCTTCTTGCTGAGCAGCTCAGGTTTGGGGTGGATGAGAAGAGGTGCTGGTGTTTCACCTGCTCTCCTCCTGCTCTCGTGCCAGGTATGAGTCTGGGGACCACGTGGCGGTGTACCCAGCCAATGACTCTTCTCTGGTGAATCAGATTGGTGAGATCCTGGGCATGGATTTGGACACGATCATGTCCTTAAACAATTTGGACGGTGAGTATGGATCCACCCCTGAGCATCAGCAGTTCTCCTTCATCTATCTCTGTCCTCCTCACCAGAGCAGGAGCCAGATCACCTTCAGGTCCCGTAGGGCACCTCCAGGCAAACAGACATCCCGTGGCCGCTCGGACGCCGTGCTATTTTAGCAGTGGCACGGAGCCCGCTTGCCGAGAGCCAGCTGAAGTGGGTCAGGTGTGAAATGTACTTAGTGTGCCCGTTCAGCAGCGCATCGTGTAACGGCACACTCCTAATTACGGAGCATCAGCACACCAGAGCATCCCTCTGCTGCAGCAGCCCTGCAGCTGGACGGGGGCCTTCGTGTCTGAGATGCTGATATTCAGTCCCCGGAGGAGGCGCAGCCTTGGGGATCGACCTGCCAGGAGGGAGCACTTGTGCTGATACAAAGAGCTCCTCTTGGGCAGTGTTCCCAGCAGAGCTGGCTGCTGGCAGGAGGCAGATGGCAGCTGCTGCCCAATCTTACTCCCGAAGCAGCACAGCCTGACCTGCTGCATCAGGTGTGCTGGCCCAGAAGCCTAAGGGAGCTCCTGGCTTCAAGAGAGCAATTGGCTTTAATGTGCCCCCTCTGCAGAGTCCCACACTGCCTGGCCTCGCACTGTTGTTCCTGTCCCTTCTGGACCTCTTAATCTGCTGAACTGAATGGTTTCAGCCCTGGCTGCTGGCACTTACCTTTCCCAAGGGGACTCTGAGCTCTGAAGGGGGCTAAGGACAGTTGAGGCCAGATCTGAAGGAGGTGTAAGCTCATGAGGCCAAATTAGCTGTGGAGAAGAGCCTTCCTGCTTGGTCTGGGAGTTTGCTGGGTGCCTCTGCGCATAGATATTTTCGGGCAGAGAGCCCCCTTGGGGAGCACAGGGTAGTTGTTTTTTTTTTTTTGCTGGTATGCTGTCGGGCAGCAACTGTGAAACACAAAAGGGGCTACTGGGAGAGGGAGCTGCCCTGTGCTGGAGCTGCTTCAGTGTGGGATCAGGGCTTTGGCCAACGGGCTGATTCAGCCCTAGGGCTGCTCTCTCCTCCCTGCAGCCCGTTCCCCTGCTCTGTCTCCAGCTCTCATACACTGCATGTAGCTGCTGGCACGAAATCTAACATAACAGCAAGCGGTTGCTGACTCCTAATTTTTTTTTTTTTTTTTATTTCTTTCCCTCTTCTCCAGAGGAATCCAATAAGAAACATCCCTTCCCCTGCCCCACATCGTACCGTACAGCCCTGACGTACTACCTGGACATCACCAACCCGCCCCGCACCAACGTTCTCTATGAGCTGGCCCAGTACGCCACAGAGGCCGGCGAGCAGGAGCGCCTCCGCAGAATGGCATCGTCTGCTGCCGAGGGGAAGGTGGGAGCCGTGGCCTTCCCAGCGAAGCTGCTGGGTTTGCACCGGGTGCTGGGGGATCCCCAGCTGGGGTCCCAGGGCTGGTTGGGCACCGCGGGCGGAGGGCTTGAGCGGAGGGAAGTCGTCACGCGCGCGTGCCCTCCTTGCCCGCAGGCTCTCTACCTCAGCTGGGTGGTGGAGGCCCGGAGGAACATCCTGGCCATCCTGCAGGACATGCCCTCGCTGCGCCCCCCCATCGACCACTTGTGTGAGCTCCTGCCCCGCCTCCAGGCCCGCTACTACTCCATCGCCTCCTCCTCCAAGGTGAGCCTGCTTCCAGCGGGGACTGCGGCTGCGGGGAGGCCGCTTCGCCTGCGGCTCCGCAGTGCCACCCTCCTGCTCTCCAGCTGGGGACAGGACACGGGGAACTTGCCCTGGCGACACTTCCTGCGAGGGGGGCAGCTTCAGTTATCTCTCTGCATGGGACGAGGGGGTTATCCCAACCTCCACAGAGTCTGCAGCCAGCTGCGCCCTGGTACCACTACCCTCCCCGCAGCCCTGCTCCTCTTTGCTTTCCAGGGCTTGGAAGCAAGGTGGCATTTTAAGGGTGGGTCAAAATTCCCTTTTTGCTTTGTGCCTGAAGCCCTGAAGTTGTTGGCAATACCAAGAGAAGCTCAGCGGTCCTGTGATGAGTCAGGCTCAAGACAGAAGCCCCGTGTGGGCTTTAGGTTTAGCTCCTCCCCACCCCTCAGCACAAGGGACTGAGCTGTGGGGTTGCTGGGGCTCCCGCTGCCTGGCACTGACCTCCCTTCCCCGCAGGTTCACCCCAACGCCATCCACATCTGTGCAGTGACGGTGGAGTACGAGACCAAGACGGGCCGCCTGAACAAAGGGGTGGCCACCAACTGGCTCAAGAACAAGGTGCCCAACGAGAACGGGAGCAGCTCCCTGGTGCCCATGTACGTCAGGAAGTCGCAGTTCCGCCTGCCCTTCAAACCCAGCACCCCCGTCATCATGATCGGGCCGGGGACCGGCATAGCCCCCTTCGTCGGCTTCATTCAGGAGCGGGCCTGGCTGAAGCAGCAAGGTGAGTGCCCAGAAAATTCCCCGGGGACTGGACGTGCTGCGGGACAGGGCTTTGCGGGGCTGGTTGGTGCCTCCGAGGTCGCATTGCTGACGGGACCGGCAAAAAGCGGGGTGAACAGCGGCTCCGTGGTTTTTCCCAGCACGGGGGTGCTTTGTCCTCCTCGTGGCCGCAGAGGATGTTTGTGGGGAGCAGACAGAGCTGAGCCGGCCCTCTGTCCTCTGCCACCACATCTCTGAATGGCCACGGTCAAATCGCTCATTCCTAAAGCATTTGGCTGCTTCTGGGGGTTGGGCTCGAGCTTCCCCTTACGAACAGCAGCAGCTCTGCCTCCCGCGGGTTGGCAGGACGAGGCGGGTGGGGAGGGCAGGGCTGGGCTGCAGGGGGGGCGCAGCTGATGGGTCCTGTGTGACTCTGCAGGCAAAGAGGTGGGCGAGACGGTGCTTTACTACGGCTGCCGGCGTGAGCACGAGGACTACCTGTACCGCGAGGAGCTGGCCCGCTTCCACCGGGAGGGCGTCCTCACCCAGCTCAACGTTGCCTTCTCCAGGGACCAGGCTGAGAAGGTACAGCTCTAGGCCCCCCGCCGCTTCTTCGTGCTGCCCGCCATCGCTCCCAGCTGTGGCAGCAGGGGAAGAAAAAACCCCGAGGGCTGGAGCCCCCCCAGCCTGGAACCTCGCTGCTAGGGAAGGCCCGTGGCTGCCGCAGGAGCACCCGGCTCCTCCCTGGCTCGCCGAGCCACGAGCGTGGGCTTGGCTTCTCCTCCCTTGCCGTGGCCCGTGGCGGGGGGGGGCTCTGCCCCTCTCACCTCACTCCTGCCTTGTTGCCCACCAGGTTTATGTTCAGCACTTACTGAAGAAGAACAAGGAAAACGTCTGGAAGCTGATTAATGAGGGGAACGCTCATATCTACGTGTGCGGGTAGGTCTGGTGGCAGGGAAGGGACTTTGGAAAAAGGTTCCTGTTCTTGGGAAAATTGGTGTGACTCAGTTTACCCACCTGTGCATCACAAGCAGCGGGAGGGTGACGCCGTCCTTGTTACGGGGGATGGGAAGCGGCTGGGCCCGTGGGCTGGGCTGGGCGAAGCGTTTGTGCTCGGGGCTCTGGCTCTGATGTGTTACTGCCTCGCTCACGGTCCCCTTGTTTCCAGCGATGCTCGCAACATGGCCCGGGACGTGCAGAACACCTTCTACGAGATTGTGGCCGAATTTGGGAACGTGAGCCACCCCCAGGCCGTGGACTATGTAAAGAAACTGATGACGAAGGGCCGGTACTCTTTGGATGTCTGGAGCTAAGAGCGGGGCTGGTGGGGCCGGGGAGAGAACGGGTCCCCTGGTGTGGGCCCGTGGGGGGTGGAAAGTGCCTGCTCGCCCACTGCTGCTGTGGGTGACAGTGTCATCCCCAGCCCACAGCTATCCCAGTGTCACTCCCAACCCCTCCTGGGCTGCCGCAGCCCCCCCCGGGGCAGGCCGTGTAGCCTGGTTGGGGGTGGAAGGGGTTGAGAGGGGCAGGGGGGGTAGCTCAGGCTGGTGTCCAGGAGCCACGATGCCCCCGGCACCCCAGGGAGCACCTCGTGGCAGCAGCGTTTGCCTTGGGCTCGGGGACACCGGGTGATGGGAGGCAGGAGGGACGGACGGTGCCTCCGGAGCTCTGGGGCCCTTCCCTGGACACGACGTGTTGCCTTATCCCCGGGGGCTGGAGACCAGCCCGGCCTGCGGTGCAGGCAGCCCGGGGCGGAGGAGCCGGCCCCCCCTGCGCCCCGCGTTTGGTGGGAGGGCAGGGCGGGGGGCAGCCATCTGTCCTCGCCCCGTTTGTCAGCCCGGGGCTGTGGGGCTGGCAGCTGGCTCTGGGCACTGCCCCACGCCACCGGGACCCCCAGGCACCCCGCTCCTTGGCCCCGCTGCCCGCCTTCGCTCCAGCACGCCGCGGGGGGGGGACGGCTCCTCTCCGCTCCAGAAGAGACCTGCTCGGCAGGGGGGGGGGGGTGTCTGCAGGGGCCCTGCAGCCGGCAGCTCCCCTGTGCCCAGCCCCGCCTTCAGGCTGTGTAGGGTCATTTTTTAAATACTGTTTTTATTTTAACATCTTTGATTTAATCGTGGAAAAAAAAAAAAAAAACACCAAACTTTCAGGCTGTCCAATGACTGTAAATTATTTAAATACATTTGCCCTTGGAATAAAATGACTGTTTCTGTAGTTTCTTTCCTGCCCTCTCTGCTCAACCAGAGGGGAAGAGGGAGGCGGGAGGAGGAATGTTTGTGAACCGGGGGGAGACCTGGGGAATGAGAGGCAGCGCTGGGTTTAGTCTGGACTGAGGCACGGCTGTGCAAGTCTCCGCAGTCCTGCCGGGTCCTGGCTCGGCTCGCTGGGCAACCAAAGCTCTGGCCACAGCCTGGGGCACCGGGCTGTGTGGGCCAGGGGCTGCCAGGGTGTCGGGGATGGAGCGATGCCCTTCGCTGAGAAGTAGCAATATGCTTATTGAGATAAAACAGCAATTTAACAAAGTTAGTTTAATAGTAGTTTAACGAGATGCAAGGGTGAGGGTCACTTGGTATTTACGTCGGAGAGGGCAGGGTCAGACAAAACAGTTAGGGAGACCCTCCCGCTGAGTCAGGAGGTTCAGCAAGGATCCCCTCGTGTGCTCAGCTCCTCAGAGCGGAGCCTGGCTGCGGCTGGATCCGCTCCTACTCCCAGGCTCGCTCAGTGGTTCGGGTCTAAAGGACTAGAGGTGTGCAAGCAATCCTCTGTGTCTCTACGCCGAGACTTCAGTGCTGGCGTGCTCTTGCTCCCCGGCCGAGAACCTGTCGCGCCAAGGGCGCTCTGGACCTCGAGGAGTGGTGGTGTGAGGTGTCCCTGCTCCGGGGGAGATCCCGGGGCGCAGCCCGCGGCCGCGCAGGAGAGCGCAGCAGCCCCTGGGCCCTCTGCTACTTGGGGAGAGAGAGAATTGACTCGTCATCACACCTGCACCCAGACCGCGGGTGGTGGCTTCTTCCCCGTTGGGCTCGAGTCGGGCGGTGACCAGCGCCGCGCTTGTTCAAACCAGCCCTTGGCTGCTGTGCTGTTCCCTGTGTCCCCAACCCCTCCCTGAGTCAATGCCCCATCACGGCCCCACTGGTGGCTGTGGCTGGACCGGGGTTAGGGGAAGCACAGCTCAGGCTGGGGGGGGAGCACACTGCCCTGCAAGGGAGGGAGCTGGCATTTCCCAGCGCTGCCCTCCCATCCCATCCCACACCCCAGCCGCTGTGGGGGCAGCCGGAGGTGGGGGGTTTTTTTCTTCCCTCCCCCCTGACGCAACGTGACCACTACCAGACAGGCCCAAGCCACAGAGCACACGAGCTGGTCCGAGTCCACCCCAGCAACCCGGGGCGGCTCCTTCCCTTTATTTTCCCACGCGCATCCTCCAGCGACGCGAGACCAGGGCGCTGCTCGCCCAGCTCCAGCGTGAAGCCTGGTTCAGGCTCACAGTGCTCCCACCCCTCCCCGTGCCACAGCTCAGCCACCCCGGCCCCTCCGCCCCGAGGCTTGAAGGTTAAACGAGGAACTGAGGTACAGACCTCCAGCTCCTCTTGAAATTAAAGAGGGCTGCCGGGGCAGCCAGGGAAGCACTTGCTTGCAGCCGATGAGAGGCGAGGGCCTCTCTACCTCCGCCTCCACCGCGCTGGGGCTGCCCTGGGTGTCGGGCTGGGGAGAGCCTTGACCACCCCCGGAGCGGTGTAAGGGGCAGCTGCCGGCCCGCCTTGGCCCAGGGGAGTCGATGCAAGCTGGGCACCCCGGGCTGCCCCCCGGCGAGGTGGGGAGAGCTCAGAGCTGGGCTTGACCCCAGAGAATCATCCCAGTAAATGTCTTCAGGGCAGGGGGAAGGGGAGCGGCCGTCCCAGGCACCCTGCTCTTCCAGAGGAGGAAGGCAGATGGGACGGGGGTTGCAGGGTGCTCCCGCCTCCAGGTGTGTGACTCGGGCACAGATCCAGCACTGCAGCGAACACACTGTGTTCTATTTGTGAGCAGGGCCCAGGCTCTGCCCCACACCCAGGCTTCCAAGGAACGGGGTGAGACCCCGGAGTCCGGACGGCATCGAGGAGGCGGGGATGGGAGACGGAGCCAGCGGGGAGAAACAGTCCTGGCCCCCACGCTGCCCCCCTTCAATTCTGCTTCGTGTCTTTGTTCTTGTTCTGAAACTTCTGGTGGACGACACGGAGGGTGGTGAAGAAGTTGCCCAGGAAGAGGATGAGGAAGGGGATGCCGCACATGAGGACCTGCAGGAGCCGCAGGGGCACGAGTCAGCAGGAGGGGCCTCCTGGGGCACCCCCCTCCCCAGGGCAGCTGCCTGGGAGCCCCCTTACCTGCCACTCCTTGCATTCCGGGTGCTGGATCATGCGGAAGAGGGTGATGGCGTTGTAGAGCTGCCAGAACTGCAGGAGAGAGGAGATTTAGGGCAGTTTCTGCTTTCAGAGGCTCAACCCCATGCTGTGACGCTCATCCAGCCGCCCCCTCTGGGCACAAACCCCAAACCCACCCCCCCCCACCCCGCAGACCTCGCCTGAAGCCAGCCTGCCCCAGCACGCAGTGAAATTCCATCAATCATGGGGCCAGAGGACTCGTCTCCCCCTTTCTTGCCACCTTCTGGAGCCCAGTATCCAGGAGGAAGCCTCAGACCACTTTTAGCCAGTGGCCTAAATGATCTGACCAGGGAAGAACTGGACTTGCAGCAGCAGCTCAGGGCGGGTTTTGGAAGGGTTCTCAGAGCCAGCACCTCTGCTGTACTCTGCACATCACTTGAGCGCTTGGCAGAACTACCAGCAGCTCCCCCAGGTCCTCCCCATCTCACTAGATGGGTCACACAGGTGGGTGCTTTGGGGGAAAAAAGGCTCAGCATTTCCTGAAAGCATTTCCCTGTATCGCATGGCTGCAGCAGCCTGCGGGGACCTGGGTGATGTCCGGGCTGCCCAGCACACGATCTGCTCCCACCCGAGGCTCTGGCCTCTTGCAGGTCCCCGCCGGGATCACTGCCCACTCACCTGCCCGAAGAAGAGGAAGGGAAGCAGGAACGTGAGGCCTCTCCACATCCAGGACTGGAAGCCCTCTGCAAAGGATGAAGGTTTGCGTGGGGACCCCGGAGCATGTTCGCTGGGGGGACCGGCCGGAGCCCAGCGCCCGAGGTGGTGGGCATGGGGGTTTAGTGGCCACCCCGTGCCTGGCTGAGAAGGTCCCGCCAGGCTAAGGCGGCCTCGCCGTGGGCACCTGTACTCGCAGGGAGGGCTGCGGCAGGGATCCCTCCCGCTGACTGAGCACAGGCTTCTGGTGAAGCTGCTCCGGTAGAGCCGCCCTCGCCCCCCAGCAGCCGCCCCTCAGCCCGAGCACTCGGTGCCGCAGGGGCCGGGGAGGCAGCCCGCAAGTACGTTGGGTGTTGGAGGGACGTTTCCTATCTGCGGGAGCTTCCTGGGGAAAGCTTGGATGCCAGGAGCCATATCCACTGCTACCTCGCATCCCGAGAGAGCCAGCTGTGGGCCGGTGGCCCCAGGAGAGCAGGAAGAGGGGGGCACCCAGCCTGCGGGACGCTGCTGCCTCACGGGAGATGCTGCTCTCAGAGCTTTGGCTTCCTTTGTAGCTTTTACCACTACTGCCACTGATTAACCAACAAACTTGGAACGAAAATAATTGTCACCATTGCCCTTAACAGAAACCACAGTTCCCAGTTAGCGGGGTGCTGGGAGGGAGGCTGCGGGCAGCCGTGGGCCCTGCAGCAACGGGAGGTCCAGTTGGACTGGGAGAAGCAGTAAGAGAAGATCCCGGCTTACCCACGGTCAGATCCATGTTGTGCCTCTCCCCCAGCGCTCGCAGCCGGTACAAGCACCCGCTCTGATAGTAGTACTGGAGGAACTGCACAAAGCCTGCAAGGAGAGCGTGGTCAGCACAGGCATCAGCTCTGAGACGACTCTGCACACAAAGACCAGCCCAGCGCCGGGGCAGCAGAGCGCAGGACAGAGGCCAAGGGGAAACCCGGGTGAGCTGAGAGCTGTGAGAAGCTACAGCCACGTCTCCACGTGTCGTGGAGCCGGGCAGGCAGCTCAGCACCCAAGGTCCCAGCCCCCTGCCCCAGCACACGTGGCAGCACTTACTCTGGTACATGGAGAAGGAGAGGAACTGGTTCCTGAACATCTGGTACATGAGCCCGTCCGGCCTGCGGAGAGATGGTGCTGGCTGGGGGAGGTGGGGCTGCGAGGGGCCGCAGCCAGGGTAAGGGCACCGCCGCCTCGCCCCGGCTCCCACCAAAACGGAGGGGCACCCCAGCTCAGGCACCGTGTCACCACACCTCAGGTTTCCCGGCCCGGGGGCCCCGCCTGCTGCACAGAGGTGCCGGTGGCTGCTTTGTTTTCGGGCGCCTGGGCCCGGCGAGGAAGGCACGGAGTTGACTGTTAGACCACAACATCCACAGAGCAGGACTACAGCCACGGGTTAGGGCAGCAAAGGCCCCTTCACCTGAGCTGGCCACAGCCCACGCAGCACCCCCCCCGCCCCCCCCGAGGTGGGGGATGCAGACTTACCATGTCAGCATGACACCGGAGAGGAAGGTGGAGATGTAGTGATGGAAAACCCACCAGCCTTTGATTCTGGAAGGCAGACACAGAGAAGGGGCGTCAGCTCTTGAGCATGAATCAAGACCCAAACAAGGGAAGAGGAGAGCTGAGCCAGCGCGGCGCCAGCCACTCTCCAGCTCCCAGGGCCAGGCGAGGAGCAGGGCTGGTTAGGAAAGGGCCGTGCGTGGAGCAGGACCCAGCGCCCGGGGCCCTTCCAACCGCTGCTCCACCCTCCCACCCCGCCTCGGCACGGGGAGTTCCTCCCGCCCCGCTCCTCCAGCTCATCACCAGCGGTTGCTACACAGCCCGAGTAGGAGGGAGCTGCTCCCGGGGGAAGCGCAGAGCTACGCAGTGGGTCCCAACTCCCCAACCTTGTAGAGAAGGACCAACCCGCTGCAGGCCCCCCCTCCCCGATCCCAAGGGACTCACTTGGATCCGTTGTTGATCAAGATGCCCTCCCGGATGGTGAGGGTGCAGTAGTACCACACCAGGAGGAAGTTAAAGACAGCATCTGTGACCCTGGTGGGAAACAAAGCGGGTGTAAAGGCAGCTGCAGAGCCACTGCCCAGGCACTGAAGGCACAGGCGCCGAGAGCTGTCACTGCAGGATGCCCACCCACCCACTGCAGGATGCTTCTCCACCACCCTCCGTGGCCAGGATCTCCCGTTCAGCTCTGGACCTTTCAGGATGGGTGAGGAGAACATCTCCACCCAGCCCCTCACAGGGAGCATCCAAGCCAGACTCACCTGGAGTTAAGAAGGAACCGACAAGAGAAGGAGACAATGAGTAAGATGATGGTGAGGTAGAGCTTGAACTTCTCGTACTCATCTTTATATGCGAACCTGCAGGGGAAACACAAGGACAGGCTTGGAGCAAGGTGGCCACTGGACGTCTGTGTCCTCCCACCCCACCTGCCTGGACAAAAGTGATGTTCTGTTGGGATCCTCTGGGACACGCTCAGGAAAAAACTTGTCCCCAGGGTATTTCTGAGAGGAGAGCACACCGGCTGCTTTCAGGCAGGTGAGATGGCTTCAAGGCACCCCCAGCCACATCAGCCTGGCAGGCAGCCCAGCACACTCCGGGAAGCTGGGCAGACTGGTGTCTGCTCAGCTCTTGAAGGGAAGGGAGGGCCTGGGGAACTGAGAGGGAGACGGGGGCTCCTGGCTGGGCGCCTCTGGCATTAGTGTCCCAGCACGGGGAGGGCTCTAGTGGGCCAAAACCAGTCACTGGTATTTCCCAAGGGAAGAGGAGGGGCCTCGCCAGTGGCCGCACAGGCCTGTCTCTCCTGGAAGTCCCTAACATGGGGGAAACACGGACAAGGCTTCGGTGGAGGATGCTGTTTAGCTCGTCAGAGCTAACAGTCCATCCCAGTCCGGTGGCAGGAGTGTAAGGAGTTGACTCATTCTGGGAAAGGAAGCAGGGGACAGCCCGGGAAGGGAATCTGCACCAGGCAGGTTAAGCCAGCCACGGGTCTGCACGTGCAGCAGCTCAGCCCGGAGAGGAGCTGGTGTTTCCTGGTGACAAAGGGATCCCAAGCCAGGCAAAGCACAGGGCAGCAGCGACGGGGAGGGCCGTACTTGGCCTGCTTGCTGAGCAGCGTGACGTTCACGTTCCCGAGCACCAGACTCAGGTACAACCTGGGGAGAGAGCAGAGGCGTTAGGCCGGGCGCGGGCGGGAGCTGGCAGCGTGGCTGCGGAGGCGAGGCAGGGCTGTCCCCTCCCGCGCCACCGCCGAGGCCGCGGGGCCGGGAGCGAGCCCCCAGCTGTTTTCCACTCGGAGCTGCCAGATAGCGTGACTGGCACAAACGCTCTGGCATCTCCTGCCAAGGGCAGCCAAGCACACACCCCACCTCCCGCGGGCACCGGGGGGGGTGTGTGTGTGCCGGGGTTCTACCCCCCCTCCAGCCACAGTTCAAGGGCAGGTGAAGGCCACGAGCGGGCAGGGGAGCGAGGGGGGTGAGGGCAGCGCTGCAGAGGCTCAGCCTGGCGCCTGCCCAGGCGTCCTCCCGGGAGCCCGAGCAGAGCAGCGCGGCGGTGACGCTGCCGGGAGCAGGGGGGACGGCAGCTTTGTGCCTTGTGGCGTTACCGCCGCAGGGACGTGGAGGGAGGACTTGGTGTTTCACCCCGAGACGAGGCACCGCTTACCCGTTCTTCTTTGGCAGATAGGCCTCCATCTCAAAGAAAACGTTCTGCCTCTCTTTTATTAGGCTCTGGGTCTCTTGGATGGACTCCTCCTGTTCGGGGCTCACGTCGGCTTTGCATCTGGGGAGGAAACACAGGCGCTGGCATCGGGAGAGCCCCTGTAACACAATCAGCACGTGCTGGCACTCGAAACACGACTGTCTGAGGCAAGGACACCCCAAGGACAGGGAAGACGGAGGCAAGCCCATGTCTCCATCTGCAGGGTGAGCTCCTCTGTCAGGCTGGGATGTCACTGGAGCCAAGGAAGCAGGAGCGAGAGCGAGGTGAGGGCAGATGGGTCTTCTCGCCCTCGAGGAAGGATGGAGCGAGCTTTGTGCAGGAGGGGGCTGTTCAAGTTACCTGTAAAGTCCCTGCAAGCTCTGAACTGCAAACAAGGCACAAATCAGGGCAGAGGAAAGGGAAGCTGAGGGAGATCTGCCTGGGTGAGTCCAGACCTCCACAGCACTTTGCTATCAGTGAGGCTGCTGCAAGATTTGTATCGGAGAGCTGTGAGATCAGTTCAGTAGCCCTGTCCTGGCTGCTCTCCCCTCCCATCCCACGCCATCACAGGACACCAACTTACTTTTTGAGGGACAATGACAGCTCCTTCAGCCGCTTCTTCTGCCGTGCGATGGAGCTGGAGATCCCGTCCTGGAGCTTGGTTAGCTCCTCGAGTTTCTGCTTGTACAGCTTGTGATTATCCTGGGAAGGAGAGACAAGCATGCGTTACAGCTGCCTGCCCAGCCATCCCCTGCCCTTGGGCCACCTGCGGGGGCATCTGTTCAAAACTGTCTTTAGCTTCTCCTGCACAGCAGCTGGGTAAGATGGAAGGTGGGTAGAAACCGCAGGCAGAAGGGCAGGCGTGCGCGGGGACAGCCTGCAGCCATCCCCTGCCTCTGTGGGGGCAGAAGCAGGCGCTGGGGACACCCAGCCCCGATCCCAAGGAAGTTATGTACAGGCGCAGGCACATCCGCCCGGCACAGCCCGGTCCGGCCCCCGCACGCAGCTGGAGCCCGGCCCCCCTCCAGCTGCAGGTTGTGAAAGTCCAGCCAGCAACGCAGTCCCGCTCTGGGGACACTCCCGGGGCTGGGAAACCACCGGCTGCGGCACAGGGCAGAGGAGAGACTCGGAAAAAAAACGCTGCTGGGGTGAGGGCTACAACGGAGGGCCGCGGCCAGCCGGGAGCGGTGGCTTGGCTGGGGTGGGACGCGTGGCTCGCTCTGCCTGGAGGTTGGTGCAGGATCTGCCGCTGCCCCAAGCCGGGGCTCCATCCCAAGCACCCCCCAGGGAGGGGGGAAGGAGCCCCTCAACGAGCCGGACAAAGAGGACGGACTCGCAGCAGGGCTGCGGGCAGCGGCCCGGCTCCTCGTGCGGCAGTAACCCAACCGCACCTGGGTAAGGCGAGATGCCATTCTTCTGCTATATTTAGAGAGGAAAGGAGAGAGCCTGCTGGATCAATGCTCCTTCTGCCCAGGTCAGCTGGAAAACAGCCTCACCTCGACCCCGGGGCAGCCTGAACGCCACCACCAGGGAATTAAATGCTGCTCACAACAACCCTCGGATCAGGATGTCAGACGAGACCTTGACACACACACACACACACATTTTAGCCTCCATAGCTCTTATCGAGCACTTTATCAGCAGATCTCAAAGCTGTTCCCAAAGGAGAAAGGTGAAACTGAGACGCAGAGGAAGGAAACAACTCCTTTTCCCTCTGGTTTCAAGCAGGGTGGGAACAGATCCCAGAGAGCCCCGGCTCCCCCAGCAGTGATTTATGTCCCCGATCCCTCACGGGATATTCCCTGCTCAACCATCACACCTTCCTGCTCCCATCTGGCACCACCTCCTTCTCATGCTCTGGAGTTAACTGGGAGCAAGTGGCTTTTGTAACAACTCCTTTTGCTGTGCCAGCACCGCGCTTGGAGACAGCCTGGAGAAGGTTCCCAAAGGAACGGGCCGGCATGGCGCGGCCACACGCAGGGTTCAAAGCGGGTGACCCGGGACATCCATGCCAGTCCTGTGGAGCAAGAGGAAGTTTCTCAAAAGCCTCCCTTGCCCCAGATCTGGGCACAGCTGCAACGTGTCCTCAACAACATCCGCTGCACCCCTGCTCAAGGAAGGAGAAGGGAAAAGGGAACTGGTGCAGATGCAGCTGATTGAGCTGAACTTCAGCAGAAGACAGTTAGCCAACCTTTGCCTCGGGTGGCCCCTGGCTGAGCTGAACCCTGCCCGCTCCTTCCCTCGGCAGCGAGCACCCTGGGGGTTACAAAGTGGGTGGAAACACCCCCGACGCCTGTCCCCTTCCCGGCAGCGAGCCCCCCGCGGGTTTCGGGGCCCGGGAGGGAGGGTGTCCGGGGCCGGCGGGTTGCACCGTGACCGGTGGTCCTGGCCTCTCCGGCGAGGCTTACCGGAGCGATAAGGAGCGGGGGGAGCAGCACCCGCACGCCCCGTTCCCGGCCGTGCCAGTCCAGCCAGCGCCGCTCCCAGCCTTCCAAACCCGGAGACGTCGCGTCTCCGCGTCCCGGACACCGAGACCGCCCAGCTCCACCCCCCCCCCCCCCCGGCCCAGGCAGGGCTCCTCGGCGGGGACCCCCCCGCCCCGCTCCAAATCCCCTTCCCCAGGAGCAGAGGGGCTCAGGCTGGGAGCCCCGCCGTGCTCCCGCCCAACCGGCGCCCCGGCAGAGGTTAACGATCTTCCCTCCCCCTCCCCACCCCCGGTGCTCCGGGGGCGAGGCGAGCCCTGGCGCCACCGCGGCCCCGACCGGTGGTTGCCCAACCGCTGCTGGCGGAGGTCGCCTGCCCCCCCCAGGCCGGTGTTGGGGGGGGGGGTGTCTCCCGGTGCGCGGCTGCCCGGCGGCCGGTACCTGGATGCGCTGGTAGCCGTCCTGCAGCTCCTCCCACTCCCGCAGGCACTCGGCGGCCATGGCGGCGGCGAACGGGAACGGGAACGGGAACGGGAACGGGAACGGGAACGGGAACGGGAACGGGAACGAGCCCGACCCGCGGCGATGGGCGCCCGCCGCGCTTCCGCGCACGGCCCGCCGGGGGCGGGGCGGGGGGCGTGGCCAGCACGGGGGGGCGTGGCCATCGAGGGGCGTGGCCAGCGGCGGGGGAGCGGCTGGTTTTCCCCTGGAATAAGAAGCAACAACGAAATATATATATTAATATTTATATATATATTTATATATATTAATATTAATATTTATATATATAAAATGGAATAAGCAGCAGCAGCACCACCACAAAAAAAAAATATATATAAATCTTCCCTGGGCGCGCAGGGCTCTGAAGTTCCGAGGGCCGGTCCGCTGTCAGCTCAGGCGGTTCTGGGTGTAAATCCAGCAGCAGAACGGTGAAGGCTGGCGAGCTCCAGCCCGGACCGCACATATTTGAATCACAAACCGGGGGTGGGGAGGATGAGTTAAAATGGAAACCCCCCCCCCGTAAATCCTTAGCACAGAGCGCAAAGAAAGCCCAGGAGCGTTTTCTGTAACGTTTGGCTTTATTTTGCGACTGCAAAGAATTCACAGTGCAGTTTCCCGGAACAGGATTGATGCTTCAAAATGACCAGCCTCGGCAAGAGGTTCGGTTGGTCTATTAGAAGGTGGCAAGTGGGAAGCGTGGTCTTGCCAGACAATCCAACCAGTGAGTCTGCAAGAGGCTGCGTCCGTGCCTGCGGGTAGCTGAGAAGGCGCACGCAGAGCCGAGGGACTTCTGAAATTGGGAAATTCTGTCATCACCTCTCTGGGCTGGAATTGGGCACAGTCAGACTCTAGATATACCATCCCAGGCTATGGGTCGATGAACATTTTCAGAGATAACCCTAATGAACTCCCCATACCTGGTGTAAGGAGCATGCCTGACTATGTGGCTATAATCCCTTTAGCTCACAGAAGACACGAGCAGTGCGTAATGGGCCACATCCTGCAGTTCCCCAAACTGCCACCACCTTCTACAGCACAGATGAGTTCCCCACATGGCTCCAAAACGTGACCCAAAATAATATGGAGCTAAAGATGAAAGCCTGTCCATCACATTAAGAGATTTTCTCAATCAGAGTTCAAGGAACTCTCTGCTGATGTGGTGGTAGGGCCAGGGAAGTGACCTTCCCTGCTGGGTGTGCTCTTTGCTACCTGTCAGTAATTTGGTTCAGAGATGTCTGTGATCGTGGTCCCGTAGATTTGGGCCTCCCAGTCTGAGAGCTGTTTCACAAAGCCCCGGTGTGGTCTCATGTTCATTTTGCATTTCAGAACGTAGTCCCAAGCTCTCTGTAACCACAAGGAAAGCAGAGGGGTGTTAGGAATCTGAACTGGAAGTGAATCTCGGGTCTGGACACGAAGCAGCTACACTTGTAGACACCACAGCTTTGTATTTATTCCCTGTGTTAGACAGCAAGGACCTGCAGGTAAGACTTTGGCTACCAAAGCAGGGACAGACTGGATCCAGATGTGAGCTTCAGAGAAGCCTGTCACCTTCATACTCTGCTCTCCTGGATATGAGGACAGCTCAGGCTGCTTCCACTACCTGGAAGCTATCTTGCATTATTTTACACCAATGGAGCAACACAGTCCTGGATTTTTACCCTAACATGCTGTTTCTTCCATGGATGATAAGCAAAGCAGTTCTTCACAGGTAACCAGCAAAGGTTATCATGTTTCTGGATTGGTGTGACCTGTTCTGGCAGAGCAGCTTTGAAGCCCCAGTTATCCCACTGCATTAATTACAGCCATCTTAATTATTTGTTAGTTCCATGTAATCAGCTAGGAACTCTGCTACACACAGGGCAGATACACCGGCATTACTCCACTCTGCTCCTTGGGTTTACCCAGCAGTGCTCATCTTCCCACTTTTAAAATCGACTGCTCCCAGCACTCGGAGGATTGCTTAAGCATAATGAGACCAAAGGTTAGAAGATAGTGCTCCACTGGTTTGCTTTTCTAATCTCAGTGATTCTGCAGGCTCCAAGGCTGATCTTCCAATATTTACTCCTCTGGGCCCACAGTGTGGATGCCTCTAGTTCCCCTGAACTCAGTAGATCGACTCACATATCGATTACTAATAGAATAAGGGGCTGCACATCCCAAATCTGCCTTTCCTTTGCAATATCCATGTCTTCTGAAGGTTTGAAAGATCTTTGCCTAGATTGGCTGAAGGATCACACGGGAGTCTGTTGCACTGCTTTTGTCTGCAAGAAACAAACTGATCTGCCAGGCTAATCCCCCAGGAAAGCTTTGCTCAGCCAACAGTGGGCAAGCACTGCCCAGGCGAGCCGCGGCATGCCACTGCCCTGTCAACTTTCTCCTCATCTTTTTTTTGGCACTTAGTAAAATGCTGAGACCAACCTGTTGATACCAGCTGAGAGAAACTGCAGGGATCAGCCTTTGACTTTTGCACTGCCGTTGCAAGCCTCTCTGGTAACTGAGCGTGCAAGCGAATGGTTATTGGTGTGCAGGAGCAATCACACCCAGCATCGGTAGCAGAGGCAGAGATGAAATAGTGTCTGCAGCCCTGTTGGCAGGCTCAACCTGAAATTACCCGTTGGCACACAGCGATGGCAAGAGATTTCCTCTTATGTTGCAAATGTTTGCACAAAATCAATTAAATGATTAGATACAGGCCCAGCGTCAGCGAAGCTTGGATCAATCTTTTCGAGCTCCCAAGGGAGCAAAGGCTTTCCAAAGGAGGACAAGATTTTTAAGGAGATGCCTTTCAGTTCCCATGGGAACTAGCCTGCTCTGTGCCAAGCAGGTACCACGAGATGGTGCCTACGGCAGCACGATGCCCGTGCGTTGTACGCCAAGGGAAAAGGGCCTGGCACCTGGGCAGAGGCTGACAGGCTATTGCACAGCCAGGTTATTCTCAGCTGTCATTCATTATTTTTCTTATGTTATTCAGAGCTATGGAACAGCATGTACGGCCTATCTAACCTGTAATCCCTCCTGGGCTAGTATTATCTCATTCCAGACTTCTCTACAGTAGTATCTGTGGGAAGGGATTGCTTCTGGAGAAATAAAACAGGATTTCAGAAAAAGTCAGTGCTGGTGCCGAAGCCAGTGGTAAATCAGAGCCCTGCAAGCACTGGGTTCTAAATTTCCCTGTAACCCCATGGTATTAAGAGATGGGATTAACTCCAGTAGCTTCCAGATACTCTCCTTCTCAGATCCAGGAGAGCAGAAATGCTAAGATCTGTATCCACTGCTTTATTTTTGTAGCCCTGTAGTTAAGGAAGGAAATACAAGAATACGACAGGTGCCAGGGTAAGGACTCACAAAATCACACCTAAGCCACCTCCTTAACAGTATAAAGAAGATGCAATCTCATACAATACAACCTGTTACATTATCAGGTGGATAGTCTGCATGAAAGCACAGATAATATCATTCTCATTACTACAGTAATGAGGCTTCAAAACCAGAAATAAACTGCAGACCCAGCCAGTATCTGCAGGAAATATGACAGTGATGTACCTTCAGGGAAAACTGGCAGGAATGCATAAGATAGGCCATGGTTACTGTGCTGCTCCGGCTTATCCCCAGGCTGGAGAACACCAGCACTGCTCCGCAATCCAGCTGATCATCTGAGTAAAGAAATGCCAATCACAAATTAGCGATCTGGGAAATCACACTTCCAATTGTACAGTCAAGCTCCAGTGCCATGACAGCTGACAGGCCAGCAGCCTGAGCGACAGGAAACCTCACGAACCCTGACAGCAGCAGATGGGCACTGCCAGCTCCCATTTCTGACAGCATTTGCCTTTCTTAAACATCTGCTGTGTTAAAACGTGGCTTTGAAGACCAGAACCAAACGACAGTGACCAGTCAATGCTGCATTACAGATCAGTGTCATCTTTATATCAGGTAACTGAAGTGGTCTACCATGACCAACCAGCTGTGGTCAGCAGCACATCACCTACTCAAACTCTTCCCAGAAAGGGTTAAAGGTATTGAAATTTCTGATGGACGCAAGCCTAACTGTTCTCCACTCAAGCTGGAGGAATCAGCTCTCAAAGTGAAGGGGACGTAGACTTCAAATCCCTTACCACTTCGTGGGAATCACCAGTAGGAAGCATGTACATGCCAGCTAGGGCGCTGGTTTTATGATGTTTTTATGATGGATACTTTTCAGTGAAAATTGCTAAGATCAGCAAGCTCATTTTCTACAAAAGCCAAGCCCAAGGATGCTGTCAGTCACTCCTAACCACATTAACCCTGCTACCTATGCCTAGAAGGTCGCATATTTTATTAATAACCTTTTGAATTCTTTTCCTCCCTCTCCAGAGCAGACAGCATGACATGTTTTTAGAATATCAGCAACTGAACTCTAGAATTCATTGCACAAAGCCTCTTATTTTACTGTTGTCGAGAGGCTGTTGGGCTTTGGTTTGGTTTGGTTTGGCTTTTTTTTCCCCAAGCACTAAACCAGTGGTTTCTAACTTATTTCCATCATGAGATACTAATTCAGTTCTAAGACTTGAGTAGAAATGACCTCACTCCAACATACCCTTGGCATAAGGATATCCATACTCCTCTCAGAGTATGTGGAGAGCTTTAAATAATCTACTCTAGGCTGCCAAGCAAACAGTTCGACTATCAAGCAAACAGTATACACTTCCACAGGAGCTACAGCTATATAAACTCTTATAGCCTGTTTTGGAAAATTCCACAACCTGATATGAGAAAGAAACTTTCTTCTGAAATACTTCTGGGAAAAAACCTGGGGCAAACTGTGGGCAAGTAAGTGGATTTCAATATTTGCATTTCAATGCATGCAAATCATGACATTTAATTCAAGACTACAAAATTATATCATCAAATATTGTTTCTTTGTTTATGTCCAGTTGTCATTTCTTATATTGTACTTGGATTATAAGGTCTGTGGGGACAGGGTGGTCTTTTGCTTCTGGGTCTGTACAACATTCAGCTCAACAGGGGCTTGGTCTGTGGCAGGTGTTATTTCATGAGTGTGATGAAAGATAACGACATGGTTTGACACCATCACAGGATGGAGCTGTGGGAGCTGTGTCTGCTGTGCTGCTGCAGACACAGAGCTGGAGAGTATGTCTTTTCTTGCCCTCTCTGATGTAATCAGCTGAAGGCATGTTTATGCTGTCCAACCTGAAAGTCTTCCTAGGTGGGTCTGCACTACAAATCACAAAGATTAGGAGCATCTTGTGGTAAGTTCTCTAATGTGTGTCACACTCTCGTTCAAATAAAGTCAAAGGGTTGTATTTCAAAGCAGAGGAATAGGAGGGAAACCTATGAAGCCCTGGCAGATATCCTGCAGCAAAGCCTTTTCAGGTCGGGTGGAAAGCTCACTATTACCAGAGAGTGAGGTATTCTTTAAAGTGAGTAGGAACATCAGAGTCAGATGCCCTGTAAAATCACCTGTGTGTCCATCAGGCTGGTTAGTAAGGCAGCTCTGGTATCCATTAGGGTGTGGGCTTGCTTGGGAGTATACTGAACTTGAACTATTACGACCCTCCTGTCTGAGCCTCCTGTTCAAGTGAATTACAGCTGCTCCGATCTAATATCCTAGAGTGAGCAAGGTCTCAGGAATTCCAGATCAGGAACAACTCACCTATAAAATGACAAACAGTGGCAAAAGAAGAAAAAAGATTTGCTTCGAGCGAATCTGGAACAGATATATGGAGGTATTTGCCGCCTTCTGCAAACCTGGAAAAGAGCACACAGCGTGACACGGACCGAGAAGCAGCTTTGAAAAAATGTGTTTGTTGGAGTCAAGCTGATAATTTTGTTTGCTGTTACATGTGTGAGTGTTTCGTCATCGTCATCATTAACATCATGATAAGGGATTTGTTATGATAAGACACCAAGATGCCTGTAACACTGAACCAGTTTTATTACTGATTTTCCATTCCACATGGTATCAGCATTGATGTCTTAACCTACAGCTTCCTTCATCTGAGAGTTCAATGAAAACAGATGAACTGAAAACAAGAGTGCCTTCACAGAGTGCACGTTGGCAGTTTTGTGAACGTAGCTCCCCAATTCACTTCATGTGGTTTTCTACAGCAGCATCCTCCTCCTTCCACCGGCTCCGAGAACTCAACTCAGAGCATTAATGGAGCAAAACACTGGTGAGGGATTTCTGAAATGTGAGAACACATCGTGAAGAGGACATGGGAAGGCCACCTAGGGCACAGAGACCTTTGGTGTTTTCCTCTGGAGCCAAAGATGTGAGAAACGTCTGCTGGTACACATGTCCTGGGATAAGTAACTGGATCTGTTACTCACTTTGTTTTGGTCACCATCTTGAGAAATGCCACTGGCTTTTTCACTGTGTGAAATGGCATTTCCAGTATGGCCTACAGACTGAGCTGAATGGCCATGGACAGCTGTAGGTAAGGAAGCAAGACCAGCAGTGTGAAACATTGGTAGTTTACTTTTACACCAATGTGTTTGTAAGATTTTGCTCTGAAAACTATTCATAGATGTAGGTTCTTCCTGAAGGATGGGGGTTTGTGGTAGCCTCAAAATGTTGAGGGCCTCCCAGTCCTCCTCTCACCCAATCCACCCATGTCATGGTCAAGGGCTGCAGGATGGCATTGCTGCTGTGCTAACTCTGGAGTAGAGATTGGAAAAATGAGCATGAAATAGCACCTGCATGTGCAGAGGTTTGATCCAAACAGAGGTTTCCTTGGGACTTCACAGGCTCTGCGAATGGGCTCTGGTGCTGTGCCACCCCACTTTTTTCACAAGCACAGACACTGGTGAGGATACACCTTGAACTATTTAACTTACAATGTGGTGGGCTGTTCAGAGATGTTGACTTGTGCTTTGATCTTCAGATCTTTCTGAATTTGTTGGTCACAGGCCTGCTTGAAATTGCCCATATATAACTTTGCAGGCAGTATTTCTACAGGGTATAGCTGGAAGTTGTCTAGTTCCTGCCAGAGAGAAACCATAGCCTCAGTTTAGAGTGTGTTTGCTCCTATTAGCTCAGTAAGTTCTTAAACAGAAGTCATGTGAAGAATTGAACACACACTTAGTCAACAGCCCATGACACATTCTAGTGTAATGATTCATTCAATCACCTGGACTTTATGCACACTGAAGTCTTTGCTAGATTTACTGAGAATAATTAACAGCATTGCTGTCATTGTGGCATTACTTGAAACAAATCCTAACTAAACAGGAGGTGTCATATATTCTTTACATTGTCTGGAGGGACTGCAGCATAACAGATTAATTGGATGTTCTCCCCAGTTACTGGCTGCAAGGCTAAATGAAATCATCTGCCACCTGCAGAGCTGCAGGTGCCCCGTAGTGGCACAACACGAGTCCGCAGCTGCTTCCAGTGCCTGCAGTGTGAAGGCTGACAATAAAAATGCACAAGTAGCTGACAGTGCTTCTACATCCCTAATTGATACTTGGCTAATGCTGCAGCAGAACAAAGCAGCAGCCTGACCATTTCAAGCAACAGAGAACAACAGCTTAAACAGAGAGGCAAGGAGGTGCTCTGTGTCCACTTGAATCTGATGGGGAAGTTCAGCAGTTTGCTACCCTTCACAAAAAAGCACAAAGTGAATTGATATTCTCTCCTGCGCTGTCGCATCCCACAGGTTAGCACGGTGTCATGGGATATTTCACCTGAAGCAGAAGTGCAGAGCTACAATGGAAACAAAAACCATGTTGCGATGAGATGCTCTCTGCTGTCCAGCACCCTCTAAATCTGCCTGCCTCAGGTCCTGTCCTGGATGTGAAAAAAGGGTAGTTGTTTCTCATAAGATAAATAGATCAACGTTTGTAAGTGAAACCAAACCACTGGGATCCCAGTGTTCCAGCAGATGGCTGTTTTCTTCCTGGGGCTGTTGAAACAATGTACCAGCACTTGCTTTGTGATCCTTCCTGATGAAAAGCTTTATAGACATGGAACCCCGGGCTTGATAGGAATTGTACTTCTGTCTGAAAACATTTACTGTGTACCATCCCAGATAACCAGGTGTGAGAATGGAACCTGCTTCTTTTTGTCATCTGCTACTGTTTGTTTAGTTATCTGTACTCTTCAGTAGGCCAGTTTCGGGGTTATCAGAGAAACCTTCCCAGGTTGTTTTCATGAGCTTTCTTTCACGCAATAGAAGAGGAAAAAAAGGCAAAGTGTGGCTGTAAAAGAATTAGTGGTGAGGCTTAGGGCAAGCACAGTAACTCAGATTACATTTAATTCCTTTGTTTGAAATTACTGATATCCGGTTTACAACACCATTTAACTTCAATTCATTAGTCATCATCAGTTGAATATGAATGCTAATGTCTTCTACTTGCAAATTAGTCTCATCTCACCTGAGGCATCCACAATATCTTCTGAGTCCTCAGAAAATGATAGCAAGCTGAAAAACGCTTGTATCCTCCCCTCAGGATGAGCACAGGATGGCGGGTGAACTGCTGTAAGCTTCTGGCATAGTGGACAGCAGTTCCTTCTTCAGCATCTAATGAGATCAAAAAGCTATTTGCCAGGGCAGGTTTAGAGTGGCTCCATCAGCACTGGAGGTGACATCTGTCTCACTGACACCAACAGTAAATTCCTTTTTATTTCGTCTAATGGTCTGCAGAAAGCCTTGTTAAAAGCTAGGCTTATTCTTTAACTGTTGCTGCAGGTCAGGAACAGGGCACGCTGCTTTTCACCTCTTGCCCTGATCTTCGATTCCTCCCCTGGTTTCTTTTGTAGGTCTAGATAAAGTTTTTTTCCCGTCCCCATTGTTCTTTGTGAAGTGCTTGTAATAAGTTCCCATAATAAGGAAATATTATCAATTAAAATGTAATAATCTTAGTTTTATGGAGGCCCTTTTCTTTAGTCTGCTTTCCACCTTTAGGCAAAGGGGAAAAAAAGGAGGTATCTTGAATAAATTCTTCACAAGTGTTTTAAGCACTCCCCTCAGTGAAGTAAATTATGTGAGATGGCTGCTCCCCCTCCTTCTCTCAAGGGACTCATACCACTTGCCTCTAGCTATGTGTGCTTTAGAAATACATCAGCACAATAGAAGCCCACTTCTGATTCTCCACACTTTCCCTTGCTACTGTCTAATCACTGAGCATTTATGAACATGCTTGCTTTATTCACTCCTCTCACACTCCTGAAATTTTTTTCTTTAGAAAACGATGCAAATCTTTGCTAAAACTGTAGTAGCGTTTATAAAGCTAACAGGAGACAAACAAACATACAGCAGTTGTTCTGCACACAGCAGAACTCCTTACCAAAGGATGCGTGAAAGCTAAACATTTCCATGGTTCAAGGAAGACTGAACAATTACATGGAAAAGTTTCCAGCTCTTCACATTTCTCGGTGAACTCCATCAAATCACCACCTCCATTAAAGCTAAGTCTTTATAAATATGATAATGTTTATAAAGACTTAGCTTTATAAACCTTTTAGCCTTTTATAACTCCCAAATAAGGAAGTACTCACTCTGTGAACATATGGAACTTGAGCCAGTGTTTTCAGTCTTTAGAGAAGTACTGCTCCCTAAAATGCAATCATTGGACAAGCCCAATCTCAGTGAAATGTGGAAAAAAAAAAAGAACCCATTCCTCACATGTGACAAGGAGCTTCAGAGACACCAGTCCATACCTAGGAAACCAGGTCTGCCAGGACACTTTGAAATAAAATCTGGATTTTTGAAGCCTAAGAACATATGCAACAAAGTGAAAAATCAGAGGCATAGCACAGTTGTTAGTTTTTCAAATAAAACTGGGTAAATTTGCATCTCTTCCAATCAGCTCGTAAAATTAAATGAGGAATGGGGAGAATAGCTATCCGGCAGTGAGGTCTTGACTCACATGGGTCACACATACCTTCTTCTTTCTCCTCTTCCTCAAAGTCACAGCAATCCAAAGAGCTGGTCTCGCAGTCATATACCACACAGTACCTGACACACCCCAGCTCCTCTGAATCCGGTACCAGATACTCCCCTGTAGGACTCTACCAAAATCACAGAGGAATTTTATCAGGAGCACAGCTCCACTCTTTTCTTGTGGCATCAACACTAGTGACACCTTGCAAGTTACTACTCTGTAGCTACGGGATGGTTCTGGGGCTACAGCTGTACTTGATGCTGAAAGACCCGTTTAGAATTCAGAAATGATGCAAACTGCGCCGGACTGCTTCGTCAGCCGCAGCGGCAAAGGTGCCAGCACTGCCCTTTGTGAGACAAGGCTACAGTATGTTAGTTCTTGTGCAATATTCTTCCCGATGTACAGGTCCTATGTGCCAATCCTTTGGGCCGCTGAAGCCACCTCTGCTTTGTGACAGAACACATCCT
The DNA here is from genome assembly GCF_018691265.1 of Tyto alba. Classification (NCBI taxonomy): domain Eukaryota; kingdom Metazoa; phylum Chordata; class Aves; order Strigiformes; family Tytonidae; genus Tyto; species Tyto alba. The sequence continues at coordinate 12,104,674 of NW_024881281.1, read as the reverse complement.
CCCAGCGGCAGGGAGGGAATATGGCTGAGGGCAGCAGGGGAGAGGCCAGGACAATTCCTGTGGGTTTTAAGCCAATTTTGGCCTACTGCTAATTGCTATGTCCAGGGATGGTTCACACAAACAGTAATCCCCCCTCACCTCTTCAATCCTGCGGGCTGTAATAATATGGCTCTCATCATATTCACGCTGAGTACGAGCATCTGAAAAAAAAAAAAAACAAAAAACAACCAAGACAGAGCAACTGCCTTATTTGATACTTGAAAGGTAGAATCCTGCTCACAATTCAGTCAGTGGGAATTGAGGCACTGACATCAACCAGAGAAAGAGATTTAACAGTAAGCCAAAACATTTAATATTTAATAATATGAGGCAGGCTTTTTGGGGGTGCTGGCGCGACGCCAGCTACATCAGCAATCTTTGTGCGACGCCCGAGAGATGCGGCCCACCCCGAAAGCCTCCGAGAGGCGCCGGGGAGAGGGCGCATCCCCGGGAGGGAGCGGAGCGGGAAGAGCTGGCCGGGGGGAGAGCCAGGGCAGTGTTGGGTCACGGCGCCGGCGGTGGGATGGGAGGAAGGCCCCGGCAAGGACCGGGAGGAAGGGGTGCTGCTGCCGGCGGGCCGCGGCGCAGAGGCGCCGGTTCCCGCGGGAGGCCGCGCAGGCCGCGGCGCGGGGCTCACCCAGCAGGCACAGGTAGCGGGGCTCGGCCAGGCGCGGGAGCCGCCGGTGCTGGTTGAGGAGGTTGTAGAGGCGGCAGGGCTCGCAGAGCGCCACCCCCGCCATCGCCGCCTGTCGCGACAGCCCGCCTCGCCCGGTTGCCGCGGCAACGGCGGAGCGCGGCCCGCCCGCCCCGCCCCCGGTTGCTAAGGAGGGGGCGGTGTGAGACCCAGATCTCGCGAGGCTTTCCCCCGCCCGCGCGCCCGCCCCGCCGCAGGGAAGTCTCGCGAGACTTGCGGGCGGCTCCGCGCAGGCGCCGTGCCCGTGGAGGTCGTTGGAGTGACCGCCGCCGCCATGCTGTCCCGCCTCGCCCGCCCCGCCGCCGCGCTGCGCCGGGGCCTCGCCACCACCGCCCAGGTACGGCCCGTCGCCACCCTCCCCTCTGCCAGGGGCCCGCCGGGGTTGGGGGGGGGGTTGAGGGCGTCTGCGGCCGGCGGTGCCGCCGCCCGGGGCGGGGGGAGCGCGGCCCAGGGGGCGCGGGGTGGCTGGGGGGTCTCCGCCGGGCCCAGCGGCCTCCCCGCAGGCGGGCGCCGAAATCTGAGCGCGGCTGTGGGCTCTAGGTGAAGCTGCTCCTTCTGGCGGTATGTAACGGGTGCTGGCATCCTGCTTCCTTCCCCCGCTGGAGCCGTGCCCCTGCTTTCAAAATATATCAGGGTTTAGAGCTGCTGGTGGGGGGTTTAACGGTAATTCTTAATATGCTGAAATCCGTTCTGCGTGATTCTTGGTACCAGGAGTGGGCTGCTGCTACGTGGTAGGTAGAGACTAACCTCTATCTTCGAACATAAATAGCTCCCAGTAGCGTATGACAGAACGATTATTGTAGCTATAAAGATGTGCTGTACAAGAGAGGCTTGTGTAATTATTTTGATAGGAATTATGTTATCAGTGAGGTTCCGACCTCATGGTATCAGCTCAGTCATAAATGTGGAGCATAGTAGTGACTAATGCTAGACTTTGCTTCCCCTTGGAGAGTTTTATGCTAAATTACATTTGTTGCAATAGCAGGAAAGCTGAGCTGTGGATAGGCTGACCTAGCTCCTGGGTAGATTATTTCGTATCATAGCATAATAATAATTAAGCTGTTCATGCAGGGACTTGGAGCTATTATGGCTTTATCTGGTAAGACAGTGCGATAGAGAGCATCCTTAGCAGCAGTAGTTTTATTACCGTATTACATCTCTGAAGTAGCCTCTGGTTCTCTATCACTTTGGCAAAGTTGCATGTCAAGATTGTTCTGGTCTTTTAAAGTAGGTCTCATCTCATCTGGTGATGCTTTATCTACAAACAAGAGCACAGGTGTTTTTGAGAGAAATAACTTTATTCCAGTGAGCACATTAGAGTAAAATTGATTCACCAGGGCAACAAAGCAGAGTTGATTTTACTTGCTGCTCTGCCACACTTGATTAAAGCTGGAAATTATACTCAGTGTTCTCAGGCCTCAGTCTTGAGGCAGCTGCAGGTACTATTTGAATTTATTTCAGGCATATATATTTTTTTTCACATGGTTACTTTTACTGTAGTCCCTTAAATGTATTGACTTTCCAAGTGGGAAGGCATGTTTTTTTTTTTGATACTGGCAGTGAAAACTAGAAAAACTGTATAACAGATTTTGCCCTAAGTCAGACCTAGGTCCACAGGGTAGCAGGTACTAGTCTCAAGCAGATGTTTACATCTGAAGAAAGGTGATCCTTTTGGTTTCTTTGCCTGGCCATGCTTCCCTTTTGAGCTTCAGATCACAAAAGAACGTTTTCCTCTAACTTATCCTACCAATAAACCTCAAGGATCTTTGGAAGGCTGTTGTGATGACCACTGCTTTCTGTGAGCTTAGGCAATCAAGTTTACATAGTGCTTGGTAAAAATGTTGAGAAATAGAATTAAAAGTAAAGAAAGTGTGGTGAAATCCCCAAGGTCACTGCTGCAGTAACTACCGGAACATCTCTACTATGTATTTCTTTTTTCCTCAGAACAATGCCAAGGTAGCAGTGCTGGGGGCCTCAGGAGGCATTGGCCAGCCTCTCTCCCTTCTCCTGAAGAACAGCCCGCTGGTGAGCAGGCTCAGCCTTTATGATATCGCTCACACTCCAGGCGTTGCAGCTGACCTCAGCCACATCGAGACCAGAGCGAATGTTAAAGGTACTGGGAACAGCCTGTGTTGTGAAGGGCTCCTCTTGGGCAGCTCTGACACTTGGAGATGCCAGTTGCTTGTGAGGGGACTCTTCACATGATCCTGAAGCCTAGGACCAATTCAAGCAGTGTGTGACTAATTAAAGTTTACCTGATTAGATTGACAGGTATGGAGATGCAAATGGTCTGTGGTTGCACTGTTAAAGGGAAATTTGTAATAACTGGCAAGAAACACTCGGTAAAATAATCTCTGAAAGAAGCCTGAGCATTGAATTTAAAAGTTTGACTGCAAATAGACTTAATGCTCCCTGGGTGTCTGCATGAATTTTCTGTGCTTCTTTTCTGAAGGAACAGCTGTCAAGTTCTGATGAAATCAGAACTTAATCTGCTGATCTTCGTTTTACCTGAAGATCACAAAGAGGTTACATTTTACTCGAATGTGCCAACCTGCAGCTCTCTGGGAGCACTGACTGTAGTGCCAGGCTAGGGTTTTGCAGAGTAAATACACATAGTGGGAGGAACTGAGGGTTTTCAAAGCACGTAAATGTGAGATTCCCACCACTCATTCTGTGTGTTTTGAAACAAGGATAAAACATCAAATAGCATCCATCCATAGCTGTATTTCTCTGCTTTTCAGCATAAGTCTGAATTGAAGGCTAAATTAAAAAAGCAATTGGGTGCCTCTGGGCGTAATTTTGTACTTCAGAGTGTCAGATATTTAATAACTGGCAAAAACATAATGCCTGAATGTCTTCCAGGCTTCCTGGGACCTGAGCAGTTGCCAGAATGTCTGAAGGGCTGTGATGTTGTAGTTATTCCTGCTGGAGTCCCTAGAAAACCAGGTATGTTCTCTTTGTTAAAAAGCTCCAGGGCTTCACTGAAGTGTTTCTTTGCAGTACGGTTATTTGAATAAAGCTGTGTCTGGTGCTTTGCAGTTCTCTCAGTGTTGGCTCGGGATGTAAGTGGTCTGTTAATGACACTGAACTAGAGCTTGTTGTAGTATCAGGCAGCTCATTTAGCCTCTGTCTCAGATCATCCCTCAAAATGGACAGAATTGATTTCTGGAGTTCCTATGTAGGAGCGAGGTGCAAAGACTTTTCACACAAGTGATCCTGAATCTCCCTTAGTGTTCCTTGCCCAGAGCAATAGTCTAGTTAAAAAACTTGGTTCCTTGTTTAATTTCTCAGCAGAATAGAAATATTCGCGTTAATTGTATGATAACTTCCCAGGGCATTTCTGATTGCTGTTAATCTTTCTTAGAACGTCTCTGACCTGCTCCATTTTTACTCTGTTTTTCAGGATCCTATTGGGAGTGTAACAAAATTCTAGACTTTAATGCCTAGTTTTTCCTAATTCTTCATTTGTCATGGTTAAAGTAGCTGCTGCAACAGAAATAAGAGGTGTGGCACTCAGGCAACTAGCAATACTTTGCACAGAGCAGTTGACATGCAAACTGTAGCTGTGGAGGTGGTTTCAGAGGGGGAGCAGAATTCATCTTGGAAACAGTTACGCTGAGCACCACTGATATACTGGTGTGGGTCAGTGTGGTCACAGTGCACTTCAGGCTGCCTAGGTGAAATACTTTCTGACAATTGACATCTGGGCTGGCTGCTCCTGAAAAGGGATGATCTATCTGAAAGGACAGTAGTCTTTTTTTAGCGAGAGGAGTTAGCTTTGGAGCCATTTCATTACTGCAGCTGGAGAGTTTTCTCTTGATACATGAAACCAGAAGCTGATGTATCTCTGTCCAGAGCAGTGTACTTTTTTTTTGATTGGGTTGCTTGCCCATTAATGAGTAGACTATGGGTAACTTAAAATATTGTACTGGATGCATTTTAGGTATGACCCGTGATGACCTGTTCAACACCAATGCTAGCATTGTTGCTACTTTGACATCTGCCTGTGCAAAGCACTGTCCTGAAGCCATGATCTGCATTATTTCTAACCCGGTAAGCATTTTTTGGAGACCTTGAAAATGTAAAGGAAAAATAATCCAGACTAAGAATACTAATCTGTGAGTTCCTGTTAGTTTTGACCAATATCTTTAAGGTTTGCAGGGTATTTGCAGAAAAGAACTAAAAGCCTGGCTCTCCTAACCCATTTTTCTTGGGCTATATTTAAGTCAGAGAAAGCTTGGATATAAAAGTGCTTAATATCTCAACATCTGTGTGATTATGGTAATAATACATGCTGGTGGATTAGCTGGAAGAGAAGTCTTAGCTCACTAGGGGAGAAGTCCTTGTAATGTGAATGAACAAATTTGTGTTAATGGTTGTTTAAAATGGAAGATTTATTCCAGCCTGGCTGTAAATTGCTATTCAATTTAAGAATTAAAATAATTGGCCACAGTTGTCTTCAAGCTGGAAGTATACTTCTGGTTGTTTACTGGCCTATTCAGTTCATGCATTGTCTTTATTATTACAGTGGTTTTAATGAATGCTTGCCTATTCTTCCTTATAGGTAAATTCAACCATCCCAATAACTTCAGAAGTCTTCAAGAAGCATGGTGTGTATAATCCCAAGAGAATCTTTGGTGTTACAACGCTGGACATTGTCAGAGCGAATACTTTTGTGGCTGAACTAAAGGTAGGTCATAGTAACAGATGCTGGGGGAGGGATGTGGTGTGCTTTGGTCATTAGATCTATCAAAAATGCTTTTTAAATCACTGCACAGAGCCAAAAGAGCTTGGATTTCTGTGGAGCTAGAGGTGAAGGCAGTGATTCCCTGTTTCCATTCTCTGGAGGAGCCTGGGGATAGGGTTTCTTGCAAAATGTGGTTCAAGAGACTTTGACCTTTCCTTTTCATAGCTGTCCCCTGTGAGTGAGCTACATGTTCGCCTTAATTCTGTTGGCATTTTCAACCCTGCTGGTGCAACCGGAGGAGAGGGTTGAATTGTAGTGTGTATTTGCAAGTCAGACTATCTGTGCTGTGTGTTACAGGATATTCTGCAAAGTATCAGGAGGTGTAACAGGTTACTGCTCTTAATAACCCTGGCGGAGTTTGTACTTGTGCTGCTGTTTATCTGAACTTGCGTTAATAATATCCTGTAACTGTCTAAAGTTATCAGAGTAACTTGGAGTTCAACTCTGTAGATCTGGCTTTGCCCTGGAGTGTAGCTGGCTCTGAAGCTCCTGACCTGTGTAGCACTAGGTTATACATGTGTCCACAAACCCTGGGCAGAAAATAAAGCATGGTTGTTTTTAAATGTTTTTCTTGTCCATATACTTCAGAAACTGGAAAGTTTCATGTTTCCCTTAGGGCTTAGATCCAGCTCGAGTAAGTGTTCCAGTTATTGGCGGCCATGCCGGGAAGACTATCATCCCTCTGATCTCTCAGGTAAGTCACAGTTACTGCTGTGTGTGGCATCACACTCATCAAGACGTTAGAGTTGATACAAAGTGCCTTTGTGATGGCATATGATGTGCTAAGATATATCAGAGACAGTCTTTCTTGCTCTTGTGGCTGCTTTCATTCTGGGACAAGGTACAGGATACTGGAAAGCAGGAGCTAAGTCTCAACTCCTCTGAGTGGTTTAGGTAGTTCCAGCCTTTCCTCTAAAGGAGTTTGGGATAAGAACAGAGGTGTAGTGTGAGTGTTGGGATGTCTTGACACTGTTTTGGTTTTTATTTTTGTGATGGGTGTTTCATTATTTCATTTTCCTGCTGAAGCAAGGTATTCATACAGATTTTGCTGTGATGGACTAGAAACACCACTTCAACACTCAGTATTGACATGAGGAGGCATAGCTCAAGCTGTGTGGGGAGGGCTGCTTCAGTAATGACCGGTAATCAGGGAGAGGCTCCCTTCATGCATTTAAGCCAGAAAGAAATGCAGTTCTAAAGCAGGCTGCAGCTTCATGAGGAGGTGGCTGCGATAAGACCAAGGAGCATCCTGCAAGAAAGGGGGGAAAAAGATTTGCTCTAAGTGAGAAATAAAGTATCCTTCACAGAAGGATGTTCTTGGGGAATAAGAGCCAGGGCTTTGGATCAGGTGAATGCTGAGAGGGTGCTTTCATTAGACGGTCAATTGGGACAGACACAGCTGTGCTTAACATACTTGTGTAGCTGTATCTGAAGGTTCAGTAACTTCCTAAATACTGCTGGCAGACTGGATCCTTCATAAGGCTCTTGACTTTCATAATGCCACAGTGACCCAGATATGTGCAAGGTGGCTTTTTGAAATTCCTAAGGCCTGTTACATGCTTGGAGGGCATCTCTCTAGTGCAGAGGACTACACAGTAGTGAGTAACCATGGCAAGCCCCAATTTTGCTGGTAAGCTATGGTTTGTCCTTGAGCAAGCTAGGCATAGCTAGGTTCCTTTTCCAATTCATGCAATAACCAGAAGCCTTGCTGAACACTTGCAGCTGGCCAGTTTGTCATGCAATCTGTGAGCTGGGATAGCTGATTTTTCCCTGCTGAGAACTGTTAAAACAACTCTAATAGCACAGAAAGCATCGTGTCTTTGACCTTATGCTGAATCTTAAGGGGTCTTGGTATTTGAGAGCAACTTTTTTTCCAATCTAGTGCACACCAAAAGTGGACTTTCCTCAGGATCAGCTGGAAAAGCTTACAGGGAGAATTCAAGAAGCTGGCACTGAAGTTGTCAAAGCTAAAGCAGGAGCAGGTTGGTTCTTGACTACAGCTTCCAAATAATTCTTGTTGGCCAGCTGAATGGATGCAGCACTCTCCAGTTTAATCTTACTTACAACTGTGGTGCAGAATTCTGAACTGCTGATTACAAATCTAGCTGCTCTGCCGTGTCAGTGACTGTCTGAACTGTGGTACTAGAAGCAGCTCAGTGTGTAGGTAAGACTAAACTTTAGCTGATCCCATGCCATGTACGGCTTTAAGCAGAATCTTCTTTGTCAAATTAAGATGCTGTTTTCAATAAATCTGGTTGACTAAATAGCACATAGCTGGCCAAAAGCTGCTGCTTTTTTCAACTGTCTGTGAGCTTGAAGACTGTAAACATACTGGTATGGAAACCTTTGATTCCAAAGGCAGTACCAAATTTCAGTGTCATCTGTTCTAAAAGCGATTTAACTTTTACAGGTTCTGCCACATTGTCTATGGCCTATGCTGGTGCTCGATTTGTGTTCTCTCTGGTGGATGCAATGAATGGAAAGGAAGGCGTTATTGAATGTGCCTTTGTTCAATCGGGAGAGACCGAGAGCCCGTACTTCTCAACACCTCTGCTATTGGGAGTATGTACTTTAAATGATGGGGTTTATAAACAGCAGCTACTGATTTACTATTGTGGGTTTTACTCAGTGTTTTCATTTTAGTCTAATGCTAGGTATTGCTGAAGTTAGCAGCTGAGCTTACCTTTAAGAGTTCTTGAATATTTGGGCATTGTACTTGGGTGTATACCTCACATGTGACAAGGATGCTGCTACTTTTATCTGCTCTTAAACTGTGGATCGCTGAGTACCCAGAGATTCAGACTTGGCTTAAGAGCTCACGCTTGCCTTAAGTCAGCACCTGTTGATGAAGGGTATTCATATTAATTAGAGTCAGCAATCCTGTCTCCTCAGCTCGATTTGCTACAAGCAAATTCTACTGAAATTGCGGCACATGGGGAACTCCAGCATGGATTAGGATTAATAGATTGCTTCCAGGGCCTCTGCTGAACTCTGAAAGAAGTGTTCCGTTTGTCACCCTTACCCTGTGGATGGAGTGAAAAACAAGGATGCTCCAGCCCTGTCATGGCTGCTGGGATGCAAAAATGATGTGTGCTGGCTGGTGTGGGAATGGAAGTAGAGAGGCATTAAGGGGGAAGGGTTTGGGTGTAGGCATGAGATCTCAAAAACCTAGGAGTGCAACTCTGAAGCAGTTTCAGATTGCAAGCCAGTGGCAAGCGAAGTGTGTGCACCAGGGGAGAGAGATTCTTTTGCCAAACGGTGAGTTTGAAGACAGGGAGAGGCACGAAGGAGCAGTTGGTATCAGTCTCCTCTTGAAGGAGCTGATGGGCTAGCTTCAAGTTTCACCCTTGTGAACAGCGTATGAGAAGTTTGTGAAGGCTGTAGAAGTTGCTATGGATACTAAGAGGCTTCCAAGCCTTGCTGGGAAGCACAGGGTTGGCAGAGTAGAGATGACAGAGGTCCCGGGCTGGGTCTCCATCTCAGCTGGATAATACTTAATCAGAGCTGTTAAGTTACAGTCTAGGTCATTCGATGAATGGTTAATCCTTAAATCCTCTTTCCCTCAGAAAAATGGAATTGAGAAGAACCTAGGTATTGGCAAGATCACCCCCTTTGAAGAGAAGATGGTTGCTGAGGCCATGTCTGAGCTGAAGGCTTCTATTAAGAAAGGAGAGGAGTTTGCGAAGAACTTCAAGTGAAGAGTTGATGATGGAGAGGAATTAACAACTTCCTTAATTTATTAAGGCATCATGTCACTTTATGACTTCTGAGTCAAAGCTCATGCTTTGGTTGAAGTCTGTCTGTATTAGCTTAATGAATGTTGCCAGTGCACAGTCTAATCATCAATAAAATGGCCTCATTTTTTCAGTCTACCATCTGGAATTGTCCTGATGTGCTTGTCTTTTGAAGGTAGAAGCTGTAGGTCTCTGAAAGATGATCAGTTTCAGTAGGGATGAAATAGCCTCTTAAAGTGGGTGAACCGATTACTCTCAACTCTGCTGCTGCTTGGGTTTGGGTTTTTTGGCTTGTGAAAGGGATAACTGAGTGAAGTGATCCAAGAGGTGTTTTTTCAGGGGGTGACGTTACTTCTGTTTGTTACCGTGTGCTGCCTTATCTCTTAAGTAATTTGATTTTTAAAAGAGCACAGTGGTTGAAGTGTCGGTCCTGCTCTAAGAAAATAATTAAAACGCTGAGAGTGACTTTCTAGTTAGGAACAAAAGCGTTGATTTAGCATCTGCGTAAATTCCTTTTACATTCATCCTCTTGTGAATATAAAAATAAATGTCTGCAAGAAAATGGTGATGATGAGTTCTGTTGCCAACTTCTTTGAAGGTAAGCTTTAATGAAGAAAGCTATTAATTCATTCTTGCTCTGTGGGCTGCTTACCCTATTGCTTTGGATTGCTCTAATCCATGTCGGTTGAATTCTAAATTGAATAGACAGTTCTGATTAGATGAAGGAAATGCCAAAGCCCAGCACCTCTGGAGGAACTGAGGAGGGTGTTGGTTTGAGCGAGCAAAACTGATTTAGAGGCTTCTCATAAAGAAGATACTAAAGGTAGTATATGCTGTTTGGTCATGGCCTTTTTTTCTTCCTTACACTTGTATTCTAACTCTCTTCTGAACTGTTTTTTATTTATTTGTTCATCATTCTGAACTGGATCACACAGTTGTGTTGCTGTTGAAGATGTGTTGAGAATAAAGTGCTTGGCTCTTTTTCTGCCCTGTGGAACATGTAGGCAGAGAGAGGACAGCAAGCACAGTTCTTGTCACTCCTCTCTGCAGAAATTCAATGTATTAAAGCTTGGTTTCTTTACAGGAATAGCAATGAAATAGAAATGTCAGCAGTCATTACTCAGCAGGCTTGGAACAAAGTAATTATTAGGTGGTATTAATAGAATTAAAGATTAAAGATTATGTTGGAGGGGGGCAGGGGAGGATGTCAGGACTGGAGAGCACTGAGAGGAGTGACTGGCCAGGCCTAGTAAACGTGTTCAAAACAATAGACGAAAGCATGGGGCAGGCTGCTGTAAAGCAGGTTGCTGGAGGTAGGGGTCCTGCAGGCCTGCCAGCAATTTTGTATCCAGAAATAGGCAGCAAGGGATATTTAAAAAGTGTGTATCAGCTGCGGGAGCTGGTGGTTTGTGTGCCCAGGTGGTCCAGGGGAGCTACCTCACCGAGCTGCTGAGAGAGCCTGGCCCTGCGACCGGTCGGAAAATAACACACTTGTTCCAGTCCTGCTATTTTTACTACAGCACATAGAGCAGATTTCTGAGGGTTGGAGACTTTTTAGAACTTGAGGTTCACAGCGTGGCTTAGGTTGTTCTATCTTGTGTCGACAGCCCACAAAGTCTGGGGAAGCTGCATGGACAAGTGGAAAGCTTCGCTTCTACCAGCAGGGACTTGGACAGCGTGGGTCAGTGGAGCTGAGGTGGAAGAGGATTATTTCCCAGCACCTGCTGCCTTTTAGATTCTTCAGGGTCTCCTTCAAATCCCCTTAATATTAACAGTGTTTCTTACCTGCCTGCTCTTGTTTGATGTTTGGTTTTGTTTTCTGTTTTTTTTTTTTCCCCCCCCCCCCAATCTTATGCCTCATGCTTGGAGTTGCAGCTATTCCCTGTGGCTGGAAATTGCTTTCCTTTTGGGAAGGAAAAGAGACACCCTTGTGGCTTTCTGCAGTGAAGGCAGAGACCAGGAGGACACTGGATGAAGGTGAGAAATTAATTTCCGTAGGTGTTCTCTGCTTGGCCAAACATGCTGTCCTCCTGGCCGAACACTGTGGTGGACAACTTAATTGCTCTGAAGACTGGAGATGGTTTGCAGAGGCAAGTGTGGGACATCCCACCCCTTCTCTCTAGATTCCCTGGAAAAAGAGAGGAACTGGGGTGGACCCTCCTCAGGAGAGGTAGGAATTAGCAGGGTGTGCCTAGGTAAGCCAACACTTTGCCCTAGAAGTTGTTTCCTGGTGCTGTTTCTAACGAGAGACGTGACTTTCATCCTCTGTCCTGTTCCTGCAGCGGCGTGGCAGCCTTGCTGAGTCACGGCGCTAGCTCTGATGCCGGCAGCCTTTGGTTTTTGCCTCCCATGGAGGTGAGTAACCAGGCTGCTGTGACTCGGTCTGAGAGGAGGCAAAACACCTGCTCTGCTCAGAGCTCTTGGGTTTCATCCTGTTTACTGAGCAGACTTTTGTTTTTTTGATGGTCTTTAAGCATCTGACATCTTCCATTGTGACACCATTTATGTGCACAGAGCTGCTTCCTCCTCAGGCTGCTCAGCTCCGCACTGAAGCCCAGATGTCAAGATATAGAGGAGATACGTATTAAGAGCAATAAATAAAGATACTCCAGATGGCCAGATGTCAGGTCACTTGATCCCACCTGCCACTCCTGTGCGTCTGGGGCAGCATGATAAAATGCAGGAGAGAAGAAAACGAGGAGAAAAGCAAACGGTGAACATCACCCCTCTCGTCTTTTATCATGATCAATCTCGGTGCCCCAGGGGGACTTCAGGTGGGATGACTGCAGGAGCAGGGGGTGGGCTGACAGCCCTGTGTCCCTCATTCCTGGGAAAACTTTTCTTTTACTGGCTCTGTTTAAGGGCTGGTGCTTTGGGGCCAGGGGTACAGACCTGCCCCCCCTGAGACCCATCTCACCCTGGGAAGGCTCTGAGTGGTGGGAGATGGCAGCAGCAGCTTCCCTTTGGGTAGGACTGGTACCCCCACAGCTCGGAGACAATGGCTGGCATTTCAGTGATATTTAGGAGAAGCAGCAGGGGAAATAACAGCAGGAAGACAGTTGGGTGCAGCCAGCTGGCTGCCTTCCTGGCTTCGGGAAAGGAGCAAACCCAGAGGGGCTTGGAGGTAACTTGTGATGGAGCTGGTGTCCCCCCGTCACTGCTGCTCAGTCCTGGTTTACTGGGACTGGAAGTTCACAGCAGGCTTTGTGTGGTTGATCCCTTTTCGGAAGCTTCATGCTTTGTCCAGCAGACGTAGCGAGTTCCTCTCTGGCTGACAGAGCCAGCTCCTGCTTGGTTTCACTGGGGTGGATCCGACACCCCGACACTTGTGGCTGTGCAGCAAGCACTGCTTAGGGGCAGGGTCAGCCCTGGTAGGGGTGTAAAACCCTGCAGTGAAGCAGCCTGGACTCTGTTCTTTATACAGAGCATTTTGTCTGGGGAGATGGTGGGTCAATAGGGAAAGGAGAGAGAGAGAAATGCACCCCAAGGTGGGTTAGGCACGGCCAGATCTCCCCCAGCAGCCAGCTCAGGTTCCCCCTTCCCTCGCGGGGTGAGGTGTTTTAATATGAGCGGGAGGATCAGAAACCCCCTGATCCGCGGTTTTGGCTTTGCAGAGGCCTCTCCTCTCCCCCCTGCTCCCCTGGCTCTCTCCCCTGGCCACAGGCACCGTTAAATCATCCCCTTTGCATTCACTGCTCTTGATTTACTAAAATGCCCGCGAGCTCTCGCTTCCCTCCCGGGTGCGTCAAAGCAGATCTGGAGCGCTGTGCCGAGGCGGGAGGGTTTGTTTGCATTTACAGGGAAACCTGTTAATAAAGGAGACCAAAGGGACTGCTCTTTTCCTGGCTGCGGGAACAGATGGCTGGATAACGCAGTGCAATTAATATGCAGGGACTCCTGCCGGGGCGGGGATTTGATTGCCTGTGAGGAGAGGTTAGCACGCTCGAGCTGAGCTCCGTCACCGCTCTGCCTGGCCCTGGCACCTGCGGGGGGACCTTGGGGACGCTGGGGCAGATCAGCTAGTGTGGTGGAGGAGGTTGGGGCAACTGGTCCTGGGGAAAGATGCCACGGGGGACTCGTGGCCTGCAGCAGGTCTCTGCTTCTCCCCAGCTGGGTGCTGCTCTGGGAGGGCTGCCCTTTGGATTTGTAAAAGCAAAGCTGGCTCCTGTGACGAATGACCACTTGGAGGTCCTTTCAGGCTCGAAGGGCAGTGATGGCTCATTCTTTCCTCCTGTACTTATTTCTTCGAGTCAGGTGGTGCTAAAGCAAAGCAGCAAGTGGCAGTTGCTGAATGAGCCAAGGGAGGTGGGCGCTTGGATGCAGCGGTCTCCTTGCCGCAGCACAGTGTGGCTGCAAAAAGTTTCCCAGCTCTTCAAAGAGGGGCCAGGCAAATCCATGGGGAAGAAAAATCCTGGCTAGGAGGCTTTGGGAGCCCTGGGGGAGCAGGAGCAGACTCAGCAAACCCATCCCAGCACTGAGCAGGGCTGCGGGGTTGAGCCCAGGTCGATGGGAGCCTCCAGGTCCCGCCGGGCGCACACCCGGGACTCTCGTGGGACAGCGCTGCCCCCCAGCCCCTTCCCCTTCATGCCTTTGATTTGCTCGCCCAGTTTGCTGGCGTCTCCTTCCTCCCCGCTCCCTTGCTGGCTTGGGCACGGTTGCTGAGCATCAAGAAAGCCGGCGCTGGGCTTTGATCAGGGGCTACTGCCTGTGCCGTGCCAGCAGCGCGCTCCCCATGCGGCACGGCCGCTCCCGGCCACCCTTTCTTCTGCGTCGGGAGGCGGCTGGTGGAGATGTCGAACCTCAGTACGAATCCTTGCAATTAGGCCTGTTCTGCTGTCTGCCTCGTTTGATCTCCTTTAATTATTTATCACCTTTTTTTTTTTGCTTTTTTTTTTTCTCCTTCCCAAATCCTCGGTTTCTTTCAAGTGATTATTTTCTTCCTCTTCCCCCCCCAGCTGCGTCTAGCTCTGCCTGTTTGCTTGCAATTACCGTCCCTTCTCCCTACTCCTTCCATCTCTCCCCCTTTGTTCTCCACCAGATCATCCCTTCAAGCCACACTCCCAGCTGCAACCCCCCAGCTCTCTGCCTGCCTGGCAGCTTTTTCTTGCTGCTTTTCTCTATTTTTCTCACCCAGATGGATACTGCCTTTCTCCCTCCTGTTCCAGGCATGGTTTTGGCTGTGTTTACCACTGGTGCCAGCTCTCTGGCTGGGATCTTGCACCCTGGGCTGTACCAGCTCTCCCATTGCTATTCTCCCAGGCTATTGCCCAAAACCTGATGTGTCACCGCTGCAAATCCCTGACTCCCAGCAGCGCCCAGCCAAGCCTGGGAAGCCCCCCCTCGACCCCCACATGCCAGGGTCTCCCTGTGCTGCTTTTGCTGCCGGGGAGGGCTAACCATATCCCCTATCTTCTTTGTTTCTCAGGGCCTGATACATTATTCAGCACTGCGGACACTGCGGGTGTGGGAAAGCTAATGGTGGTGCAAAGGGCATAGGCTCTGTGGGGAGCTGTTGGATTTTCCCTGTCATGGGCTGTTTTTCCCCTTCCAGCGTTAAACCAGGAGCGGCCCAGAGATCTCTCCTAGGCGGTGGCATCTGCTCTCGCCCTGGGAGGACATGGCAGGGACAAAGGCAGGAGCAGGGGGAGGCAGCAGCAGCCCTGGGGATGCTCTGGGGGCTGCAACACAGACCCTCCCCCCCCCCCAGCCCTGCTGCTTGGCCAGAGTTTAATAGAGCTGGGCCAACGCATGGCCAAGGCCTTTGTTTATGTAGACCCTACAATAACAGCCTGGAGAGCCTGCAGCCTGCGCTCAGCCCCTCTGTCACCCTGAGCCACCGTCTCCCGCTGCTGTTTCAGGCAGGGAGAGGCTGCCCTGGAGCTGGGGGGGAGCAGCGTGTGGGGGCTGTGTGTGCCTGTGTGCCTCGCACCCCGTGGGTGGCACCAGATGCTGGTGGGTGTCCCCGCTCGCCCAGCAGTGAACGCCCTGCCCTGCTGGGCTCCCACTCGTGGCTTTGATCCACCTGGGGATCCTCTGCCCGCTCCCCTCTGTGCAGGCTGCTTGGGTTAGGGGTGAGGATGCTGGGGAGGTGAAGGGGCTCTGGGCTGAGCTGCACCCCTATCCCACCTGCTGAGTTTAGGGGGGTCTGGCCCAGCCCCTCCTTGAGCAGCAGACGGGATGGTGTCTACCCTCATAACACTGATGAGGGTGACCGATAATGAACATGGGACATGGGTTGTGCAGAGCAGCCTGTAGAAAACAATCTCAAAGGGGTGTTAAATCCTTGTGGAAGGAGGATGCTTATGCTCTTCACCCTGTTCCTAGCTGGCACCATCCCCATGACCTGCTGCCACCTTGACCCATGGGCACCCCCAGCCCTGTGCATGGGGGACAGGGAGGAAGGTGAGGGATGGCAGCTCTGGTCATGGGGAGTGATTCTGGGTCGGTGCCAGTGAGTTTTGCTGCTGGGAGTGGTTTGGTCCCTGGTCCAGTCCTCCCCAGAGCATCTCGGGGAGCAGAGCATCACCTAGCTGCCACCAGCTGTGGGGACATCCCCATCCAGACAGGTCTTTCCAGCTTGGGCAGCCCCTCAAAGCCCCCCTTAGACCCCAGCTCTGGCCCCCCCAGCCCTGCTGCAGCCCCAAATCCTCCTTCTGAGGCCAGACCCACTGCGGAGTGACACCCAGGTGCCTTTGCTAGCGCTCTGCTCGGAAACGAGCAGCTGAATTAAGGCAGGAGCTGGAGCCACATAGGGCGCAGCGGCTGTGCAGTGCAGGGGAAACTGAGGCACGGGGTGGGGGCACTGGAGCAACCAGGCATCCCCAGCTGGGTGCATGTGGTGTCCCTGGCAGAGCAGCCAGGGTGGTTTCAGGGTGGTTTGGGCAGCTAAACCCTTGCCGTGACCACCCTGGGCAGTTTTGGGGTGGTTTGGGTACCCCATCCCTTGCCATAAGCACGGTGTGAGGTTTCAGAATGGTTTTGGGGAGACTGGGGTACCCTTTCCCTTATCAGGATGGCATGGCACAGGGAAATTTTGTGGGGCTGAAGGTGGCCCCAAGGATCACAAGGCCGGTTCAGAGCTGCTGCAGGAGCTTTCTCTCATTTTGGTCCCTTTGGAGTTTTTTCAATGAACCTTCTCTTTTTGAAATCACCCTGCTCCCTCCTTGCTGCAACCCAGTTGAGCTCTCCTCCTCAGGCCAGGTCCTGCCACACTGCTGCTCACCACCAGGTTAACTGGGACCGGAGCTGCTGGTACTGGTTGTACTGGGAGCTTCTTCCCCCCCCCCCCCCCCTCCAGTTTCGCCGCTTCCTGGCCCACAAGGAGGGCAAATGCTCTGCATCGCTGGAGGAAATGAGAATTAATTATGGACTCGTTAACACCAACTGTGCCACAGCACTGAACAACATCCCTGGTGCGGACCTGGCACGTCCTGCATCACCCCAGCCCCCCGGGGCAGCCCCCCGAACCTGCTGGGATGGGGGGTGCCTCGGGCGGTCCCAGGCAGCGCTGGTAAATCAGCTGAGAACTGGGAGGGGGGTGGGCAGGACTGGGCTGGCACTGGGGGCGAGGTGGGGCATCGTGGCGAGGAGGTAAGGTGTGGGATGGGATATGGAGTGGGATACGGGACTGGATAGAGGATTGGACAGAGGACGGGACGCAGGATGAGGTGTAGGATGGGAGGGGGTACAGGGCGGGGTACAGGGTGGTGGATTTTCTGCCGATTGCATCCCTCAGGTGCGAGGAGCTTGGCTGGGGCAAGGGCTTGGTGGCTGGCGTTTGTCGCCGCCCCCCAAGGGGTAGCTTTGGCGACTGGGTGGTGTGTGTGTGTGTGTGGGGGGCTTTTTAGGGGATTTGGGGGCTTGGGGGGGCGCAGCTAGGTGTTGAGAAGTGGGGAGGAAGGCGGAGGGGGACGACGACGACGACACCGGGGTGAGCTAGGAGAGGCTGGGGGCGAAGCGCTGTATGATAAGATGGGGGTCGGGGTGGCTACGGCGGGCGCCCCGAGGTGGGGGGTGGTTTGGGGGGAGGGAGGGGGGGGGTGTGGGGGTGCGGGTGCGGCCTCCGCCCGGCAGGCGGCGCTGTGAGGCGGCGGGCGGCGCGCTGGCGCGGCGGGCGGCTCTGTGTCGCGGAGCTGTCCAGCACTTCAGCAGGGGCCGCGCCGGGAGGGGCCGCACCGGGAGGGACCGGGCCGGGAGGGGCCGCACCGGGAGGGACCGGGCCGCACCGGGCCCAGCGGGGCAGCGCAGGAAGCGGCGGCGGCGGCTCCGGGCCGGGCCCGGCGGAGCGGCGGGGAGAGGTGAGGCGCGGCCGGGCCCGGGCCTGGCTAGTGGGCCGGCACCGGGGGGTGGGGAGGGTTGGGGAACCCCGAGGGATGGGGGGGGACAGGGGTGTTGGGGAGGGGGGGGATGTGATGCTTCTTGGGGGGGAAGGGGGGACTGAGGATCCCACAGGGCTGGGGGGGGGGGGGGGGGTTGGAATTGGGGTTCCCAAAAGGGACGCCGCCGGGGTGCTGGGGGCGGGGTGGTGGGGGGCATCCCCCGGGGGTTTTGATGCTCCCGGGGGTGCGGATGGGGCGAGGAGCTTGGAGGTGAGATGCTTTTTTTGGGGTGCCGGGGGCCATGGATGTGTCGGACGCTCCCCGGTGCGGCTGGGCTGAGCGGGGGGCACCCCACATCCCCCGTGCCCCTTGCTGCAGGGGCACAGCTGGGACGGGGGGCAGCGAGCCGCCCCTTTTCAGCTCCCACCGCGGTGCTGGGAGGGACGGGACGGCCACGAGCCCCCAGCAGATGCTGGTGCCTTGTGGGGTTGGGGTGAAGGAAGCCCCTCTCTCTGCTGCGCCGACCCCCAGGCCGTGCTGGGGAGGGGGGCTCTGCGGCTCCGGGTTTGGCTGGTAAGATTTCAAACCCTGCGTGGGGAAAGAGAGGGGCAAGGCGGCTCGCCGGCTCGTCTTTTGGAAACGTTTTGTGCTTCACCTGCCCGGGTTTGGGAGGTTTGTCCCCAGGGAGGGCTGGGCTGTGCCAGGCGGGGGGCTGCCGGCGAGGGGTCAGGCTGCGGCTCGGGGGGGAGCAGGCAGCTTTCGGGGGACGTGGGTTCATTCATCCCCTCTGGATCAGAGATTTCAGACTCTGGATGTTTCTTAGCTTGTCCGCACTCCTGCTGCTGCAGGGGGGTCGCCTGGGGGGCTGCCAGTGTTTGGGGGTTTGATGGCAAGCGCCGAGGATCATCTCATGGGGTGCAGGTGCTTGTGTGCCGGCTAGTCTCCCTGCCCTGGCAGGTGGGTTCGTCTCTGACAGGAACATGGGGACACCCCCAGCAGGGGGGATTTGGGGGACAGGAGTGCATGGTGTTCTCCAAACACAACAGCCTTGCTCTGTCCCCCTCTGCCAGCACAGCCTCGCGTGATGCCACCCTCTGCTCCCCGCTGCCCCAGGGACCCATCCCAGCAACACGTGCCGGGGGAGGTGGGGGCTTTTGGAGCCAGAAGTTGGGCAGCTTTTAGGGGAACCTTCGCTCCTCGGTCCCCACCGGGGTTGGCAAGTGGGGGCTTTGCCAGGCAGGCAGAGAGGCACAGGGCTCTTGGTTGATTTTGTCCCTGGTGCCAAGGAAATGGTGCTTCCCCCCCCCGTATAAAGGGTCTCCTGCCCCAGGGGACGGATCCGGCTGTGGGTGGACGTGTGACAGCAGGTCCCAGGGGCTGCTGGAGGGAGAGCAGTGGGTGCTCCGGGTAGGGGATGCTTGTGGGGTGCAGGTCACCCCGTGGGTTTAGTTCTGTCTGCTGGGGGGGTCTGCTGGCTGCGGGGGTCTTTAATCCCAAAACCCCTTCTTCCTCCTCCCCGTCTCCCAGCTCCTGTTTTCCCCGGCCAGGTGGCCCGTGGCTTATATAATGTGCTCAAACCCCGGAATAGCTCCTCCCGTTACACAACCGCCCAGCCAGCCACAGGGCGCGGGGCAGGGGGGGGGATCCCCCTGCTCTGGCCATGGCCCCCCCATACCTGCAGCACTTGGCCCCAGGGGTTGTTCACCGGGATTGTGTCCCTCTCAGGGAAGGTGACCCCATTGTGATAGTCATGCCCCCCTCTCCTCTGTGTGCTCAGTAATTGATATTATTATTATTATTATTATTATTATTATTATTATTATTATTATTATTATTATTATTATTATTATTATTATTACCACCACCCCCTCAGAAGTGGTGATGGGCCATGGGGCTGCCTATGCCTCCTCCTGACTCCTTGCCCAGCAAATAAAATGGCCCCAAGGATGCAAAACCTGGGGGGCTGGTTGTTCCTCCCCCTCTGTCTTCACCTGTTATTTAAGCACCTCCTGGATGGGGAAAGTCTGGCGGGGCAGCGGGGGCCTGAGCCTTGCCTGCTGGAGCTGCCTGCGGGTCCCTTGGCCACCAGCGAGCAGCTGCTGGTGGCTACGGTGGCCCCAAGGGGTTGAGGAGAGCACAGCTGGGGGGCACAGGGCTGGGGGGTCCCCCAAAGGTACCCATCACCTGGCCCCGCCGCCTCTTTGCTCGGCATGGGGGGCGTTTGCTGCTGTCACTTGGACATGTTTCTCCTCTTTTCCCTCATGCCTGGCACAGGAATTGGATTGCTGCGGGGGGTCCCCTGGGGCTGGTCCCTGTCATGGTGGGACCCCCCTTCCCAGCAGCTCTCCTCCAGCTGGAGCTGGGAACGGGGCTCACTCGGCCTCCCCTGGCAGCCCAAGGGGTTCAGGCGGGGGGGCTTTGGCCGTGGTGGTTTGGGGACAGGAGCAAAGCCCACCTCCGCGCCCTCCCTTTTCTCCTGAGCGTCTCCCAGGGGAGATGATGGTTCTCGGCTGCCCACACCCTGTGCGGTGCCCGGCCAGTGGGGGGGACTGGTCCCCACCCCTGGCTCCCCCATCCCTACATCCCCACGCCGGGAAGGAGCCCAGTTGCTTAGCAACTGTTTGGCTTCTCCACCAGCCTCCTCATCTATTTAAAAAATATATATAAGTGTGTGCACAGACGTAGGTATGCACAAGCAGCATCAAGCCCTCGCCCAGCTCATGACCCCCCCTTGCCAGCATCTGTATATTCTTTATTAATTGCTTTATAGTCTGTGAGGTGTCAAATTTTGGTCAGGCAGCTAGAGGAAAGGATGCTCTGGGCTTGGGGGAATAAAGATGGACCCAGCCCCTTCCTGCTGCCCCTTCCCATGAGCAGGATCCCTGCTGGCTCGGGGCTGGGAGGCAGTGCTAACGAGCCTGGACCAGCTACACTTTTAAAGCAAATTTTGCCTCTTTTTTTTTCTCCTTCTTGGAGGTCTGACTCATGGTTTTTGGCACTCAGGAGCTGGTGGAAGGCAGATCCGGAGAAGGTCAGCCCAATTAATGGCAGCAACCCCGGACTTTTCCTCCTTATAATTCTGCCCAGGTGTTTAGAGGAGGCCTGCTGCTTTGCCGTGATGTTCCGGCATTTTTTGTGTCGCAAAAAAAAAAAAAAAAAAAAAAGCCCCTCTACCAGCCATCCCCACGGCACGGGCAGGGAGCAGCCTGGGACAGGGCTGTAAATGTTCGGGGACAGAATTATGATTTGGATGGGTGGTGATGTGCCTTGGTGAGACCCCGGTGGGCAGGGGAACCCCGGGAGCCACTCCTCTCGCCCTCTCTGGTGGGGCCGGAGGGTCCTCGCCTCGGCTGGGTTGTCCCCTGCTTGTTGGGACTGAGCTCTGGCACGCTCAGTGCACGAGTGGTCCAGGGAACCGCCGTCCTGGGCTCGCCGCCCGCATCCCCGGCATGCGGGCGCTCGCTGTCGCCCTGGCTGGTGCAGCTGGATGTGGCGAGAATTAATCGAGCGCTGGCCGGAGGCGGCTTTAATTAGCACCGAGGCAGTGGTGGGGGGGGGGGGGGTGGGGGGTGCCCAGGCACCGCCGCGGCCTTTCCCTACCGAGGGGGAGATGCCGGGAGAGCATCCAGGCACCTCCAGCCCCCCGCTGCCATCCCCACTCCCGCCGGGAAAGCGGCTTCATCCGCATTACGGCGCGGCAGGGCCCCGTGGAGGCAGCGGGCAGGAGAGACGGGCAGCTGCCTCCCGCGCAGCCCCGCGCCCGGGGGGCCGAGCGGCACCCGCGGGGGGATTTGAGCAGCGTCGGCTGGGAATGGGTTTGTTTCTGGGTCAGAAAATAAAAGCACGAAAGCGCCTTGGTGAAATAACACTTTTTTTTTTTTTTTTTTTTTTTTTTTTTCCCCTTATTTTCCTTGTTTTCTTCTTTCCCTTTGGGCTGGAGCTCCTGAAGCTCTGAGCTTCCCTTCAAAGCCCAGGCTGGACAGACACGGGGACGGCCGCCTCCCGGGCCACCCCCTCAGGCACCCGGGGGGCCCAGCCCGCAGGGAGGGAGCTCGGTTCAAAGCTTGGCTGGAAACCAGCAGCCCCAAAGCCCGGCAGGATGGCGAGGCTGGTCCTTGCACCCCAAGCTGATGAGGCCTGTCTTGACCGTGGTGTGTCTGTCCTTCTGTCTGTCCCGGCCTCTGCCAGGCTGGCAACACTGGTGTCTGGGTCCTCCACACGCTGGGTGCGATTCAGCGCAGCTGGGAAGGGAGGGTGAGACCCGGCGTGCTGGGCTGGGCCCTGTGCTCAGGGCAAGGCACGAGATGGAGGATGGGGATGAGGATGAGGATAGAGACTGGAGATGAAAGATGACTGTACATATGAAGGATGGATATGTAGGATGAGGATGAGGACAAAGATGGGGATGGGGCAGCTCCGAACATTCCCAGAAGCTCTAATCCAGGCAGCAGAAAGCACCTGAGAGCTGAAAAGCTGTTCTGACCTCCCCAGGTCCCAAGGCAGCACGTGGAGCGCCAACGGGGAAGATCGGAATCCCAAAACACGCGGGTGAATGGCTCGGCAAAACGGGAAGAGGGGGATTTGCTCAGGAGTTTCCCCAACTGCTCCAGCCCATGGTGCTGGAGGGTTTCAGCCCTCCTGGGTGGCACTAAGGGGGTTTGGGTGGTGGGGACAGAGGCCAGCAACTGTCCCCACATCTTGCAGCCTTTAGGAATCCGTGCGGACACGGCACAGCGCTCACCCCAGGAACCCTCCTCTCCCTCTTGGCGAGGTGGCCGGGCAGCGGGCTGCCAGTGCTTGATGATTTGCGCGTAATTACTGCAGATAATGAAATATTTAACCATCGTCTTTATTATCGGGGGGCGTAGCGCTGAGCCAGGCAGGGCTGTGCTGCCTTCCCTGAGGGCTTTGGTGCCGGGTTTGGTGCCGGCACGAGCTGGCAGAGCCGGGCGGTCCCCGCGTGGTGGCTGATGGATGGAGGTTGGGGTGTTCCCGAGCTGCCCCTGTGCAGGGTGTCACAGGGGATCTCCTTTGGGGGCAGGAAGGGCACGGACCCAGCCTGGGGGATCTGGGCTCCTTCTGCCCCAATGACTTGTCCCCAGTGTCACCAGAGGTGTAGGACTGGCTCCGTTTT
Organism: Tyto alba; assembly: GCF_018691265.1. Lineage (NCBI taxonomy): Eukaryota > Metazoa > Chordata > Aves > Strigiformes > Tytonidae > Tyto > Tyto alba. The sequence goes on along the minus strand of NW_024881281.1, from coordinate 12,082,008 downwards.
CCACCGAGGGCTTTTGCCTGTGGCTCAGCTTTGCTATTGATAACCAGAGGGGGTTTGCGGGTGGTTTTTCTCTCCCTTTGTTTTCCTGCCCATGCTGTGGCTGAGGCAGGGTGGCTGGTATCAGCTCTCATGGTGGGTATTGCTCACGGTTGAGGGGACACTGGGACACAGTGCAGTGGCTCCACCTGCCTGGCCCCGGCTGCAAGGGGGTTATCTCCAACCACATCCTTTTTACAGAGATGGGGAGCATTTCCTGGCAGGATCTGCAAGCCTCCCCCACCACGCAGCCCCTACCCGCAGGTACCCATCCAGCTGCTGGTTTATCTCACATGCTTCTCCACCTCCCTGTCCAGCTGCATATTCCACACGCTCTCAAGGTTTCACGGCAATGAATTTACCCACTGCTGGGCTCAGGATAAAATTCACTCCCACTGGGGAAAAGCAAGCAGAGGCTACTGTGGAAAGCATCCTCTCCTTCCCCCTCCCTCCCCAAGCCCCTTGATGGGTGAAGGTTTCCCAGTGCAGAGCTTCCCCCATTTCCAAATTTCCTTCCTGCCTTTTGACTTCATGCCCTGATGGGAGAAAGAGGAAGAGGAGCCCCCAAACCAGGTTTTCCTGCGGCATCCGTCCTGTCTCTGGCCCAGGGCCACCCTGGGACATGAAGGGGGTTCCCCAGGTCCCCCCCAGGTCTGAGTGGGGCAGCTCTTTGCTGTGGAGTGTCATAGGACTTGAAATGTGGGTGCTGCCCTGCCTGCAGAGACCAAGGGACCCTCCAGTTGCTCTAACAGGGCCGAGCATCCAGTGGGGTGCAGAGCTGCTCCACCAGCAGCATCTCCTGCTGCCTGCTCCTCCATGCCTCTGTGGAAATAAAGGCTGCTGGCTCCTCTCTGCATGGTAATAATAGGGGGAAAAAAAAAAGCAAAAAAAAAAAAAAAAAAAAAGCCTTGTAATTAATCAGTTATCTGCCATCCTCCCTGGGCAGGCTCATCAGGAGATAAATGAGCGCGTGGGGCAGCCGGTGGCAGCGGGAAAGCCGGGGATGTCCCCTGGGGATGCCACAGGGTGGGAGATGCCTTCCCACCAGGCTGGGACCCCCGCCAACCTGAGGAGGGCTCTGAGGCATTTTGCCCTCCTCAAACAGCAGAGAAACCTCCTCAAAGCCTCTCGCAGGTGATCTGCATTCCCACCCCAGCTCTGTCCCACTGGGCACGGCTGTGGAAAGCTCTGAACCGCCCGGCGTCCTGCTGGAACGGGACAGCAGGAGCAGCGAGCCCTCCCTGGGCTAGAAATGGTGCAGATCAGTCTGGGGTCCGTCTGTCCTCCCTTCATGCCCACGCTTGGCTGAGGGATCCCTCCTTCCCTGGGGCCAGTGTTCAGCCCCGTCCTCCTTGAGCAGTGTCTCAGGCGCCTCTGGCATCGCGGGCAAGGGTTGGCTGCTTCTCATGTAGGCAACGATGTGCAGGCAACACTTATCCTCAGAAAAGCCTCTCCAGGAGGGTCCCTGGGCTGGAAACACCCCAGAGAGGCAGCTGCTGACAAAAGCTGCGTTTCCGAGCCCAAAACCAGCTTGGAGAGCGAGGGAGGGTGCTCTGCTGATCGTTTCTCTCTATGTAGGACTTTGCAGGAGAAGGGTTTGTGGGAGCCCCCCGGTAAAGCCCAGGCAGTGCCTCTGCAGTGGGAGCATCCCGTGCTGGGACCAGTGCCGGTGCTTCGGGCAGGGGAGCTGGGAGCTGGGTGTCGCAGGACAGGGAGAGCGAGGCATGGGTGCTCAGCCGTGCGGCGATGGCCTGAGGTTGCTGAGACGGTTGTGTCTGTCTGGTTGATCCAGGAGATTTGGGAGCACCTTCCCCAGGCTTGGGCAGCAGCAGCCGGAGGGAGCCTTAGTGCAGCAGTGCCGCTTGGGAATGGTTGTCCTCTTCTGAGGGGTTATTTTTGGAGCCAAGTGAGGACGCATTGACTGTGGTGGCAGAAGAAGGAGGCAGGGCCATGTGAAGGTGAAAGAGCAGGCAGAAGGCAGAGGGGCAGCAGGCGGTGGGGAGCCTCACCTTCCCTTGCAGCTGGCACTGGGCCATTGCAGGAGGGTGCTGGGCCATTGCAGGAGGGTGCTGGGCCATTGCCAGAGGGCATCGACAGGCATCTGCTGGCTGGGCCAGACACCAGGATGTCCCACGGCTGCAGATTCCCCGGCCGGCGCAGCTGGGGGATGCAAGGGGATACCTGAGGTTTTCAGGTCCGTCCCCTTGTTGGTTGGGGACAGTGCCCAGGGTGTCCCCAGAGGGCTGTGAGGACGGATGCCCGTCCCTGGTCCAAACCCACACCCGCTGACAGCGGGGTCTCTGGGGCTCAGAGAGACCCCTGCCTGCCTGTCCTGCTGCTACCGTACGGCTCTGGGTGCCACAGACCAATGCTTTGCCAGGCTTTCCTTGGTACAAGGCTGGTGCCTCCCTTTCCCGTGAGCCAGCCCTCACGGCACGGTGATGGGAATAGCTCCAGCCTTGCTTTGCTGACGGGGAAACTGAGGCAAGGGGCAGGAAGGGTGCTGCCAGAAGACCCAGATCTCTCAGTCATTGTCCCCATCAACCTCCTGCGCCCGCACCTCTCTTGAGACAAATTTTGTCTTTAGGTCCTTGCAGGGTCCCCTCGCTGTCACAGGGTGAGAGAGAAGCTGGGCCAGGGACTGACCCCCACCTCTTTTTGTCCCTCCCAGGTGCTGCTGGCGGTGAGGCTGCCCACACCAGCATGGCTCTCTACAACAACGGGGCCGACGTGCCTTCGCCCCAGGAAGCCTCCAACGGCTTCTCGCAGCCCGGCGCCTCGGGTACGTGGCACAAGGGCGAGGAGGAGGTGCGTCTGGTGGAGCCCAGCCTGGTGAAGAAGGCTCACCGGGAAATCCTGGACCATGAACGCAAGCGACGGGTGGAGCTGAAGTGCATGGAGCTGCAGGAGATGATGGAGGAGCAGGGGTGAGTAGCAGGGCATTGGGGATGAGCTGGAGAGGGACCCCACGGCTTGGGATCCTTTTGACCCACCTGCACCTTGTTCCCCTTCTCCTTCCTCTCTAAAAAAATACCTTGATGCGGCAGATGTCCCCAGCTGGAAGTAAATCCACTTTTGGGCGAATCAGACAACTTTGGGGTGAACTGGTGGGTGGGTTTGTGAAGCTAAACGCCTCCAATAAACGCAGACCTAAGGAGTTCATTCACACACACGTTGGAGGCTCACTCTGGCCCCTCCGCTTGGAAATGTGGGCTCCCAGCTCACGCCAGGAGAGCCGAGGGGGAGCTGGGGGCGGGGAGCGAGTTGGTCATGGTCCTGCGAACCGTCATTGTCACCCCACCCATGCCCTGCATGCCTGGGATGGGAGATGGTCTCTCTCTGCCTCTTGTGTTGGGGAGATGAAGGGGATTTGGGCTTTAGACCCAGGTGAGGCTGTTTGGGTGCTTCAGTTTGTTCTGTCTTCCTTCTCTCCCCCCCAGTTTTGGGGTGAGAGAATCCCCCCCTTCCTGCTGTGCCTCTGGCTGGGCACCGCAAGCTGCTCCCCAGCCTTTGCTCTCCCCTGGGGAAACAAAGGGGGGAAATTTCCCTGGGGGAAAACCTGCGGGGCTGGAGAGCATCCCTGCCTGGGTGGGCAGGAGGGGCTGGGGGGCCAGCGAGGAGCCCCCCATCCCCACCAGACCCACAGCCATGCCCTGTAGCGCCAGCACCAGCCGAACAGCCTGATCCCCCTGACAGCTCGCTAAAACCTGATGGATGGAGCAAATTCTTTGGCACACGTGGGTAGACGGGGACTGGTATCAGCTGGGGAGAAGGAAAATGGATTGAGGGAAGGCTTCGCCAAGGCTTTCATTAAGAGCGCAAGCGTGACCTAGAATTAAATTGTCTCACACAGACTGGAATAATGATTGTGCCTAATTTGTCGTTATGGAAATAAATAAGGCTGACCTGGTGCCTTGGGGAGCCCAGAGCCTCCTGTCGGGTTCCCGCGCCCTACTAGAGATCTTACTACTAGTAGTATCATTACTGCGATGGGTAATAGCAATATTGCAACCGGTATTGTTGTTATTGCTATAATTGCCTTTGCTGTTATTAAGGCTATTAATAACGATGATGATGGTGATATGCTGAAATGATAATATAATTACAGTAATAATCTTGGTCAACCCAGTTAATCCTCCGCATGCTCTGCCCCTCCTCGCAGGGGCTCCCGGGGGTGTTACACGGGAAGCACTTTGCACCCCTGAGGTTTCTGCCTGGGCTGGGGGCCGCATCCTGACCACGGCCTCGGGGCACTTACTGCCAAGGGCAGGGCCCCCGGGACGAGTGGGTGTGACAGCAAAGGGACTTTGGTGGGGATTTAAGCACCCCCTTGTTTCCTGAAACGCGGATGGCTCCTCCTGCCTGCGCTGTATCCGGCTGCTGCTCCGGGCTGCCTGTGCCATTTATTCCCTGCCTGCAGGCTGGATTTCTTGTCCAGAAAAGAAGCGTCAGCAATTTTTCTTTCTTTCCCAAACCCATTCTATGTATTAAATGCGAAACCAAAATCCCTCCAACAGGGTTATAAGCAGCGCTGGGGGGGCGCAGGAGGGAGTGGACTGGTGAGGTGCTCCTGCCTGCATCACAGGATCGCTGGGGGCAGGGAGGTTCCTCGCCTTGGCCTTGCCCCTGCAGATTTGCTAATGGCCCAGCCGCAGTGGCCCATCTGTCACCTCCTGTTTGGTCTCGCGTCCCCTCTCCGAGAGCATCAGCCGTGCTCGTAATATGCTGCAGCAACCGCTCATCTTCTCGGGCAGACATCTCCCTGCTGCCGCCGGCCGGCTGATATCCGCGCCGCGGCCGCGGCCGGCAGCTCCATCCTTGCGGGACGGGCGCACGCTGCCCGGCTGGCTGCACCGCCGTCGAGGGTACAGTGCAGAGCAGCTCTGGTTTTCGGGGCACCCAGGCAGGGTGCAAGGTGAAGGGAAAGCAGCCAGGCTGCCTCTGTGCACAGGAGGCCTGGCCAGCTGGGGAATTAATGAGAGTCGCTCAGTGCAAATGAGCTCATCAATATTAATTCCTCTCTCCTCGCTGTTCCCCTCCATGGGCACTGCGGGGGGGGGGGGGGTGCTGCCGTGTGTCCCTCTGCACCCAAGGGCGCCCAGGGGCACCCACAGTGCTGTGGGGGGTATCACCATCCCCAGCACGGGCCCTGCAAGGTGCCAGCCTTGGGGACTGCAGGGCTCGGCCAGATTGTGACACCCAGTTTTCTGAGCTCGTTAACAGCGATGCTAATGGGACGTGATGGTGAGTACGGGCCGTGAGCAGCCCCTCTAGATGGTGTGGCTGAGGACTGGGTGCACACAGATCCTTACCCCCTTTCCCGACCAGGGTGGCAGCGTGATGGTGACAGGGGGTCGATGTCCCCAGGGACAATGCCGAGGTGCCTCCGCCGCACCCCTCCGTTGGGGTGGTTTTGGTCGAGGGGGCTGCTTGGGTGCCCTTGTGCGGCTGTGGGCTACGGCACAGGGCTGCCTGCCTGGGGCTGTCACCCGTCCCTCCCTGGGGACACTTCAGGGACGGCTGGAGCGCTGTGGTTTGCCGCGGCTGTTCTCGGATGCCAGGGACAAAGTGATTAGTGTCTCTTGTTAATAACCCTGCAGCGGCCTGAGTCAGCGTTTGGCGTTAGCGCAGAGCTGGCTTGGCTGCCGGGGCCCTGGTGCAGCACAGGGACAAGCAAGGGAGGCTCGTGGTGGGACAGAGGTGCCAGGCATGAGCCCCAGCATCACCGGCTGCCATGCTGGCGCTGCTGGGGGCTTTGGTGGGGACGTGCCCAAAGACCTGTGGCAGTGTGGGGGAATGGCAACCTCAGGATCATCCTCTTCTTTTACCTGTTCCCAGTGTCCCTTCCTCTGCCAAGCACTGCTGGGAGGGACAGGCAGGAGAGAGGAGGGCATGGAGGGTGGTGGCAGGGGACCAAGAAGAGGGATCTGCTCTCCTCCAGTCCCTGATGACTGTCACCATGCCACCTCTCCTTCTGACCGGCCCCTTGGGCCACGTGTCGCTCCTGAAGGTACGGTGGTCCTCAGCAGGTCCCTGGGGCAGCCACGCTCCGGCCACGGCAGCCCTGACCACACCTTTGCCCATCCAGGTACTCCGAGGAGGAGATCCGGCAGAAAGTGGGGACCTTTCGGCAGATGCTGATGGAGAAGGAAGGCGTGCTCACCAGGGAGGACCAGCATGGGCGCCAAATGTAAGTGAGGCAGCTGCGAGTCAGCTCGTCTGTGCGTCCTGCCCATCTCTCATCCCAGAGAGGCACATCCCAGATTGCCTCCACGTGTCGATGGGTGGGTAGGTGGACTGATACGGAGAGAGTATATATGGGGGTGGCTGGATAGGTGGATGGACATAGAGAGGGGATATAGAGAGGGATGGATGGTTGGTTGGTTGGTTGGTTGGTCGGTTGGTTGTTTGGTTGTTTGGTTGGAGACAGGGTTTGCCTCTCTGAGGCAGTATCCTACCTCCAGAGAGGCTAGAGGTTATCCTGCACTGCTCTTTTGGAGACCTCAGGGTGCTGTACAGGGAGGCCAGCGTTACAATGCTCCTGTCCCAAACGATGCAACTGAAGTGCAGAAGGTCTCGATGCTTGGCTCACCCCACCAGCCAGTGGCAGAGACCAAGCCACACGTTTGCTGTGCCTCACCTCTGCCTGCTCCTGCCTCCTTGGGTCACCTCTCCTGCTCTCCCGAGGGCTGAAATCGCAGCTTCTGCCTCCAGCTGGGTGAGGGCACTGGTTTCCAGTCCTTGCTCTTAACTCCATAATGCAGAATAGTCCTCCTGTCTCCAGCTGTGAAGCTGGAGTAACTCAGCTTGGCTGGCGATGGTTTGGCATCTGGCTGCTGTTCTGTAACCCTAGAAATATTAATGATAGCAATAATAGCAACAATAGCAACAATAGCAACAATAGCAATAGCAATATTATTATTAATAATAATAATAATAATAATAATAATAATAATAATAATAATAATAATAATAATAATAATAATAATAATAATAATAATAATAATAATAATAATAATTTCTGTTGCAAGGGGCCCAGGCTGGATAGGCAGGGCTGGAGCTTGCTTCTCACCTGGGTAGACCCAGAGCCTGTGTCTCCATCAGGCTGGTGTGACCCCAGGGAGCCCCACAGAATAAACTTCTCCAGGGAGCTAGCTCCTGCCTGGTGCCTCTGCCTCCCAATCCCTCCCCACACTGCCTGGTCCCTGGGGGCTAATTCTCTCTCGGTGGGGGGGGGGCGGTGCTTGGGGCTCAGGTTAGGTGTCAAAAGCAGCCCAGCTCCTGCTGGGGACATGCCACCTGCTCCTCCTGCCCCGTGTAGGACTGTCCCCAGCTTCGCGAGGGTCAGCCCTGGCTCGATGCTGATCTATTTGCGCGATGCTGGATGGCCCAGGCAGTGTGGCTGGCCCGGCGTGCACCATCCATCAGCCTGGAAACCAGGTCACTTGGGACAGGAATAGATGCTGCAGGTTCACTGAATATTAATGCTTCATTAGGGTCAGGAAATCAGGGCGAGGGGGGGAGGCAGGGAAGCCGTGGCAGGCGGCGGGGGGGAGAGCCTTCCTCCCACCACCCCGCCTGGCATGGCAGGCAGGGAGGGACAGGGCTGGGCTGTGCCCACCGGGGGTGGGGCGCATGTCCCCGGGGCAGCACGAAGCATTCAGGATCCTCTTCCAGGCAGGAAAAAACAAGGCATGGGGAAAACCAACCTGCCCAGGTCACCAAGCTTCAAGCCTGACGTGTTAACAAGTGGCCTTTGCCCACGGGGACATGAGTCATCTCCAGGGCATCTTCCCAGCAGGCTCGTTAGGGCTGGGGCTGTAACGAGCACTTAGGGAAGCCAAAGGTGTCTTAAGGTTACCCAGGCAGTCCTAGCTGTCACCTTTGCAGGCCTGCTTTTGCAAAACGAAGGGTAATCATTAAAGATTAGCCCAGGGGCTAAAAATAATAGTGCTGAGCTGGAAGGAGCAGTCTCAAAGCAGAGGATTGCTTGGAGGAGAGCAAAGCCGGAGGGGGCTAGCAGGAGCCAGATCCAAAGGAGGTGGCTCTTCAAGTAGCGGGGACCTGAGCTGCCCAAATCCCTGCCAAAGCATGTCCTGGGCGCAAAAGTCTGCGCTGGTTGAAGAGTCTGGACAAGGGAGTTAAGTAAACTTTGAATAAAGAGCCCCAGCCCTTGCTGAGTGACTGGGAGAGTACTCGGCAAAACATCTGATGGGCTGGTCACGCTCCAGCACCTCTCTGGACTTTTACAGCTCGTCCATTGATTGCCAGGACTGAGTCTGAACCAGCTGGTCTTATTTCAAAGCAGATGCAAAAGCTCAACATCATCTGCAAAACCCCCCAGGGGAAACTGAGGCACCGAGCAGAGCCGTGACCGCCTGAGCCCTTCCAGCTCCCTCCTCTGTGTGTGCACAGCCCAGCGATACAGCCCGGTCCCCAAGGAGTAGCGGTTGATGGACAGGCGGGTGGGATTGAAAACAAACAGGAGCGTGTGCCAGGCGGGGAGGGATAATTGGGGCAGCACAAGCCCTTCTTGAGCCTCTGAGCACAGCTACTGCGTGAGGTGCTGGCAGCAGGCTCTGGTGTGGAGCGCTGCCCGCTCACGAAGCAGAGTCCGACAGGGAATTATCCTCGCTCGCTCCTCTCTTTTCTTCCCCCTCCCACGGTTGGGTGGGTGGTTGAAAGGCTGTTCCTGCCCTAGGGTCATGGCCAAAGCAGGAGTTGCTTGGAGAGCACCCAGAAAGCCACAGCTGCGGGGCAGAAGGGAGCCTGAGACCCGCTTGAGCGACCGTCCGTGGTCAGGAGGGGGATGCCTCGCTTGTAGTTTTGGTCCAAACCATTTTTAATTGGGTTAAATGGCCCAGGGCCTGCCTATGGCCAGGGCTGGCAACACGTGCTGTGCTCAGATCTGCCATCTGGGGCTGGGAGCATCCCTTCGCTCGGCCGGAGGCGCTGGCCAGGCTGTCGTGGGAGGCTGCGCTCCTCCACCAGCATCCTCGGCCACGCGCCTCCGGGCTGGGAAGGGCAGAGGAGCCCACATCGGGTTTCTGAGGGAAAATCTCCTTTGGGAAGCAAGCGCCTGGGCTGGGGTGATGCCAGGCACCCTCCAGGCACGGCTTCATCCATTACGGTTCCCTCCAGAGCACCTGAATAGCCGCATCCCTCCCTGGGTGAGGTGTCCTCTATCCCCCAAGCACAAATGAGAGGCTCCCAGCAGGGTTTGATGCTGCTCCTGGGGCTGATGGCAGAGGAGGGCGGCAGCAGGGAAAAGCTGGGCAGCGACTCCTGGGTCCCTCCTGCCTGCCTGGTCCAGCTGCCAGGCCTCTGCCAAGCCCTGCCCGCAGCCCCGGTAGTCAATGGCAACCTCCTACTGGTTTCCATGGCAGCGGGAAAAATTAATGCTGATGAAGTCACTCAGGAGGGAGAGGAGACCCTGATGGCTCCAGGCCTGATGTCCCCCCACCCCATCTCACCTGGTCCCGGTGGGGACATCACCTGCAGCAGGCAGCCCTCGGTGCCCAGCCAGTGGCACGCTGGGGCGCTGGCCTCAAAGCCTGGGTCATCCTGGGCAGCTCCCGCTGGTGGGTGGATAATCACCCGAATGCCCCGAGCCCCCAGCCAGCTCCTCTCACCCTAATCCAGCCCTGCGGCCCGCCGGGGCCAGCCCCAGCCCCCCACTCAGCCCCGGCACTTGGGCAACACCAAAAGAGGCTCCGAATGGTGTCGAGGTCACACCCCGTGGGGAGATGGTGGCCCCAGACCCACAGCGTCCCTGTGCCAGCCCAGTGGGGATTTCTGCAGGGACAGGAGCCCCAGGAAGACCCTGAGAAGATCCCCCCCCCCCCCCACCACAGGGCTTTGCTGGGTGTGGACCTCAAGTGATGTGACCAAGGTGCCTTAGGGATGCGGTGGCAGAGGGGGATGTCCCCCGGCTCCTGGGGCCGCCCCAGGCTTCCCCGGAGCCCCGCTGGTGTGAGACGGGTAATGGGGAGCCCTGAATGAATCCTGTGCTTCCTCCTTTGGCAGCGTGATCGAAAACCACCACGGGGAGGATGGGGAGGAGTATGCAGTGGAGTACCCCGACTACGGCGAGGGCTGCCTGCTGCAGTGCGACTGCTCGGCCGAGTGCTACCGCGAGGACAGCAGCCACCGCGAGTACAGGTCCGGGCGGCCCCGCCGCAGGGATTTTGGGGAGCGGGTGTGCTCGAGGGTCACAGAGGCCAGGGGGCTGTCCCTTCGTCCTCCAGCCCTGTCTGCTTTCTCCCACAGGCTGAAAAGGCGCTCGAGCAGTTCCACCTCTCCTCCACCCAAGAAGAAAAAAAAAAAGAAATCGGGTCACCGCCGGAGCCGGTGAGTCCCCAGCTGTCCCTGCACTGTCCCCTCTTCCAGGAGGGCAGCTCTCCTCCCAGCTCAGCCCTTTTCCCCAGGCTCCAGGGGGCAAGTCCCCCCCACTCTGGGGGGCAGCGCACCCCCAAATGTGCACCCTCAAGAGGTGCAACGCATCTGCATGCCACCGATGGTGCAACACGCACACGTGTGTGCCCACACGCACAGCTCTGTGGGATGTACCGCCAGCCCACCCACCTGCATGCACCGGTCCGTGCTGGGAAGGAGCTGGCTGCTGCAGGGCACAGCACCGGGCAGGATTTGGCTCCCTGAAGGGTCTGGCTCTGGTTACGTGCTGGTCCCCTCCCCGGTTAGCGCTGGCTGCCTGGGCAGGATGCTGTCCCTAATGTCCCTTTCTTCTCTGCCTTCCCCACGGCAGCAAAAAGAGGAAACCTGGCTCGGAGCGCAGGTGAGTGCCCGCCGGGCTGGGTGGGCTGCGGGGTCCCTGCCGGGCAAGCAAGGCCACCAGGCACAGGCTGGCCTCTGCCACCCACTGTCCCCCTCTGAAATCCCAGTGGGAATTGGCCACCCCGTCTCCTGCTGGAGGCTGCGGAGCCCACGAGGTGGCAATGGGACACAGCGGGATTCGGGATCTCTGGCAATGAAGGCAGCCAGAGCCCTTCTACCCCTTTCTATCCCCACCCCAAATCCCCCCAGGAAATAACTTCCATGTGGTGTTCGTACATCCTGTGAGTGATCAGAGTGTGGGGGGTTGGTGGGACAGGACTCCCCTGGGCCATGGGAACGGGACTGGGGAGTCCCTTGCTCCCCCCTCAAGGGAACCCGCTTCCCCCCCAAGCTGTGACAGCTCTTCACCCATCCGCAAGGAAAAGAAAAAGAAGACTGGAAAGAAACACAGACGTGACAGGTAGGATGGACACTGTGTCGGGCTGGGGACAGGGGGGCTGGTTGGGGACAGGGGGGGCTGGTTGGGGACAGGGGGGCTGGTTGGGGGCAGGGGGGCTGGTTGGTGGCTGCCCAGGCCCTTGGGCTGGGGCAGGATGGATGCATGGACAGGGATGGGTGCTGATGGCTCTTCATGGGGCCGTCACCTCCCCACAGCATCTGTCACCCGCCCCCTCTAGCAGCCCATCCCAGGGCCACCCCCCTGCCCTTGTCCCCTGGGTCTGGCTGGCTCAGCATGTCTCCTTCATCTCTGCCTCCTCTTCATCCCTCAGGTCTGAGTCGGGGTCACGGAAGAAGAGAAGACACAGGTGAGAGTGACGACTGCTGAGAGCCACCCCACTGCCACTATTGGGGACCCCCTGTCCCCTGCCCCCCTGCTGTCCCCATCCCTTCTGCTCACGGGGACGGACCCGTCGGGCACAGTGGCTGTGAGTGTGGGCTGCCATCACCCACCATCTGTCCGTCTGTCCCTCTCCTGGTGAGCGTCCTCCCTCGCCCCACCCAAACACTGCTGGGCGTCCCCTACCCTTGGAGGTGGCACAGGGCCACTCTGGGTGACCGTGGGGTCCCACACGGCCCCGTATATCCCCCCGGGGGAGAAGGGGTGATGCCAGGCAGCCATGGCCAGGGCAAACCCTGGCTGCTGCTCTGGTCTGTGGATGCCCTCTGCCGCCACCGCTGTTTTAGGCTGAAAACAGTAAAGAACAGGCAAAGAGTGCCTGGGCGGGCAGAGAGGATCAGAGGGGGCTGGCACAGGGCAAGGCAAGCGAGGGGGTGACAATGGGCCTGAGCCCTGTGGGTGCTGAGCAGCACCAGTCCCTCCCTTCCCACTGCTACCCCCTCCTGCCTGGCCTCCCTGACCAGCACGTGGCCCCCACGGTCCCCCCAGAGCCGCCTGGGACCCCCACCGTGGTTTGAAGCTCAGTGGACCTCAGCTCCAGGCAGGTGCTCCCCATTGCTCCACTCACAGCCTCGGTGCCTCTGGGGGGGTGGGGGGAGCCGGGGAAACCCCCCCACACACACTCCCCAGGTGCTGCCCCCTCTCCCATCCCTGCAGCTCTCGGCTCTTCCCGCAGGTCCCGAAGCCCCAAGAACAAACGGAAAGAGAAAAACAAAGAGCGCAAGAGGTGAGGGGCTGGGACGGCGGGGGCAGCGGGGCGGTGTGCCTCCCTGCGTGCCCCCCCCCCCGGCGGCTCAGCCTGCCCCTCGGCCCCCCCGGCCGCCCTCTCCGCAGGTCCCGCAGCGAGTCCCCGGCCTGGCGCTCGCACCGGCGCAGCTCCTGCAGCTCCCACAGCATCTCGCTCTCCTCCGACGACAGCGGCTCCAAATCCCCCGGCAGGTAGGGGCAGCCCGGGGCCCCCCACTGCCAGCGGCCCCCCCCCAGCCTCCACAATGGGGACCCTCGTGGGGTCGAGGGCAGGGAGTCGGGTGGCAGAGGTGTCCCCGGGATGGGGACCATTGTGTGATGGGAGGGCGGGGAGAGGGGGGGTGACAGCGGTGTCCCCGCATTGGGGACCCTTGGGGATGGAAGGCAGGGAGGTGGGATGGGGAGCGGGACGGTGCTGCAGCACCTCGGGGGGGTTTTGGCAACACGATGCCCAGGTGGGGGTTTCATTCTGAATGCGAGAAAGCACAAACCACCATTTTCCACCCTATTTCTTGCTTCGCCAAAACCTGCCCCGCCGTCTCGGCCCGGGCTTGCAGCCAGCAGCTCTGCCGGCGCCAGGCGAAGGGCCATGCTGTGCCGGGCTCGGGGCGGGGGGGGGGGCTGGGGAGGTTCCTGGGGGGGCTCATGGTGCCGTGCCCCCGCAGGCTAAGCCCCAAGCGCCGGCAGGACGGCCCCAAGGGCAGCAGCGCCCGCTCCAGCCGCAGCCCGTCCTCCCCCTCGCCCCGCCGCTCGGCCTCGCCGCACCAGAACGGGCACAAGGGCAGCACCCAGAACGGCCGCCACAGCCACGGCGCCCCGCTCCCGGAGCCCTCGGATGTACGTAGGCTTTTCTTGGATCACCGTTCGCTTCCCTCCCTCCCTCCCTCCACAGGATACCCCCCCCCACCCCCCCCCACCCCCCAGGTCTCCTCTCCCCTCCTTCCCCGCTTGCTCAGCGCCCCAAGCCGGGGCACACGGGGGGAGATGTGGGGGTGCAGGCTGCACCCCCTCCCACCCAGCACCCACCAACCTTCTGCTGGGTGCACAGTCTCCCCTGGGGGAGCCAGCCCATCGCCTCGGGGCAGGACATCCCTCCCCCCAAAGCCACACATTGCTCTGTGGATGCCACCCCCCCCCTCCAAGGGGCGATGGCTTGGCAGGCCGGTGTCACCTGCCAGGGCCACCACCGGGCTCAGCACCTCCCTGGGAGCGGATTGAGCCCCGATGGCCAAGAAATGGGTGAAGCTGGCGAATTCCCACCTCCCCACCAGCCCCAACCCTCCCCAGGGCCAAGGCGCACCAGCACTCAGGACCCCAGCACCCAGCGTGGGGACTGGGGTTAGGCCAGGCTAGGGTTTGGAGGGGGGCGTTGGTGCTGGGAGCTCAGATTTAGCAACTCAGGGTCCCCGTGGCGGGTGACGTTGGGGCTGAGTGTCCCCAGCTCTGCTCCTCCCTCACTAAGAGGAGGAAAGCCCTGACCCAACGGGACCAGGGGGCCAGCCCCCAGTTTAACCAGAGCCTGCTCTGGCTAGCGGGGGGGCTGGAGGCAGGGCTGAGTGAAGGCAGCGTGCTGGGGGACCCCACTAATGGGGGGGCACGCAGGTCCCCGCTCACCCCGGGGGACTTTATTCCCCACAGGTGAGGTGCTGTGGGGCTGCTCCCGGGCTGGCAGCACCCAGTGCTGACACCCCAACACTTGTGGGGCCGGGAACACCCTGAAAAATGGGGCCAGGAGCCCCCCCCCAACCCCCCGTTCACATCCCCTTTGCCCTCCCTGGCTCCCCAGCCCGGCGCCCCCCAGCAGCACCCAGCACCCTGCCCACCTCTTGGGGCACCTCTCTGCTTTCTTCTTTCCTGTGGTTTCGGCTGGGGCGTGGGGGGGTTCGGGTGCCGAGGAGCCGCCCGCCGCCCACCCAGGCGCCCGGCTCGCCCCGCTCTCCCCCGGCCCACCCCCACCCAGCACCCAGCATCGCCCAGGCCGCCGAGCTCCCTTGGCTCCCCGGCACCAGCGGGACTTTGCTCCGACAACTTTCTCTCTCTTTCTCTCTCTCTCTTCTTTCTCTTTCTGGTTTCTATTTTGTTATTTTTTTTTTTTTTCTTTTTAATCCCATCTGTGTTTTTCTTTAGCCTCCCATTTGAAAAAAACCCAAACGGTAATATACACTTCCATTTCTTGCTCAGCAGAAGCAGGGACGAGTGGGAGGGAAGGGCAATGAAACGTGCTTTTTCTCCCCCCCTTGTTTTAGTTTCCTTTCTCATGATTTCTTTTCTTTTCCCTTGTGATGTACAGAAATGCAAACGATATATATCTCTCTTATTTCCCCCCCCCTTTTGTCGTCGTGTTGTTCTAGAATTTTTTGCTTTTGTGTGTGTTAATGTGGAGAAGAAAAAAAAAAAAAAAAAAAGCAGATGTGTTTTTTAAATATTTACGACCGCTGAACATTGTATTTCCATTTTCTATATTTTGAACAAGGAATTTAAAAGGGAAGAGAACCGAGCAGCTCTATACCACAAAGGTAGCAGGCTCGCTTCGATACCGTGGAGCGAATTGCCCTTTGCCCCCTTGAATTGGCTACTGCCCCCTTTCCTCGGCCGGATCCTGCTGCCGTGGGGCTGGTTTTCCTTCACGGTTGCAGGATGAGGCCGTTGGGTGCTGGGTTATCTGCCCCCCTCCCCCCCCCCCCCCCCAGGCCAAGCACCCTGTGGCCATTGCGCACCCGGGCGCCCGCATCCTGCATCCCAGCAGGATGGGTGCTGAGTGCTGAGCAGCCTCGGTACCCGGCCCCCTCCCCACCTCCTGCAGACCCCCCAAAAACTCCGGACTCAGCCTGTCCCCCGGGCGAGCCGTGCCCCCCCCCCAGCACCCCCAGAGCTGCGAGGAGGAAGGGGTGCCCCGGGGTGCTGCGTGGCGTTGCCTTCCCTTTTAAATACCCGATCCCGTCTCCATCCATCCCTGCTGCCTTCCCCAGCCTTCCTCCCGGGTCTCTCCTCCTCCTCCTCCTCGCCCACATGCACCCTCTGGCCCCTCTTTCTCCCCGGTTTTCTTTGGGCCAATACAACCCAACAACCCTCGCCGTGTCCCACCTCCATCCATCACCTTCCCTGCATGTTATCCGGGACTTTGCCATGTTATATAGCGACTTTTTAAGACCGAAACGCAGCCGGGTTACAGACACCAGCCAGCAAAGCCCCCCATGGCCACCCCACTCGGTGGCTGGCCACAGCCTTTCCATTTAAAAAAAAAGAAAAATTAAAAAAAAAAAAAAAAGTTAACGAGACCAATTTTAAAAATTAAAAAAAACAAAAAACAAAAAAACAAAAAACAAACGGGATTAGCCAAGGGGTCTGGATCACCGTACTAAAGAGTCCTTGTCTTTTTCCCATTCTGCCCTCCAAATGTGGAGATTATTGTTTTCTTTTTTTATTATCGCATTCCTGTCACTGCCAATTGCAAAGGTAGGTATTTCGTCCACCTCTGCACGTTCACTTCTGCAGATGAGCCTGTTGAAAAGCACCGTAGCTTGATTTAATGTTATTTTCTCTTTCTTTCTGACTTTCTTTCTCTTTCTTTCTTTCTCTCCTTCTCTGTCTCTTTTTCATTTTGTCTCTTTTTGGTGGCTATATATACTTTTTTTTATTTGTATGGTTTTCCCCAGTTAGCTGCAAAGCCATGCTCTTCTCTTATGTTCTTTATTTCTATTTTTTTAGCCCTGTCCACGTAACATTTTTTTCTTTCTTCCCCCCTTTTCTCTTCCCCGTCTCCTCGTGCCGTCGGTAGAATGCATTTCTGTGTCTTTCAGCCCTTCGACTTTGTGTTCGTTTCCATCCAGGGGCCGAGCACGGCTGCTCCGTTTGAGTCCCCCCTTAGGGGCCGGGTAACGAAGGCGAACATAATTAGTGAGAAATAGGGGCAGCGGCCAGAGCCCCCGGGTGGGAGCAGCGGCAGCAGCAGATCCTGGGCGCAGGGGGTGGGTGGATGGATGGATGGATGGATGGATGGATGGATGGATGGATGGATGGATGGATGGATGGATGGATGGATGGATGGGTGGGTGGATGGGTGGATGGATGGGTGGATGGATGGATGGATGGATGGATGGATGGATGGGTGGATGGATGGGTGGGTGGATGGGTGGATGGATGGGTGGATGGATGGATGGATGGATGGGTGGATGGATGGGTGGATGGATGGGTGGATGGACGGGGCGAGAAATGAGAAATTTGGGGAGATGTGTGGGTTTAGCCCCTCCTCAGACTGCAGCGGACAAAAAGAACCCCCAACCCAGAGAAAATATCGGGGGGCTGCAAGGGGGAAAGGCTGAAATCTTCCTCCGTGGAGAGAGGCGGGTCCAGGGCCTCACCGTCCCCGAGGGGCAGGGGACGGCGCCCCAGCCCCGCCACCCCCCAGCGTGTGTTTTCCCTTTTGGGCCAGGCCTTTGCCAGTTTGGATTTATTTGGGTTAGTTTTCTTTTCGTTGCCTTCCTGCATGCCTGGGCAGGACACCCCTCTGCCCCCACCCCAGGGTTTGAGTGGGAACCCCACAGCCCAACCCCGCTGCGTGGCCGGCCAGCACCAAAACGCCGCCCGGGGAAAGAGGAAACCCCTCTCTTTCTTCTTCTTCCTCTTCTTCTTCTTCTTCATTTCTGCTTTGATTTTTCCCTGCCCGGACGCGGGCTCAGCTGAACCCCCCTTCCAGGGCTGCTGCACCCCCCCCTGAAGAGGGGCTCCGTGTCCCCCAGCGCTTGCAGGGCAGCTTGTGCCATGGGCAGGGCTGGCCCTCGCCGCCAGCCTCCCCGCGTGCTGGAGCGATCGCAACAGAAACAGATCGTTAAATAAAAACCCCCAATTCCATCCGCCCCCCCCCCCCCCCCCGCCCCCCAGTTTGGCTCCAGCTTGGAGGGGTTGGCTTCTCCATGGGGACAAGGAGGAGGTGGGGGACATGCCTGGGGATGCGCGGGGACGCGGTGGCCTCACGTCCCTTCCGCAGCATCTTCACGGCAGCCCTCAGGCTCCCGCCCCAGCACCTTGCCCGCTTCTTTTTTGGGGGGAGAAAAGCAGCATTTAGGACACGGCAGGGTGGGCGGGGAGAACCTCGTCCCCGAGGATTAACTGCCCGGGTGTGTTTGGGACAAGGGGCCAGTGGGAAATTGGGGTCACCGGCCCCCAGCTTAGCCCCAGGCACAGTGACACAAACCTGGCACCACCCCAATCCCCCCCCGAACCCTGTTAGATCCCCTCGGCCGGGCTCAGCCCCACACAGGATTTGCCCCTCGAGGGATGCTCAGGGACCCGGCGCCGGGCTGCGACTGCGGGAAGGAGACCCCCAAAACCCCCCCTGAGCCGGGGTTTGCCGGCTTGGACGGGACCAGCAGTGCAGGAGCTGTTTTCACCCATCCTTTTGGTTTGCAAAGATGGGGAAAGTAACCCAGGCAGTGGCTGCGGCTTGGAGGAGCTCAGATCTTTGGGAGCCGCTGTGTGCTGGACCCCAGGGCCGGGCAAAACCCCCCCAGCTCTCCCTGAGAGCCCAGCACGGGGCCGCGGCCGCGGCGGTGGCCCAGGGTTCCCCCCCATAGGAGAAGTGAGTTGGTTTGTTTTATTTCTCCTCTCTCTGGCTCTGTCTCTGTCTCTCCTCCTTCTCTCGCTCTTTCTTTCTCTCTTGCATTTTTGTGAATCTAATGATGCACTTATATTGCCCCGCTTTTCCCTTCTCTTCATACCTTACCTACTAAAGGAGGAAATGCCACTTTTTTGGTAAGTGGATGTTAACCAAGAGGGACTTAAAAAAAAAAAAAGCATATAATGGAAAAAAAAAAAAAAAAAAAAAAAGGAAGCAGAAAGCAAAGTCTGTGTTGAGTGCTGATGAGGACTTAGCAGTTCCCTGCAGAGTCACAGCTAACAGCTCAATGCGTGTCCCAGGAAGAGCTCAGAGACATTCGTTTATCTCAGTAACGAGGACATTTGTGAAGTTTTGCTTTGGTTTTGTTTTTTTTTGTTGTTTGTTTTTTTTTTTTAATTTTATTTTGGTTGATTTGGATGGTTTTTCTTCTTTCTTTTTTGGTTTCTTTTTGCCTTCTCGCCCCTGGCCTTCTGCCCCCCTGCCTTGCCCTCCATTGTCGCTCTGTGCTGTCCTCCTCGTTTCTTAATTTGGTTTAAGCTGAAAGCCGTACTATCTATAAAAACTACACATATCTGAACATATATCTCTCTATATATGTGCATGCCTCTGTGTGAGCAGACCCCCCCATCACCTCCAGCCCTCTTTGGTTCGATGCCTTCCCCTTGGCTCAGTCTGGTTTACTCTCTCCCACATCCCCACCTTCCCTCCTCTCATATTTTTTTTTTTCCCCCCCATTTTCCTCCCTTCGTTTGGGTTTTACCCCCCTCTTTCCCTTCCCCTTTCTTGGTCGGGGTGGGTGGGTGCCGGGGTTTGCTTTATCCCCACCCCAGGTGTTTTTTGGGGGGGTTGTTTCTTTCCCTTTGAGCTCTCCCTCCCCGACGACTTGGGGGTTTCTTGGATATTTTTTTTTTTTTTTTTTTTTTTTTTGGCTCCCATCCCACCCCTTCCTTTGGGTTTTTTTAAAAATTTTATTTTGGTTATTTTTTTTTGGCGTTTTGCATGTGGAGGTTTGCATGACCCACGTTGTTGAGGGCGAGAGGAAGGTGCAGAGTAGCGTCTGTGTAGCCTGCCTTATGCGATGTGCGTTGACGTTGTGAACCGCGCCCCCGGCCCGGCACCCCCCCATTAAAATCCCCTTTCTCCTTTCTTCTCTTCTTCCCCCGCCCTCCGCCTTTCCCCCCTTCTCTCTCTCTCTCTCTCTCTTTCTCTCCCCCCTTGCCAGAGGCCAGCCTCGGCGTCCCCCTCTCCGCGGGCTCACGGCAGGACGGAGCCACCGTCCCCCCGCGCCCGGGGGGGCCGACACGGTGCCCGCAGCCCCCGGTCGCCCACGCCGGAGCGGGTCAAGCACGGCCACCGGCATCGCTCCCGCAGCGCCTCGCCGCCGCCCCGCCACCGCGGCCAGAGCAAGGGGCGGCCCCCGGCCCCCCGGGACCCCCCGCCGCCGCCGCTCAGCCCCGCTGGCTACAGCAGCGACTCGGAGGGCTCGGCGGGCTCCCACCCCTACCACCCACCGCTCGGCCCCGACAGGAACCACGGCGCCCACGCCAAGAAGTAAGGGGGTCCCCGGGGCCGGGGGGGGGGGGGGGGTCATGCCGTCCCTGCCAGGGTGTGGGAGCTGGTCTCCAATATTTGGGGTGCAGCCCTGTGCGGGCAGCCTGGTCCCATCGAGGCAAAGCTCTGGGGGCCAAGCTGGGGACCAGGGCAGGGTTGGGATGCTCAGGGGGTGGGGATGGGGATGGAGACAGAGACAAGGAGGGGGATGGGGATGAGGATGGGATGGGAATGGGGATGGGGATGGGGATGGGATGGGAATGGGATGGGATGGGGATGGAGATGGGGATGGGATGGAGATAGTGACAGGGATAGGGATGGAGATGGAGATGGAGACAGTGACAGGGATGGGGATGGAGATGGGGGTGGGATGGGGATGGAGACAGTGACAGGGACAGGGATGGGGATGAGATGGAGATGGAGACAGTGACGGGGTGGGGGTGGAGATGAGGATGGGGATGGGGATGGAGACAGTGACAGGGATGGGAATGGGAATGGGGATGGGGATGGAGATGGAGATGAGGATGGAGATGGAGATGGGGATGGGATGGAGATGGAGACAGTGACAGGGATGGGGATGGAGATGGGGATGGAGATGGGGACGGGATGGGGATGGAGACAGTGACAGGGACAGGGATGGGGATGGGATAGGGATGGAGACAGTGACAGGGACAGGGATGGGGATGGGATGGAGATGGAGACAGTGACAGGGACAGGGATGGAGATGGGGATGGGATGGAGATGGGCGATGAAGATGGGGAAGGGATGGGGTTGGAGATGGGGATGGAGATGGGGATAGAAATGGGGATGGGGATGGAGATAGAGATGGAGATAGGAATGGGATGGGGGACAGGGAAGAGCCACAGTGGTCAATCCCCGCGAGAGATTATCCCAGCATGAAGGGCAGTGCCTGGATGGCCATGTGGGATTGCAGCATCCCACAGGATGCAGAATCCCAAGTGGGTGAGCACCTCATGCTTTATAATCAGGGATGCAGCCCAACCAAAACCTAGGGTCACGTAGGTGCGCTCACTGGTCCCCCATGGGAACCTGGGGTCCCTGGCTCCTGGGGGGACACCCTGCCAGCCTCGGCAGGGGAGATGTGAGGAGGTGCTGGGCTCTGCCTTCACAGGGTGAAGGAGAGGCACCACCGGGGCCGGCCCAACAGCAGCTCGGAGTCGTCGGCCAAGCACTCCCGGCACGCCTCGGAGCGGAGGAAGAGCCCGTCGCCCAGCCCCGGGCAGCGCAGCAGCTCCTGGAGCTCCAGTGGCTCCCTCTCCAAGTCCCGCTCCCGCTCCCGGGAGAAGAGAGCAGGACACAGCCGCTCCCGCTCGCCCTCACCGAAAAAACCCGCCAGCAGGTCAGCCCCCGGGGGGGCCTTTGGCACGGGGGGCACGGGTACCATCAATGGGGTCAGTGAGCATCCACAGCTCGGGGTGGTCGCAGCTCCCCCGGGGTTGGGGAAGGAGTTACAGGTTATTGCTGGCCCTGGTGGCACTGGGGAGCTGTCCCCGCATCCCTCCCGGGACCCCAGCCCACACCCCTGACTCTCCTCCTCCTCCTCGTGTTGTAGAGAGAAGGACAACGAGCCCCGAACACGCCACGGTGACCCCGATCCCGCCCGCGCCCGGCGCCGCTCCAGGAGCTACTCGCCCATCAGGAAGAGGAGACGTGACTCCCCCAGCTTCATGGAGCCCAGGAGGATCACGAGGTGGGTCCCGCACGTGGCGAAGGCTCTGCCACTGAGCTCTGCCACCAGCCACCCCAGAGAATGCCTGGGTGGGTGGGTGGGTGGGTGGATGGATGGATGGATGGATGGATGGATGGATGGATGGATGGGTGGATGGATGGATGGATGGATGGATGGATGGATGGATGGATGGATGGATGGATGGATGGATGGATGGATGGATGGATGGATGGATGGATGGATGGATGGATGGATGGGTGGATGGGTGGGTGGATGAGTGGATGGGTGGGTGGATGGGTGGATGGGTGGGTGGATGGGTGGATGGATGGATGGATGGATGGAAGGATGGATGGGTGGATGGATGGATGGATGGATGGATGGATGGATGAGCAGCTCTGCAGAGGATAGGTAACCCCAAGGATGACCAGCTGAGAGAATCAGCAGACCCAGACAGGCAGATAAACAGACTGCCTTCTATATTACAACCTTCTGATCTCTTCTCATTTTTGGGCATGAAAATAGGAATTCATTTTAATCCGTGCGTGCATATTCCAGCAAGACATACAGCCATGAGCATGTCTCTCCCCTGCCCTCCAAAAGCCAGTTTCTCCTCCTTGAGATCCTATTGACTCAGGATCCCAGGCTGTAAGACAGGCAATATTTAGTGCCAGACGAAACACTGTGTGCATATATAGCACCTCGTTAGCATGCAGCGCTGGCGGCGGTACCAGTGGCAAGCTGAGATTACCTCGTTCCTGACCTATTTGTCTCCTGCTATCAGCTGGGAGATCAGGGCCGTGGGGTGGAGGGACTGGATTTTCAGAAATCACTTCTGACTCACTGTGGGAGGGTTTTTATTTTGCCTGGGCTGGACTGAGGTTGTAAGGAGTGAGGACGGGAGAAATACTGCTCAGCTGGTGGGTTGGAGCACCCTGCAGCCCTCCCTGAAGGATGCCCTGGAACTGGGAAAGCTGCTCCCAACCCAGAAGAAGGTTTCCCAGCCTGGGTACCACTGGCTGGTTTCGCATCCTTCCTGCTGCATCCCTGAGCTGGGTTTTACCGGGATGTCCCCAGGAAGGTGGCAGGGCTCGGCTGGAGGACACAGCGCAGGGACCGTCCCCCCCATCCCTGTCACCCTGGGATGGATGGGGACGGCAGACCCAGCTCTGCTTGGGGTTCGGGAGGAGCAGAGCCATTTCTGCAAGGCTTGGAGGATGCTGTGGGGAGAGGGCAGCCAGGGGAACACCCCCAGCCCCCTTGCCAAGCCCTTGGGCTTTTCCTTGCCCTCCTGCCCCGGCCTCGGTCCCCGTCACCCCTCGCCATCCCAGGGTCCGGCACCGCGTGCTCCTGCCTCAGTGATGCCAACTTCTCCTTTTCCATTTCATCCCAAGGTCCCTCTCGGAGAGCATCGCCGCCCGCCTGGCTCCCAGGGTAACCTCCCCCCTTCCTCCTCCTCCTTGTCCTCCTCCTCTTCCTCCTGGGCTCCTCTGTGTCTCCTCACACCTCAGGATGCCCTCGGCACCCAGCCACCTCCGGGCTGTGCCTGTGTCTCTCTTTGGTGCCACTAACACCGGGCTGGGTTCACTCCTGCACCGGCTCCAGACGTCGCTGCCCTGTGTGTGTGTGTGTGTGTCCCCACTGCCCCCGTGCTCCCCACGTCCCTCCTCATCCTCAGGCGCCAGCGGGCCGTGGCTCGCCTCCCACTAATCCTGACCGTCTCTTTTTCAGCAGCTTTCAATCTTTGGTGTCTGGGAAACACAAAAGCCACATTAACCTGCTCACTTTCTGCCCTCGCCGCTGCCTAATCCAGGACTAACATCCCGAGGGGGGGAGGCTGGGGAGGAGGAAGGGGATGGGGGGGGGGGGGAGGTGATGCCGGGCAGCCACATCCTGACACCCCCCAGCCGGTCTGAGCCCGGCTGCCCCGCGGGGATGCTCGGCCGTGCTGGGGTGCCCGACGCCCTCCCCGAGCCGCCGCCGGGGGCCCTGACTCAGTTTCCCTTTTCCATTTGCAGCGCTCGCAAGCGGCCCATCCCCTACTACCGCCCCAGCCCCTCGTCCTCCAGCTCGCTGAGCACCTGCTCCTACAGCCGCAGCCGCAGCCGCAGCTACGACAGCTACAGCACCAGCCGCAGCCGCAGCCGGACTCGCAGCCCCCCCAGCCGCTCCCGCAGCCCCAGCCGCAGCCCCAGCTACAACAGCCGCAGCAGCTCGGAGAGCGCCGGCTTCTGAGCCCCCCCACCACCCCCCCGCCCGGCACCCGGGCGCAGCCCCCCGCCATCCCGGCTGCGCCCCCCAACACTCCCCTCCCAATGCCACCTGCACCCCTAGGAGGGACAGGGACCGCCGGGGAGGTGGCGAAGAGCCGGGGGGCTGCGAAGGATGGACGTGGCGGTGGGGGAAAGCAGGGGCCAAAAACTCAAACGGGTCCTTGCATCGCCCTGGGAGGGGGCGATTCCCACCCCCACCCCCCCGCCCAGGGAGGGGTTTGGGGGTCGGGCTGGGGTAGGGGGGAGGAGATCTTCTTACTTCTGCGAGCACCTGGGGTGGGGCGGGATGGGGTGGGCGAGCACAGAGCGAGGGAACAAATTGCTCAGCAGAGACCTTGGGGCGAGCGGGCAGGGGGGCAGCTGAGGAACCCCCCAGGAGCCCTCCGAGATTTTTTGGGTTGGTTTGACTTTTTTAGCACAAGCGTATCCTTGGGGAAGCGGTGGCGGGGGAAGGCAGGAGGGGGGCTTCTTCAGCCCAGGCTCGGCTAGAGGGTGGTGATGCCAGCCAGAGGCGAGCCCTGGCTTTCCCTGGCAGAGGAGTCACCGTGTCCCCACGGTGTCCCAGGGGACGGGGCCACCACGAACCGTTTTGGGGTCCCCCCCAGACCCAAGCACACGCTGAGCCATGGATGAACAAAAGCCAGCAGCACCCACAAATCTCTTCCCGAGCGGGGAGGTCCACGGGGGGGGGGGGTCACCCCTGTGGGTCAACGCTGCTCGTCCCGGCTCAGGACCCACCCAACTCACCCAATTTTGAGGGGGACTGAGCCATCACCCCCAGGAGGAGGGAGCTACAGGGCAGAGGGCTGGGCTGGGGATTTTTCACCCCCCAGGGCCACATCCAGCCAACCTCTGGCTTTGGCTTGTCATACCCTGCCTTTGGGCTTGCAGCCCGGGGCCACCTCCTGCTCTGGGGCCCAGCGGCAGCTTTTTAAACTTAATCACAGAAAGAGAGAGGCAGGAGGGTCCCGGGCTTTGCTGGCAGCCCCGCTTTTGCAGGACTTTGCTGATTTTCTGAAAAAAAAAAAAAAAAAGCCTCCCCTGCCTCCGGGTGCTGAGGACAGTCCCGGCCCCTGGGGCTTTTGGTGTTTAATCCTCGCAGGCCCCGCATTTTCCGGCCGGCTGAAGCAGGACGATGGGGATGAGCCTCCCTGGGTGGGAGAGCAGCTGCCCAGCTTAACCCGCTGCCCCCAGATGAAAAGCTGGGCTTTGGCAGTCCCGCTCGACACTGGTTTCCAGCCAGCCGGGACTGGGCTGGGGAATCCTCTGGACTCCAACTCGGCTGGTAACGCGACGGCCTCGTTAGCTGGCGGCCTGATGAACCAGAGAGGTCCTGGCAGGGCAGAGGTGCAAGCGGAGGGGCACCCCAGGGTCAACCCCCAAACCTGGCACGTTGAGGAACCCGGCTTAGCCGCAAGCTGAGGATTCTCCAGCCCTTGGAGAAACTCCTCCAGGAGCTGGGCTGTGCTGGGTAGCAGCCCCTGGGCATCCCAGCCACCCCGCTGCTTCGCTGGCAAAGCCGCTGGTCGCCCTTCTGCAAAGCTGCCCAGACAAGCAGAGCCGTTAGAAATGGGGTGAACAGGTAAGGAGGGGACACGCTGGTGACTCTCTGTGGCTCAGCTTGTCCCCATGTGCCAGCCCCGGGCAGGGCGGCAGCTCTGGGTGTGACTGTGGCAGGAGGAGAAGCTGAAGGGTCCTGCTCCCCCCCCCCGAGCCTGGGGAGATGAAGGGCATGAGTGCCCCCAGCATCCTGATGAACCCCTGAGCCACGCACTCCAAAAACCTTCCCACCCCTCCCCGGCCCCCGACGCAGCAGCCCCCGTGCACCCCACAGCCCCTGCCCCCCCCCCCCATCGCCCCACAAAGAAGCTCAGACTGGCCATGGGAGCCCCAAAACCCTGTTGGGAAATGGGGGGGCATCCCCCGACAATACCTGAATTCAAGCCACTGGCGGGGGGGGGAGGTATTTTGCCAGTGGCTGCAGCCCCCAGCCCTACAGCTCCCCTGGGGCCGCGGCTCCCGAAAGCCCGAGACCCGACTGCAGCGCCGGCGCGGACAAGCCAGCACATCAGGGAAAATTTCCAGTCTTCCTCTTTTACAGTCTCTGTCTCCTGCCGTGGAGGGAGCTAACTGGAACAAATACTCTGTAGAAATACTTCAGTATTTTCCTCTCGCGCGTGCGCTCTCTCTTTTTTTCTGGGTTGTGAGTACAGCTGTAGATTCAGTGAGCTGGTTCAATTATAATAAAATATACAGTATATATTGTAAATGACTCTGCCGGGCACAGAGCGGTTTCTTCACGGGGGGGCAGCACAGGGGGGGGTTAACCTGTCTCCCCCACCTCTGTCCTCAGCCACCGGCGGCTCGCTCTTCCCCAGCGCATCGGCCCCGGCTCCGTGCGGATCCAGCTATGGGGAGAGGGGAAACCCCCTGGGGAGGCCCCGCTGCTGGGGCAGAGGGTTCCCCTGCAGCCCTCCTGGCTCCCTGCAGCCTTCCCTGCATCCCTCCCCTTCGCCTGCAACCCTCCCACCCCTCCTTCACCCCTCACAGCATCCCTCTCACCCCTCCCTGCATCCCTCCCAGCATCCCGGTATCCCCCCCTTGCATCCCCTCCTGCATCTCTCCCGTCCCTCCCTGCATCCCTCCCATATTTCC
The DNA here is from genome assembly GCF_018691265.1 of Tyto alba. Lineage (NCBI taxonomy): Eukaryota > Metazoa > Chordata > Aves > Strigiformes > Tytonidae > Tyto > Tyto alba. The sequence continues at coordinate 12,055,750 of NW_024881281.1, read as the reverse complement.
CCGCATCCCTCCCACCACCCCCTCACCTCCGCAGTCCCTGCAGCGCCTCGCCCTCCCCACCCCCTGCCCAGCTCCCCCCCCAGCCCGCGCCAGCCCCGGCAGGATGCGGCCCTGCACGGCTCAGCTGCTTTCAGCCCTTTCCCTCACACCCTCTCACAGGCAACGCTCTGCCCCAGACAAAGGGGTTTGGCAGGGACCAGAGGTGGGGGGGTGAGGGACAACCCCCAAATCCCCTGCTGCGGCATTTCCCCCGCCCAGCCCCCCCCTTACTGTGTCCTGCGCCCCACGGGGAGGGCTCACTGGGGTCACACGTCCGTGCACTGAGTGCGTCAGGTCTCAGCGACCACCCGTCCTCCTGGCGCTGGTCACGAGCAAAGCAGCCAGAGCTCAGCCCTGGGAGGCACATCCCGCCACGGTGCCTCTGGCCCCTCAAAAACTGGTCAGCCCCCCCTCCACAAAGCAGGGGATGGGGGGGGGGGTGTGTGCAGAGAGGGAGGGGCAGAGGTGATGGGGTCCCAGGGGCTCGCTGGGCTGGGAAAAGCGCCTTTCCCTGGGATCGGGCCCTGGAGTCTGGCCCCCTCCAGGAATTCCTTCCGAGTGCCAGGAGGGCGGCACTGGGGGGATGTGTCTGGATGTCAGGGCAAAAGCCGGAGCAAAGGGGCCCACCCGCCCACCAACCCAAGAGGGTGCTGCCCCCTCCAGCCCCCCCCCCCCGGCCCCCTCCAGCACCCCCAAGCCCATCAGCTCAATTAAGACCCCCCTGGCCCCCACCATCAACACCACGGGGCGCAGGGACCCCCCCCCTCCAGGGGCTGCAGAAGCCTCCCCCCAACTTGGTGCTGGGGGTTCCCCACTGCCGTGTCGAGCCCCGAGGCTGCAGGGTGCTGCGTGGTGGGGGGGGGGGGGGGCTCCAGAAGCTTCTGGCCGGTGGGTGATGCAGCGAGCACGGGGCTGCACACGGGCTCCTCCACTGACTCATCCCCCCCCCCCCCTCCCCGCGAGGTGCTGGCCTGGCCCCAGCCCCCTCCCCAAACCGCCGCGGGGCCACGCATCCCCGGGATGGTTTTACGGGCAAGCGATGCGGGCGGGCGGGGGTGAGGCCGGGAGCAGCTCCAAGGACCATCCATCACTCCCAACCAGCCAAACCTCCCACGGCGAGAGACATTTCCTTGGCAGGGGAGGGGGGGACACATGCGAGGGGGCTGCCAGCCCCATCCCCGTGCCTCCTACCCAACGCGGCTGCGTGCGGCCGCCCCGGCCCCGGGAAATTTTCTCGTCCCTTCCCTAGGCCTTGCCGCAATTTCCATTAATAGCCAGCTGAGCCGCACGGCTAAAAATAGCCACGGGGCCCTCTTCATAAGCCACGGCTGGGTGCCCCCCCCCTCCGCAGCCCCGTGCACCATGGCCGAGCGCCGCGTCCCCTTCACCTTCCTGCGCAGCCCCAGCTGGGAGCCTTTCCGCGACTGGTACCATGGCAGCCGCCTCTTCGACCAGTCCTTCGGGATGCCCCATATCCCCGAGGATTGGTACAAGTGGCCGAGCGGCAGCGCCTGGCCGGGATATTTCCGTCTGCTGCCCCGGGAGAGCGCGTTGGTGCCGGCGCCCGGCTCACCCTACGGGCAGGCGCTGAGCCGCCAGCTCAGCAGCGGCATCTCCGAGATCCGTCAGACCGCCGACAGCTGGAAGGTGACCTTGGACGTCAACCACTTCGCGCCCGAGGAGCTGGTGGTCAAGACCAAGGATAATATCGTGGAGATAACGGGTGAGCGTCGCGGGAGGGGGTTCAGGGGGCGGGTGGACCAGGGGAGCGGGGTGGGGTGGCCTCCCCGGCGCTTGGTGGGGGGAAAAAGGGGGCGGCGAGGTAAAGCAGAGAGGAAAAAGTGTTGGGCAGCAAGGGAAGGAGAAGCGAAAGGAGGTGGAGGGGAGGGGAGGGGAGGAAAAAGGGAAAGGGGAAAATCGAAGCAAAGAGGAAGGCCCAGCGTTACAAGCTCAGTCTCGGGGTGCAGTCACGCTGCAGGTGCTGCACAGGGTGCACCCCCACTGGCTGCTGTCCCAGCCGGGGTGTGGGGAGGGAGGGACCCCCCCGGCTGCAAGCCATGGAGGGGTGAAGAGCCCGGTGGGGGTGACAGCACCGTAGGGAGGGACGCCCTGGCCTGCGAGGGGACAGTGGGGTGTCACAAGCCCCTTAGCCCCCCCACCCCCACCCCCCCCCATGCTCCCCCACAGCGTCCTGCGTGGCTCGGCCAGGGATGCTGTGATGAAGCCCAGGCCCCGCGGCACGGGGCCAGCAGCGTGCCTGGTGTCTGGAGAGGGGGTGCTGGCAGGGGCCGGCCCCGGGGGGGATCCACACAGGGTGGGGGGCAATTCCTCAGCCGGTGGGATTCGGGAGTGCCGGCCCCAGGCCTGTGCTGGTGCTCGGGCTCCAGCCCCGCTGGATCGGGGAGCCAAAATGATATTAAAGCAATGGAAATCAGGACGGGCAGGATCAGCCCCCCACCCCCGCGTGGGGTGATGCAGGGATCTGCCAGGGGAAGGTGCACCCCGGGCACAGCGACCCCCCCCAGCCACCCTGCCCGCCCAGCCGGCCCCTGCCAACCAGCCCGGGGTCTTTTTTTTTAATCTTCCAGGCAAACATGAGGAGAAGCAGGATGAACACGGCTTCATCTCCAGGTGCTTCACCCGAAAATACACGTAAGTACCAGGGAGGAGGGGAGACGGGATCCTGACAACCCCCCGATGCCTTTGGGGACCCCTGCCCACCCGCCACGTCCCCCCCTCCCTGGCCAAACCAGGGATGCTGCTCACCCAAACTGGGAGCGAGGGGAGGCAGCAATTCGGGGCACCCCCTGGGGCGCAGGGTGAAGGGGTGGGTGCCGCAGCCCTGACCCCCACCCCCCCTCTCCCCCCGCAGCCTGCCCGCCGGCGTGGAAGCCACGGCCGTGCGGTCCTCGCTGTCCCCCGACGGCATGCTCACGGTGGAAGCCCCCCTGCCCAAACCGGCCATCCAGTCTGCCGAAATCACCATCCCCGTCACCGTGGAGAGCCAAGCCAAGGAGCCGGCCAAGAAGTAGGCGTCAGCGAGGAGGAGGAGGAGGAGGAGGAGGAGGAGGAGGAGGAGGAGGAGGAGGAGAAGCTGCCATCGCTCCCCCCGCACAAGCTGCATCCTCACACCCACCCCCACCTGACCCCGCTCGCAGCCCCCTCTTTATTGTTTATTTTTTACTCGCCCGGTCACCGAGTGCCTTGACTCAATGTGAAGAAACCGATAGAACCAGCCGGAATAAAAAAATGGTGAAAGAAACATGTCCCCGTGCCCTGTCAGTCCCCAGGGACCCCCCGGCTGTGCGGTGCCGCGTGGGAACACGGCTCCCTGCTCCGGCCGGGCTGGCCCAGCGTGGCCAGCGGAAGGGCCACCGAGCCCCGCTCACCAGCCTGGGGTCAACATCGCGGGGCTCCACACCCCGAGTCTCCCTGTCCTGGATATCCCCACACCCCAGGTCTCCTACATTTCAGCTCCCCACATCCCGGCCTCCCACATCCCATGGCTTTGCATCCCGGGTCTCCAAAACTCCGGGTCTCAGCACCCCAGGTCTCCAACATCCCGCGTGTCGGATGTCCTGGGTCACTGACATACCTGATCTCCAAAATCCTGTGTCCCCCCCCAAATCCCAGAGCTCAGCACCCCAACTCCCCCCACCCCTGGTCTCCAAAACTCTGGGTCTCGACATCCCGGATCAGAACATTTCAGGTCTCAGCACCCCAGTGTCACCACCCTGGGTATCCACCCCCCCCCCGGGGTCACAGGAGAGCCCAGGGGCCAACAGGGGCTTCATGGGCAGAAATTCTGGCTGGAAAACCCCCCCGTCCCTGGCAGGGTGGCCCCTCAAGCCCCAACCCTGCACCCCCAGTGTGCCCCCATTTCCTTTCACCCCACTGTGATGGGCCACGCAGGGTGGGGGGTTCAGCTCAGGGGCTGCTGGGGGGCTGGACATGGTGGGGAGGGAGGATCGTGGTCCTGATGCCTTTTGGCCCCCACTGGCCCCGTGCCCCCCCCGCACCCCCCGGCACGACCGGCCCTACATGGCCGAGGCCCGGCCGGCGGCTGCGATGTTCCCGCTCTGACAAATCCCACTAATCCCCCCCTGAGTCATCCCAGAGCCAGACGGTGACCTGGGAGGAATCCCGCAGCTGCGAGGCCCCTCTCCGAGTCCCAGGGGGGGCGCTCCGTGTGTGTGTGTCCCCCCCCCCCAGAGCCCCTTCTCCCTGAGCCCCGACACCTCCGCCCCAGCAGTCTCGGGTGTGATGAGTTTGGCAGGTCTCGGGGTGGGGCGGGGGGTTTGGCTCCTGCTGCCGGGGGGCACACGTGAGCTTGGGGGACCCCACCCCCGTGCGCGTGTGTCATTTTGGGGACGGGTGGCCACGGCAACCAGTGATGGAGATGGTTGCCATAGCGATCTGCAGCCACCGGCAGCCCAGCCTTGGGGGGGGGGGGGTGGGGGGAATGGAGGGGCGATGAACATCAACCCCCTCCCCCCCCCCGCCCAGCCCTGCAGCACCTGGAGGGGGGGGGGAAAGGGGGGGGGCAGGCGGGGAGGGTGGTGTGATGAGCTTGTCAGGTCTCATGCCGCTGGAGGGGTTTTGGGGGGGGGGGGTGGGCATCCATCTGTCAGGCTACAACATGGAGATGGGGTGAGGGGGGGGCTGCCTGCAGCTCCCCCCCCCCCAGCTGCAGGGGAGGGAGAAGGGCTGGGGGTACCCAGGGGGGGTTGTGCCCCCTCCCCAGCGCCTCTGCCTGTGCTGCCCCGGGCACATGTGCACCCCATTTTAGGGCTAAATCCTGCCCGGCAAGCGGTGGCTCACACTCCTCCCTTCTCTCTCTGCGCCCCCCCCCCGCCCCGGGACATCTCTGGGGGGTCCCTGACACCCACCCCCACGGGCACAGCCAGTGCTACACACACACACACACACACACACACACACACACACACACACGTGGGTGCCACCCACGGTGGCTCTTGCCTCCCCAGAAGCCCCCCCAGCCTTAGCTAGGAGGCTGCCAGGGCGCAACGGCGCTGGGAGGCTGCACCGGGGGGGGCTCGGCGAGCCCCCGGCCCCTCGTTGCCATCGCCCGGGGTTGTTCCCAGCCCCTTCCCCGGGGGTGTCTGTCCCGTACCCCCACTCCCCACCCCCTCCCCGGGGGGGGGGGGTGAACCCTCGCAGGCCACGTGAGTCGAGGTGCATTTTCGGTTTATGGTTTCCAAGGGAGGGGGGTATTTTTACAGCGTGAGTCACCGCGCGCGGCCTGGAGCGGAAAAAACATCGGGGAGGGAGGGAGGGAGGCAGGTGGGGAGGCACACACCCCCCCAAACACCCCCCCCCCCCCCCCCAAATCCCAAGGGAGCCCCCAGGGCCCAGCCCGTGGCTCCCCCAGCCATGGGGAAGCCTCTCGGGAAGGCTGGGAGCCTGGTGAACCCTTAACCCGCGGCGCTGGGGTCCCCGGGGAGCAGAACCAGGCTGCTCATCCCCAGCCCGTGGAGCCCCCCAGCCCGTGGAGCCCCCCAGCCCGCGGAGCCCCCCAGCCCGCGGAGCCCCCCCCCCCAGCAACTCGACAGAGGCGATAACAATTAAGCAGCGCTGACGTCAGATCTGTAAGTTTATTTGCTCAATGTACGACGGCTACATAATGACTCACATTCATGATATTCCATCACTGAGGAAAAACTGCTAAGAATGGTCCGTGTGTGAAATAATTCCTTACAGAAACACGGAGTTGGAAAAATAATCACTGATTAGACCTTAAAAATAGTTCACTGCATAACATGACAAAAAGCACAAACAAAGGCTCATTCAAAGAACACAGTCATTGTTCTCCTACACTGTAATAGTTATAATTTCACCATGACGAACACCAGACATTAAGATTAAGCTAACACTGGTGTTTTCTTTTGCTTTTTTTTCCTTTTTAAAAACAAAATCATATATAATTGCATGTCACTATAGCAACATCCATAACAGATCAGTTTGTTACGATCACTATTTGGTAGAGCAAACTTTACCCCCAAAAGAAAAAAATAAATTAAAAAACTTTAAAAAATTTTTGAAGACTATTTTGTCATAGGAATACATAACATCTACAGTATAAGTTAATAAATTTCAAGCTACTGTATAGAAATACGACACTAGCATGCACAATATTGTATCAATAGAGTAATGGAGCAGTAATCATTTCACTGGAGAGACAGTATCATAGGCAAGTGCATCTCTTAAAAAACAAAAGAAACCATTCAAGCTGCTTAAAAATCAAGTCCCTGACCCCCACTCTGTTTTTAGCCCTCTTGTGCCATCTCTCCTGCATAAGTTTCCTAAAGCAGCCAGAGCAAAAGCCAAAAGAAAAAAGGAAAAGAAAAAAAAAAAAAAAAAAAAAAAGATAGTTTTTGTAATTCCAGTAAATCACTTCCAAATTATACAGCTGGGACAACACTGCTCACGGGACACGAGGGTCAATCAAAGGAAGGAAAGAAGCCTAAAGCGATTTTCCAGTCCACGGCACGTACCGGCACCGCGAGCGTCTCGCCACGGGACGCTGCGCACCCTGCACCCAACAGACGCGCTTCCTCGGGCGGGACTCGGGGCGCGAAGGCGTCCTGCTCAAAAAAAGCTTTGCCAGCATCGCCGGGGCAATACCTGGAGGCCGAGCCCCGGGCTCGGCTCCGCTCGCTCCCCCGGGAGCTGGGGGAGCGGCTCCGTTTGACTGCGGGGAGGGGGCTGGAGCGACGGTCTCCCCGTGCAACCCGACCGCGGGAGCGGCTGTACCGTGTGTGCAACACCACGACGCGCTGTTTGCGGACTGACTCTCGAAAGGGGCAATGAAAGCCTGTTTCCTAAAAAAAAAAAAATAAAGAATAAGAATGCACGAGTGCGATTTTTCCTAACTGCGCAGCTTCGGGTGAAAAGCTACGTGGCACAGCACTCCGCGAGCCAGAGAACAGCAGTGAACTTCCAACAACGATGTAAAAATAAAAACTCAAAATAAATTTACTCAAAATGGGGTAAATACTACCTGCTAAGCAACTCAGATGCCCCGTCTCCCACCCCCAGCCGGATCAGACAGACTCGGAAAAGATTTTGCTAAGAAGAGAACTAAGTTCCTGGGCTCCCGATGGTTGATAGAAATGTCTATGATTGTAGCTCTTCCCTTGAGGATTTCTCTACCAAATTAGTTTCTAAGCTCCTGAAGTTCACTCATTACACCACAAGCTTCCCCAGGAGAAAGGAAAACGCGCCCGGCTTCCCTGGTGACAAACAAGGGAGCCTGGGTGCTGGAGATCTGCTGACAAACCTCATGGTACAGTGGGAGAAAGTCAGGCAGAGTGAAATGGCAGTGCAATCCCTGAGGAAGCAGCTGTGGCACCTTAAATCAGGATGGTCTTCTGAAATACCAAACACAGTACATGACATACAGACCTGAATGCTCTTTTTTTTTATTATTTTTTTATTTTTTTTATTTTTTATTTAAGTGGCATTTTAAGTTTAAACACTTCCCCCTTGTCTAATTAAGTTCTTAAACCTTTTGCTGTGGACTTAAAATAGTTGAAACAGCCGCTAGCCAAGCACCTGTTAAGCTGTTGACCAAAAAACTAGAGCAGCTTTGATGTTCCTCGGGCGGGCGGTCTTCTTGCCTTGGGTGACACAGAATAGCTAAAGCCAGTCCACAGGCGAGGACTGATCAGGAAGGCAAGCCAAAAGAACTAGCAAAAGAAAAAACAGACAATCAAAGGCTTGATGTCATATGGCTGTAATGTAGAAATACTGTAAACTGCAATTTACGGTTAATACTGTAAGCTACCCTAATAAATATCTTAACAAAAAAAAAAAAACAAAAAAAAAAGATTGGATGGCCTAAATCCTGGGGCTTTGCAAGCCCCAAATTCTTTAGTTGTTTTGTTTTTGTTTGGTTGGTTTTTTTTTTTTTTTTTTTAATTCCTTCTCAATTTGGGATTTTAAGCTACGCTCTGCCAGGCAGAGCGCTACGGAGAGACGCCCCGCGACGTGGTACAGACACACGGCACTTGGACTGAAGAAACAAACGCACAAAGCCTTACTGGAACCACAGAACTCCCTTTTTTTTTTTTTTTTTTTTTTTTTTTGCGTTGCTTTCCTTAAAAACGAGGGCCATTCCATCCACGCGAATTCGTCTTAAAACCTTTTTATTTCTAGCGATAAAGTTAAATTAAAGACAGCTCCACTTGTATTAATAATCTACAGAACAGTCCATATGCCAGTGAGGCTGCTATTCCATACCAGCACAGCCAGCCTGACTTCCACTAGTGGTGTTTTGGCAAAAATGTCAACGAGGCAATCAAAGACAGGTTGTGGGGGGCCTCCCTGGGAAGGTGTCCCCTCCCTTTCCCTCCCCCACCCCTGACCCCCCCCCCCACTCGTGGGAAAAAAATAAAGACTGCAGTAGTTAGCATCAGCGTGCGGCTGCCAGTCCATCGGGGGGGTCTAGTTGTTGCCTTCTCCGCCGTCGTCGTCTTGCTGATCGCTCGTCCAGAGCGTTAGGTTGTCGCGGAGGAGCTGCATGATGAGCGTTGAGTCCTTGTAGGAGTCCTCGTTGAGGGTGTCCAGCTCGGCAATGGCATCGTCGAAGGCCGTCTTGGCCAGGTGGCAGGCCTGCTCCGGCGCGTTCTGGATCTCGTAGTAGAAAACCGAGTAGTTAAGCGCCAGCCCCAGCCGGATGGGGTGGGTCGGCTGCATGTGCTCCTTGCTGATCTCATGGGCTTCGCTATAGGCTTTCTCCGAAGACTCCACCACGGTCGCCCTCTTCTCGCCAGTGGCCACTTCGGCCAGGTAGCGGTAATAGTCCCCTTTCATCTTCAGGTAGAAGACTTTGCTCTCGTACTGCGTCTCGCTGCAGTTCTTGATCAGGTAGTTGTCCAGCAGGCTCAGCACGTCCTGGCACACCGCTTCCAACTCCTTCTCGATCTTCTCGCGGTAGGCCCGGACCATTTCTATCTTCTTCTCGTTTCCATCGGCAGAGGTCTTCTGCTCAATGCTGCTAATTACTCGCCAAGAGGAGCGCCGCGCCCCCACCACATTTTTGTAGGCGACGGACAACAGGTTCCTCTCTTCATTGGACAGAGGCTCGTTCAGCTCCGTCACCTGTATCGAGAGGGGAGAGAGAAGAGACACACTTGGGTTAAGCCCCGGCCACTCGATGTTCCCATCACACTTCTGGGTGTTCCCGTGCATCTCTAGTGAGAGGCAGAAGGAAGCCGGCTCGGAAAGTCCTGCTCTGTCATCCAGCACCTGCTGCCCTCCCAGAGGAAGCCAGCGGGGCAATCACGCCGTGGTCCAGACCCCCAGCAAAAGGGGAAGGTTGGGTTTTATCCGAGGTATTCTCCGTCTCTTAAAAGATCGGCATTTTCCAGAGTGAGAGGAATCTTCTCGGAAAGAGACACCGTTGACCTGTGGGATGAGAGTCAGACTGCAACGATGCAGGCGAGAGGGACAAAGCAAGAGGGAGGAGATGATCTAGGGTTATGAGCCAACCGTATAGATTAACAAAAGCATAGCTACGGGGCATTCATCTTTTCCGCTTCCCGTAAGCACAGGGCGTGCTTCTGAGATGCCTAAAGAATACGTTAGATGTTAAAATTACAGCTGCCTCGGGCACCTGCGCAGATAAGGACTTAAAAGCTCACATGGTAGGAGTGTGTTCTTCCCACACAGGGTTTTCTCCATTGAGGATAACAGCGTTCATGCGGAGCACCACTTCTACCCGCCTCACGCGCCGCGGCAACAGAGGGATTAAGGAGATGACGGAGCACAAAGCCACCTCGCAAGCGGGCTGCCAGGCGCCACCTCGGCCCCTTCAGCTACTGGGAAACATCACGCTCGTCATCACAATAATCTCACCCCAGCTCCCACAACCCCACCGCTGGCTGAAGCAGCCCGGGCAGCAGCCGGCCAAGGGAAGGGCTCGCGTCCCCCTTGCCCCCCACGCCGGGCCCCGGGCGTGGGGCTCTGCAGCAGCCAGGCTGCCCCACACAGCCACCCCACGGGGGGTACTTCCAGCTGCCAAGTGGCACTCTGAGCCTGGCTATGGCTGCTGTCCCCTTCCCCCAGGGACGCGCACGGGACGCGGGCCAGCGGAGCAGGGACCCGCGAGCCTCCTCTCGGCGGTCGGTCGCTTCTCACAAGGATCAGGTGATGGCTGGGATGGGAGAGGCTTCTGCGAATACCGAGGCATTTTCCCAAGCGTTTGTAAGGAGAGGGTTTGTTCTGGGCCTAGATAACCACAGCTATGGTGGGGACCAGGAGGCCAAGGGCTTGTGCTGGCAGGTCCAGGATGGTCCAGCCCAGGACCTCCTTTGAAAGGCCTGGAACGATTTACGCTTGCTTACACCATATTGACCTGCTCATTCCAGCAACATCCACCCCTGCTGCAGCTCTCCAGCCACGCTCTGGCTAACGGCCTCTCCCGGAACCAAGCTGCAGCTAAGCCCGAGTCTCCCACACAGCAAGCAGAGCGGTCTCTGATCCGGACCCTCTACTCCTTTCCTCAAGGCAGAGGCAGCAAGAAGAGACTTCGCTCCCAACCTCCCGCTATTGTGCGGACCTGTGCTGCTCCACGAGACGCTCGGCAGCCGGGGAACCAGCAAACAGCCCATCTCCACACAGAAGAGGGTCTGACTGTGCAAACCAGGCACAGCTGCCTTCCGTGGCGAGGGTAAAAGGCGGCTGAGGGACCAGCGAAAGGGGGGGTCACGTTAAAGAGGGCAGAATCTCCTGTGACTATCAGCAGTCGCCGCCGACAGCGGACAAGGTGCACGGGGCAGCCGTGCCAAGGCAGCTCCCGGCTTCCACACCCCAGGGGAAGCAGGGTGACGATGCCCGGGCCAGGGGCAGCTCCCGGTGCCAGCAGTCTCACCCACGTCCCAGCCCTCCCGGGCAGGATAACGGGGGCTGTTTAACCACACGGCCCTGGGTTTTGTGTGATATGCCGCTCCCCGCCGAGGGGCCGGGCAGAGGCTCAGCCTTGCAAGCAGCCTGACTGCAACGTGCTGAAATGCCCCTGGCAAGTCGTTTATATGCTTGTCCTGTGCTCTAAGTTCAGAGATCTCTAGTTGTCTGCATTTTTACAAGACTTAACAACTTTGCAATTACTTCTCTCTGAGTGACACCTGCACAAACATAAATTAAAGATACTGTGAGGTTGAAGACATCTTTGAAAGATACTGGAGCACAATGAAGGCGTCCCCCTGCCCTAGAGCTTATGGATTGTCTATCCTTGGAGATACCTGAAACGTGATCATGTTACCCAGGGTCTTGTCCCACCTAAGTTGCCCTGATTTGAGTAAGGGAATCGGGACCAGAAACATCCAGAAATCCCAGCCTGACTTATTCTCTTACCTTCCAGCTGTAAATGGCGAGTCCAACGTTGACAGCCATACTACAAAGACATCTTGCTTTTAGCGAGATGCTCTCTGAGCAGAGATACCAGTTTTAAGTGTGGACCAAGCAGGCAACTTTAAAGCTGCCTCACAGCCGAGTCTGCAGATATTTATCACCGCAGAAAGAAGTAGATTTACCTCCTCTCATCAGAAGAGTCTTGCTGGAGGACAGACTTATTAAAACTACAGGGAGTTTCGTAGGATTAGCTTTGCCATAAACATTTTAAATTTGAAGCTATTAAGGATTACAGAAGAAAGTTGCCTGTCAAAATCCTTTCAACAAACTCGCTGCCAGATGGAAGGCACACCTGTGGAGAAAGCAGATTCACCCAGGGAGCTCACAGGGAGCTTATCAAAGCAGAAAGGGAGCCTCGTTAACCATGGAACTGCTTTCTAGCAGTACCCACGCTCCCAGTAAGGCAGAGCACTGCAGAGAAATGGCAAAGGTGTAACACAGCCGGAGACAGGGACCTTGTCCCTCAGCTCTAGGAGAGGGAAGAGGCTGCAGTCCCGCAGGTATTTCAGTTTGCAAGTGAGCCGAGAGAGGAAGAAAGGAAAACCATCTGGCACTTGCCTTCACAGCAGGAAGAAAATACAAGATGCCCGGGATACTAGATACCAGACAGCAAGGGCACGCTTAGCTGCATTAATCAGAGAGTCACTGGAAGGTGGAGAAGACATATCTCAGGTTAGGCTGCCTTTGGGAGCTGCCATCACCGCTGCCTCTTGTCTGCCCAGAAACCACCGGCCACGTCCCAGCGCCACAGCGGAGACGCGGCTGCCCGCCCCGGCGCAGGCTGCGCGGGGGTCTTCGCCGCCACACACCCGGCACCCCAGCACGGGGTTGTGCAGGCACCGTCACGGTGCTGCATGGGTGAACTTCTCCAGCAGAAGACCACCCAGAAACTGCCGCAGCAACTTGTCAAGGGGATGCGGGTTTGTGCCTCCGCCGGCCAACCAAATGCTGATTTTTCCTTACACTGCGGGATACCAACACAAAGGGAGCTCAGTCAAGCCAGAGGCTAAGCAGCAAGCCCGATATACTTAATTTATAGCATTGCATTGAACACCTCTGCTGTAACATCAATAAGGCAATATCCTGCATCAGGCCCGGATGAGATTGCAGCGGTCACGTTATGAGCCTTTTGGAGAATTTCTGCTAACGCTTGCTTCCAGCATCCAGATTGATACTACCAGAATCTTCCCCCTTCTTAACTCAGACTCTGGAGGGGGTCTCACCTCCCTTAAGAAGGGCAGCACCCTCACATACAGACCAACCCTACAAGCATTAGGTCACCTGATGCCATTCCCAGCACTGTTACATGGAGTTAGAGGTTTCAAATATCCAAAGAAAAGTCTCAAATTGGCATTAAGAGGGCTTAGCAGGTACACAAAGCCGCCAGCCTCTGGCTGGAAGTCTACCCACTCTCTGGGAAAGCTCAGTCATTTTGTGGTTTTATTTCCCTGGATGGCAGCAGAGAAAAGCAGAACTTGCACTGCAAATCTCAGCAACTGTCAAGCCTCGTATCACCCTTGTGCCCCTGTAGATCAGAGGGGGGACGGGGGCAGGAGATGCACGTGGCTGAAGTGGCATCAAACTTCACATGTGGCATAAACAGCCAAGTGCAAAGAGCTAGTCCACATGCTCATGCAGCTGGAAACCTGACAGATGCAAGTCTTTTAGCTATTCAGAAAACACAAAAATAAATAGCAGCAGGAGACCTCAGCTGTGGGACCTCCCATCTCCCCGCTTGCCTGCAGCCCTGCGCTCGGCAGAAGCCCTGCCTACGGGCAGAAGCCCAGGAGAAGACACCAAACGAGGGAATGCAGGTCTGCACCAGGCGTGGCACGGAGGAGTCTACCCGGACAGGCTTTGGCTGGGAGGCACGCTCCATCACCAAGCCTGAGGACGCTGCCAAGTTCCAGTCCCACCAGTTCCTGGAGCCTTGGAGGGCGAAGTGTCTGCACCACCAAGACTCAAAGTGCCCTAAAGCCACAGGGATAGTCCAGCAGTTCCCGTTGGACAAAAACTACTGGAAGTTTAGGGTTTCTACTGCTTGAGAGTCCAGAGGTTTGTACAAACCAAAGATCTGCAACAAAGCTCTTCAGAGGCAGCGCAATGTCGGAGAAGGTTCTCTCCATTTCTCTGCTACAGCCGCCAGCTGTGACTCAGCACCATGTCGAAAACCTGGCAGGCTCCTGGCGTGCCCAAGTATCGCATTGCAGCCAGGGGAAGGTTCAGCCTCACGCGGAGAAGCCGCGGAGCGTGCTACTGTTGTCAAGGTCCATGCTCTCCAAAAGCCCAAGGGTTGGTCCTACTGCACCTTCTTTCCAGAAGCATCCTAATTAGCAGGCTTTTTTGAGACCTACAGAGGAGGCTTGCTCCAGCCAGCAGCAGGTTAGCTTGCTTACAGGGTTTATTCCAGGACTCTTATCCTCTACTTCTCACCTTACACCAGTAGGTCTGAAGTAATCATTTCCGAGTACAACATGAAATAATATTTTTTGAGGACCCTTCAGTAGCTGCAGTGGAGATCCATGACAGGATTTAGTTTCACCTGTTTATCCTTATACACATGGATTTTCACTTAGTTTTATAACTAAGTGCCTACGCACTTATGGCTCCTACCTAGCTTTGATGTCTTATCTTAAAGCATACAGCAGAGCAAGCTGAGCAGACCCAGAGATTCTTCCCTGAGGAATACCAGCAACATTTGACAGCTTAATCCATGTTATAAACCTCAACACTTTTGCTTTTCTGATTGACTAGAAGAGATCCAGAGTCCCTGAAGACATTAGACATCTATAAAGGAGCCAAGCTTTCCTGGGAAGAGAGAGAGAACCTCAAACTGTCCACCGAGAACAGCTTTTGAACATCACAGAGCTCTTCGTCCACCAGGATACACAACAGCCATCTCCTCCTCCGCACTTGCATTTCCTCCGCTCTATCTACAGCTACTGCACCATGTAATTAAGTACGTTATCTCTCAACATAAACCTTAGCAGTTGCCTTGTTTTCCTTCACATGTAGCTTGTTAGTCACACTGAGGTCTGGCTTGAAGGTCCCCTTTTCCATTGAATTTTTTTTAAAAGGCAAATACAGTTTTGAAACAACATTCTGGCCAGAAGTCCCACCACTGAAATTCTTACTTGGTCAGAAACTATCTGCAAGGGGATCAAGCAGCACGTAACCCCTTCAGGTTCAATCAGCTGATAAATTGTCATGACTACCTGCAGCCATGTCACCTTCCCCCCTCTAGCTGCTGTCTCGTGGTGGGACCCCATCACCCATCTGCAAGCATCAGCAGTCTGAGTGCTGTCATTCTGGAAGTGACATGTCAGAGAGATTGCCTGTTCTTTCTGTCCCCATCTCATTCTGTGTCTAGCTTTTGAAGAAATGGCTGCCCTCAAGCACATCAAATTGTCACCATTACCTGCTGGCTTGCTTAGCTACGACTAGATATCACACAACCTACTCAAGAACAGCTTCTCCTCGTGCACTCCGGAGCGAGCTGTCCTATGACACCATCTCAGCAGTCTGAAAGATGCTTTTCTTAAGCACTGTCCTACTTCGACACAAAGTAGGCGTGTGTTAAACTAGACCTAAATCTAAAAACTTACCAGATTTCACTGGTTTGGGTCTTTTTCCTCCTTGTATTCTAGCCTTCGCCCCCGTGTCACGCTTCCAAAGTAGAGGTCACACCATAACTACTTCTCCCTTTGCTGATCCCCTCTGCTGTCCTCTCTGCTTGTGTTTTATCTCAACATGGCCAGGAGGATTTTCAGCTGCAGGTCAAGCCCTTCCTCTCATCTCAGAGAAGACCAGAAAAACACCAGTGGGCTGTGGGCAGAAGTTAGTTCCCCACTTCTGTCTCCTTTGATTGTTTCAGTATGAATAATCATATACTAGTTCCCATTTTCTAAGCTGGTGGGGCTGGCTCTCACCGCAGGACAGCAGCTGAAGGCACAGGGGATGGTTCTGCCATTACGTTTTAAACTGCTCTGAGTGCATCAAGATCTGCAAAGGAAGACTGTTTATTGCTTGTGGCATAACTGGATCCCATGGGCAGCTTAGGCATTCTAACACCAATTAGGATTCCTCCATGCTCCTACAGTTAACAGCGGCTTTCATCCCACTCTGCAGCCTTTATTATTTAAGGCAACTTTGAACCACCCAAGACAAAGTCTTCAAATTGGAAGGGAGATGTGAAAATCAAGAGCTCATTTATTTCACTGGCTTCTGTAGCTTAACAACTACTTAAGCCAAAGTGAATTTCATCACACTACACACAGGTTTGATCAGCCCTTGGAGCCTGCAGATCTACTCCAGTTTCAGTCTGGCTCTGATGGATTCCAGCTAGAGAAAAAGCAAGTTTCAACTGCTTGGGTCATTCCCACACGTAAAAGGTCATAAGGGAGCCGAGGCGAGAAAGCCAGTGACAATAGCACAGCTCCAAGCCGTTCCTGTTCTGCATTCGGTAGCAGTTTTTCATGTACCACCCCTTATCTGCAGCGCTGCAGTCCCAGCATTTGGTCTAACGGCTCACGTTTTTCCTGCTGCACAACACCTGGGTGCCATCGATTTGCCTCACCAGCTTCTTCTGCAGGTTTTGAGATAAAGCAAGCACAAGGGAACATTCTCCTGCCTTCTGTAACACGACTTCCAGGCATGTTATTAGACCTTGCAGCCTGCCATGGCGCTTGAGCTGACGGAGGGCAACCCAGACACATTGCAATAACCACCTGGAAGGAACAATCCCAGCTTCCCAGCACGGGCACCCTGTATGCTCTTCAAGTGCATCAGTGTAGAGCTCCAAACCATTTCTGAATTAGCATTGCACGGTCTTGTAGCAGGGAGCTGCTCCTATAGCTAGTATCTGCTTTTTGAGCCATTAAGGAATTATGCCCAAGTTCTCGTCTTCCTTACTAACACCCTAATTCTTGTTAGCCTTACCGAAAGGCAGGCTATTAAACAAGATGAAAACTGGTCATAGGACAACTTGTTTCACCGTCTTGCTGCCACTAGCTGCCTCACACTTATTAAAAACTCTTGGGAAAAATAATCAATCTCTGTTGGTCTAGTGCCTTCCTGCCACCAGATGGAGAAATCAGCAAGTTGAACCACATCAGTCCCAGCATTTAAGAGGACTGTCACTCAGGGCTCATCACACCGTCTCCGGCAGATGGGATACCAGCACCTTTGCCTGCTAACTACAAAGCAACAGAAGGGCCACCAAGCTATTTCTTCCTCAAGATACAGCAGGCTGGCAACCATTATCTGCCTGCTTTTGCGTTTCTGCAAGCACCTCAGCAGCAGCCCAAGATCACCACCCTGCTCCGTCACCCAACAGCCTGGAGAGGTCTCCTGCCTCAGATTATCCAGTCTGTTCCCTGCGAGTATGCCTTTTCTCCAAGATTTCTGCAAAGCACATGGAAGACCAGTGCCACATCATGCCGCTGCCATGGGAGCTCAGATGTGCTCTGGGACCATGCCGAAAGCTTTAGGAGCTGAGAGTAGATCTTTTTGAAAGAAGAACAACAATTCAGTGATTTCTATAGGCTCTTCTGGGCTGCATTAAACTTCTCCAGGTGCAAATTGAAAAGCTCTTGAGGAGTAACTGCAGCTCTTTTCTCAACAGCACTTCTGTACAAGTTTGAAGACTTCTGATTTTTTTTTTTTTTTCCATTCAAGCATTATTCTTCTTCAGAAAAGTCCATCCACTCAAAGGCTTTTTAGCAGAACTAGCCATCCATGGGATGACCACTGGCCATTTCTAGAGTCTTAAGACTTGGTCAACACAGGGGAAGACTGGCTTTTTTTCCCCCACCTCCAATGTATGGCAAACCATAACCAAGCTAGACAGACTTCGGGGACTCCAGCATGTAAGCAGGGACACACTAGATAAAGGAACCAAGTTTCATGTGGGGAGGGTGTTTAGTGCTGCTGGGAGCATTAGCAGCTTAAAGACTTACCTCACAGCTTCTAAGAGTACTAATCTGGCTCAGGTATTAGTGCTTTCCTGCTCACCTCCAGCCCCACTGCCAGGCGGTAAATACCCTGCCACCAGATCAAGTGCCAGGCCAACACGAGGCGCTTGTCCTTAATCAGGGGCTCAAAAAATGACAGCGCTACGCTGTACCCACACCCTCTTTTCAGCTGAGCCAAGCAGAGAGAGGACGTGCCATGGGCAGGACACCCCGGGAGAGCAGAGAGCAAGTGCTGGCTGCTGAGCGAGCGGGCTCCCAGGTCTGCCGGAGCGCGATGAACCGGGCAGTTCTTGGCTGCCTGGATGGCTTCCTCCGGCACGGCACGGCAGAGCCGGGGCTGCCACGGCAGCTGGGAAGCTGCTGCTCCAGCAGGATGAAACGGGAGAAGCTGCAACCATGCAAACAACTCCCTGCAGCGAGCGTGTAAGTTTTTAACTGCTTCATGTCATTACCCCAAACGCTTCGGGAAAGGCTGCTTGTCACACATCAAGGCAAGGTTCTGGAAATATGTTAAAAAAACAAAACAAAACCTAAGATTTTTGCTCTAGGTCTTTTGGTCTGTAGAACCAGCAGTTCCTTGCAGTGTCTAAAACGTGTTTTACCAGATTAAGCAAGAGACTTTCCAGAACACCCAGGTGGACTCCAGCATGCCAGCTTCATGATAGGTTTAATTTCCGCATCAGCGAGTAAGGTGATTATCCCCTCCAGATGTACTTTACCCTCCCACTGCTTCAGGGATTTCAGGCTTGATCTTACACACCTCTAGCAAAGACAACTGTATTTAATTTCTTAAATGAACTTGCAGAACAGAAAGTCAAGTTTTTGCTCTGGCAGCTTTCTGGAGCACTGTGGCCAATTTGAAATGATGAGGATGGTCACTTTATTATTCTAGATCTGACTGTGGATTTAACTACCCTCAACTGGCTCTAGCTATCTCCTCTCATCCCTCTTCTGAAACCCAAGGGACTACTACCACAGATTTTATCTCAGTTCATCACAGGTGACAGAGCCCCTCAGGCTTCACATCTTGACACCACCAAATGCAAGAAGCCAAGCTCCCAACTTCAAGGTAATGAAATATTCATCCCATGTAACAAAGCCCAACAGCATAAACAGGCAAAGCTCCAGTGCCTTCCTCAGCTGGGTGTAAATCAAAGGCTGTTAATCTTCCCCAAGTTCTCATTCACTGCTGAATACTAAGCATCAGTCTCTTACAAATGCAGATCTCCTGCAGCAGTTCTCGAGCATATCTGTTAGCATACAGCACAGCAACAGCTTCTCCAACTACTATTAATAAACTTCATGCTGCAGAGCACCACAACTGTCCAAACAATGTGTCTATCAGCAGCCTCATTAACGCTGAAGCTGAGACTTCTCGCTGGTATTTTTCTAGAGCCTTGTTGAAACCATCTTACAGAGGAATCAGAAGCGTGCTGACATGCCAAGTAGCTTTGCCTGGTACGTAAGCAAAGATACATCCCAAGCAAGGCAACCCATCCAGCGAGATCAGAGGGAATTTGCAAACAATTAAGGAATGTTTTGTACTTTGAGTCCCTGCAGACTTGCATTCGTCCAAGTGCTGCTGCCTCAAACATCCATAGACTGACTCAACCCTGACATCCCCTTTGTAGAAGAAAAAGGTTAAATGCTCTAATCCCTAATCTGGGGATCGCTTTAAGGGAATTTTATGACAACATCAGTGCCATGTTCTCTAGTTACACTCCTACTGCTATTAACTAACTCACTGCCCTTGGTCACTAGACCACCAGTTTTGGGGCAAAAATCAAGTTTGTTTAATACCTAACTGAGCATGTGCTGGGTCATTTCTGAGATGTGACTAAATCTAGGTTAGCACAGAAAAACCTGAGATTGGGGGAAATTTGTACTTAAATAGGCAGACAAAGGCTTTTGTTTCACCAGCTACGCGAAGGCATTGCTTTTGAAAGACATTCTCATCAGTGCTTCCTGCAGCCCAAGGACTGCTGCCTCATCATTTCAGCTCTCTTTTCCAGAATTTACCATTTCTGAGCGTTTCCAGACCCCACCAAGCAAACCGGCACCACAACCAGGGTGAGCCTCCTGGGTGAACATCAGGCCCAGCAGCTCCTGGGGCCCTGGAGAGACGCGGCAGCTCGGGCTCGCTGTCATTGTGCATGCAGAGAAGCCCGACAAAGCCATCCCGCTGCTGAGCTCCTCCCTGAGGCAGGCTCCCCACCCAGAGCCACGGGTAGGAATCCAACATCTTGACATCTGGACTCTGGAGAGAGGAGTCAGGCCTCTTTTTAAAAAAAAAAAAAATATTAAAGAGCAGAACGGAAGTCCTTTTGTCAGCCTTTTTTCTTTCTTTTTAGGATGGGAGCAGGGACTTTGCTCGTTAGATCAAGCAGCCAGGGGAACAAATATGAGAAAGCTGGCTATGACAGCACTGGCCGTGCCCGGCCGAGGAGGTGACACGCCACCAAGTGACACTAACCCCACAGCCAGCTTGCTGTGGGTCTGCATCCTTCCCCTTTCCCGCTTGCTCCAGTCCAAGTGCAGATATGTGAAGTCCCCCACAGCTGCTCCAAGCTTGCTCTGCTTTGGAGGGGGGAAGGAAGGAGGAGGCAGAAGCAGAGACCAGGAGGGACCTGAGCGATGCCGAGGCACCGCACGTGTCCTGCACGGGAGAGCACTGCTGCGCTCCCTCGCAGCCTCACTCATCTTGCAGGGTTCTCCACCACCCGTGTGTAAATGCACAGAGCGTTCAGACAGCATTTGTGCGAGCCGTGGGCTGGGTTCCCACAAAGCCATTCTGTCTCCAGGGGGAAGAAGAGTTGCCCCATCTGAAAAGATCGAAAGCTGCACAGGCAAGAGCACAGGCAGAGCCTGGCAGCCAGCAGCCATGGCAGAGCATTTTATCTAACCACCACCAGTCTGAAAGCAGCCATGACTATTTATCTGAACAGCATCCTGAAGTCAAGCCGAAGGTTTCAGAAGTTGAAAGACAAAACCACCATATCTTCACCAGTACGGCGACAAATTCATTGCTACTTCCCCTTTATTTTGGCAGGTGCTAAAACGGGTTTCCAAGCTATCGCTTTCCAGCGGTGACCATTGCTTGCAGATTTGAGTAAATACTTGCTACCGTTTTCATGAATTTTTTGCTTTCCAGACATCAGGTGGCCATTTGTTTGTAGTTACGAGGATCGAACAGGAGGGAGGAAGACTTCAGCCAAGGGCAAGTTAGGTTAAATACCTTTCCAGTAAAGAACAGAAGTTGGTAAAGGCTTTCAGCCTTCCAGAAAGAAATAAGGGAGGCCTGGACAGCAAAGGAAAGAAGGTCTAAGCTGGCTTCCAACCAGTTAGCACAAAAATACTCGTAACAGCATTAGCTTTGGAAAAAGCTATCTTGAGCTGAAGAGCACTGAAGCGTAGAGGAACACCAGGAAGCATCAAGGGTGTATCAGCTATCCAGAGACAACCACAGCCCTGCACCACAGCTTTGCCATGGTGAAGTGGAAGATGATGCCTGTATCCTTTCAAGATTGCCAATGAAGAAATGCTTGGGAAGCCAGGCAAATCATGTTTTGCTGTGCTTTGCCCTGCAATTATTCCAGTACGCATTCACGTTTCACTGTCAGTCACAGGTCAGAACTGGACAGAAAAGCAGAAGGCAGCTTCAGATCTGCAGAGTCCTAAATGCCCCAGACACCAAACCTACCGAGGAAAGGCTCCCTCGGGTCAGACCGTCGGCATTTTCCAACCCTCTCTTCCTCTGTACCCGTCTCTGAGCAGCCTGGTGTCTGGCTGGCATACACACCAAGCAGCTAGCTCTAGCCCGAACTAGCCTGACTCCTTTTTGCTCTTCCCTGCCAGACTGCTATTGAGCTCCCAACACGCCACTCACCTCTGCCAAGGGAGAGAAGCAGCACCGAGTCCAGCAGTGCTCTGCGTCCAAGGACATGTCTGAGCTCAGACAAAGCCACCTCCCAAGAAGCAGCTGGTTACTCAAGCATTGGCAGCTGGACGTACAAAAGCTTGGATAGTTTATTTTTCCTAAATACGTACCCTTGCACACTACTTTCTATGCATTTGTTTGCACATGGTTTACTTGGCACGAAGCTGCTCAAAATAGAAGCTGAACAGTTCAGTTGTAGAGTTCGTGCGTGATACCCCGCCAGGTGCGCCACCGTCCATGGAGGTTTCTCCAGATATAAAGTCATGGCTACCACTCTCCCCTCACAGGCCCTGCTTCATCAGCTGTGCCCTGAGAGATGTTTCTCCTTGTATCAAGGGTCACAGCTAGTAGATCAATTCCTAACTAAACACAGGCTTCAGTCAAAAAGGGAAATGTGACAAGCACATCTCACCTTTTCTGGTGCGTCGTGGCGTGAAGGCACATTCAATGCCTCACCCAACCCAAATCTGCAGTTCCACAACACCCAGACAGGCCAGCTGGCGTGTGCTCACTCATGTTGTCCCAGAGCGTCTACTGAACCCAAGGGAGCACAAATTCTTTAGGGAGTCAAGACAGGAGACCGTATCCAAAGTTAAGTGACTGCTCCAGTACAACGATACCAGAGGCCCCTGACCACGCAAGGTGACAAAGCTCCCACACCGTGTACATTTTGTCCTTGCAGAGTCCTTCCATCGGCACAGCTTAAACCCACCCCAAATGGCATGAACCATCCCATCCCAGCATTTCAGCGGGTATGGCTGGACTCCTCTGTCTATGCACCATCCATCCTGTGCGCACTGACATCTTTCTCCATCTCAGTCCTAACTATGCTTCTTCCAAGCATGTGACACCCCAGTATGGAGTGGTGTAATGAAATATCAGGCTCTGAAAACCCTGGTACTTATGATTGTGAAGGGGCTTGGGGTCAGCCACCAGCCTGGGAACAAAACCATGGGCTACTGGGGACTATCAGGTTGCTCTTACTCTTCCTCCCTGATCTTAAGCTCTGTGAGGCTGAGACTTCTTATTCCTACCCAGAAAGCCAAGCTGACCATGCTCCTGACCAGCTCTAATGCTGTTGGCCCAGACACATGAATGAAAATAGCTTAAAATGAAGTGGTCCAGTAATACAGAGTGAAGAAGAGATGGGACAGAGGAGAAAAATATAAGGTGGATCCTCAAATTAAAGAAAATCTTCCTTCTACCTGCAACAGAAGATGAGGAAGAAGCATATTCCTCATCTACCCTGATCATAATCCAGATCCCAGAGAACAGCCATGGGTAGTATGAGCCATTGCCGAGCGAAAGGAAGCAGAGGATACAATGCAATTATCTGGATAGCCCTCACTTCTCTTGCAAGCACCATCCAGCACACTCATGAGAACTGCTAAGAGGAAGGCAGACGACATCATCCAATTCAGATGCGACAAGCCAAGAACAGAGTGCATATGCTCCAGCAGTATAGGAGGGTTCAATCCAGAAAACACTTTTGGAGCCGAAGTTCTGTGGTTGTCCTTAAATTGCTATTCCAGTAGCTTCTAGCAAGCCCACGTTCATATCAGTGACCAAAGAGTCTGTTCAAGAGAGCAACTTTGGGATCAGCTAGTGAACAAAGCTTGGGCAGACAGGGCTTGTTCATAAATATTATGAAGATTATTTGGAGTTTTTTAAAAAAAAAAAAAAAAGTCTCCTGTGAGCCACCCATCTTTAACCACAAGCAGCAGCACAAGAAGGAGGGAAGGAAAAAAAATTAAAAATCAAGACAACTCCCACCAACCTTTTTGCACTTTCAGGGCTAGGCACCATCCAAAAGATCTACTGGCTAAGTCCAAAACATCTAAGGGCTCTTGGAGAGCCCTTGCCCAAGAGCTTTACTGTTTCCATGTACTCCAGACATCTGCAGAAGATTCAACAGCTATATTCCCCATCACAGTCTCAACATCACTTTCATTTAGTTCAAAAAGAGCTATTTCTAATTAAACCCACACCTGGCTGTTAGATTTGGCCAACTGAGAGAAACCCAGCATGGTCCCACAAATCAGTGGCTTTTCCTAAAGCTCATAGATAAAGACGAGGAGCTTAAAGGGGAATTTCTAAGAGCTTGAGCTGCTAAAGACTCGCCAGTTAATACAGTTAATGTGTGCAGTGCTCACTGTACTCACATACAGGGCATGTTGGCTGTCCGTGGCTTAAGTTTGACTCAGCCTATCGCTGTAAGGTCCTGAGGCTGATTTACGCAGAGACAACCCACGCCGAGAACCGTTATGAGGTCGGAAGCAGAGCAGGATGGCAGCTCCTGACAGCAACCATCCTACCCTGACCCCACGGACCTCCGGGAAGGAAGCCCCGATCCCTGCTCCTGAGTCACACTGTCGCAGACCTCCGCCGCCATCGCTCGGGTCTGAGCGAGCCCTTGCTGCTAAAGGGTGAGGGCACTGCTCCTCTGTGTGTGAGGGCAGGTCGGAAAGCACGAAGCCACCGAGTCCCACATTGCAGTGGTCCAGGAGGCACCACGAGGCTGAGCAGCGTTGAAGATGGCTGCACCAGGGGCAGCAGCAAGAGCATCGATGCAGTCATCGAACGCCAACATAGCCTCTCCACCTCGGCACTGGAAATGGTTTCTCCAAAGCCTTCCCCCAGCCCCCCTGGGAAGTGCTACTACAGCAGCTCGTACTCCTTGCTCCCTTCCTACCATCACAGATGGCCTGCCCAGCACTCCTCCTGGAGAAGCCTTTCCACCTCACCCTTTTGTCTCATCTATGCTGCAAAGCAGAAAGCAGCTAATCATCCCTGCTCCGCTCCCCTGAGACTCTCCAGATAGGAGGGATTTCTGTTGCTCCTGCCTTTTGAAGGGAGAGCCTGCTATCTGCATGAGGCCCCGCTATCTGCACTAACATGGTCACTGGACATGGAGGATGATAGCCTGCCAGGCTGGTGAGCAACACGGCAGAAGCCCACGCACCCCGTGCCAGGGAAGGCCTGCAGCTCCCCACGCTCGCTCTCCTCCTCCACCCACAATGGCCATTTACTGCACCAAGAGCCAGTTGTGTCTAAAGCTTGGGCAGCAGCCGTCTGCTTTTCAGCATCTCCAACATTCACTCCTCCACACCCACCACCACAGCTGATGATCCTCACATGCAGCACAGCCACGGCCCTGCTGCAGAGGTTGGGTCCACAGCGTCAACGAGCCGGGCGCTCCCCTCACTGGGGACCTTCTGGTGAGCTCAAGGACTCTGCCATATGGTCCCGTACCTACATGATACGTAGGTGCAATGTAATAATCCCCCCCCTCCACCCTTTTCTGGAAATTTTCTTCCTGCAGAAGTTATTGTAATCATCTTGCTTGTTCACCTATGCTCCCCCGCTCCCCCCCCACCAAAAGGGCTGTGGGGAGGCACTTGCTCTGCTCCCCTGGCAGCACCCGCTGGGCCAGGGGCTTGGCAGGGCTCCACCTCCAAAAAGCCTCCAGCAGCATCGCTGCTCCCCAGCTAATGGATATCGATCCACAGCCCTGGCGCTGGGTCGGACGGCAAACTTCTTCACGGAGCTGGACCAGACAAAAAGGCAGCTCGCTTCAACCACAGGCATCGTGAGCAGCAAAGTCCCCGTGAGCTCGGAAGGAAACCGCTGGTGCTGCTTGGGCACAGCATCGGCTGGGATGGCAAGCCCAAGGCCTGACCAGGGGCCATGGCCACCACCTTGAGGACCAGCGGAGAGTTTTCCTGCCCTCCAACACACTACAGAGATGACTCTACCCCCAGAAAGGGCTGAGGTGACAAGGGACATGACCAAGGTCATGCAGCCGTATGCTGGACCGATGGGCCCGTCCCTGGACCCTTCCTGGGTGCAACATCACCTTCTGCTCCCTCCGGGAGGCGAGGGGACCATCTGCTGTTAGTTACTGAGGCTCCCCAGTAAACCTGACACATTTGGGGACTGAAGGAGCAGTCCTGCTCCTGCAGCAGCAATGAAACTGCATGTACCCATTAGAGGCACTGGTGGCTGGCACCTGCAGCAAGAAGGGAGCTAGAACTTATCATATATGTAATAAATCATTTGGAAGAAACTATTGTGATCCAGCACATCACTGTGGCAAGCAGCACAAGGTGAATCAGCAGCCAGCAAGAGCCCCGGTACACCCTTTCCATTTTAATGGTTTAAAATAGCCATTAGGCACAGGATCCCGAGCAGGCAGGGCTGAGGCTTGCTGAACAACGGGCCCAGCTGCCATGTCACCACCTGTGAGGCGACCACCAAAATGCAACGGTGAGATCAAGCTGCCAGAAAATGAACCCGTTTTATGCACATCGTCACCACGCCAGGCTTTACAGGAAAGCCGTCGGGCATTTCTCAGCACGGTGTTAAGGAAGCAAGCGGATGGCTAGCTTTGGAGGGCAGGAGACAAAACGGCGACAACCAGGGGAATGCTTCTGCATCACCTTAGCTAGACGCAGCCCGCATGCTCTCTGCTACCACCTGGGTGCATTGCAGCTTGGACCATGGCATATGACATCACTAGGCGTTGCTACGGAAATGAGTGCGAGGTCATCAGCCTCCTGCACAACCGGAGCTGGGGGATGGGCGGCACACAGGACTGTGACAGGGATAACCGAGTGTGACATGCCCATCACCGCTGGACCGACCGTGCCAGAGTTTGGGCAGCCTTGTGCAGAAATGAAGAACAAAGCTCTGCCTTTTGTTTGCCGTCGCGGGAGGTGTCAGCACTCCCGCTGTGAATCATTTTCTTATGGCCAAACTACACGGCAACCGATAAGCAGCATTAGCCCAGGTTACTGTTTCACCAGGGCCAGTAAGGACTAAAAGGAAAAAACATATATATAATCTCTAACAACGCCTTCAGTTGAAACACTGAGCCCCGGTAAGCAGGCTAGGGAAATTTGCCCGGCGGGAATACTGCAACACGGCTGTGCATCCCAGGCATATCCCTGTTGGCTTTGTCATAGTGACTGTATTATCCGTAGGAAATGAGCTGTAGGATCTGCTCACACAGCAGGCTTTGCTTTAAAATGAATAGATGCCATTATCAGAAAACGGTATAAAAGCCATAGAGCAGCAGAGGAATAGCCCGGCTGGTTTAATATGATAATATCTTGTTCTGATTATCCATATTTCATTTCTTGATAAGACATCTCCTCCCTCCCCGTTCTCGGGCTGTGACAGTTTTGTCTGTTTGATAAATGCAAGGTTATTGACAAAATGGTGCAATATGGGCAAACAGAACTGCACCCGCGGCAGACTGCGACATTCCTAGATCAGCATTCACTTTTCATCAGCCAGGGAGGACACCCCAGCTCCTCGCAAAGGTTCAGACCTGACTAAGAAGACAAACATAAAGAACAGTTTTCCCCTTTAAAGCACCCCCTCCCTCCCTCCACCCAGTCTAGCCTCTCTGCAATATGACAAATGCAGAATCTTCTGGAATGACTTGATCCTGCCTCCCACGATTGCTTTGTTTGCAAGATCAGATCAGAGATATGTTTTTTTTTCCCTTCTTATATTGTCAAAATGTCAGTATTGAAGGGGAGCGTTCAGTGTCACAAATCAGATCAGCCTGCTATATGCAGAGTCTTTATTTTAAGAGCGTGAAATGAATACAACATGACTCAATTCATAAATCTCCAACCAAGTGCAGTAAAAATAAGAGCTTTGGCAGCGAAAGGGCTCCCGATCTCTGGGGTCACGAGCACACACCAGCCTCGCCGACCGCACGCGAGAAGGGATGCACGGGAGCGATGGGGGGGCATTTCGGCAGCGGGGAGAGGTGTGCGCATAACCCCCCCCCTCCCCCCCGACCCCCCGCCCTGGGTTCCCTGCAGCCTCACCCCACAGGGCTCGGCAGCCTCCTGAGCTGGCGTGACCCCCAGAAAACACTGCACCCCAGGGCTGGCTCCTCCGCCCCCCCCTCCACACCGGGGCAGGGTGCAGAGCAGCAGTGGGGACTGGGGTGCGGCAGAGGATGCGTGGGGGGGCCTGGTGTGCGGATAGAGAAGAAATGGGGCAGGGAGGTGACGCGTGGGGCCGGGTGGGGGCTCTAGGGCAGGAGAGAGGGGGTGCGGGCCAGAGTCGGGGGCAGCAGGATAGAGGAGAGAATAGGGAGGGGAGGTGGAGGGAGGGGCAGCAAGGGAGGGGAGGCAATGCGTGGGGGCTCTAGGGCAGGGGAAACAATGCGTGGAGGGGCTGTAGGGCAGGCGAGACAATGCGTGGGGGGGCTGCAGCACACAAGAGAGGGGTGTGTGGGGCTGGGTGGGGGCTCTGGGGCAGGGGAAAAGATGCGTGGGGCTGGGCGGGGGCTCTAGGGCAGGGGAGAGGATGCGCGGGGGGCTCTAGGGCAGGGGAGAGGATGCGTGGGGCTAAGTGGGGGCTCCAGAATAGGGGAGAGGATGCGCGGGGAGCTCTAGGGCAGGGGATGGGGGGGGGGGGGGGGGGGGTCGGGAGAAAGCAGGGTGTCCCCGGGCGGGGGGAAGGCAAAGGGAGCGGGACCCTGCGGGGTGTGCCGGGGGCAGCACAAGGACCGGGAGCCGCACGGCGGGACGGCGAGGGGGCGGCGAGGGGCCGGGGGCCCGCACACCCCCGTCCCCGGCCGAGCCCCAACGGCCCCCGAGGGGGGGGGGCGGCGCGGGAGGAGGGCGAGGGGAGCGCGGCCCCGCGCCCCCGGGCCGGGCGGGGAGGGGAGGAAGGACGACGGACACGGGGACGGGACTCACGTTCTTCATGGCGGCCGCCATGTCGTCGTATCGCTCGGCTTGCTCGGCCAGCCGGGCCTTCTGCACCAGCTGCTCGCGGTCCACCATCTTCGCGGGGCCGGGGGAAGGGCAAGGAGGCTGCGGGCGCCGGGAGGAGGAGGAGGAGGAGGAAGAGGAGGAGGATGAGGAAGGGCGGCGACGGGAGGAGGAGGGCGAACGGGCGGCGGCTCCCGGCGCTGCTGCGGCTGAGGCGACGGCGGCGGCTGCGCCCGGTGCTGTGCGCGCGCCGCGGGCCACCACAACCCCCCCCCCCCCTTCCCCTCCCCTTCCCCGCGCCCGCCCCGCCCCGCCGCCCGCCCCCCCACCCTCCCACCCCAACCCCTCGCGGGGCACGACGGGAGATGGAGTCCTAAAGGCAGGGGTGGCGGGAGCAGCCTGGCTTCCCCGCGGACTCCATCTCCCTTCGTGCCCCGCGCGGCAGCGCCACCACCACCACCACAAACCCACCCCCTAGGCCCCGCCCCCGGCCTCCCGGCCCCGCCCCCTCCGGGGCCCCGCCCCGCCCGCGGGGTCCCGCCGCCTGCCCGTGCTGATTCACCGGGAGCGGCCCACGGTGGCGGGGGGGGGGGGGGGGACACACACACACACGCACACTGCCCTCCGCGGGTGGGCGCCACGCACCGCCCGGGCCCACGCACAACCCGGGCCCCGCAGCCCCTCTGCCGCCGCGGCTTACGGTCCAGCAGCTGGGTGCTGGGCTGCTCCCCCGGGGCAGGCGGGGGGCGGCGGGGCCGGTGTTACCCGCTCCGTGCCCGTGGCGGGGCCGTGGCGGTGCGGGGCCAAGGCTGCGGTGACACGGGTGACACAGTCCCCGTGTCCCCTCTTTTTCCCGCGAGCTCCCGGCCGCCCCGCGGGGGAGGGCAGCGGCGCGGGATAATTGATCATTTATCGCTCATCGATAACGCGTGGAATAAAAGCGCACGCTCGGGCCTGGCAGGGCTTCTGCGCCGCGCTGAGAGCTCTGCTAGCAACCATGGGAGATCCCGTGTTCCTAAAAAAGCTCTGGGGGTAAAGCGATGCTGCAGCGCTGGGCGGGGGGGAGAAGAAAGGGATGTAGCTGTGCTGATCCGGTGGAAGCGCTTTGTCCCCCTCGGAGGGAGCCGGCGGTGCCGACACGCGGCTCTCCGTGGGTGCATCCCACCCTCTCCCGTGCCCAAAGTCCCCGAAGGCCCTGCCCGGTGCCGCTGTCCCCGGGGAGGTGTGAGGATGACCTCGGAGGGCGCAGCCGATCCCTCTGCCCTGGGGTTTTTCCTCTGAAACGCCCCACGAAACCTGGGTGGCCGTGGGACGCGCTGGTTTCCGCAGGGCCGGGCGGTGGCCGCAGCCTGCCGGGGCGGTTCAAAGCCCGTGGCCACGGTCTCACCCGCGCGTGGGTGGGGACAAACTGCTTTGGAAATGCTGATGAGAGTGCTTTGTGATGGCAAGCAGCACCATTTTGGGTGAGATCTCCATCTTTATTGTGGTTTTAGCAGGGCTTAACAAACAACAGAGAATTGTATTGAATGGATTTAACACAAAATAATTCTTTGTTTACAGCTTCAGAAAGCAGAAGAAATCCCGCTTTCTGATAAATAAAACTAGAAATATGCCCAGATGCTCTCTATTTCCTCTATAAAATGAAAGGCTGTCTCCTTGCCCGCATCCCCAACCTCACACCCCGCAGCGCACGTGGTTCTGGTGTAAGAACGGCCTTTGTGCCCGGCTTTTGTTTTCCACCGTGGCTATCCCAAGGAGAGCGCCTATAGACAAGGGCAGTTTATTCCCCTTTTTCTGATAATGGACCATTTATTCTTCTGAGGAGGCTCGCCATCATCTCTGGAGAGCTCAGCAGCGGGTTTTTGCGTTGTTTTGTGTATGGCGCCAGCTTTGGGGAGAGAATTTGACTAAAAAATGTGCAGAATGCAAGAGAATATTAAAGTAGGTCATGGGTCCCAAACTGTTTTTTCAGCTGTTGCTACCGTTTCTTATCAATGCTCTGGAGGTATCTGGAAATGCCATGGAGCATCACCCAAGACAAACAGGACTATCAGATCTTTGGGTAAGGACCAGAGTGGAGCTGCCTGCTCAACCTGGACACCTTTTGAGTGATGCCGCTACATTTGGGTTGGATGTATGGTTCCTCTAACTTGGAAAAAATGTTATTAGCCCTTGGGTATAATTCCTGGATTCTCACGGACAATATTGAACACAAGCCTGGACCCGAAGAAGCGCTTGTGTGCCTGGAAGCTCATCTGGTTTCTCCAAATATATCAACTGGCCTAATAAAAAAATACTGCCCCTCCATACAAACCTTATGACACTTATCTAGTAATAATTTACATAAATACGGCAGGTTCTCAGCTAGTCCAAGTCACCACAGCTCTGCAGATTTACGGTGACCACGTATTTGCCCCAGACTGAACAAATACTGATTTATTCCTGTCAAAGCACCAGAGCAATAAATACATTTCACAACGCAGATGTTTTCCTTCCCCATCACAGGTCAGAACATGATATTCATAATGCTGTAAATTCTTCAGAATAGCAATCTGGCTGAAATATTTATCTGCAGTGTATCCAGCCCCCTTTTAGGGCTCCGATGCATAAATCAGCACCCCTTGCACCACTTAATTCTCCTGTTTACAGACTCGGCAGTGGTGGGATGAAGGTGAGATGGTGAATGACTGGAGTTAGAAGCTTCTGGTGGGTGTCATCTGGCTGCTCATCACTAAATGCCCTTCTCCCACCTATGCCCGGTACCTACAGACACCCCTCAGCAAAAGCCCAGACGGCTGCTGGGTTGGGAAATCACAAAGACCCAAAGGATGCAGGTCTGTTCTGCAGATGTCCCAGAAAAACCTGATAACCCTGATTCTGCTTACGGTATTAAAAATACTCTGGTGCGTTCAAATGTGCCACTTTGTTAATTCCTGTGTCCTGGAAGATGAGTCCTTCTCCTCACATTTTCTTGCCTTCCCCGTTACGTCGTGTCAATGCCTTGTGACACTGCAAAGGAAGGCACTAAATTCTCTTTGACTTGGAGGTCCGCTTGGGTTAGCTGCTGACTGCTCTGAAAATGGATCCAGAAGTCCTCATCCCTCGCTTGCGGTGGGAGAGCGACAGTCGTGGGCCCCTTCCCTCCGCGTCTGCTTGCTTGGAGCGAGGGGGATGCCCAGCACGAGGCAAGGGGGATGCATGGTGCAGGTACCCCAGCCTGTCCCCACGCTGAGGGGGGCACCGCTGGTGCACAGGCATGCCCACACCACCTTACATCAACAGCAAGCAGTGACCCAGCCCTCGGGGTCCTGCGTGACTTCAGCTGGGGGTGGCAAAGCCGGGCAGAGCACGGGTGGCATTCCCTGGGGCCGGTGCGTGGAGCTGGGATGGGTGCCGTCCCTGGGATGCTGCCCTGGTTCCTGCACAGTCCCCGGCTGGGTGCTCACCCTCCAGTCCCGCTGCCCAGGTGGCTGCTGCTCGGGTTGCCCCGAGGAAGGTGCTGCCTGCCCAGGGGAGCAGATTTCTGGCCCTTGCAGTTGGGCTGGTGAAAAACAAGCTGAGGGAACCTCAGGCTTTGGCGTCCCCTTCCCCACAAGCTGCAGGACAGCAGTGCCCTCATGTTCTCCCTGCCTGACCCCTTGCTGAGACAGACTGCTTGGTCCCAGCCCCCCGGCACCTTGGCCCCTTTTCCACCTTGCTGCCCTGAGCCTGGCTGTGTGACACAGCAAGGGGAGCACCCCAGGAGCAGGCCAAGGGTGTCCCTTCTCCCCTGCGCCCACCAGCAGCGCTCCCCAGCCTGCCACGGCACAGGTCTGGCCCAGCACCCCTCCACCTCGCCACGCACCAGAGCTGGGGGGTCCCTCCAGCCCCAAGGAAGGACCCCGCAACCACCACCTGGGTGAGCTCGGGGCTTCACCAACCCTCTCCAAAACACCCCAGAGCCAGGATGCTGCCTCACCTGGGCCAGGAGGCGATGGAGGGGCTGTGGCTGATGGGGCAGCCGGCGGACGAGCCCGCCAGACCGACGGCACTTTGAAGGGGAACTTCCTTCCCCCCTCCGTCTGCGGAGCTGCAGCGCTTTGTACTCAGCCCTGGCCTTTCATCTCAGGGTTTCAAAGCACTTTCCAAGCCCAAATTAATTCTGCTGCAGCAGCTGTCCTCCCGCACTATTTAGCGTCAGCCCTGCCACAAAGTGGGGCTGCCTGTATCCCTCAGGATACACAGCCAGGCTCCCAAGGATGATTTTCCCCAGGACCACCTCAAGCTACCGAGATGGGATGGGAAGGCAACGCACGGTACCTCCCACCCTCCCCTTATCCCTAATACCTGCACAAGTGCTGTGGTGCTGAGAACAGCAGTGATGCCCGTGT
The DNA here is from genome assembly GCF_018691265.1 of Tyto alba. Classification (NCBI taxonomy): domain Eukaryota; kingdom Metazoa; phylum Chordata; class Aves; order Strigiformes; family Tytonidae; genus Tyto; species Tyto alba. The sequence goes on along the minus strand of NW_024881281.1, from coordinate 12,023,259 downwards.
CACAGCACCCGTCAATCGGAAAAATCTCCCCCCCCCCCCCCCCCGCCTTTCTCCCAACCCCAGGGAAGATGCTCCCACGCGGGCTGTATGCCCGTGGGGAGCCGGGGTGCCCTGGGATAACTGGGATGTCAGCCCTTGCCCTGGGTGCTGGGGGGGAGCTGGGGGGCTCCTGGGGTGCAGGACCCCTCCGGGGAGCCAGGGGGAAGGTGGGCTGGGGCCAGGCAGGCACACCACCTCCCCGCAGGGCGTTAATAATTAAGCAGACGCGTCGGGCTCAGATGGCGGCTCTTATTTAAGGAGCCGATATAAATACCGCCCAGACGGCACTTATGGAGCACCTAAAAAAAGCCCTGTCTGTCTCGGTCCCTCAAGAAGCGGCTCGGAGCTCTGTGGGGCCGGTGGGCAGCACAGGGCAGGGTGGTCACCAGTGTCCTGTGGGGATGGGGCTGCCCCAGGGCCTGAGCGTGAGAGGTGGCAGTATCTGGGGCCAATCCTCCGGGCACCACCCGTGCCTCAGTTTCCCTCTGCAGCAGGCAGGGACCTGCCTCGACCCTTTGTCCTGTGAGGTGGCAGGGGTGCTGGGGACCCAGCGCAGGGATAGATGATCAGCCCCGTACCCTGGGTTGGTGGCACTGGGTGGGAGCAATGGGGGGTGTCTGCCAGTTTAACCCCCCACGCCCCCAGTGCCAGGGGAGAGCCGCTCCACGTTCCAGCAGCTACCTTTTTATGTTTGTGCTGGTAGTGAGTGCCCCCCCCTCCCCAGCCCTGATGTCCCTTTGTCACAGCAACCCGGGGACACCCCTCCTGCATTGGGGTTGGGGACACTTATCCTCCAGGGGCAACTCAGCCCTCCCCCCTGCCTGCCCAGGCTCCCCAGGACCCCCACCCCAGAGCTGCCCCATCCCTATTGAAGGGGAGTGGGCTGGGGAGGTGCAAGATGGGCTGCGAGCACTGAGACAGCCACAGCCTGGGGCACAGTGGGAAACTCACACACCCACCCCACACCCCCCCCGCCACCTCAAGCCTGGGCATCACCCCCCGGATCAGCATCCCAGACCCCCAGGAGCAGGCGAGGAGCAGGAGGGACGGGGCTGTCACATCGTCCCCATTGCAGGCGGGCGGCAGCAAGCCGCTTGCTGCAGTCCTGCTCGCCAGCTCTGCAGCGTGACTCAGCACAGCCTCACCCGGCTCCCAGCCCCACTGCTGCAGCCCCTTCCCCCAGCCCCGGGGGTGGGGGGGCACACGATCCCCACCTTGCCAATGCCCTACACCCCCCCCACCCCCCCATAGCCCCCGTCACCCCCAGAGCCACCCCCTGCACCCCTGTTCCCACCCAGCCCCATCCCCCCCCCCTCCCCAGGACCACCGGCTGCTCCTCCAGCCTCAGCACAGGCAGAGACATCCCCCCCCCCTCCAGCTCCATGGCAAAGTTGGGGTTCCAAGTGATGGGGAGCGGGGGGTGTCAGCCTGCCTGCCCCCAGGCACCCCCACCGTGTCCTTGGGCAGGGCACGGGCAGCGTGCTGGGTCCAGCCCTGGGGGTCTGCCTGCCCAAAGCCCCGGCTCAAGGTTTGGGGAGCTGAGCGCCAACTCCTGCTGCGGCACCTCCCCAGGCGTTGGGAGAAAGGATTTGGGTTTTTTTGCCCTAGGGGATGGGACTGAAAGAGATGCCGGGGTCACATGGGAAAATCTCAGGATTTTTAAAAGGGCTTTTTGATCCCCACTTTCGGGGTGTTTGGAGCCTGCCAGAATCAGCTTCTCGCAGCAATTCTGTGCGTGTCCACTCTGGCCATGACCTGGAGGTGACTGGGAGGCGAGGAGGGTGGCCAGAGGAAGCAGCCAGCACTGGGGGAGGAGGGCTGAGCACCCTAGCTGCCCCCTCTAACTGTCCCCACGTCCCCAGGCACGAAGGCACTTGCAGGGCAGGACTCCACTGTCCACTTGTGCTGTGCCCCTCTGCTGTGACAGCAGCACAAGGCGTGTCCCCATCCCAGGATGGGGGACAATGGGGCTGTGCAGCCGGGAGCACCCATCCTGCACCCCAGTGGCTGCATCCGAAAAGATGTCAACTGGATTAAACCAGAGGCACAGCCGGAGGCAGAGCGCCCAGGCAGGGCCGGACCCCCGCTCCCACCCAGGCAGCCCCTCGCCCGTGGGGTTCTCCAGTGGCATTGCCATGGGAAGCACGTTGCTGGCATCGCTGCCAGTTAATTGCTTTTCTGCCTCTTTCTAAATGCAAGCGATGGCAGCGAGGCGGCAGCGAGCTGGCTTTTGCCAGCGTTTGGCAGCCCACGTGGGGTGGCTCCTGCCAGGGGAACGAAACAAAATTAAAAAAAAAAAAAAAAAAAAAAAAAAAGGCAGAGAGGATGAGATGATGGATGGGAGGATTTGCAGCCGTGGCCGTTTACCCTGGCAGTGGGAGCCCTTGAGCCTGAGGCACAGAGTGCCGGTGCCTGTGGGCCACGGCCACGCAGCCCCCCGGCACGGAGAGCAGCCGGCCTCACGGTCCCCCCCGCCGCCCCGCTCCCTTTGCCAGCGGACTAATTGCGCCAGTGACTTTGCAGTTCCCAAAATAGCTCCTGGCTCTGTCGGGGTGACGTCAGCGGGAGCCGCGGCGGCAGGCCCAGCAGGAGCGGGGAAGGAGGACGCTGCCCGGCGTGGGGTGCGGTGAACGGCTCCTGCACCCCACCGTGGTCCCGCCGGGGTGACCTTGGCACCCTGGGCCCCGCTCCTGAGGGAGCAAAGCTTGCTGTGCAGCAGGGATGCTCCAGGGAGACCTGCTCCTCATCCGTCCCATCGGAGAAGGACGCGGTCCAAGGGTGTCCCTGCCCCAGGGGATGGGGCAAACTGGTGGGGGGGTAAATCTGCCCCTCAGTGCCCCTGTGGGGTAAGGTGTAACCCCAGTGAGGGCAGCCGGGTTCCTGCACCTCCCCGAGGGTGCCAAGGGGTGAGCCAGGGCCACCGCCCCAGGTGCTCCCGGGGAAACTGAGGCACAGTGGAGGGGGGATGCAGAGGCAACGGGGAGATTGGGGGGGTGTGTGTGTGTGTGTGCACAGCGATGGAGCACAGCACAAGGTCACCCAGGTGGTGCTGGGCACAGCAGAGCCAGGGATGCTCCCCGGGCCAGGGCTGCCTCCAGCAGTGACTCACCCCTGTGCTGGTGCCCAGCTCCTCCGGTTACAGGCGCAGATGGGATTGCCTTAATGGGACACACTGGGTGGCCGGGCTGGCCCGGCCCGGGAAGGGCACCCCTGGGACCGGGCACCGGCCCACGGGCCCCTCCAGCCATCCCCACACACCGCAGCCTCCCCCCAACAAGCAGCGCAGCCTCCACACCACATTCCAGCCAGCAACACCGCTTGTACTGGTCCCATACTGGTCCCAGAATGAGACCTCCATCCTTCCCAGCAGATCTGGGGGGGATTTAACCATGTCTGCCCCCTCGCCTGCCCCATTCCTCAGGGAGCAGAGCTCCCAAGTCCCACACCGGCACTCAGCCGGAGGGCTGGCTTATTATTCTGGAACACCGTGAAATAATTAAAGCCTCCTCCATTTCCCCTTGCTCATTTGTGCTCCTTCAGCCTGGATTAATGGGTCTCCTCTCCCCAGCACAGACTCATTCCTTATTCCTAATAGCCCATAAATCCCAGCCCCAAAATAACCCCAGCTTTTGCCTGGACCTGCTGAAATATTTATTCTCTCCCCTCTGCCACCCCCCGCACCATCCCCTCTCCAGGGATGGGGAGAGGAACTAATCGATGGCATCGACTGGTGTGGAGCTGCAGCTGCTCCAGGCGCGGGGAAACAGCTGACGTCGGCAGGAGAAGAGCCAGGCAGACACCGCGGCTTCTCCCGGCTCCCACGCAGCCGCCGCAGCCTGGCTGTGGTCCCGCGGCGGGATGCTCTCGCGCTGCTGGCATCCCCCGTGCTGGTACCCTGCTCCGGGGCCAGGACATCCCCCCATGCTCATGCCCTGCTCCAGAGCTGGGGTGTCCCCCATACTGGTACCCTGCTCCAGAGCTGGGGTGTCCCCCATACTGGTACCCTGCTCCAGGGCTGGGGTGTCCCCCGGGCTGGTACCCTGCTCCAGGGCTGGGGTGTCCCCCATACTGGTGCCCTGCTCCAGAGCTGGGGTGTCCCCCGGGCTGGTACCCTGCTCCAGGGCTGGGGTGTCCCCCATACTGGTGCCCTGCTCCAGGGCTGGGGTGTCCCCCATACTGGTGCCCTGCTCCAGAGCTGGGGTGTCCCCCATACTGGTACCCTGCTCCAGGGCTGGGGTGTTCCCCATACTGGTGCCCTGCTCCAGAGCTGGGGTGTCCCCCGGGCTGGTACCCTGCTCCAGGGCTGGGGTGTCCCCCATACTGGTGCCCTGCTCCAGAGCTGGGGTGTCCCCCGGGCTGGTACCCTGCTCCAGAGCTGGGGTGTCCCCCATACTGGTGCCCTGCTCCAGGGCTGGGGTGTCCCCCGGGCTGGTACCCTGCTCTCTCCCTGCCTGTCACCCCCCCTCCCCTGCAGACGATGCCCAGCTTGGGCCTGGGGTGTCTGGGGGGATCCCCGTGGATCCCAGCACATCCCAAGCTGGCTGTGGGAGGAAAGGCTGGAAGACAAGGGAGGAGGCTGCTGCCTCTCCCAGATGGAAACCCTTTGCTTGCCGGATTGCAGGCTGTAGAAGGGAGAAGCTGGGGGAGAGCAGGGCCTGCTCTTCCCAGCCTGAAGCAAAGAGGAGCAGGGTGTGGGGTAACACCACAAACCAGCCCACCTTTGCTGGCTCGAGGCACAGCCCCCGAGGGAAACAGGGGAAACCCAGAGCCAACCTTTCTCATCATCCTCCCCGCAACACCCCAAGAGGCAGCAGCCTCCAGAGCAGCTCCTGGCTACCAGCCCCCTCCTCACCTCCCATAGCCACGGGGACCCTCTGCCCCATCCCCAGCTGTTGTGGACTGCCAGGGGGGCTCGGGTGGGGACAGCTCTGTCCCCCTCCTGCTCGCAGCAGGGCCCAGGTGTCACCCAGCTGTCCCAGAGGGGAGGCGGGAGGTGGTGGGGGCAGTGGGGGGGTGAGGAGGCAGCAGGGTGGGCAGCTGAGTGTGCAGGACTCAGTAAAAGGAGAGGTTTTATCCACACGCTGCCTCCCTGCCCTCTCCCAGAGTCCCAGCAAGCCCACGTCCAGCTCTGCTGCCATGGCTTGCGTGGAAGATGCTTCCGTGCCTCAGTTTCCCCTCTGCTGGAAATCTGGGCTGGAAGCAAAGTGCTGGGAAAGCCCTGCCCACGGGATGTGGTGGAGAGGCAGCCAAAATCAGGCTGACACTGGCTGCTGGAGCACGGGGCCAGGGCCGCCCGGGGGGACTTGCACCAGCCTGGGAGCTGCCCGGGGACACGTCCCCGATGTCCGCAGAGATCCGGCGGCTGGGATGTGCCGTCTCATGGCTCGCTGCTGCCCAGGTCACCGCCACAGGAGATCGGGGTGTGGAAAAGTCTCGCCAAACCGGGGAGCCCTCTCTCCCGGTCCCCAGCCCTGCAGCCACAGCCTCTGCCCGCAGGCAGCAGCGGGGGGGCTGCAGCTCCCCGGACAGACCCTCTTCCCACCTGCTCCGCCGCCCTTAGCAGGCGGCACCGAATTTACTGCCGTCAGCACTGCGGAGCCCGTGCAGCCACACAGCAGCAACGCGCCCGCTTCAGCAGCGACCCCGCAGCCCGCGGGGCTGCCAAATCCCCCCGGGAACAAACCCAACGCTGAGCCCAACCTCACCCCCCCCGAGCCTGGCAGGGGTCAGGGCTGCACCCCCCGCAGCTGAGCTGGGGAAGGGTCCGAGCTCAGCTCCCAGCCAGCTGGGAATCGAGGGCTGCTCGGGGGCCAGCAAGGGATTTGCACCAATTTTTGGCATCAAGAGCCGAGTCCTTGCCTCTGGGCTTGGGGCATCGACTGTTCCCAGCCATTTGCTCCAGCCTGGGCTTCAAGGGGGTGGCAGGGAAGGAAGTCAGGTCTCAGCACACTTTCAAAGGACTTTTATTTATTCACAAAACAAACCCAAACACATATAAGAAAAAACAGGGGGAAAAAAAAAAAAAAAAAAACAAACAAACCAACCCAGGAATATGCACAACCTATTATTAACAAAAGAATTGCACAGATAGAGGAGCAAGTGCAACGGAGGGAGCAGCCAGGACCTGCTCCACGCCACTGCACGAGCCCTTCCCCACCCTCGCACCCCATCCACGAAAACATGGAAATCATTTTCCTGGTGTCCTGTTAGAAATCAGAAACAGTGGACGGCGAAGATGGCTGGTGCTGCAGGCTGGGTCCTTCCACCTGAACTGGGAGGGAAATGGCCTTTACCCCAGCGGCACTGCTGCCCTCCCCTCACGCTGGGCAGGGATTTGGGGTCTTCCCTAAGATTTTCCGTCTGCTCCTGCCCTGTCTGCCAGCTCCCTGCCTGCCCCGACTCCTCGGAGCACGGAGCATCACGGAGCTCCTGGGAACGGGCAGCCAGGGCTGGCAGGGATGGAGAAGACCACGCAGGATGGAGAAAGATGGGGAGATTGCGGGGTGCCTGGTCCTTCCCCGCAGCCCGAGGGCTGTTTTGGGCAGGGACTGGCTGTGCTGAAGCCCCCTGGGGAAGGGAAACCTCAGCTGAGCTCTCTGCAAACCCAGGGATTTTTGCAGAAGAAACAGGAGGTGAAATGAGAACGAGGAAGAATTACTGGGCAACAGCAAAGTGGGATGGGGTTGCAGACGGTGTGAGATTTCTGCTGCATGGAAATTGATGGGGACTTGGTGTTTCTTCTGCCAAAATGGGAAGAAAAACCTGGTATTTGGATTGCTGAAGGGTTTGCAAAGGAAATTGCAGAATGGCAGCAGCTCTCTGCAGAGACAGTGGAGTATGCTGGTTTGATTTCAGTCCCCTTTTTACATTTTTTGAGTATAATCCAATGTCATTTTCACAGCAGAAAATCCATTTTTCTCTCCTCATCTCTTAAATGAAATGGCTGAATCCGACCAGATTTCACACCCAAAATTGTTTTGGTTTTGCTAGTTCGTGAGGGGAAAGGTTCAGCCAGTATTTTAGGAGCTGAGGAAAGGCCGGTGTTCACCCAGCTCTTCCCAGCCTCAGCCCCAACACCCAGCCAGCGCCCCTGTGGGGCACGTGGGGAAACTGAGGCAGAGAGTGAGTGTCCCTGACCAGCAGCCAGGCTCAGCCCCTCTCCGTGGGCACTGCCACCATCTCCCCCCCCCAGTCCCCCCCGTACCTGCGCGAGGGTCTCAGCGGGTGGGTGGTCATAGGGAGCCGCAGGCAGCACCGGCGTCCTCGGAGTGGTCGCAGTTGTGGACGTCCCAGCGGATGTGGGAGCAGCGCAGCAGCGAGGGCTCGTGGCCCTTGCACTTGAGGTTGTCGAGGAAGATGTAGCCGGTGCCCTGGCCGTAGCGTGCCTCCCCCCAGGCCCCCACGGCGTGCCCGCAGCCCAGCTGCCTGCACACCACCTTGGCGTCCCGCAGGTCCCAGGCGTCGTCGCACACCGTCCCCCACTGCGACAGGTAGAACACCTCCACGCGCCCCTCGCACCGGTGGCTGCCGTTCACCAGGCGCAGGGACCCTGCGGAGGGGATGGGGTGAAGCAGCCCCGGGGGAGGGGGGGGGGACGACCTCTGCCCATGCCCACCCCAGCACCTCACCCCCTCCTCTCCCTGCCTGCCACCACCCTGGGACCACCGTACCCGCTGGGCTGGTTGCCCTGGGGCTGGTGGAGAAGGGGCCCTTCCCGGCCAGCTGGCCCCAGGACAAGAGTCCCGGTCCCTCCAAAGCTGGGTAGGTGTTTGCTGCTGCCCACAGCTCCCCCACGGAGCCTGAGGAGGTGACCACTGGCCAGCATCAGAGCTGGGGCTGACCCCCAAGGTATCACAGTGAGTGTTCAGGTTGAAGGAACAGACAATAATTTCTGTTCCCGGCTCATTGGTCCATCCCCTTCTCTCCCCACTGAGATCCATCACATAGTGGTCCATCACCTGAGGTCCATCCCCTCCTCTGTCTGGACCAGCCTTTGGGTGCACCAAGAGAGGCCACGGCTTAACAGTGCCACCAACACGGCTTTTCCCCCTCCCGTGGTTCCCGTGGTTCTGGTTCGCACGCTTCTGCCCCAGCCGCCTCCGTTTCCACCCTGTGCTGGTGCAGAGCGTCCCCCGGCGATACCTCGGTACGTACCGTCCTTGGGACGAGCCGGGGCTGATGTGGTGGTCGTAGCGGTGGCTTCTTGGAAACGGTCTCCAGCGCTGTCAGCGCCTGGCGCAGTGGAGAAGGGGTGGGAGAAGTGACTCAGGGGATGGCCGTGCCCCCCAGGGCCAGGTCAGGACCCCCCCAGCAGCAGTGCGGGGGTGGCTGGGGATGGATGCAGGGATGCGCAGGGCGGGGTGGGATGTGCAGCCACCGCGCTTCCAGGACAGTGCCCCAAGGGAGCCCAGGGCGGGTACCCACACTCCAGCCATCCCCGCACAGCACAGCACCCAACCGCCGCTGCTGTCTCCCCGTGGGCAGGAGGAACCCCAGGGTCTGGGGGCTCACGTTCACCTTGGAGCCCGTTTTTTTGCAGCCAGCCCGAGCATGGCCAAAACCCTCCCTACGCTCATTATCTTGTTGAATTTCTATGCCGCCGAGCTGGGCTTCAGCAGAGACCTGGGGAGCCCCGGGCGGTCGCATCCATCCCTCCTTTCCCACCTGGCCGGCAAGGGAAGACCCTCAGGCGGGAGCCCGTGGCCACCGGGCTCGCTCCCGCTCTCACCTCGGCAAATGACCCCGGCGTCCTCGTGGTGGCCGCAGTTGTGTTGCCCCCAGCCCAGGTGGAAGCAGTCGGCCAGGCGAGCCTCGCCGCCGCCGCAGCCCACGTTATCCAGCAGGACGGGCCCGCTGCCGTAGCCGAAGGAGCCGAGGACGGTGGCGGCGAGGGCAGCGCCGCAGCCCAGCTGCCGGCACACCACCTGGGCGTCGGGGAAGTCCCAGTCGTCGTCGCAGACGGTGCCCCAGGTACCGCGGTGCCGCACCTCCACCCGCCCGCGGCAGCTCCCGTTCCCGTTCGCCAGCCGCACGCCGCCACCTGCGTGGGGGGGCCCCGGCACAGGCATGCTGTCCCCCGCTGACCCTCCGGGGGCGTAGGGTGAGCCCCCGAAGAGCACGGGGGGAGCCCTTGGGGGGGGGGGAGCGGGGGGAGCCCCTGGATTATGGGGTAACCCCATGGGACACGGGGGAGCGACCCTCTGGGGGCACAGGATGAGCCCTGGGGGTGTGGGGTGAGCCTTGGGGATGTGGGGTGAGCCCCTGAGGGCCTGGGGTGAGCTCCTGGGTTATGGGGTAACCCCTGGGGACATGGGAACAACCCTCTGGGGGCATGAGGTGAGATCCTGGGTTGTGGGGTAACCCCTGGGGACATGGGAGCAACCCTCAAGGGACACAGGTTGATATGTGAGATAACCCCTGGGGAGATAGGGTGAGTCCTGGAGACGTGGGGTGTGCCCTTGGGGGTGTAGGATGAGCCCCTGGATTATGGGGTAACCCCATGGGACATGGAAGCAACCCTCTGGGGACACAGGATGAGCCCTGGGGATGTGGAGTGAGCCCCCGGGGAGCATGGGGTGAGCACCTGGGTTATGGGGTAACCCCATGGGACATGGGAGCAACCCTCTAGGGGCATGGGGTGAGGCCTGGGGATGTGGGGTGAGCCTCTGGGGGCATGGGGTGAACACCCTGGGAACACAAAGTAAGCCCTGGGGATATGGGGTGAGCCCTGAGGATGTGGGGTAACTGTTGGGGCACGGGTTGAGCACTGGCCACATGGAGTAACCTCTGGGGATATGGAAAGAGCCATGGGGGCATGGGGTGAGCCCTAAGGATGTGGGGGTGAGCCCTGGGGTTGTAACTCCCTGGGGTACCCCTGGGGACATAAGAGAGCCCTGGGGAGGTGGGGTACATACTGGGGACATGGGGCGACTCCCTGGTGGAGTGGGGTGAACTGTGGGGTATCAGAGATCCCCTGGGGACGTGGGGTGAGCCCTGGGAGAATGGGGTAAACCCAGGGGATGTGGAAGGTCCCCTGGGATCATGGGGTAACTCCCAGGGCTGTGGGGTGAGCCCTGGGAGATAAGGGGTAACCCCCCCGCCCCTGGGCCCCGGGGGGCTGTGCTGGACCCTGTGCAGGACTAGCAGCAGCCGCACACTTACTTTCCTGCTCGATGGTAAGGAGAGCGGTGGTGGCCACCTCGGTGGCCTGGGAGGGCTGGTCCCCGCCGTCTGTTGCTGCTGGGACAAGTGTGGGGACACGCAGGCGTTTGGGGGGGGGGGGGGCGGGTGGTGGGTCCAGCTCCAGCACCCGCTGCCCCTGCTCCGATCGGTGCCAGCGGCCTCAAGCGCCGCAGCAGCCCCACGGCGAGCTCTTGCCGTGGGCAATGTCACCCCCCGACATTGTGGCAGGACCCCGAGGTGACCGTGCTGGGGTCACAGGGGGGACACAGAAGGCACAATCGTGTGTGTGTGTGTGTGTGTGTGTGTGTGTGTGTGTGTCCCAGCCCCGGCTGCGGTGCAGGGGGGAGCCGGGTGGCTGCCGACCTTCTTACCTGTGGCTGTGGCAGTGAGCGTCTCTTCGTAGTCCGGGGCCACCGAGGTGGTGAAGGACGTGATGGTGGACGTGTCCAGCCCTGCGGTGACACAGAGGGACAGAGGTGACACACGGGCAGAAGCCCCAAAACTTGCTGACTCCGGCAGGCAGACCTGGGGTGCTCGAGGATGGTGGGGACGGAGGGGGACCGCGTCCATCCCCACGTCCCCGCCGCCCCTGCGCAGGACGTGGAGCTTCTCCACCCCAACCCAAGCGCCGGGGTCCCACCGGCAGCGCTGGGGGGTCCCTCGCTTCTCCCGTGTACCTGGGAGGTTTGCCAGGCAGGGCTCGTTAGCTCTGAAACTTCGTTTTTTCCCCTGCCCCACCGAGCAAGGGCTGTGCGTGGTGGTGGTGCCATCGGCTCCGTGCCCAGGCGAGGAGCCAGAGGGGACGGGAACGTTTAGGGAGGAAAGGACCAGCCTGAAAAAATTGTCCCTTTTCTCCCACATCAGCCCTTTTTGTTCGTTAATAGTGCGAAAGGGAAAGCACTGGCACTTAGCACTCCTGTCATTAACCATGATAATGAGGGAATTCAGGGGGATTATTAACATTATAAATGGTAATCAGTGGAGAATGGCAGAAATACATCATTTAGCGGGGAAGGGGAGGCAGGCTGGGGCTGGCACCGTGCCCCTGGCAGCCGCTCGCTCCGTGCGGACGCGGGCAGCTTGTTTTCCAGCCGGCGGAGCAGGGAAATGGGAGGCCAGCACATGCATTTCCCTTGCAAATCGCTGCTCGGGCCGTGCCCCAGGCTCTCGGCGGCGCGGTGTCGCAGCCTGCTCCGGAGCACCCGACGGCGGATAAGGAGAGACTGGATGCTCCAGCAGCGCAGGGCCCGGCTCCCTTGGCCGTGTCAGCACCTCTCTGAGGCCATTTCTCCTTGGAGACCAGGATGTCCCTGGATTTTTTGGCCCCCCCCAGGGGACAGCCCCGAAGGCGATGCTCTGCCCCGGTACCTGTGCAGATGACCCCAGCATCCTCGTGGTGGCCGCAGTTATGGATGCCCCAGCCGAGGCTGTAGCAGGCGGAGAGGAAGGGCTCGCTGCCGTCGCAGTTGACGTTGTCCAGGAGGATGCGTCCCGTGCCGTAGCCGAAATAGGCGTTGCTTTTGTAATCCAGGGCTTGGCCACAGCCCACCTGCTTGCACACCACGCTGGCGTCGCTCAGGCCCCAGTCGTCGTCACAGACGGTGCCCCAGTTCCCGCGGTAGAAGATCTCCACCCGGCCTTGGCAGGTGTCGGTCCCGCTCACCAGACGGATGCTGCCGTCACCTGGAGGGTGGCAGCACGCGGTGAGAGGGATGTTGCTTTCCCCGGGAGGTCGCCGCACGCGCCGCGGATCCGGCAGCGTCCCTGACGGCAAAGAAACGGGGCCAGAAAGCACGGGGGAAGGGGTGACGCTTTAGGGAAACACGGCTGACGCGGGACTTGGTGAACCTCTGGGATAGGGTTTGGGTACGGACGGGGTCCCCCGGGGTCTGCCCCTCGGAGCCAGAGGGCTGAGGTGCTCCGTGGAGGGGTAGAGGGTGATGGGTGCTCTCTACCAGCCCTCAACCAGGCTGGGGCCCTGCAAGCAACAGCCGAGCAGCTTACTTTCCCCATCCTGTACCGAGGCCGTGAGGGTCCTGCTCGTCGGTCCTTCGCTGGCCTGCGTGGGCGAGAGCTCTGAAAAGGGAAGCAGAGAGGTGCCGCCCGTTGCTGCCCGCAGCGATCCACCCAAACGCTGTCTGGGAGCCGTGCCCCGCGCTGCCCCCCCCGCCGCTGCCCCCGCTCGGGCACCAAGCACGCACCGCGGAAAGCAAGAGGGGTTGCACCAAACCAGCCCCGACGGGGCAAGAAAAAGGGATTTGCAGCTGCCCTGCCCTGCCCAGAGCTATCTGCCCGGTTGTAGGCGCAGGAAGGGGGATGGAGCCGGGACCTGGGCTGCTGGTGCCGTGAGGACCCAGACTAAATCACAACGCTGCACCGAGGCGTCAGGAGTTAGGCTCCCACCTATCATGGGATTTGAATTCAAAGTTATGGCACGTATATACAAATAACCAGTAATGTTTTTATTCTCCTGATGGTTTTACTTATATTTCTTTCGCTAACAAAGTTGCTTCAAGCTACCCTATTGCCTCTCTTGTCGCAGCATCTCAGCTGGGCTGGTGAAATTAGCTGGGGGTGGTGTGGGGAGCTGGATGGGAGCAGAGTCAAGGGGTCCGATCGCCAGCCACGCGTGTGCCCAGGGGCTGAGGGAACACCCTGGGAAACCCAGCTCACCAACGTGGTAAGGAGCCGGCCAGCTCCGTGCTTTCCTCTGTAACCACAACCAACAGAAAGCTGGCTCTTGAAAACTTCCACGTGGCAGGGGTGGGAGCACATCCCCCGGGAGCCTGGTGCTTGGGTCAAACTCCTGCATCTCCTCTGAGGCCACCCCAGAGCACCTCCTGGTCTCCTTTGCCGACCAAGCGACAAACACCTAACAGCTCAAAGCCGCTCCTCTGCCCTCAGACCCTTCTGCCCCAACTCCTTCTTCAGTGCTTCCACCTTCCCTCACCAGCAGCACCTTGATTCAGGGCTCCTACTCAGTCCACGGCCTTTGGCCGGTTGCTGCTGGTCCAACCCACCAGCCAAACCAGCATCCCCCTCCGTCCAAGCCCCGCTTCTGCAGGACGTGGGGATTCACCGAGCAGTTGGAGCTGTGGGCGAGCTCCAGGTCTGCACAGCCTCACGTTTACCCATCGTTGATGCACGGCTGATGAGCAAACCCTACGCAGCTATGCAGGAGGAACGTGTAAGGTATATAGGGGGTCGGCACGGAGCCGTTCCACTTTCACTTGACAAGTTCAAGCGCTTTTCCACTGCTTTTCTCACCTTTAGGAACATTTCATACTGCCAAGCTCAGCAATTTAAAGGAAGACGAGTCAAAAGGGGAAAGAGCAGTTGGGCAGCGGCTGAGTCAGAGGCGGGAGCGTGGGTGGGCATGTGCTCTTTCCCCAGGGATCACGTTGGAGAGGTTGTGAAGTCCCTGAGCTGGGAGTGACGGGGAACAAAAACCAGACTGGTTACCTTAGGGAGCACCAGCAAGCTGAGCTGGCAGATGGCCTGGATTGAGGAGAAGGATGGAAGAAGGATGCAGAGGAGGTTTGGCTGACACAGGCTCAGAGGAACGGGCTCTGAGATGTGACTTCTGGGCTCTCCCAGTGCCTTTGCAGGCACCAAGGCTTGCAGAGCTGCGGGCGCCCCCCCTGCTCTCCTCACCCCCGAGGAACCAAACCTCATTACCGTTGCATACGACAGCCACGTCCTCGTAGTGGTAGCAGTTGTGGACGCCCCAGCCGTGGCTCCAGCACTCGCTCAAGGCTGCCTCCCAGCCCTTGCAGTCCACGTTGTCCAGGAAGATGGGTCCGCTCCCTTGGCCGAAGGTCATGGCGGCCGGGAGGGCGACGGCGTGGCCGCAGCCCAGCTGGCGACACACCACGTTGGCATCCACGATGTCCCAGTCGTCATCGCAGACCGTCCCCCAGGAGCCGTTGTAGAGGATCTCCACCCGCCCCTGGCACCGGCTGGGCCCGTTGGCGAGCCGTATCTCTGGCAGGACGGCAGAGAGAGGTCCCTCAGCGGGCAACAAGCCCACCCCGGGGCCAAGGGGGCGACAAACACTCATGGGGAAGGTGTGAGCCCTGTCTGCACCAAACCTCTGCTCCTGAAAGCAAATGGTGACCCTTTGCTACAGCACAAGGCAGCTGTTGGCTTGTCGCTGCTCACCTGACGGTGGGACATGGTGCTTCTCTTCGTCTGCTGGAAGCACTGGACGTGAAGACTCATCACATCTCGATACATAAACGAGATGCGCCATCACCCCATCATCTTGCCTACTAACGGCCCGGGCAATAACCCAGCGGGAGGAGAGGAAAGCAGACACGTGGCATCACGTGATGCCATATGATGGGTGACAAGTGACAAGATGCAATTAGCAAATTCTTATTAGCCTCGATGAATGTGTCTGGAGCTGGTCCCACATGGCAGTTGGTGGGATGGAGATGATCTCTCGAGCTGCTGGTGATGGGGAGCAGACATGTAAGCGCCTCTGGCCTGCCACACCGAGGGAATCATTCACTTGGGCGTGACGAATGGCACAGGGACAGGGACTCAGCAGGAGGTGGCAAAATTCCCTTCTTGGGATAATAAGCGGAATAAGGATAATAAAGAATCTCTACTTCCTTTCTATAAAAGGACACTAGCTTTTTTGTTGCTGCTTTTTGTTCAAAACCAATATGCTTCCTTTTTTAAATTCTCCAAACCCCATTTTCATCAAAAAAAAAAAAAAATAAAAAATGCATTTTTCAACTACAAAACTTCCTAGAGAAAAGAGACTTTAAGAGAAGAATCTCACCTGGGAATGGCAACAGCACGGGCTCGGAGGTGGTGCCTGCGAGGGAGAGGAAAAGGAATCAGGTCTCCCCAGTGTCCTTG